>NC_073303.1:135796916-136537541 GCF_027595985.1 Sorex araneus | reverse complement strand
CTATCATTGTCCTGGTGATCAGTTTCTTCAGTCTGGTCAAAACATGGCCATTTTGGTCTCAACCAGATCACCTCCCACAGGATTCATACCTGACTCTTTCAACTGGACCAGAGAAGAATTTTTATTAATTAATACCCAATGTGTAGACAACACAAGCTTCCCTTAGTGATTAGATAAACCAATATCCCAGCAAGACAAGAAAAGAAAGTGAGAAAATAACAAGGTAGGCAGCATCAGGAACAGTTATCAGAGTGAAAGTAAAGAGCAGGATTTGGAGTGCCTTGGTGGACTGAGTTCAAATATATTAACTTAACATCATAAATATGGTTTTCTTTCTGTATAATATAAATAAAAGTTGCTAAAAGTTAAGTTAATAATTTCCCTAGGGACTTTTCTGTAAAACACTATCTAAAAATATTTCTAAATGTAGAAATATGCCAAATGACATAGAATTTGTTATTATTGTAATCTTTTTTGGTTATCTGGGGCCACACTCAGCTGAGCTCAGAGCTTACCCCTGGCTCTATACTGAGGATTTACTCCTGGTTCTGCACTCAGGGATCACTCCTGGTGAGACCTGAAGGACCATGCAGTGCCAGAGGCCTAACCTGGGTCAATCGCATGCAAGGCCAGCATTGTATGTACAGCCACTCCTGTACTATCGCTCCAGCTCAGTTCTTATTAAATTTTTATTTATAAAAATAGTGCTTATGTTGTATTTACTATATCTTCTGCCAAGTGTTCTTGGAACTGCTTAAGTATGTTTCTTTGATTATTTGCAGATTGAGAGGATCCAGAATCTAGATCTCTGGAAGAGCTACCAGGTACAAAAGAAAACCATGACTGCCAAGAATGGCAACAGAAGAAATGAGACACAACTCTTCCGTGGAACAGATGAGGAATCAGTGCCTCTTGTGAACATGAATGGCTTTAACTGCAGTCATGCTGAAAAGAATGGTATGGAAACAAGTTTGCTCTAAATGAGGTGTCAGCTATGAGGACCACCGCTTGGTAGAGGGTATGGATTGCATAAAGTCTCTCATGGTTTAGTGGCTATGTTGCTGTCAAACTTTCAGTGTAAGATTTTCTATATTTATTCCAAACTGTATATAAAAATCATCCCAAATGTGAATTATCTGAGTTTCACCTGTCAAAAGACAAAGAGTGGACATATGGGTTTAAAAAAATAATAGAAATAGGGTCCTAAAGATACAGAACAGTCATTAAGGTACTTGCCTTGCCCAAGACCAACCCCGTTTAATCCATGGTACCACTAATGATTCCCCAAACACCACCAGGAGTGATCTCTGAACACAGAGACATAAATAATCCATGAGCAATGACAGCTGTGGCCTCCTCATGAAGCCAAAGCAGGAGGTATGATTCCGCCAACAGGTCAACCTGTACCTGTGGGACAAGTGCATCAGCAGCGTGATGGTGCCTGACACCCTGAAATTGCCACTGTGTCTTTGGTTAAACCCCAACAACTTAGGACCAAGTTTACCAAGAAATTAAATGGCCAAAACCACCTCTGGCTCAATTATACAAGCTCAATTATGGCCTTTATTCAGAGACCCATAGATAAATCTCGAAAAAGATCAAAATCCACAGTTAATCTCGGACCCACGCATGGCTGAACAGACTGGGGTAAATCGGATGGGGAAAGGTTGGCCTGTGCCTAGGTAGAGCCCCCAGCAGCCGCTTGCTTCCACAATCCAAAATTGCTGCCATACTCCCAGCCTGACTCCACCATCTCAGGATGGACCTCACCAAGATAATCTGCTGAAAATTCGGGTATGCGGGTTTTGTGACTGAAATCCCCAGTCTTTTATAGAGTTGGGGTGGGCTACCTCCCCCCACTTCCCACTACACAAGGAAGCACTCTCAGTCACCCCCAGGAACCAACTCTGGCACCATCCTGTAAACTATTACTGGCCTTGCTTTAGAGACCCATAAACAAATCTAGAAAGAGATCAAAACCTAGAGACACAGCAGTGAGTCCCAGAAGACACCACAGAGCTGAAGATCTCTCTAGGCCCCATGCCAAGCCAATTTCACTAGGGCACCCCGGATGGAACAGGTGCAGTCTCCCTACCTATACAAGATGGAATCCCGGCGAGCAAGAGCTTTCACAAGCAAGGCACAGGTATGCAGGTTCCATGACTAAATCTTCATGCCACATGGCATCAGTGGTGCTGTGCTGTCCCTCCCCAGCTCCCTGCCCACTCGTCCACCTGGCTATGACCCCCATAATATGCCTCCAGGTGCCATCTTAGCGCACAAACAGCCCTGTTCCAGAGACACCCAGTTGAATACCAAAATGGATTAGTGCCTTACAGAAATGTCTTTGGGACCCAACCATTTACAATCTAGGATTCCAAAAGCATGCAGCCATGGCACCCAAGATATTCAAGATGAGCAATGGACAATAAATGATCTAGCATCTGCACCTGGCAGGCAGGCTTGAATGGTGGTGGGAAAATTTGAGCAAAACATAATGCCCAAAAGTAGAGAGTATTGGGGAAATTGCTTGTCATGGAGCAGGGTGAAGACTGGGATTGGGGAGAGGGGATATACTGGGGACATTGGTGGTGGAAAGTGTGCACTGGTGGAGGGATATATGTTCGATCATTGTACGGCTGAATCTGGAACATGAAAGCTTTGTAACTGCATCTCACAGTGATTCAATTAAAAAAAAAAACATTGTGGAGTTCATGCCCAATTCAATCAGCTTAATCAATAGCTAAATAAATAGCAGTACTCCTACAGGTAATCACATTATGGCCAACATCCAGAAACTATAAAATAAAGCTCCCGGAAGAGAGCTACACAGTTCTTCCTCTCGGAGAGCCCGGCAAGCTACTGAGAGTATCCCGCCCCCACGGCAGAGCCTGGCAAGCTACCCGTGACATATTCAATATGCCAAGAACAGTAACAATAACGGGCCTCATTCCCCCCATTCCCCTGACCCTGAAAAAGCCCCCAATGCGGCACGTTGGGAAGGACAAGTAAGGATAGGCTGCTAAAATCTCAGGCTCTTCATGTTCCTGGAGCGAGCAGATGCCATTGGGCTTCATAGCACGTGACAGGGACGAATGGAGACATTACTGGCACCTATTCAAGAAAATTGATGAACAATGGGATGGCAGTGATACAGTGATACTCCTACATTAAAAAAAAACAGCTAAAGCGGTATCATTCTCTATTAATCATACAGGAGACTGACATCACATCTAAAGATAAACATAGACCTATAGTAAAAGGCTAGAGTAATGTATTTCAAGCCAATAATGAAGATCAAAAGGAAGAAGCTCTATTCTCATATCTTACAAAAATAGATTTGTGGTCTTTTTTGAGTGTGGGGACTATACCCAGCTGTGCTCAGGTCCTACTCGCGGTTCTGTGCTCCAGGATCACTTCTGGCAGGTCTCCGGGTACCATTTGTGATTCTGGGGATTGAACCCAGACCTGCTGCATGAAAGATAAGTGCCTTACCCGCTGTACTGTCACTCCAGCGCCTAAAATAGAATTTTTGTTAAAAAGGGAATCTAGACTACAACGATGAACAATGTAGAATAATTAGATAATTTTTCTGAAAAAATACAATTAATCACTTGTCACTTGTATCACTTGTCATCCCATTGCTCATCAGTTTGCTTCAGCAACATCTCCATTCACCACTGTTGTATGTTAGTGTAGCCCAATGGTGTCTCCTCGCTCCAGGAACACGAACAGCCTCAAACCATTCGTTCAGGGTTTTGACAAAGAAGTCTGACCATCTCGGAGATGGGTGGCCAGGTATTCTTTTGAGGTCCCATAGAATCCAGTCAGTAACAGCTCTAGTCCAAATCACGTTATGTGTCCAGCTCATCTGATTTTGATGCCTTGGCAAATGAGACAGCGTCCCTGATCCTCGATCATAGATGGAGATTGGAACTCCAGATTCCTTCTCTCACTTGAGTGAGATATGCATCCATTATTGCATCCATTGATATATATGTACCCTTGGGGTTGGAGTGATAGCACAGCGGGTAGGGCATTTGCCTTGCATGCGGCTGACTGGGTTTGATTCACAGCATCCCATATGGTCCCCCAGCACCACCAGGAGTAATTCCTGAGTGTAGAGCCAGGAGTAACCCCTGTGTATCGCTGGGTGCGACCCGAAAAGCAAAAGAAATTATATATATATATGTATATATATACATATATATATATATACCCAGCACAAAAACACCTAAATAATTATTAAAATACCTAGGGGAGACATTAGCAGCAGCACATAGTAGATATATTAATATAGCTCTAATGTTAATGAAAAAATCAGATAAAAGTGTGAAATAATGGACTTTAATAAAATAATTGACAAGCAAAATTTAGTAGATTTATATGGAAATTTTTATCCCCCCAAAATTAATACATAAGTTTTAAGTGTACCACAAACATTTCCTCAAAGATAGATCTTATTTTGGGACACAAAACAAGTATTGATAAATATGTAAATATTGAAATCATAACAAGCATCTTTTCTGGTCAAAATGGTATTTAAATGAGAAATCAAACATCAAACAGAAAACTGAAAATATCTGCAACATGTTTTGACTTAACAATATAAATCTGATTAATTACTAGGTCAAAAAAAATCAAAATCAAACATTACCTTAAAACCAACAAAAATGAAGAAAAATTTATCAGATTCTATGTGGTACAGAAAAAGGAAAGTTCATAGCAACAAAGTACAACATTCAGTAAACAATTAGAGTCCTAAATAAGCAACCCAACTTCACATGAAGAAACCAGATAAAGAATATATAATATTAAAAGTCATTAAGAAGAAATCAATAATAACTAGACTACAAATAAATTTAAAAGAAATAAAAATATTATAAAATTTAAAAGTACCAAGATCTGGTTCTTTGAAACAATATACAAAATTGATAGACCATTAGCTAAGATCAATATGGAAAAAAAGAATTAAACTAAGTATCAGAAATTAAAAAGCTTAAATGCCAACTTATAGCACTGAAATACACAGAATCATAAGATAGAATTATTAATTTTTATATAAACTGGACCACCAGAATAAGCTATTTTTAGAATATTCTAATCTTCCAAATTTTATCTGAGAAGGAATAGATCCTTGAACAGACCAATCACAAATACATAAATCAAAACAGTATCAAAATCTCAACAACCACAAGCCCAGGATCAGATTATTTTACTATGAAGTCTACTAAGACTTTAAAAAAGATATATTAACTATTCTTCTCAAAGTTTTCCAAATATTTGAGCAGGGGAATACTCTGAAAAAAATACATCCAACTCCATAAAAAAAATGGAGAGAAGAGATGCACAGAAACTTCCTCAAACAAGAATTACAAACAGCCACAGACATATAAAAAATACTCTACATCAGGGCTGGAGCAATAGTACAGCAGGTAGAGCATTTGCCTTGCTCACGGCGGACCCGGGTTCAATTCCCAGCATCCCATATGGTCTTCTGAGCACTGCCAGGGGTGCAGAGCCCTGAGTGCAGAGCCAGGAGTAACCCCTGTGCATTTCCAGGTGTGACCCAAAAAGAAAAAAAATACATCACTAATCATCAGGGAAATGCAAATCAAAACAATAATGTGAGCTATGACCTCACACCACAGAGACTACCATTCATCGCAGAGAATAACAACTAGTGCTGGCGTGGATGCAGAAAAAGGGACTCTCGTTCTCTGCTGGTGTTAGCGTTAACTTTTTGGAAGACAATATGGACAATCTTCAAAAAAACTAGGAATTGAGCTTCCATATGATCCAGCAATTACTCCTAGAAAAATATCCCAAAGTAGAAAAAATACACTGCAGAAAAGACATTTTCAGTCCTATTCAGTCTTACATGCATAATAGAAATTACCAAATCAAAGAGGCTAGCAAACCACAACAAAATTCAGCCTCAGAGAAAAATATGATGCTCACCAAAGTGAAGAGAGAAAATGCTCTGTCAGAGCATAGTATTAGAGGGGCAATTTAATCCTGGGATTAGCACTGGAACTTCGGTGTTGTATGGAGAGGCTTTTATATGGTATTATAAATCAATGGTAAATTAATAATTAATTTCAAACAGGGTTTAGAGCATGATTTTCAGATTATTTAATACATTAAGTCAACATGTCTTATTATTGACTAAATTGAAATTACTGAAAAGTTTTGTTTCTCTTCACAGCAGCATTATATGGAAAAGGAACATACTTTGCTGTCAATGCCAGTTATTCTGCTGATGACACATACTCCAAACCAGATGCCAAGGGGAAAAAGTATATGTATTATGTGCGAGTTCTCACTGGAATCTATACAAGTGGGAATTCATCCTTAATTGTGCCTCCTCCAAAGGATCCTCAAAATCCTGCTGACAGGTATGATACTGTCACAGACAATGTGCAAAATCCCAACTTATTTGTGGTTTTTTATGACTATCAGGCTTACCCAGAGTACCTCATTACTTTTACAGAGTGACATTTTGGTAAAGAAATTATTCACCTACACATATCTGATTGTAAAAACCATGTTTCTTCCTTTCTTCTCTATCTCTCTGTCTATGTCTCCATGAGGCACACCCACATGCTCAGTGGCCACTTCTAGTTCAGTGATCAGAGGTCACTCCCAACAGTGCTCAGGGGACCATGCACTTCCTGAAATCAAATGGGTACAAAGTATGAGCTCTGAGTTATCTCGCAAGGCATTTTTATAAGATCAAGTAACCCCTGTTACTTGAAATCTTTAGCTTCTACTTGAAAACTGGATGAACCACATTTATGAGAAATGAAGTTGAGAATTTAAATCAGATAACATAGTTATAACTGTATGGACTCCAAATTTATGAAAGAAAACAGTAGGTTTATGATTTCAAGTCAGAGAGAATAATAGTGCAGTAAGTGTAGTAAACCTACTCCCACCTCAGTGCTCAGGAAATATGTTCCAAGATCTCTGTTGATGAAATCACTGTGAAATACTACAGTGCTATCATGGTACTGTATGAAGCAACTCATTATTCCCATATATATAATCATATATAATCTCCCAATCATATAAAATCTTCCCCTCAAATCCTGATTAACAAATGTTTTGAGATTTCTTTCATACTAAGCAATACTCCATGCCATCAGCTGGTGTCTTATAAATTTGGCCAACTCTGACATTTCCTACCTGGATATTGGCAGATCCAACAGGTTAAAGCCTCCCAAGTGGTGTTAGGAACCAGAATGGTGGGTTATTGCCAGGGCCAGAGGATGCACTTACTACCCAGACCCTGCAATGGGAACAACAAGGTCATGTGGGTCCTTTAGGGCCACATCCGGAGCTACTCAGGGTATCATGTGTGCTGGAAATCAAACCTAGGCCAGGAACCTGGGAATCATGCTCCCATATGGTTGTACCAACTCCAGACCCCTATGTGTCAACCAGTTGTAATTTTGTAACCAGTCACTTTTTCGTACTCAGCTGTTTCTACTAGTTTTTAATGACACCCTTAGGTGCATATATGTGTGTATATGTATGTATTTATTTATATGCACATATATATACTTTATGCAAATAATGATAGCTTTACTACCTTTTCCCCATCTGGATTTCTTTTATTCCCTCTAGTCTTATTGTTCTGACTAGGATCCATATTAATAAGTTGAATAAGAGTAGTAAAAGTGGACGACCTAGTATTGTTGATGATTTTAAAGAAAAACCTATCTACTTTTCACCAGAATGTATGGTTTTAGCTGTGGCTTTACAGTACATGACATTTGTGAGAAAAGTTCCTTCTAGTACTGTTTTTGTTTTATCATAAATGGGGTGCTGAAACTTGTCAAATGTTTGCTCCATGTCTGTTAATATTAACAATCTGATTTTTTTCTTTTACTTATGTAATGTATTCTATTGATATATCTATGTGTATTAGAATCTTCTGTATACCTGAAATAAACCTTATTTGGTCTTGATATATCATCTTTTGTTGTACTGTTGAATTTGATTTGTAGTATTTAGTTGGGAATTTTTACATCTAAATTCATCTGGATATTGATCTGCACTTTGGGGGTTTGTTAATTTTCTTTTGTTTGATGTGATGTGTTTGTCTTGTTTTGATATAATAAAATACATTTGAAGTATTCTTAGTTTTATTTTTTTAATCTGAGGAAATGGCTTTATATTCCTTAATTGTTTGATCAAATTTACAATAAACCTACCTGGTTCAGAACTTTCATTTGGTTTTTATTTTTATTACTGTTTTGATTTCCATACTTATTATTCATTTAGGTTTTCTCCATATTTTGGCAGGTTATTGTAAAAGTCCATCCATTTCTCTTAGATTATTGAACTTGTTGGTACATACTTGTTCATAGTAGTTTTTTATAGACCTTTGGACCTTTGAGTGGTATCTGTTGTAATTTCTCCTATTTAATATCTGATTTTGTTTATTGAAATTTTCTCTTTTTTGTAAGCCAGACAAAATTTTTGGCCCTATTTATCTTTTTGAGAAGTCAACACTTAGTTTTATTGACATTTGTATCTTTTGTTTCTGCCTTATTTATTTCCACTGTGCTTTTTTATTATTTTTATTATTTTTTCCTTATATTAACATTTGACTTTGTTACTTTTTTTCTAATTTCTTTAGCTTTAAATTGAAATGCTTATTTGTGATTTTTCTTGTTTCATTTCCTTTAACGATTTTTCCTCTGGTAGTCCTCCCAAGTCGGCCCAGCGGCCAGCTGAACCACCCAGTTCCCAGTGAGTGATGCACTGCTGTTTGACTATGTGATGCTGTAGACCACAGCCCTCCAGCAGTGCTAAGGGACACTATGGTACTGGGAATGGAACTGGGGATTTTCACATGGGGTCTGTGCATTTGACCCCACTGCCATCTCTGACCCCTTTTCTTGTTTCTTTATGAAAGTCTGTATCAATATTAACTTTCTTTTTTTTTAAGAATTTTATTTTATTGAATCACCATGTGGAAAATTACAATGCTTTTAGGCTTAAGTCTCAGTTATACACTGCTGAAACAACCATCCCTTCACCAGTGCCCATATCCCACCACCAAAAAAAAAAAAAAAGCACACCTCCCATCCCACCCCCGACGGCCCCCCCGCCATGTAACATGCAACAGATAAATTTCACTTTACTTTCTATTTACTATGGTTACATTACATTCAATATTTCAACACAAACCTCACTATTATTGTTAGGAGTACCCCACTAGTCAGACCTGCTGTGAAGAGATATGAGGTTGCGCTACCGCGCGGTAGCAGCCACACAGTTTTGTATTTCTGTACTTTAGCAACTAAGTCCAGGGAGATTTCTTCCAGATATTGGATCATTGCAAGCTTGTAAACCCCATCTGTGGTCGTCATAATATGGTGGCCACCACGTCCTTCACCCCTGGCAAGGAAGAGGCAAGAGAGAGAGAGAGAGAGAGAGAGAGAGAGAGAGAGAGAGAGAGAGAGAGAGAGAGAGAGAGAAATACCTTTCCCCTCCTGGGCGGGCATGGGGCCGCTGCTTAGTTCTCAGTCTGGAGACATTCTGCGAGGAGCTGCCCATGCTGAAAAATTTAACTGGCGTCTGGAGTCTCGCTCATGCAGCTGCGGAGAGGCCGCACACACATGCGGTCCCCGGGATCACATCTTGGCGGCGGGTCAATATTAACTTTCGAAGGGGGGTAAGTGAGGCCCCACCCCGCCCTAAGGGACCAAATCCGGCAGCTAAAACCCTCCAGAACTCAGCCGCTGACGTGCTCACAGCCGCTTTCCACACACTCAGGCCGAACCTCACCCATGAGTGAATCCGCAGAAAACCCAAGTATGTGAGATTTGTGACTGAAAACTCCAGTTTCAATGGAACAGGGAATGGGTGAACTCCCCCCTTCTCCCCCTGTTCCCAGCAATTTATTGGTCATGCCCACAAATCACTTCTGACTGGCACCAGATAATCTCATCAATGGCCATGATGCAGAGACTCATAAATTCTCTCGGAAGAGAGCATAAAACAACTAACCATAGCCATGCAACAAGACCCCTCAGCAAGCTGCTACATTCAGGGTGCCCTGAAGGAGGGCAGGTGAGACCACTCCCCGTCCCAAGTAGTCCGGTTCCAGCTTCCAAAAACCTCCAGATCTCACCCCCCGCCATGCCCATGGCTGCTCTCCACATGAACCTCACCCATGAGGGAACCTATTCCTGCATATCTCATATCTCATACCTCACACCACTAATATTCCAAGTGTACCACATTTGATGGGATTTAAAGTAGAAGTCAACCAATTTTAGAGGGAAATATTTTTTACAGATATAATATGTGTGTATCACTGTCACTATCACTATCATCCCGTTGTTTATCGATTTACTCGAGTGGGTATCAGTAACATCTCTGTTCATCCCAGCCCTGAGATTTTAGCAGCCTCCCCTACTCGTCTTTCCCAATGATTGGAGGCTCTTTCAGGGCCAGGGGAATGAGACCTGTTATTGTTACTGTTTTTCGCATATCGAATACGCCACAGGGAGCTTGCCAGGCTCTGCTGTGTGGGCAGGATACTCTCAGTAGCTTGCTGGGCTTCCCTCTTTGATTTTATGGAAAATGGGTAGAAAGTGTCTTATGATGTGTCCAGAAATATATATATATATGTATGTATATATATATATATATATATATATATATATATATACATGCACACAAGGTTCAACCTTTAACAACATGTTGGTGGTCACTTATAGAATGGCTCAATGGCCCCTGGGTGAAATACAACAATCTTCACACACTTTCTCAAATGAAATGTTTTTGGAGCATTTTCAGCAGTTTATTCATAATAAACAACGCAAAATAAATTATTTCAGTTCTGCTTTGTGGCAGATTTGGGGTTCGGGATGGAAACATCCGAAATACGGTGGTGGGAAGGTGTAACGGTGGTGGGATTGGTGTTCAAATATTAAATGTAATCAAATATTGTGAACTACTTTATAAAGATAAAATTAAATTTAAAAAGAACTTGAATGCAACAACTATAAATATATATATTAATTTTCGATTTAATGTCAATTCCTATAGACAGACTTTTTTAAATTTTCATTGTCACTGGGTATTTTTTAATTTCTTCTTTAATTTTTTAACTTAGTGTTTGTTGAGAAAAAATGTTGTTTAGCCTCCACATATTGAAATTTTATATCAGATGTGTTATCTGATCTGAGTATAGCTCTACCTGCTATTGTAAGTTAGAGGAGGAGGGCGATGTCCACACTGTGGGTGTGAGCTTCAATGAGGTCATAGTGTCCATAGTGATCACAGACAGGTACAACAGAGAGACTGTCCAGGTCTCCAGATGTAACCAATCAGAAAAGTGCCTGCCTCACAAGCTGTTGTGTCTTCTCTTCTCTCGCCTCTGACTAGAGGCAGGAAACACTAGTTCAGTGTCTCTCAACCTTTTTCAGACTGTGATCCCCTTCCAACCTTGTTTCCTTCTCATGCCCTTTACCTCATCGTACTTGTTGTCACCCTAATCTCATGCTGTGCTCCCCCAATTATAAGATTTTCATCTGTGGCCCTCTTGAAATATCCACAAGAAGCCACATGGCCTCCAGTTGAGAAATGCTGCTGTTGTGTGAACACAAACCCCGAAGTGGCCCCAGGTGTGGATAGGACAGATGCTCCCCAAGGCCAGAAGCCAAACAGAGCATCCTTATGAGGAAGTCGCAGGTATGATTTGTTCAGTTCCAAAGTTTCATAGTTGAATATCCCCTGTCACTAGAACTCAGGCTGCAAACTTCAGGAGTCACAGCCTAAGTTGTCAGTCCCCATCTTGGACAAGGGATGCACTAGCAAGATGGGAATAATCTGCTGGCCTGAGGCACCCCCAGAGGCAAGAGTTTATCTTCCCCTCAGTCCTAGCTCCTTGACTGCTGCTGGTGCATCTGCAGCTGTCAGCTCTCTCTGTCCACTTCCCCCAGTTCTACCGCCATGGACCACTATTCCCAGTGTCCCCTGGTTTCCCCAGCACAGCCTCTCAGTTTAGCCCACGCTGACAGCCCCTGTCCCTCTGGTAAGTCAGTGTTTGAGAGGCACCCCAATAATCTATTGACACTTATCCAGCCACTCCCACAGCCCCCTCCTCTCTCCCCATGAGGGCAGGGCTCCCTAAGGCCCGTGATTCACTTCCTTGGCCATTTAATCGACATGCAGGTATTTATTCCTCCCCCAATAAATCTTATTTTAAATGTAATTACCACTTCCTAATTATTTTATTGGTTGTTACTATTATCCTACCCTTGAGTTATTTATATATATTTTTGCATGACTGAGCATAAAGTTATGTTACTCTTTTCTACCCTGGACTCGGTGATGAGCTTTCAATATGCCACAGTGGTCTGTTTTGTTTGCTGTTTGGAGGCTGCACCCAGCTGTGCTCAGGTCTTACTTCTGGAACTGCACTCAGAGATCACTCCTAATGGGCTCTGGGGACCAGATGGGGTCCTGGGGATCTAGCCCTCATCAGGAGGGAGGGCTGAGGGAGGGCAAGCACACTGTGGGGGTGGGGGACACAAGGTCAACAAATGAAGACGATCTAAACAAGGCAGCAGGGAAGGCAGAAACTTCACAGGCTGATAATGTTCAATAATCTACTCCTTCCAGAACTTCCTGTCCTTGGTTTTCAAGACCTGTCATCTTGATCTTTTGATGGCTCCTCCCTGGTCCACCCAAGAATGATGAGCTGGTCTGAGAAGATAGTTGATACAATTTCTATTTTTCTGATTTTATTGAGTTATGTTTTGTGGCCTAGTACATGGTCTATTTTGGAAAATGTTCCTTGTGCACTGGAAAAGAATGTGCATTCTTTCTTTTTGGGGTATAAAGCCCTGTATAAGTCTATTAGACCTCTCTCTTCTATTTCTTCCTTCAGAGTCCATGTTTCCTTGCTGAGTTTTGTTCTTGTCGATCTATCCAGAGGTGATAGGGCAGTGTTGAAATCTCCGACTACTATTGTGCTGTTAACGATGTCCTCCTTAAAGTCTGTTAGGAGTTGTTTTAAGTATTTAGCCGGTCTCTCATTAGGTGCATATATGTTTAAGAGTGCTATTTCTTCCTGTTGCACATATCCCTTGACAAATAGGAAGTGACCTTTGCTGTCCCTTCTAATCTTTTTCAACCTGAAATCTATGTTGTCGGATACTAGTATGGCCATCCCAACTTTTTTGAGGGAGTTGTTTGCTTGCAGGATTGTTTTCCACCCTTGGACTTTGAGTCTGTGTTTGCTCTGACTGTTCAGGTGTGTTTCTTGCAGGCAGCAGAATGTTGGGTTTAGTTTCTGAATCCATTCTTCTACTCTGTGTCTCTTAATTGGTGCATTTAGGCCACTGACATTGAGAGAGATTACTGTCATGGAAAAAATAAATTTTTTAAAAATGATGAGCTGATTTCTATGACAAGATATATTGATGACAGTTAAGAAAATCCTTGGGGAAAACACTAAAGTGTGAATTAAAAGTTCTCATTATAAATGAAGTCACTTGCCTTGGACATGGCCAACCATACTTCAGACCCTGGCACCACTTAAGATCCATCAGGATAATTCCTGAAAACAGAGACAGGAATAAATCCTGAACACAGCCTGGAGGGGTTCCAATCCCCAAATAGCACCATAGCACTGTAGCACTGTCATCCCGTTATTCATTGATTTGCACGAGCAGGCACCAGTAACATCTCCATTGTGAGACTTGTTGTTACTGTTTTTGGCATATCGAATACACCATGGGTAGCTTGCCAGGCTCTGTCGTTTAGGAAGGATAGTCTCGGTCGCTTACTCGGTTCTCGGAGAGGGACGGAGAAATTGAACCTGGGTCAGCCACTTGCAAGGCAAACGCCCTACCCGCTGTGGAACCCCCAAATAAATAAAAATAAATGAAGTGGTTTAGTTTCTGTAAACTGATTTGTGTGGGAAAACAGAAAATGTGATTGCCCAGTGGTAGACCTTCAAACTCTAAGAGACAGAAAGAGAAGAAAAGCGCCTGCCATAGAGGGCTGGGGTGGGAGGTGGGGGGTTATAGGAGGCAACCTAAAGACACCTGTGCCAAGAAATGTACACTGGTGGAGGGATGGGTGTTCGAACCCTGTGTAACTGAAACCTAATCATGAACAACTTTGTAAAGGTCTACCTCAGAGTGATTCAATTAAAAAAAATAAATATTTTTTATTTATAGAAATAGGTCCGTGCTGATTTGAGTTTTGTTCGAAGGAAATAGCGCCATCTGGTGTCTGAGAGGAGGCGCAGACCCTTCTGTGCCCTGAGAGCCCCTGTGTGGTGCGGACCTCAGGATGAAAGCCACCCTCAACTGGAAAGCGGGTTGAGGGTGGGGGTGAAGCATTATTCTGGGCCAGGAATAAGAAGTCCAGAAAACTCCATCTCTGTTCATGTGCAGATTTAGCTTCAATGTGATTATGAAACTCCAACCCGGCTGGGGAGTCGCTGTAATCACTGAAAGGCCTGCCACTTTCTTCAGAGAAAGCAATCTGCGGGGAATTCCCACCTCCCCTCCGGATTTGCCTCTTCCTGTACCTCCGCTCTGCTTCCTGGTGCAGTGAGAAGAGGGGCCCCTTCCCGAGGCTCCGGGTGCCTCCAGGAACCCGTCCAGCTTCTCCCACGCTTGAATCTCCACCTGCTCTCCCTTTCTCCCAGCTTTGGCGCAGACCTGGCCCTTCTCCATCCACATCCTCTAAGCAGCCTGGAAATGAGCCACATTCCTGGTGCCACCGGGCTGGGAGCGCTGCCTTTGCTGGGTGCCCAGGCGGGGTCCCACTGCGACCAGCTCCTGGGCGCCCGCACAGCTTTACGAGCTCGCGGACACTGGACTCTTCCTGATGCACGCCGCCTCCTAAAGGCTCCAGGAAAAGACAGTGTCCCCTCACTTCACGTCATTTAACGGATCGAAACAAGATGCAAAGGGAAGAAAGCAAGGCCGGGTTCTGAGCCCTCCCCGACCAGTTCCTGAGCCTTGCAAACGGCTTGCCTGGTCGTGAGGCATGCTTGTGACCCCAGCCCTCCTTAGACCCACCGTGTCTCTGTGCGGGTCTGGGGGCCCGCAGTGCTCCCCGCGGGGGATCCGTGCCCGGAACCCCGAACAAGGTGTTCGGGATGGCCGTGGAGGAGGACCTGGGAGTGACCGTCAAAGGTCTTAAGCAAGTCCCATTTCCAGGAAACGAAACCGAAAGGGCTGAGGGTGCACCCGCCGGGTCCGGGCCGGGCGCTGCAGTCGGGGCCGCGGGGCAACGCCGGGATGGCCGCGCCGGGCTCCTTCCCGCTGCTGGTCGAGGGCTCCTGGGGCGCTGACCCCCCGCGGAACCTGAGCACCAAGTTGCAGATGTACTTCCAGAGCTCCAAGAGGTCGGGCGGCGGCGAGTGCGAGGTGCGCCCCTGTCCCGGGAGCCCGGGCCGCTTCCTGGTGCTGTTCTCCCCGGTGGACGGTGAGGCTCGGCGCGGGGAGTTGTGGGTGGTGGCGGGAGGGTCCGTCCTGGCGGGAGGGGGCAGCGGGGTCGGAGGGGGACCCCCGCAGGAGCGTCCCGCCCATGCTAGCAGAAGTAGGGGTCCGAGCTGGGCGTCAGTAGGAGCGTCCCGCCCATGCTACGAAGAGTAGGGGTCCGAGAGGGGCCACTGGCGGGAGGGTCTACCCCGACGGGGGAGAGCAGCGGGGTCCCAGGGGGCGCCGGCGGGAAAGTCCCGCCCAGAAGGAAGGGAGTAGGAGTCCGAGGGGGCCACTGGAAGAAGGTCCCGCCCAGTGGGGACAACTGGGTCCGAAGGCGGCGCGGGCAGGAGGGTTCCACCCAGGCGGGGGTCCGAGGGGCGCCGCACCGGCCCAGTGCGGGGGTCCCGAGATCAGGGAGCGGCTGAGAGCGCTGGTGAGCTCGGGAGGGGTCACCGCGCCCTTTGCAGGACCCGGCGGGTGCAGACTTGGGTGGGCTTCCTGAACGCGAGGGGCGAGCGGATTTCTTGGGAGAATTCCATGCAAACTGTTGCAGAGGGGGAAATCAGTTTAAGGCAGCCGGGAAGGGAGAGGGCAGGGCAGGCGGGCGCCCCGGTGGAGGTGGTGATGGTGGTGGTGCTGGGACTAGTGCTGGGGGCGGAAGGCTCAGTACCTCCAGGGCTGGCACGGGAAGGGCGCCCGCGGGCGCTCATGCTGGTAGGCAATAAAACAGAATTTGCACCTGTGCAGGTAGGAAGGAAGAGATCATGGGCATTTTATCAGATGTCGAAGTGGGGGGTGCTTTTATTAAAAACAGAACCGAACTGGGTCGGGGCGATAGTACAGCGGATAGGGCGCTTGCCTTGCACGCGGCTGACCCAGGTTCTATCCCTGGCACCCATGTAGTCCCCCGGTCCACCCAGGGTGATCCCTGCTTACAGAGCCAAGAGTAAGCCCTGAGCACCACCAGGTGCAGGCTGACGGTCGAACAAAACACTGGAGGTTTCCCCTCTAGGTGAAGCTGTGGGAGGAAGTTGTAGAGAAGTTTAGTGGAGACCACGGCCGGCTTGAATGACAAGGGGAATGAAACGTGCTGTAGCGCCATGTGTAGGGTTCTGGAACCTGAGGCCAGGCAAGCGTTCACAAGATAGTGGGAATAAACCAGTTTTATTCGGATGCCGTCACCGAGAAAGTGGATGGTGGACTTGTTCCCCAGATCCACCTTTCTCTGGGGCGTGGAGTTTAGAAAGGCTTTGGAGCAGCAGGCGGCAGGGAGGGGGAGAGCAGTATCCTGCCTATGCTCTGGGAATGCCACCCTGTGCAGAAGCCTCCACTGCAGGGCTCTGTTCCATCTGCCTGGGGGTGGGGTCTGTGTGACAGCATCTGAAACAGCATCTACTGCCTGTCCTTTTCTCTCATTTCTGATTGACTCATCAATCAGCACAAACACATCATTTACACAAACATTTCTTAATATTAGGAGAAAGGCAGAGCAAGGGGTGAGAGAAAGATCTAGAATTCTGTGGAGAACAAGATGGGGTTTATAATACCTATTCTTATACATTTTACCCACAACAGGAGGGGAGAGACTGATGGGAATCCGCTTTAGGGAACTGAGTGTTTCCTGTGGGGGTGGGGGCGGGGGCACTGATTTCTGCTGGGACAGACTGTGGCCCTCACACCTTTTAAGAGACTCAGTCTGTAGCCCAAGGGAAGACAAAGTGGCATCTTGAGCAGAGCAAGACGAGTGTGGGGTGAAGAGACATGTTTGTGCACTGCTCTGGATTTGCACCTGACCCTAAAGGACAGTCACTGCTCTGGAGAGAGGGGGGAGGAATCCTTGACTGTGAATTGTAGGTGGGTAGGAAGGGGCTGAGCACTGTGAGGAAGAGCTCCCTCCCGTGAGCTCGTGAGCAGTTGCTGTGCTTTGGGAGGGGAGAAAACAACACCCACTGTTTCTCCCCCTGCTCAAGGTGCCTGTGGGGTCGGCCCGGGAGCGGGGACAGCTGCTCCCAGAGCTGCCGTGTTCAGGTGGATTTCCTGGTCAGGCCTGTGGAAACTCTGACCCCGTGGCCTATCCTGCACTTAGAGCGTCTCTTTGGTCAGAAGAACCACAATGAAACTTACAGGGCCGTGATAACCGTGGAATGCTCTAGGCAGGACTGAAGCGGGGAAATGAAACCGAAAGAGCTCAGTGCCCAGAGAAGCGTGGAGGACACTGAGTAGAGGACAGAGACCTGCTTGGCCCAGAGCCGTGTGGAGACAAAGTCAGGGTCCAGGGTGTGAAGGTAGAGAGAATGAGTCACATGGCTGCCACGTTGAGGCTCTGGGTTCAATCTGGAAACTCAAATATGTAAAATAGCATTGCACTGTCATAGCACTGTCTTCCCATAGTTCATCAATTTGCTCAAGGGGGCACCAGTAACGTCTCCATTGTGAGACTTGTTGTAACTATTTTTGGCATATCCAATATGCCGCAGGTAGCTTGCCAGGCTCTGCCGTGTGGTTGTGATACTCTTGGTAGCTTGCCGGGCTCTCCGAGAAGAACAGAGGAATCGAAACTGGGTCAGCCACATGCAAGACAAATGCCCTACCCTCTTTGGTATCGTTCCAGTCAAAATACACAAAATAAATAGAACAAAAGTTCTCCCAGGATTGATCTCACCCTGGAAAACCCAGAGACAGCAGTGCTGTGTGAGTCATTTTCCTACTATCAACATTAGCACAAACCCTGTTCCTGGGGCACTTCTGTTCTTGCCCCCTCCCATTGTCCTCAGGGCAGAGCCCCTTGAGGGCCACAGAGCCTTGTATCTGACTGACAGCAGGTGAACAGACATAGATATTGGGGTCCTGGGGTGGGCCGAGGAATCTGCACTTGGGAGAGAGCAGCATGAGATGCACTAACGTAGGAGCACTAACCCTTTGTGTGTTGGGGAGAGAGTGGAAGCACCAGGGAAATAATGATACAACCCATAGTCAAGGAGTGGCCTTCCGGCCCCAGTGCTGCCATGGTGACCTCATTCTGTTCTAGCCTCACAGCAGAACTGAGTCCCCCTAAGACTTTCCGTCACAGCTCCCAGCCCACCTCCCCTTCTTCCCAGACAGCCCACCGGGCTGATCCAGTGACCCCCGCAGCACACACAGTTGTAACTTTCCTGTTCCAAGTTCTGAGAGAGAGGAAAAGTCTCTTTTCCTCTCAGAGTGGTCAGTAGGTAGCATGTTTTGGGGAACTGCTGACAGAGAAGACCTCTGCTGCTATCCAGGTCACGGTCCTCTCCTGCAGGGACACCCTTCATCCCCCACACCACTGAGTATGCTCCACAGTAAGGTTCAGAGTGGGGCGAGACTTGATCCCTGCAGTTCACCCAGTGTGAGTGAGCCCCAGCATGTCTGTGTGGAAGCCAGTGCTAGAAACAGAGACTAATAGGAAACTCTGTGTTAGAGTTACTGAATTTCTGGAAAGCTCAGTGAAAATTGAAGTAAGGTTTAAAGGGGGAAAAAAAAAACATTGAATTACAAAGTTACAAAGATATTTGTGATTGAGTTTTAGGCATAGTGTTCCAATACCGATCCCTTCGCCAGTGTCCATTTCTTTCCACCACTGTCCCAGTATCTCTCCTACTCCACCCCCAACCTGCTTCTCTGGCAGGCACATTGCCCCTCCTCAATTGTCCTGGGGTTCCCTTCTCTAATATACCCCCACCAATCCTGCAGTGGCAAGCTTCTGACTAAGTTCTTGAAGACCTGGTTTAGACCTGTGCATTCATCACTCTTTCTAGCCACAATTTGTCTCCTGATTCTTACCAGTCTTTTCATGGTAGGGGAAACCATCGACCTCTTAAAATTTAACATGGGTGTTTAGTGACGAGAAAAATGTCCCCAAAGCAAGGGGCTGCCATCAGAGTTCAGCTCCTTTCCTCCCAGACCCTCATTGGAAGTCACTTGCTGGAATCATTGCCTTTCTTAAAATAGTGCTGCCCATTCATACATACACAATTTTAGAAGGCACATTTGGAGGTTTGGACGAGGTTCAAAGTCTAGGGAATGAAAGGGAATGCAGTACAAAGTCCACAGCTCCAGGAAGTGTCTGCCAAACAAGTGTATTTTCTTGTTTCAGAGATTTCCTCAGTCCCCTGTGCTCAGTCTGGCCAAAGACAGCCCTCGGGGGTCTATGGGCAGCCAGTGCCCTCCTCACAGAGCATGAAATTAAAGTCTATGAAAAAGTCTCCAAATCTCCTTATTGAAAATGTATTTATTTGCTTTCATACCGGAAGGCGTTTTTGCCAAATGTAGAATTCTAGGTGGATAGTTTCTTTATTTCCAGCACTTTACAGATGCGGTCCATGGTCTCTCTGGTTCCCAACTTCTGAGAATAAAGCTTCAGTCGTTATAGTTACTGTTCTAAAGTGGTGTGTGTTTTTCCCGCATCCTTTTAAGGCCTTTAAAATAAAGTTTTTATTTTGTTTGAAGTAAAAGAAAACACCAGTAGCTGTTGTCTCCTTCCACCTCTCTTCTCATCACCCAGAATTTTCCCTTCTGGAAATCTCAGTTGTCTTTTCTTTTTCTCAGAGTCCACTAGATTATACTAAGTTTCTTTGTTCATCTACTTTGTTTCCATGTGTTCCATATGTAGAAAAAGTCATCTGATCTTTGTCTTTCTCCTTCTGACTTACTATGTGTTGTACAATTCCCTGAAATTGCTTTAGTTCACTGAAAATGTTAGAATTTTATACTTTTTTTTGTAGTTGAATAGAATTCCAAATTATGTAGATAACACATCTTTATCCAATCATCTATCAGGAATCTTAAGTGGTTTCCATATGTTAGGATGAAATAAACTTAGAGGGTCATGTGGAAATCAGGGGTCTCTGCTGCTCACACAGGTATTCCCCTGGGGTTGCAAACCTGACTTTATGGCTAGCATATCTTTAATTAAGGTTCTCATTGGTGGTCACACACTCTTGTTGTGTTGATACACAATTGATCTGTTCCTAAAAGTGCTTGCAGTTCCAGCTAATAAAGCCACTGAGACCTTAATGAAATTGGCAAGTCAAGCTCTTGTAACTTATCAAGATCTTAGTTCACTTTTTTTAGAACTAAAGGCTCACCTCTGGTCATGCACTGAGTTCATAGCCATTCCAAGCAGAAATTAGGAACAGGACCTCTTAGTGTCCCATTCTCAGAACTGAGCAAAGATAAATAGGTCATAAACCACAAAATTAAGACAAGAACAGAACAAGTGAACAAGTATTATCAGGTTGTGTGAGCAGAAACTGGAAAGCAGAAACAATAGTAAATGTTATGTGGAACCTAAAATGAATTATTTTAATCACTGATTATAATAAACACTGTATATATTAGCAACCATTGTATATGTTAAATGAAAATTGTTCACCTCAAGAAGCAAGTAGCCTGTAACTAGCATATAAAACCCCATGTAAACTCCACCCTGGCCTTGATCCTTTTTGACAATAGCCCCCCCAAGTCCATGAGCACAAATCAACAGGGCCCCCCCTACTTCTCAAATGTTTCTTAGTCAAATATTGTAATAGTTCCACACTTGGAGGTGCTCCAGGGCTGCCAAGGTCACACCCAACTGTGAATGGAGACTGTTCAGTGCTGAGATCAAACCCAGGGTTTTTGATTTCAGGCAAGTGATTTATACTTCAGCTACAACTCCAGCCCCTAAGCTTCTGCCATGTTCATTGTACATATCTTTTGCTGAAAATGGACTCAACCATTAATGATATGATGTCTGTGGGAGTCATGGAAAACTTTGTAAATAAATATTGCTTTATTTGATCTAAAATTTTAGTTCGGAAGAGAGTTCTGGAGAGAGAGAATCATGAGTTGGCATGGTCAGGAAATGGACCGTTTAAGTTAACTCTCAACTTGCCCACAACCACATATGAAGCTAATGATTTTGACAATGGGAAACCTCCAACACAGGTAAGTAAAGTAGAGGAGATTCTCACAAGGTGTGTGGGATGGAATCCCATTATGAAAAATGGAGTGAGTGAGAAGTATAAATTGAATGGGAATGAGAAAAGCAACCAACAGTGTGAAGGAAGGAAGGGTGGTGATAGGAAAGGTATATGGAACAATGAATGAGGGAACACTTTCTTTTTGATATTGGACATGTATGGAAAAAGTACCAGAGACATTTTTCTCAGGGAAAGAAATGATTAATGACTTCTTATTGACACTTTTTTGTTTGGGTTTCAGGAACCCAAGTCTGAAGACCTTGTCAAACAACCAGGTAAGGTCTCATTGACTGAGAAATTTTACTTTTATTCAAGATGGTACTTAAGAGATCATCACCCTGTTCTTGAAAACACTTTGCTAAGATTTTCATAGATAAACATATCATTTACTTCTTTTGTTCCTGGACAATCAGATGTGTCAGAAGAAATGGATACAATCCACTGCGTTGATAAAAGATCAGAAAACATTGAACATACCACAAAAGAACCTGTTTCATCTTTGGTTGTATTTGAAAATCTCAGTACCACTGTTGAGGATATGATGTTGACCTTGTTAGTGGAGAATGTAAGTGGATTGTCCAGTGATGAGTTTCAAATAGAAGTAATACGAGATTTTCAAGTTGCCGTAGTGACCTTTCAAAAGCAAATAGGTAAGACAGAATGACACTTCATTTGTAAGTTCTCTTTGTACTGTATTTGGGGATTTGTGACTTGCAGAGAGTCTGACTCATTTAGTGGCTATTTAGAGAAAATTTTAAGTTAATATAACTTTAATACTAAAAAGGGATCAAATTAACATTAAAATAAAAAAATTCAAGTTCTGCTATGTTAACTAGGTTGATTGTTATTGTACTAGTTTTTATTCTTTTTTGGGGGGGGCACACCCTGTGGTTCTCCGGGGTTACTCTTGGCTCTGTGCTCAGGAGCTACTCATGGTGGGCTCAGGGGGCCATATGGGGTACCAGGAATAAGCCCAGGTCAGCTATGCAAGACAAGCATTCTACCCACTGTGTTATACTAGTTTTTTAGAAGCATGTGAGGCAGAAAGATAATACATTGGGTTGGAGCAATAGTGCATCAGGAAGGGTGCTTTCCTTGCATGCAGCCAGCCCAGGTTTGATCCTCAATACCCCATATGGTTCCCCAAGCACTGCCAGGAATAATGCCTGGGTGCTGAGCCAGGAGTAACCACTGAGCACCAGGGGTGTGACACTCCCCACCCCTGCACTCAAGAAAAGCTAACGCACTCAAACAGTAACTAAAGTCTAAGGTTATTAAATTGATTCCAACTGAGGAGTCAGCATTTTCTCATGTGCTATATATGGAGAAAGTCAATATTGACCTGGTACCAAACTAGACTTACACAGTATTAATAGTAATATTAATTAATAGTAATATTAATAGTAATTAACAATCACTCATATAGTATTTACTATGAGCTTTGTACCACATTAAGCTCTTTATCTGTGTTTATTTGTTCCTCTTAATTCTTAGTTTATTATCGTTATTATTGTCTCCTCCCCATTCCCCATTTTGCAATGGAGCAAACAGAAGCACAGAGAAGCTAATACATGGAGCAACTGGATTTGAACCCAGGTGCCCATTTCTATACCTGTGCTTCTTGGAACTTATATTCCATATACAGGATGAGTAACAGTGTGCCATGCAGAAAATGAGTGTTCTTTTAGGTCATTGTGGAGAGTCCACATACAGTGGTTGAGTTTAGAAGACTTGTTTCTGAAGAGACAAGGACATTTTCCAGTTCCTGATCCTGATTGTTCAATGCAATGATTGTGAATCCAGTTATAGAGTCAATATTCTGTTCTGTCTGTAACTAACTATATGAGTAGGTCTATCCCCATGGACTTCCCTTTCCTCATCTGTAAAATGGGGATTCTAATACCTACCTAATCCAGTTTCTGTGAGAATTTAGTGAGATAATGTATGAAAGCTCTTCACAGAATAACTTAGACAAGGTAAGGTATCTCCCTTTAAAAGGGGAGATATACTTATTTCAAGTGTACCTTACAAATAACTTACTGTTAGCCTATATGGACTTGGTTTTGTTTATTGATGAGAAATCTTGAACTACTGCTATCACCAGTCACTTGTCGGGGTGCTGTGAGTACAGAGATTAATTGTTCCTGGTTCCTAAGCCTGAGAAGCTCATGTGGAAATGAATGGAAAAGATGAAAGAGGAGGAACTACCTCCTGAGATCTGAACAGAGGCCATCAGGGTGGGAGCAGAGGGGCCCAGTAAGACTTGATTTTTCTGCTCTCTTCTATAGTATTAAGTCTCTAGCAACACCAATTCCCTAGTACGTGCTGCTTCATGCCACTGATGTCTCCTCTGCTGGAAATGTTTCCTTCCCTGATCTATTCTGCAAATTCCTTCTCATCCTTGGAATCCCAGGCACACTTACTCTGGGCAGCCTTGACTGATTCCCAGTCAAGCCCTCCCACCTCACTCACTCAGAGAAAAGGCAATTTGTTTACTTTCCAGACTTTCTTCTCTCCAAGATGCTTGTTCTGCAAGGTGTGTTACATTCATCTCCGATATACACATCCTAGCAAATTCTGTGCTGAAGCTTCATAGGCCCATCATCATCTGAAAGAGATAATTGGATTGAGTCCTGAAGGTAGAATAAGACAAAATGAAAAATGAAGAAGGCATTTTGGCATAGGAGATTATATATGCAAAGGAAAATGAGAAGGGGTTTTCAGTATATTCTAAGTTTTGTGACCACATGGAAACTAAAAGGAAAGACAGAAAATACATACATTGTAAGCCTAACCCAAGAGTATGAACTCATGCCTGCTAGTAATGGGGAACCATGACGGCACTTGAGAAGAGCAGAAATGAGGATATGTATTGTAGAGCAAACACTCAGGGAAATGAGAATATCTGTATTGTAGAGAAATCACTCTAGGTTGGGGAGGGCTGGGACTGGTGGCAGGTAAAACTTGCACATTTCTCATGAAAAAAAAAACCAGTTTTTATGGCATGTTATGTGAATTCTCATGTAGGAATTAAGATCTAGCATCTTAAATTCGTGGTTTAGCTTTCATTATTATCTCAACTAATATTGTTTTTCCTGTATATTATAAAGATATGGTCATAATTTTCTTATTTAGTCACTTGTTTTTATTTGTAGATATCATGAAGTTTATTGATGATTGTGCCAAGCACCATACAGTGAAAAACCTTTGTCCACGACTTCTGGAAGTAACAAAAACAATCAGGGTTGAAAACTTGCCACCTGGTGTGGAGGATCAGAATTTAAAAGAATTTTTTGAAAATCCCCAAATTGGAGGGGGGAGAGTTTTAAGGGTTGAATGTTTTCCTGAAGAAAGCTCAGCTCTGATTGAATTCTTTGACAAAAAAGGTAACATCTTTAGCTTGATTTTGTTCATATTACATGGTATGAGCTTAACCATTTTAGCTGATGTGAAGAGTTAGCAGTTAATTGCTTTATTTTTATTTATGTTATACATAGCACAGAGGGTAGGGCGTTTGCCTTGCATGTAGCTGACCTGGGTTCGATTCCCCTGTCCCTCTCAGAAAGCCCAGCAAGCTACCGAGAGTATCCCGCCTGCACAGCAGAGCCTGGCAAGTTACCGGTGGATATGCCAAAAACAGTAACAACAAGTCTCACAATAGAGACGTTACTGATGCTCGCTTGAGCAAATCGATGAACAATGGGATGACAGTGCTACAGTGCTATATATATCATTGTAAATCCAATTAGTAACTCTATCTGAGTTATGATTAGCAATGAGTTTGACAGTGTTAAAGATGCAATGTCAAGTTTTTCATAGGTGTGAGGGAACTTCCTTTTGAGTGTCCAGCTGTGTTAGAATGAAAAATAAGTAGTTCTTAGAGTATTTGAAATTTTGTATTACAAAAAAGAGATTATTAGTGTTTTAGCTAAATATTTATTAGACCTTCTTATTCAACAAGTTGGGTAGAGAAGTACTCAAAACCACACATTGCTTCTGTAAAGTATCATTTCTTCCTGTCTGTGAATATTATTCAGAAACAAGTAAGTGGGATGAAAGGAAACATCATAAGGGAAGAACACATGGCCAAAGGCAACAGAACCTGAGAACTGGTTTACACAACATGATTTACCCGGTGGAGTATGACAGGACTGGGAAAGATGCGCAGGAGACTCTGGGGCAGGATGTGGTGGTGGAACATTGTACGCTTGAAACCCTATTATGAGCAGCATTGTAAAGACAGTGACTGATTTTTTTAATTGGAAAAAATTAAATCCATAGCGTAGTTTTATATGATCCATGATGCCTTCCTGATTGTTTGGTTGTTCTTTGCGATGACCCTGTGCAAATCTTGTTCCATTGAACCTGAGAGTTTTATAGAGGTTGCCAGTTCTCTGAGACAGGTGCAAAGTCACCTTAAAGATTACATTGATGGTCAGAAGTTGAGGCTGAGTGTTAGCAACTAGGAGATCCTCTTAACAGAAGAATAACTTTGTGTCTGGAAGTAGAGGGTCATGTGGCATGCTACCCTTAAGATAGCTCCTTAGGTAGGGGGAAACATTTTTTTTTCTTTTTGGGTCACACCTGGCAATGCACAGGGGTTACTCCTGGCTCTGCACTCGGAATCACCCCCAGCAGTGCTCAGAGGACTATATGGGATGCTGGGAATCGAACCCAGGTTGGCCATATGCAAGGCAAATGCCCTACCCGCTGTACTATTGCTCCAGTCCCAGGGGAAACTTTTTTTTTTGCCTTTTGGGTCACACCCGGCAATGCACAGGGGTTACTCCTGGCTCATGAACTCAGGAATTACTCCTGGCGGTGCTCAGGGGACCATATGGGATGCTGGGAATCGAACCCGGGTCGGCCCCGTGCAAGGCAAATGCCCTACCCGCTGTGCTATTGCTCCAGCCCCGCCAGGGGGAAACTTTTTAAGTTGGAAAACTGGAGTTAAAGAATGTTTGAATAAACTAGAATCAAAGATGTGTTTTTATTGAGCAAAGGGGAAAAAAAAAGACTTCTGTCATGTGTTCCTTAAATATTCACCAGTCTGATATGGGGCCTGGACAACATAAAGTTCCCCAGCATAGAAGTCAACCTCCAAGCCTGCCATGGCATTGCTAGTTCCAACAGTTGGATAGCATGAGACAGCTGAGTGACCTCCACAATGTCTGTTTCATGTGCCCAGTGGCTAATAGGAACGCTTTCAGGATTATGTTAGGCCAAAGGCCCCATGACACGTGTAGGGTTTTGCCAAGTGCCCACTTCACCCTGCCTTGTAAAAAATTACAAAGGCATGCGCACAGGAGAGGATGATATGATGTCTGTTGTGTTGTTGTGTTGTTCACAGGCTCTCAGGGCAGTTCTTTCTCTCGTGCGTGCGCTGCTCATGTTCGGTGCTCTCGAGCCGCTGTGTATGGACTGGATTGGGATGGCTCTTCCTTGTGCTCTGCTTCTGTGTGTGCACTGTGCTCTCTTCTGTCTGTTTCTCTATCTCTGTCTCTGTAGTCTCTCCTCTGGTCTCTTCCGACCTCTCTCTCTGCTTCTACGTCTTCTCTCTTGCTTCTGTATCTTCTTTCTGCTTCTGCTCTGCTTCTGTGTCTACTCCCCTCTGTGTCTTCTCTCTTCCGTGTCTTCTCTCGTGTCTTCTGTCTTGCCTCTGTCTTTCTCCCTCACTTCTGTGTCTTCTCCTGTCTGTGTCCTGCTGCCTCTGTCTGTGTCCTGCTGCCTCTTCTGTCTCTACTGTCTCCTCTTCTGTCTCTGCTGTCCCCATTCTTCCTCCACAGTCTTAGTTTATATAGCAATCACATAGGACGGTAACATAAAGGTGGGTTGACATTAACAAATCAACAAAGAGGGGTAAAACCACTCCTCCAGGAGATTAACAAAAATATAATATAAAGAGATTACTCCAGATTACTAGGAGATCCACTCAAGGGTGGGATCCAAGCAAGGGTGTGTCAGGGTGTGTCACTTTCTTCCTTCCTCAGCTAGTAATCCACTTAAATAGTTGTAGTAAATCTACTTCAAATATTTCTAGCAATGTCATTCTGTATGTATCAAACTTAAAGTTTGGTTCTTTCTGAGGACATCTCACTATATTTTCTAGACCACAGTCCTCGGGTCAGGTTAGTCCTCCTAACCCCAGCAGGGTCCTAATCTCGTCGTTACTTTTGGATCATGACAGCATTTGTCTATGACCATGTTCTCAACTTATAGTTGAGTATTGTGGCACTTTGGCCTAGCCCATTTCGATGCCAGGGTAGCTCACAGCTTGTCCTGGGTCCATTCTGTCCCTCATCAGGACCCTGCTTTTGGGGTGCTATGAACTAAGGGCAACTAAGTTGAGAAAGCAGATGCCCAGGAGTAAATATTATTGGAGTCAATTAGCTCCCAAGTTACAAAGCATAATATTAACAGTCTTCCTGTGTCCATACAGAAAGGACATTTCTTTAAGGTAAACTAAGTTCCCTGCGGCAAAGCTAAAGGGACAAACCCAATGTTATCCTACACTGCCCTCTTGCACCATCTGACTGTTGAGCTCACCTCCTCTTCACACTCACATTCCCTCTTCTAAATGGTCTAGGATACACAGATGTCCTTGTAATCTGTTTTTAAAATGAGAAAACAGGGGTGCAGAGAGGTAACATCTCACTAATGTTATACAGTTAGTAATGATGGGGGCAGCATTTGAATCTGGCTAGTTTGGCCCCAGAAAATATTGCTTTGAACATTTTCATTTTTTCCCCAATATCCTCTTCACCTATCACATTAAATTTTTTCATATAGAATATTACAGCACTTAGTCCTAAACTAAGTTCCTCCTCAGCTGGGAGAATTCTTTTTTTCTCCTTCATTTTCCAATAATTTTTTATTTTCTGACGATGATGAAGATAGTTCATTGCATTCATAAGTGGTCTGGAGCGATAGCACGGCGGGTAAGGCTTTCTTTGCCTTGTAGGTGGCTGACCCGGGTTCGATTCCTTGGTCCCTTTCAGAGATCCCGGCAAGCTACCCAGAGTATCTCACCCACACGGCAGAGCCTGGCAAGCTACCTACCCATGGCATATTTGATATGCCAAAAACAGTAACAACAAGTTTCAGAATGGAGACGTTACTGGTGCCTGCTAGAGCAAATCGATGAGCAAGGGGATGACAGTGACAATTTTTATTTTCTAAAAAAAAATAATAAAAGTATTTCAGCACTAAAGCAGGCATTAATAATAAGTATTATAGTATTATAGATAAAACTGGATTAAAATTTGATTTTAGCAGTACTATTCAGTATTGTTTTATGCAGATTATTTGAGAAGTATAAGACATTATCCTTTGAAGTAGTTTGCTTCATCTTCACAAAATATAATCTACACAATCTTCAGGGATGGACTCTTATGTAGATTTTTGCTGTGATTATGCCATAGTTCTCACTGAATCTGCTTAGTAGCCTGCACAGATAGATGCAGCTGCACTTTCTAGTACGGAGGAAACAGAATTCAGACTTGAAAGCACATTAGGTGACGCTGGTGATGTTATTGGGTCAGCAATTACAAGTTCACATATTGACTATGGTGCTTACTAGCCCTGAGATCTTGTGCAAGTTACTATAATCTACCAATGCTTCTGTTTTCTGAAGTCATAGCTTATGTTACTACTTTCCTCTTAGCAATATTGTGAGGTATAAAGGAATAAAATGATACCCAGAGTGTGACCATTATGTGTGTGGCTGTGTGGCCACTGGTACTTCCCTGGCTTAGGGCCTGCATAAGACCATGTCTTGCAGCTGAAGTTTTATGTGTGGGCTTCTGTTCAGAATGCAGCTTTCCCACATTCTTTTTGTGACTACTGGATACTTCTATGGGAGCTAATTACCCACAGCTGAAGCTTTTTCTGACATTATTGCACAAGCATGCCTGCTTTCTCTTTTATTTGTAGTTTATTTTTGTTTGGGGGAGCCAGGCCTGACTGTGCTCGAGGATTACTACTCATTCTGTGCTCAGTGATCACTCCTGGGGGTGGTAAGGAGTGTATATATGGTGCTGGGGGATTGAACCAGGATCAGCTTCATGCAATGCACCTTACCCACTGTGCTCTTTCTCCAACTCAAGCATGTCTTTTTTTTTCCTGTGGAGGACACAAAAAGCCAGGAGGACACACCTGGTTGTCCCTGAGCACAGCATTATTTTGGCACTGCACTCAGGGATCACTCCTGGTGGGCTCAGGGGACCATATTGGGTGCTGGGGATCAAACCTGGGTCAACTGTGTGCAAGGCAAGCACCCTAGCAAGTGCCCTACTTTTATTCCAGCCCCACCCCAAGCATGTCTCTTAATCCAGAGTTTTTGAGGGCAGGGGAGGGATGTTTCTAAGCAGTGCTCGGAGGTCTGGGGTCTGGGGGTCTGCTTCATCAGTGCTCAGTCACTTTATCCTGGCTCAATGTGAGGGTCAGACACTGCAGCGTTGCTCAGTCTGTGGTGCAGAGAAGCACTAGGGACTCCATAGCAGTGCTCAGGATAACCCAAGGTGGTCACCTATTAATTCTAGTTTGTTTCATTATTGGATCCATTGTACCTGTGTCCAACAAAAACACAAAATAAGCAGTGATTTGGGATAGCAGAAAGCACTCCTTCACCTCCTTCACGAGGGTGCACATGCCAACACAATATTTACACAATATACCCTGAGGTGGTCCCAGTGACACTGGCAAGAGGGACTTAGTGTCCTGGAAGAAGAATGTCAGAAGTTAGGCCCTCAGATGCCCATGGCAGGATTCTTCCAGAGGCTGTGGAGCCACTGGTAGAGGGAAAATAACTTGATTTGGGGTCACATGAACACTGACCTGAATCCTACTGCAGATATTCTCATCTATATGAAACATTTTAATTTGTATAACTTTTCCTATCCTAGGTTTTATCATTTGTAAAAGGGATAGAATAATACTTCCTTTTTATCAGAGGTTACTGTCAGGAGTCAATGAATTAAATATAGGTGAAGCACTTAGCCTAGCATGACGCATGGTTCACTATCATGACGCCTATTCCTGCTCTTAGAGACGACAGTGAAAGCTAAGTTATGCATAAGGCTGAAGATGGTGGGTCCGCAAAGGAGAAGCACATCACTTTCATATAAGCTTCATTTTGGTCTTTTTGGTTTTGTTTTCGATATTTTTCCTCCCACCCCACTTTACTTAAACACTGTGGTTTACTGACTTGTTCATGATGATTTGTTACAGGCATTCAGTATTCCAACACCAATCCCACTGTCACCTTCCTTCCACCATTGTCTCCAATTTTCCAACCAACCTTCAAGCATGCCCCCCATAGCAGGCCCACAGTCATTTATTTTATATTGCCTGTTACCAATAAATTACTAATGGAATGATCAAAACCATTTTCCTTAGAAGAAGATTATTTGAAACGGTTGTATCTCACCATGGGGACATTAAATCCAAGTCTGAGGACTTAGTTCTCAGACTAGGTTACTAAACTGTTGTTGCAAGTTAAACTCTCTGTTAATGTTTTTATTAGTCAAGATAGGTTGGCTTCTATGTTACATACCATCGAATCTGGTGTGCTACTAACTGAATTGCCAGTGCTGTAGAGTCAGGAGATGTTGCTCAAAAAAATCCAGAATATTTAACTGGACAGCCCACCTGGAGGCAAATTTATAACTAGGCAACAAAAAGGCTTCATTTTACACAACAAAAACACTTTACACAGAGACAAACATTGTCTACAGTATTGTGGCCAAGCTTCTAAATATTTCATATCATGGTGGTGATAAAGTTATATCAGAGGAGTATAAAACAATCTATTTAACGTCAACATAGAGTGATCTTTCCTAGTAAGTTTGAACCATAAACATGGGATATTTGTGCAGAGTTTATCCATATCATTCCTATTTGATTACTTTAAAAGAGTCCTGATATTTAGTTTACTGTCATATTAAAATTCTACAAACATTAGAATTTTTCTCTGTAGTAGGAAAAATTTTGTTTTTCCATAAGAAACACATCACAGGGGCTGGAGCAATAACACAGCAGGTAGGGCATTTGCCTTGCACGTGGCAGACCCGGGTTTGATTCTCAACATCCCATATGGTCCCCTGAGCACCACCAGAGGTAATTCCTGAGTGCAGAGCCAGGAGTGACCCCTGTGCATCGCCGGGTGTGACCCAAAAAGCAAAAAAAAAAAAAGAAAGAAAGAAACACATCACAGTATGCTTAAATTTTATTTCTTTCCTTTTAAGTCCTAGACATCATCTTGACCAAAAAACTTGAAATTGGTAATATGCCACTCTCCGTGTTCCCATACTACACCTCACTGGGCACAGCCTTGTATGGAAAGGAGAAGCCTCTGATTAAGCTTCCAGCACCATTCAGAGAATCACTGGATTATCCCTTATGGAAATTCTTTCAGAAAAATAATCATCTGATTGAGAAGATAAATGATCAAATGGCACATTGTCACTGTGAGATAACATGGTCCCAAATTAATGGGGAAGTTACCATCAGACCAGCAGCCACACTGGTCAATCAGGGAAGAAAAAAAATCAAGACCTGGCAGCATGATATTTCCACAGTATTCGCTGACCTCAGGTGTAAATACAAGATTAGCTCATTTAAAGTGGACACGGTTGTCTGGGACGCTATAAAGAACAGTGTAGAAAATGATCATCTTTCAATTGAGTTTGATACAGCTATGGAGCTTGTCACCTTGGTGGGGAGATCAGAGGATATAGAGGATTTTGAGTCACAAATAAAGGACTTAATAGAAAGTGCCACTGAAAAAATTAAAAGAGAACAGCAAAGTCTGAGGGAAAAACTGCTCCTTTCTTCGGGAAAATATTCTCTGTTGTGCCAAAGTGGGACATTGGAGGGTGTCCGGACCGAGTTCCCAGAGATGAAGATGACTTATGATGAAATCTCTCAGCACCTGTGCTTCAAAGGACTTGCTGCAGATGTGTATAAAGCCAAGTGTGAAATCCAGGAAAAGGTGTTCAGCATGTCCCAAAAGAGCATTCAGGTTCCCTCTGAGATTTTCCAGTTTTTGCAACAGGTAGACTGTGTAGAATTTTCCAGGTCTCTTTTTATAGCACAGAAAATTCTTGCAATTTATGAGCTACAGTCCACAACTGTTCTCTTAACCAGCTGTTCTTCTGAAGTCCTAGTAAAAGCTGAAAAACAAATGATGAGTGCCTTAAATTATAAGCACATAGAAGTTGAAGACAGAAAAGTTCTTGATGGCATCAAATGGAAAGGGCTCACCAGCAGTTTGCACAAGCAACATAACTCTTCCTCACAGTCTGTGATAATTCATCAGTTACCTTCAGAAGCCTCTGCCAAGGTCATCATAGCAGGCTGTGTGAGAGAAGTTAACCAAGTCTACGACTCTCTGTTTGACTTCCTGGAAAAACACACAATAGTCGAGAAGTTGATTGAAGTCAAGCCTTCCTTAGTTTTTTATTATTTAAAATCAGAAAAAAAAACATTGTGTGAACAGTTAAAGAGAAAGAATGTGCAGGTACAATTTAATTCAGAAAGTAACCCAAAAAGAATTTTACTAACTGGCCCCAAGAGCCAAGTTGGGGAGGGAATGAACCTTTTCGAGCAAGCCAGGGACTCAGTCTGTGTTAGAAGTGTCCAGATTGACAAGCCAGGAGCCAGACAGTTCTTCCAGGAAAAAGCTCGGTTTTATAAAAGTGAGGTGAAAATGCAATATGGTTGTTTTATTGAACTTCAGGAGAATGAAGAGAAGGGAGGTGGCGGTGATGGCCAGAAGTGCTACCTCAGGACAGACGTGGCCCCTGGGGTGTCACTGAGTGTACATCTGGGCGACCTGACCCGGTTTCCGGTGGAAGTAATGGTCAATGCAGCCAACGAGGACCTCAAGCACGTCGGAGGCCTCGCGGCTGCTCTCTCCAAAGCCGCAGGTCCTGAGCTCCAATGTGACAGCGACCGGATAGTGAAGAGCCAGGGCAAGATCCTTCCGGGCTGTGCCACCATCTCCAAAGCTGGAAACCTCCCGTATGGCCACGTGATCCACGCAGTTGGGCCCAGGTGGGAGAAGGACAAGGCCCAGAAGTGTACATACACTTTAAGAAGAGCTGTGCAGGAAAGCCTCCGTTTGGCTGAAGAACACAAGTACCGCTCCATCGCCATCCCTGCCATAAGTGCTGGTATCTTTGGCTTTCCCTTAAGCCAATGTACAGAAACCATTGTCTCGGCCATCAAGGAACACTTCCACTTTGAGTGGGAAGGACACACCTTGAAAGAGATTTGTCTCGTAGATTCAACCGAGAATGCTGCCAAGGCCTTTGCTGAAGCTGTGAAAACTCTACTTAAGGACAAGCTGCCTGGTGCTGCTTCCGAGCCCGGTGTTCCAGCCACTGTCCTGCCAGACTCACAGAAGGATCCTGGAAACAGACAAATTCTGAGGACCCCAGGAGGCCTGATGGTGGTAATGGTTAAAGGCGAGATACAGAGTGCAACGGTGAGTGTCCCCAGCGCAGAACACCAGTGTGGTGCTGTGACCCCAGTATCAGCCATTTAAGAAAGGTTGGGAAGAAGGACAGAATCAGTTAGAGCCTTCTCTGCCGTGCCCTCCACCCCTGCTGCTAAACTGTGTCCTTGGGCAACTGCTACCTCACCAAGGCCTTTATATGGGATTGATCTGCTGTCTGTGGGAACTGAAAGTGGGTGCACAGATGTTAAATATTCACATGCATGTGTTACCTCACATACATACTCACTGATATCTACTCGGATTCTTTACCCATTTAAATTACCATTTTATTGTATTAATAGTTCTTTACATATATAGTCATATTCTTTCTCTGGAAATAGTACCCTTATTTAATACATACTTTATTCGATACACACTAATTTTTCCCATTTGGTAAGTTTTGTGTTCAGTTGTTACTCTGCTTAAATTGTTTTTGTGTTTATTTTAAATACTGAAAAAAATAATTGAATTTCTCCTTGTACTAAACTTGAATGTAAGAAGAATAGCATGCTTGCTTCTTTTCTGTAAGTCAGACACATGCTAAGTGCTGATTAACATGTTCGTGATTGATGTCATATGATAGTTTCTAGTTTTATGATTTCTCTCCACATATGATGAAATAATGACAAGAGGGGTTAAATATTTTGGCCAAGTCCCACTAGTACTTGAATTTGTACAGGGCATTAATCATTTTTTGTAGTTGGTTTATTTTTTAAATTTATCTATTTTTTTAATTGAGTCACAGTGGGATATATAGTTACTAAGTTATTCATGATTAAGTTTCAGTCATGGGTTTCAGTCAACACTTATCCCTTTCACCAGTATACATTTCCCACACCAATGGCCCCAGCTTCTCCCCCTGCCCTTTTTGGTCATTATGGTTTGCAATACAAATACTTAAAGGTCATCAGATATATATATTCCTTTACAGTTCCTGTCCATGTGATCATTTCCAACTATTATTGTCACACCAGTCCCTTCTCTATCCTAACTGCCCTTTGCCCCAAACCTTCCAACCATTGACCAGTCCTACTGGTTCCTGATTTCTCTGGCCCTGGATATTTGTCTCATGCTCATTTTTTTAATATCCCACAAGTGAATGCAGTCATTCTATATCTGTCCATCTCCTTCTGACTCACTTCACAAACTATGATACTCTCCATGGACACCCATTTGTAAGAAAATTTCATGACTTAATTTTTCCTAATGACTTCGTAGTATCCCATTGTGTATCTGTACCATAGTTTGTTTATCCAGTGTGTTCTCGGGAACTCAGGTTTTATCCAGATTCTGGCTATGGTGAATAGTGCTGCAATGAACAGTGAAGTGCAGATGGTATTTCTGCTGTGTTTTTGGGTCCCCAAGATATATTCCTAGAGGTGGCATTGCTGGGTCAAATGGGAGCTCAATTACTAGTTTTTTGAAGGAATGTCTATATAATTTTCCAAAAAGACTGGACCAATTGGCATTCCCACCAGTAGTGAATGAGAGTCGCTTTCTTCCTGAATCTGTGCAAGCACTGGTTGTTCTTGTTTTTTGGGATGTGTGCCATCTCTGTGGTATGAGATGATACCTCATTGTTTTTCTGATTTGCATCTCCCTGATGATTAGCGATGTAGAGCATTTTTTCATATGCCTTTGGTCCATGAATGTCTTCTTTGAGTAATTTTCTGTTTATTCTCCCCACCTTTTGATAGGGTTGGATTCTTTTTTTCTTGTAAAATGTTACCATTTCCTTATATATCTTATATATTTTATATTAACCCATTATCAGATGGGTATTTGGTAAATAATTTTTCCCATTCCATGGGCTACCTTTGTATCTAGTCACTGTTTCCTTTGAGGTGCAGAAGTTTCTTAGTTTAATGTAGTCCCATTTGTTTATCTTTGCTTCCACTTGCTTGGTCAGTGGCATTTCACTTTTGAAGTTGCCTTTAGCTTCGATGTCATGAAAGATTTTGCCTATATTTTCTTCCATGTACCCTGTGGATTCAAGTCTAATGTTGAGGCCTTTAATTCTTTTTGATCTGACTTTTGTGCATGGCATTAGAAAGAGGCCTGAGTTTTGTTTTTTTTTTACATGTAGCTGCCCAGTTTTTCCAGCACAATTACTGAAGAGGCTTTCCTTGCTCCACTTGATTGTACCTTTTCAAAATATTAAAATTAATTTTGTTTCTCATTGAACAACATGAAAAAATGAGCAGTAGATTATTTTGATCAACCATCTATAATCGGGTTGATCTCTGTTCTTTGTCCTTACACCTTAAACTCTGAGATATTGCTTTCATCCCTTTCACTCCAGTATGTGAATTTTGATGCCCAGCATCTGCGACACATTTCCCTTTGGTGTCCATGCAAGGTAGCTTTGAAGCTCACTTGGTCTCATCCCTGTCCTCTTCTCCTGACATTTTGGTTTTAGTTTCTTTTTCTTTCTCTTTTTCTTCTTGGATCACACCTGGAAGTGCCCCAGACTTAATTCTGGCTCTGTGCTCAGGAATCACTCCTGATGGTGCTGGCATCTGATGAAGGTCAGCAGTGTTTAAGGCAAGAGACTTACACCCTGTACTATCATCATGACCTTCTTTTGACATCATAAACTCTCTGATTAATCTGGTCACATTAACTACCTGCTGTAAAATATTCCATGGCTCCTCACTGCTATGGGAATTCCACCCACTCCCGCATTTCCAGACTGGCTTGCACATGCTCCTGGTCTTCACTAGCCATTTAAGGAACATCCTGTGGAGTCCTTCAGCCATCATACACTACTTACATATATTTTGACAGTTCTCTGTTGTCTTGGAAATAGTCATATAGGACCATTTTGACTTTCAGTAGTATTTCAGAATCTGGAAACATAATTATTTTAGTGTCAATTCCTTATGCTCATAATCCTTCATAATACTTTCTGTTAGACTTTAAAATGAACTTTTAAAGTCTAAAGTTTGTCTTTTTCTTTAGACTGATGTTATTGTAAACTCTACGTCCTCGGATCTTGACCTTGACCATGGAACCCTTTCTAAGACTCTCTTGAAAATTGCTGGGCCAGAACTCCAGACTGAATTGTACAGAGCTGAACAAGCAGTGACTGTGGGTGTGGGTACAGTTCTTCAGACCAGCGGTTGTAATCTCCCATGCCACCATGTACTTCATGTGGTGCTTCCAGATTGGATGGATGGCAGCACTTCCACACTTAAGGTAGGACCTGGTTTTTAGAGTCTCTTGGAAATTGGGTAACCCTTTGGACTTTCCATCCATGTAATGTATATTGGGCCCTGTTGTTTCTGTGGTCACAGTTTTGGCAGGTTCCTTCTTTATAGCCTCTTCTTTCCACTTGGAAACTGACTCAATTTAGAAGATTCCTTTCTTCTAAATTGAGTTACCTTCATTTTTAATTACTCTTATTTAGTAGCACTGTAGCACTATCGTCCCATTGTTCATCAATTTGCTTGAGCGGGCACCAGTAATGTCTCCATTGTGAGACTTGTTGTTACTGTTTTTGGCATTATCAATACATCAAGGGTAGCCTGCCAGGCTCTTAATTAGTATGGTCACATATTCTTATTTATGTAACCATACTACAATGGTTACATGGTTATATACTCAATGGTTACATGGTTACATATTCAATGCTTACATACTCTTATCTAGTATGTAACCATTATTGACCATAACGTTTCTTCAGTGAAAAAAATCAAGGCAAAGGCATGAGAAACTGAAGTGGGTAACATATTCGGTAATTGTTTTCTTCTTCATTTATGAGTGAGTTTCAGTATCTTTTTCTTGTTAAAGTGTTGGGGGGATCTTCACCTTCTGATGTACTCTTACCTCTGTTGAAAGCAGAAGAGAACTTGACTTACATTGCAGACTTATACGTTGTTTTGCTTTTTGTTGTTGTTCAAATTCCCACATATAGGAAGATGCATAAAATTGGGTTATGTGCTTTTCAGATCATGGAAGACGCAATCAGAAAGTGCTTGGAGATCACTGAGAACTTGTCCATGAAAACAATTGCATTTCCAGCAATAGGAACAGGAAATTTGGGCTTTCCTAAAAAAGTTTTTGCTGAGTTAATCCTCTCAGAAGTATTCAAATTTAGTAGCAATAATCAAGCAACAATCTTACAAGAGGTTCATTTTATGGTGCACCCAAAGGATAATGAAAATATACAGGTACACTTTCACTCAATTCTGATTATTTTTGCAATTGATCCCTAAGTTTTGAAATGTTTTATAGACTAATAGGTTGTCTCATGTATTTCCCATCCAAGAAATTAAAGTAGTAGTAATGTAGACAGTATAGGATGGGAAAATATCAAGAAAATTTTTGGATTCATGAAAATAACTTTTTAAGGACAATATTGCAAAGATAAGATATATGCAAAGATAAACATTATAGACTCATGAGTTCTTTTACAAACCTTCACTCATCTTCATAATTATCAATGTCTGAACAATGTGTTTCATCTCTATTTCCTTTATTTTCCTTTCTCAGTATTATTTTTTACTCAAAATCAGTAAAAAATTCTACACATAAAATTTGGTTTGTTATTTTAGATAAATGATCATATTTAAATAAACTATCACATTACTTTTAATACATAAAATAAATTGACAATAACTTTTCTTTTAACGATTATGAAGCCAATGTTTATAGTTCCAAAATTTTCTAAGGACATTTTTTTTGTGTTTGTAGCAAAATAAAATAACAATTTGATTTGTATTTTGAATAAATACATATATTTGAATAATATTGCATGAAGTTTACAAATCTCAGTCTGCTTTGAATATATAGGACTCCTCTTTTGTATGAATATTGTATTTGTTTAGTTTTTGGTTTTCAAATCACTTCCACTAGTGCCTGGGGCTACTTTCAGGGACTGGAGCAATAGTATAGCAGGTAGGGCACTTCCCTTGAGTGCAGCCAACCTGGGTTTGGCTGTCTGTACCCATATGGCCAGCGGAGCTCTACCTCAAATGAACCTGAGTGCAGAGCCAAGAGTAAGCCCCGAGATCACCAGGTATGGCCCCGAAACCAAAAGAAACAATAATAAAATAAATTTCATATAAAACTCTCCATGTGCTTATGACCTCGGCATTCAAAAGTTCTGGCATAATCAGCAGGGAATTTGGCCTGAGCAGTTGGCTGTGACTGAATACAGGTGCTCTCTAGTCCCAGAGGGGAAGCGGCCACCTTTACACATGCAGCTGCTCTGACCCTGGAGGGCGGTGTCATCTGCTCAGAGTCGCTCTGGTCCTTCTCCCACTTTCTAATAGTTGTTTTTTTTTCCAAGGTGTTACTCGTTTTTATTAATCCCAAGAAAGTTGCTTGTTTATGAGGCGGACAAAAATTATGTCTAGGGTGTCAATATTAGGTAAAGAAATGATTCATAAATTCATTAATCCAGCAAAGCATAATGCAGGGGCTGAAGGGAGAGTGCAAGAGAGAGGGCATTTGCCTTGAACAGCCAACCCAGGTTCAATCCCTGGCACTAGATATGGCCCTGAACCTCCAAAAATGATCCCTGAGCTCAGAGCCAGGAGCAAGCTCTGAGCACAGCTGGATGTGGCCCAAACACCAAAAGCAAGGAAACAAATTTTAAAAAGCCCATACTGTGGCCTCTTGCTCCAAAAAAAGTACTACTCCTGTCGAGTTCCTTTCCTGAAATCCAGGGGTCTTTGTGATAGTCTTTCTCTTAACACTGCATTCCTGTGTTCTTTCTTTCTTTCTTTCTTTCTTTCTTTCTTTCTTTCTTTCTTTCTTTCTTTCTTTCTTTCTTTCTTTCTTTCTTTCTTTCTTTCTTTCTTTCTTTCTTTCTTTCTCTTTCTTTCTTTCCTTCTTTTCTTCTTTCTTTCTTCCTTCATTTCTCTCTTCCTTTCTTTTTCTCTTATTCTTTTTTTGACACTAGGGGTTGGGGGTCTACACCTCGAGGTGCTCAAAGCTTACTCCTGCCTCTCTGCTCAGAGCTCACTCCTGGAGGAGCTGGGGGGATCATATGCGGTGCCTGGGATGGAACCTGGATTGGCTTTTCACAAGGCAAATGCCCTACCCACTGAACTCTCTCTACAGCCCCATTGTGTGTACTTTTTAAAATGACATCAGATAATACAAATTAACCTTCTCTCACTTAATACATGAAAGAGTACTTTCCTACCCATTTTTTGTGGTTGCTAAGTATTTAACACATGAATACACAAACATTTATTTAATTATATCTGTTATATTTTTATTTTTATTTTCTCTATTATAAATAGCCACTATAATAAAATTCCTGGTGTTTATATCTCTGTTTACATACATGATAACTTTCACTGTATATATTTGCAAAAACAAAATTTTGTCTTATTTTTATTGCTTTGAAAATCTATAATTAAAAAATTAAAAATTATTATGGTTGTTCTCTTAAGAGTACCTGTATGCATGATCAAAACCCCTGATAAAGTAAATGATTTATCTCTTAAGAATTCTAGAGGTCTAAATGATCTTTGTATTTCCAGGCATTTTCGGATGCATTTGCCCAAAAAACTAGTGGAAAGGTTCCCAGTGAAGAAGTTCCCCAGCCTGCAGATGCACAAGGTTAAGTAAAACTTGTTAATTTAGAAATTATTTTTAGTTGCTAAATTCAATGCTAGGTAAAAAATAATAATGGTAACTTTCTTTAAAAAAACTTGTAATATTTAATTATATTCTGTACGCATGTGCATGCAAGACACTGGTCATATTTTTTCCCAAAGCAATTTACCTCCACCTCCTTTTATTTTATTAAATCCCTGTGAGATACAGTTACAAAGGCTTTGTGATTGGGTTTCAGTCATACAACATTCCAACACCCATCATCTACCAGTGTGCATTTCCCACCACCAATATCCCCTGCCCACCCCCATCACTCCTGCCACCCCCGTCAGCCTTCTTCTATGCCAGGCACTTCCCCCCCGCCCCCCCGCTCTCTCTCTCCCCCAGCCCCACCATTTTGGGCATTATGGTTTGCAATGCAGATACTGAGAGACTATCGTGTTTGGTCCTTTATCTACTATCAGTACACATCTCCCATCCCGAGAAATCCCTACAATCATCATTGACTTAATGATCCCTTCTCTATCACAGCTGCTTTCTCCCCCAGCTCATGAGGCAGGCTACCAACCATGGAGCAATCTTTCTGACCCTTGTCTATACTGACCTTGGGTATGATTCTCATATTGTTATTTTATATTCCACAAATGAGTGCAGTCATTCTATGTCTGTTCCTCTCTTTCTGACTCATTTCACTTAGCATTATACTCTCCATGACCATCCACTTATAAGCAAATGTCATGACTTCATCTTTCCTAACAGCTGCATAGTATTCCATTGTGTAGATGTACTAAAGTTTCTTTAACCAGCCATCTGTTCTCAGGCACACAGGTTATTTCCAGATTCTGGCTATTGTGAACAGTGCTGCAATGAACGTACAGGTGTTGATGTCATTTCTACTGTGTGTTTTTGCACCCCAGGGGTATGTTCCCAGAAGTGGTATTGCTAGGTCATATGGAACCTCAAGTTCTAGTTTTTTGAGAAATGCCCATATTGTTTTCAAAAAAGGTTGGACCAGTCAGCATTCCCACCAGCAATGAATGAGAGTTCCTTTCTCTCCGCATCCAAACCAGCACTGGTTGTTCTTTTTCTTTTTGGATGTGTGCCAGTCTCTGTGGTGTGAGATGATATCTCATTGTTGTTTTGATTTGCATCTCCCTGGTGATTAGTGATGTAGAGCATTTTTTGTGTGCCTTTTGAATTTCTTTTTCTTTTTTATTTTTACTTAATTTTTTTCTTTTTTGAGTCACACCCCCCGGTGGTGCACAGGGGTTTCTCCTGCCTCTGTGCTCAGGAATTACTCCTGGCGGTGTTTGGGGGACTATATGGGATAGTGGGAATCAAACCCGGGTCGACCATGTGCAAGGCAAATAAATGCCCTACCTGCTGTGCTATTGCTCCAGCCCCTTAAATTTCTTTTTATAAGAATTTATGTTCATTTCTTCTCCCCATTTTTTATCAGGTTGGAGGGTTTTTTCTTATGAAGTTCTACCATTGCCTTATATACCTTGGATATTAACCCTTGAGTAAATGGGTAAATGATTTTTCCCATTCCATCAGCTATCTCTGTATCTTGGTGACTGTTTCTATTGAGATGCAGAAGCTTATTAGCTTAATGTAGTCCCATTTGTTTATCTTTGCTTCCACTTGCTTGGTCAGTGGTGTTTCATCTTTAAAGATACTTATAGCTTTGGGGACTGGAACGATAGCACAGTGGGTAGGACATTTGCCTTGCACGCGGTTGACCCGGGTTCGATTCCCAGCATCCCATATGGTCCCCTGAGCACTGCCAGGAGTAATTCCTGAGTGCATTAGCCAGGAGTAACCCCTGTGCATCTTGGGGTCTGACCCAAAAAGCAAAAAAAAAAAAACCATACTTATAGCTTCAATATCATGAAAGGTTCTGCGTTCATTTTTTGTATGCAGTTGTGACATTGGTCATATTTCCTCCCCTCCCTCCCTCCCTTCCTCCCTGCTTCTTTCCTTCCTTCTTTCCTTCCTTCCTTCCTTCCTCCCTTCCTTCCTTCCTTCCTTCCTTCCTTCCTTCCTTCCTTCCTTCCTTCCTTCCTTCCTTCCTTCTTTTCTTCCTTCCTTCCTTCCTTCCTCCCTTCCTCTCAGTTGAACCCAGGTCCTCTATATGCTTTCCCACTGAGCCACATTACTAGCCTATGAGTTACAATTTTCGAATGGTGTTACAAATATTTTCAGAATAGGCACTTATGGAAAGCATGTAATGGGATGGGGCTTGAGCCACAACCAGTGATACTCAGGGACCATATGAAGTGCTGAGGATCTAACTGGGGGGCCATGTACAAGGCAGGAACCTTAATCCCTATTTATCTCTCTGGCCCCAGAGTAAGCACATTTAAACAAGCTTTATCAATCAAAAGTTTCTCCTCTAATTTGCTGTTGCTTTATCTAAATTTAACTTATTATTAGCTTTTTGAGCCTTCTTGTATCAGACCATGTCTGTCTACCATCAAATTTGTGAATTTTTCACTCTTTTCTATAAATATTTTAGTCACTGGATCGCTCTTCATCTGACTTTAAATAATATGAATCTTAAGTCTATTGATAATGTCCCTCAAGAACTGTGTTTTTTACTCTCATTCTTTTTGTACTGTTTCAAATTTATTTCTCTTTTTTTTCTCACTCTTTATGAAGTTGTGACTATGCAGTGAATTTTAACTCCAGATTATACTTTGAAGTTCTGAAATGTCCACTTTTTTTTTGTTTTTTGTTTTTCTTTTTTTTTGCTTTTTGGGTCACACCCAGCAATGCTCAGGGGTTACTCCTGGCTTTGCACTCAGGAATTACTCCTGGCAGTGCTTGGAGAACCATATGGGATGCCGGGGATCGAACCCAGGTCGGCTGTGTGCAAGGCAAACGCCCTACCCACTGTGCTATCGCTCCAGCCCCTGTCCACTTGTTTTTAATTTTATAATTTGTACTTCTCTGAAGAAAATTACTCGTTCGTTTCAAATCACTTCATCATTCAACTGTTTACTTGAGATAGCATAATTATGAAAAGAATTTCAAGTCTGAAAATTCTAATTCCTGGATCATTTTGAGATTAGCATCTATTTATCTCCATCTTTAGATTTAGTCATATTTTCCTGGTTCTTTGTATGACAAGCAAGTTTGAATTATGGGAAAGATGTCTTAAATGTGCTAAGAGTCTTGCAGCCTGTTATTTTTGGGTAAAAGTGATTCTTGATTATTGAAAAGACAGCTGAATTTATGCTAAAATTTCTTTCTCATCTTCTGTGTGGACAAGAGTTCCCAGGCCTATTTCATTCTCCTACTCTGCTGATTGTGACTCCAAGACCTGTGTTATGAACTATTTATTTGTTTCAGTTTTCACAGTTAACAGGAAATCACATCTTCAGCTCTCCACACCTCCCTCTGACAGGATTCTCTGATGATAAAATCTGTTCTGTCATTCATAATGTTCTTTGTAAAGTGGAAGGTGAAAAGGGAAATTAAGTACTTACAATGAATTCAAAACACACTCTCATACAATTTTAAAACATAATGACCTTTCTCCCTCATTTTCTGGACATAAATAGACAATGTCTCTCAGTACGTAACTTGATGTAGAGCCCTATTGTAGCCCTGCAACTGGGATCACCCTGGGGCAGGGCCTGGAGTAAAAAGAAAGAGAAAAATATGGAAAATAATGATAATCCTTTTCATACTCTTAAAGCTACCCAGGCCCCTTTGCTCAATCCCCTACTGTGGATATTGGGATTCTCTGAGAGTTTGCTGCCCGTGCCCTCTGTGATGTTCTGCAGCTAGACCACCTTGGGGGCAGTTAGGGGAGAAAGGAGGAGAAAGTCCAAACAGAGCAGAATGGGAAGCTCCCACTTAGAAATCTTACTACTTGGAGACTTGACTCCATTCCACAGTCTGTCGATCCATTTCATCTCAATGGCTTCTTGTATTTGTTATGGTTTTCATGTAATAAATGGAGAGACAGACTAGCAGACCAACTTCCTCTTGGAAACTCCAAAAGTTCACACTCCACATGAATTCTATTTTATAATTCTTTCCAGCAGCACAGCATCCCTGGCTCAGGGTCAGGTTAAAGGTCATAGATCAGAAAGGCAGAGAATACACCTGACAAGAGCCCATATGAGAACAGAAGACCTGAGTCATTCTTGCAGTTGTCAACCCAATTCTTGACTACATTTGTTTTTTTTCCAGACTTCTATGGGAAAGTTTCTAGCCCTAAGATGGGAGTGCATGAAATGAAGATTGGTCCCATCACCTTCCAGGTGGCCACTGGAGATATCACCAAGGAAGAGGCAGATGTGATTGTAAATTCAACATCAAACACATTTAATCTCAAAACAGGTACTTTGATTGTAGCATCTTGACAGTATAATGGTCATGGTAGATCCCATAAATTACGTTCCTCTAGTCAAATTATCCTAAAGTGTCTGGGTTAAACTGATTCAACAAAATCTTTTTTGAAGTAAAGAAATTTTAAAAAGAAAAAAATGGGACCAAAAAGTAACCTGGTCTCTACTGCTCTGTTGTATTCATATTAATTAGTAATTTTAATTATTTTGACATGATTTCACATAATTGGTGAAGTGAATTTTATTAGTTTTGTCTTTATATAAGATATCCATATGTTATGATTTCTAGGATGATAATAAAAGCATTCAAATAATAAGACATTCATTCTAATCCACTGATTTATTCTTTAAATTTTAACTTTTGTTATTAGTCACCATAAAGTAAAAAAGTTATTCACAGTTGGGTTTCAGGCATACATTGTTTCAACACCAATCCCTTCACCAGTGCCCACTTCCTCCCCATTGGCCTCCCACCAGTCTGTCTCTACAGGGGCACTTTCTTTACTATGTAAGTTTCTGCACTGTGGTTTACAGTATTATTGTTGATAGGGTTTTATACGTACCACTTGACCACCTTTCAGCACCACCTCCTCCTGGTTGATCTTCCCTCTGCCATAGTCATTGCTCCTTCCCTGGCCTATTTCCAACCCCCTCAAGTGTCCTGTTTCCTACTGAAGACCAGTTCTCATGTTCTTTGTTTCCATTGTCTTTGGGGATTTGTTATTCCCTCATTGTGTTTCCTTATACCCCGCATATAAGACAAATCATTCTGTGCCAGTCTCTCTCCCTCTGACTAACTTCATTCAGCCTAATGCTTTCCAGGTCTCTCTTTTCTTATGACTGAATAATATTCCATTGTGTACATGTGCCATATTTTTTTTTATCCAGTCATCTGTTCTTGAACAGTTGGATTGTTTCCAGATTTTGGTTATTGTGGATAGGGCTACAAGGAACATAGGGGTACAAATGTCTTTTCCCCACTTTGTTTAAGGGTCTTTGGGGGTATATTACAAAGAGTGGGGTTGTGCTATTGACTTTTTAAATTTTAAGTCTTTTTATTAACCACATTTTTATTTACATTATTACCCAATTCAAAAACACAAACAAGACCTCAAATTTTGAATAAAACAATAAATCAATCTGAGTAGTGATTTTTGGCTAAATACTTAATGATATTTATTCTTAAACATAAATATGAAAATTCTTAAAGGTTTTTTTTTTTGGAGCAATTTAAGTTCAAAGAAAAAATGCGAGGGGAAGTAGAGAGATTTTCCACATAATCCCATTGCCCAAATAATCATTGCTTCTCCATTATAACCATTCCCCACCACAGTGGTTCAATTTTCTTCTTTTTTTTATTGAGTCACCATGAGATACAGTTACAAAGTTTTCATGTTTGAGTTTCAGTCATACAATGATCAAACACCCACCTCTCCACCATTGCACATTCTCCAACACCAATGTCCCCGGTATCCCCCTCCCACCCCGACCATCCCAGCCCTCCCCCTGCCTCTATGGCAGACAATTTTCCCCATACTCTCTCTCTACTTTTGGGCATTATGGTTTGCGATACAGATACTGAGAGACTATCACGTTTCGTCCTTTATCTACTTTGAGCACACATCTCCCATCCTGAGCGATCCCTCCAACCATCATTGACTTAGTGATCCCTTCTCTATCCCAGCTGCCTTCTCCCCCAGCTCATGAGGCAGGCTTTCAACTATGGAGCAATATTCCTGGACCTTGTGTCTACTGTCTTTGAATGTCAGTCTCATATTATGTTATTTTATATTCCACAAATGAGTGCAGTCATTCTGTCTGTCCATCTCTTTCTGATTCATTTCACTTAGCATGATACTCTCCATGACCATCACTTATAAGCAAACTTATGACTTCATCTTTCCAAACAGCTGCATAGTATTCCATCGTGTTGATGGTGCTACTGATTTTTGACTCATGTTAGTAACCATCTTGATTTTCTCACATAGGTGTCTCCAAAGCAATTTTGGAAGGTGCTGGAATAGAGGTAGAAAGACAATGCGCTGTTCAAGGTGAGACATATACTATTTGGGTTCCTAAATTGTGAGCAGATGGCTGAGTCCGGAAAACTGTAGAGAGGCTGGGGAAAGAGTCTGGAATGGAGAGAGAGACACACACAACATATTCATCTCAAAAATCATACATTTTACAAAAAAATTCCAATGAAGTATTATAGCTTAAAAATAGGCTCATAGTCAAAGCAAGAAAGTAAGCAAAAACATTCATCAAAGGAGTATTTCAGAAATGCTCAAACATATTAAATGCTTGATTTGCCAAACTAGATTTTTTAAATTTTTATACAAAGAATGTATCTCTAATTTTGCATTTTTGCGTGTTTCCCAGCTCAACAGAACAATGGCAATTATATTGTTACTGATGGTGGGTTGTTGAGATGTAAGAATATAGTTCATGTCAATGGTGGAAACGATGTCAAGAGTTCAGTTTCCTGTGTTATGCAAGAATGTGAAAAACGGAATTATTCCTCCATTTGCCTCCCAGCTATTGGAACAGGTATGTAGACTGAGTTTCAAGGCTAAATCCCAAAGCACCTACTTCCCCTAAGATCTAGTGCCAGTGCCCTTGATGATGCTGAGTCACAGGGCTCAAAGCCTTTATCACAGGACAGTCCGCAAGTAGTGCACACAGCCGATGAATGGTTCAATGACAAGAAGAAAGCGTGAAGAAAACTGAAGCATATATTGGCACACTAGATTCCATACTAATATTGAAGGGAAGGGAAAACAAAGTCTATCTCTCACCTTTCATCATTCATTTCTCTTTTTCCAGTCCCCTACACAGCCCCTACTTGGAGTTTTTCCTCCTCTCTCTCTATTGCTTCAGTGCAGCACTTCTGTTCCCCTCTCTGACTCCAGGAGTACTTTTCAGCTCTTCTCTCACATCTCCAGCTCTGTGGTGGCCCCAGTCTTCTCTGCACAGAAGCTTCTCAGTCATCAGAAGCCAACAGGTTCTGTGGGCCACAGAGTCCTATTTCTGCACCCCCTTTTTTCAGTCCACTTGTCTCTTTCTATTTTCTTGGTTTACTCAAATGATAAAGTGACCATGTAATTCTTCACATATGATAGGATCAGAGCAAAAGTGCAGTGGGTAGTCTGCTTCCATGAAGTAGAGCCGGGTTCAATCCCCGGCACCCCTTATGGTCCCCCAAGCACTGGCAGCAGTGATTTCTGAGAGCAGAACCAGGAGTAAGCCCTGAGCACAGCTGGGTTTGTCCCCCAAACAACAAAAATTTTCACATATGAATATGTTGCCTCAGATTTGTCATTACTAAGGTGAAACATCTTTTGTGCATTGCCTAGGAATATGAACTGTGTTCATGATGAGGAAATCTTTCTTGGTCCTTCTTAGAGAGCTGGTCCCAGAGAGAAAATGTCCTCAGACCTCAAATGGAATTGAAGTGAAGAGTCTCAGATTAATGCAGTCTCATAACTGTACCGATAGTTCCATTGCTTAGGAAACCTAAGTCTGAGGCTTTCACTTTTACTCTAGATCCTTCAAGAGTTTGCTTCCTTAAACAGAACCATCAGTGTGACTTTCTGAGTTTTATTCTCATCCTCTATGCCTTTTTAAAAAGTTGGGCAGTTCTCTACAATTCCTCATAATGTACCTACATGGAAAGCTTCATTATTTTTATAATTACAAAATATAATTTTAATTATATTATGATTTAATTTACTTTATATTCATCATTCAACCGTGCCAGATTATGAAACATTATCTATCCACCTAACTACCAATGTGCCATCTGTCTTTGTCTTATAAGCAGCCAGTAATGACTGCCATGCTCTCTTGAACTGCTTTCCCTTCCAAAATCTGGTCATGTGTTTCTGCCTTAATTTTATTTGGGTCAAAAATGAGACAGCCTAGAGAAATTACTGACTTTCCTAATGAGTTTCTGGGAAAAGTCAAAGAGCACATAAGGAAATGAAGCAGTGTTGTCTAAAGCTTTGTCTAAATATGCATCTGTTCCATATTTCTGGGTAACGGCAAACCTGTTTATGACACTCACCAGGTTTCATTGCTGGTCTTGAAATAAATCAACAGTAGCATATTGGCTGTCTTCTTTACCATTGTCTCTCCTTGATGGTCTTCAGACTAGTGCAGGACTTCTTAACCTTTTTCTTCTCTCAACCCTTTTTTGCAAAGAAATTTTTATGTGATCCTGGGTATATTAGTATATAAAAGAAATATATAAATCAAACATTTACTGATAACAAATCATAAATAATTTTAACAGATTTCTAAAACATTTCAGATCCTCTATGAGGCTGCAACCCACTGTTCATGAAGTTCGAGTCTAGTGGTTGGAGGCGATCTCCCTTCCCTAAGGAATAGGAATAGAATAGAATTAGTGATCCAAGCAGCTTCTGCTGAGGAATATTTTCCCCTGGACATAGTAAGAATGCAGAGACCTGACCAAGTGAAAAAATTTTTAAAAAGTCAATGATCTTTGGTTCTGACACGTTGGGTCCATGGGACCAGCAAGAGGGCCGGTAGTAGCAGTCCGCCCAGGCCCACACATTGCATGTCAGACAGGGAAGAAGGACGGCCCCTGGAGCAATGGAGCAACAGTGAGCACATGGAGCCCTATGAAAAAGACAAGACTGACCAAGAGAAGACTCGCGTTCCAGGAGCCTCTGCAGGGAGGAGACTCACTTTAGTACAACCAGGCTTAGGTTTATATACCTCAGTAGAAAAGGGGGAACAATGGATGAGCACCTCCAGGGGACATTCCCAAGCAAGCCCACAAACAGCCGCACAGGGTGTTCTATTCTTCGCTCTCCCTCACCGGCTGGTAATTAGCTTGTTCAGTGGTCCCTAATGTTAGACAAAGCAGCCAGGTGTTGCAGCTGGCTGTCTGGGGAGGGATGGAGGAGTCGCTGCAGGGAAGCCCAGGGGGCCCTGCCAGGGAAGGGGCTCCCTACCACTAGTCCACTTGGGCCAAGGCTGGGGGCTCACCCTCAACCCCAGCTGTTCCCCGAGTCATTCCCTGCAAACCCCGCATAATGATCTATACATATAAGCTCAGTGCTGACTCCATACTTTGTCTCCTCTTGCAAATGTTTGCTACAATATGTCTTACTGTGTTAACAAAGCAACATTTTCTATCTAGAACTTTTGACTTCACCCTCGTGGTATTCTTATTTTCATTTACTTATCAGTTAGTTTGATTAACTATTTTCTCTAAGAGTCTGCCATGTGCCTGGCACAATGCTTAAGCACTGGGGGGTTGGGGGGGTTAGATTAAGAGGTTCTGGTCCTCTAGATTAAAAGGAGTGCCTCATCCACTGTGAGAAATGAACATGCACATAAGTGACTTCAATACAGCATGACCTGTGTTATATACGAGAAGGAACATGGCTGGCAGAAGAGCGGAACCACAAACAAGGCAAATCCCAATCATCTTAGGTCTTGCTAACTTCCCTTCCTAAATATCTCCCCAGCCCCAACATCCAACTTTTTCATTTTGGCCTTCTTTCTTTGTTCAATGCTTGTCTTATGCCGACATTTTTGTCAGTCTTCTCAGTAGACCCGGATTCCTGCTCCAGGGCCTCTTCCATAGCCCGCACCACAATTAATCTTTCTCAAACACTGATCTGCTCCTCTGAACACAAGGGGAAACAGATAACTCTCTGTCACACAGTTATTTTTGTAATAGTCCCTCTCAGTGTTCATGGAACATCTATTCATCCCTTCATATCACATCCCTGTGTCCTTAGCATCTTGCTGAACATGTACACTGGGGTGTAACCCAATAAATGTTTACTGAAAGTGAATGAATATATTTATACACATCTAAAAAATTTTTAAATATTGGTGATAACATTACTAGATAACCATCTAGTAAAAAATATAAAAATGTCTTGTTGGTTTTTTTAGTCGGGGGTTCCAAAATTGTCCCCATAGCCTAGTAAAAGATGTCTACTCTCATTTTCTACAATAATAGTGGATGCAAGGGACTATCCAGTACATCCTGAGTCTATCACACTAGATTTGTTGGGGAACTTTAAAACTGAAGTGCTTACAATGTAAAATTGCCATCTGCCATGGATGCATGGATTTTCATGAGACTTGCAATTAACTCACCTAAGAAGTAGGCTCAGTAATAGGCATGCATATGCTAAAAATAGGCAAAATCTGTGTAGGAAGCAAGCTTGACCTCCTTTAGTTGATAACAATGCTGTTAAGCAGAGTATGGAAAAACTTCCTGAAACTTCACAAATAGATTGCATGCAAGGAATTATAGATTATACTAGAGCCTTATAGATATAGAAAACACAATAAAGATTATAACTCCTGGTGTTATGTTAGCTTAGTTTAAATCAGACAAATACCTGGTAGAGATAATGTGAGCAAAGTCAAGTTATGATTGAACAAAGGCAAAAATATGTCACTTATAGAGCATGATATTTCAGATTAAATCAGCATTTTTTTCTTTTTAAGCATATGTTGACAATGGTGAGATCCATTGATGCATATTTCATATTTTCTCAATAAGATTTGCTCAATGCATACCAGGGGTTAGATTTATGGGTCTTTGTGCATAGTTAGATTGTTGGCTTCCTGGCATTCTATGACAGAACTCCCCTTTGCATCCAGAACTTTTTAACATTTCATTGTGATTCATTCTTAGAGAAGACTACCTTAATGAATGCATGAGGATTGGGTATTTTTATGTAAATAATTAAATCTCAAATTTATTCTTAAGCTTTTTCTAGACAAATCTTCCTTATCTAAATGTTTGTATTCTTTGGTTCCTCAGGACGAGCCAATCAAGATCCAGTCAAAGTCGCTGGAGCCATCATTGATGCCATTGAAGACTTTATCAGGAAGGGATCTGTCCATTCCATCAAAAGAGTCAAAGTTGTTCTATTTCAACCACAATTACTAAATACTTTTTATACCAGCATGAAAACAAAAGAAGGATCTCAGGTTTCTCCACAGAAGTCTCTGATGTCTAAAGTTGTATGTAAGTTACTTTTTTATATATATCTTTAATAATGATTAGAAATATAAAATCTTTCCAAACTATTAGAGTTTCCAAGCTCATTGCCAAACTTTCCAATCTTCTTTAACACAAAAACAGAAGAATTTCTAGAAATAAATATAACACATGAGGTTAAAGAAACTTACCTATAGGGCCAGAGAGAGAGTACAGGGAGGGGTAAGACACTTGCCTTGCATGTTACTGACTTGGGTTTGACCCCTGGCACCACATATGGTCCCCCAAACACCACCAGGAGTGATGGAGTAATCCCAAAGCACAGAGCCAAGAATAAACCCTCAGGACTGCCAGGTGTGGCCTCCAAAACCAAAAACTAAACCAGAAAAAAAAACTCTGTACAAAAAGTATAAGACATTGATGACAAAAAAAAAATTGATGAAGACATAAAGGGAACACATGGATTACAATACATAATATTGTTGAAATGTGCACACTATATAGAGTATTTTAAGCAATATCTATCAAGAGTACACTTTTTACAGGAATTGTACAAACTACTCTAAAATGTTTGTTGAGCTACTAAAAATCCTTAATAGCCAAAAAAGTCTTGTTTGAAAGAAAAAACTGTAGTCCCTATACTTCCTGATCTCACTCATGTCACAAAGCAATATTAATAAGATCTGATATTGGTATAAATACAGACAATATCAGTGGTACTGAGAGAGACAGCAAAAGTATAAGTAAGTCACAACAGCATATATGGTCAATTAAGTTATAACAAATAAACTAAGACTATACAATGGGGAAAGGATATTCTCCAATGAATAGTGTTGGGAAGACTGAGCAGTCATATCTATGCAAAAGAATTAAACCAAACACCTGTTTTGCAATACATACACACACAAATATACCAAAAAAAAAGAAGATTTTTTTCCTTGGTATGGGGTTTGAAGGGCTGGAACAATAGCACAGCGAGTAGGCCAACCCAGGTTCGATTCCTCCACCCCTCTCAGAGAGCCTGACAAGCTAATGAGAGTATCTCACTCACATGGCAGAGCCTGGAAAGCTGCCCATGACATATTCGATATGCCAAAAACAGTAACAACAATTCTCACAATGGAGACGTTACTGATGCCCGCTGAAGCAAATTGATAAGCAACGGGATGACAGTGACAGTGATGGGGTTTGAGCCCTGGTCCCATGCACACAAAGCATGAGCTTTACTACTGAGTCATATCCTGCTCCTGCAAATGATTTTAATTGAAACTTGAATGTAAAACTGGAAACCATAAAAGTATTAGAAGAAAGCATAAAAGGTAAGTCTCAGTTATTCAACATGACGGTTGTTTTTATATTTGACACCAAAAACAACCAAGTGGGAATATGTCCTATTAAAAAAAGCTCAGCAAAGAAATTATCATAAAAGTAAAACACAACCTATATAGTAAGAGAACATATTCAAAATTGCATATCTAATAAAGCAATAGTGTCTAAAAGATGTGAGGAAATTATATAATTCAGGAAAGCAATCTGATAAAAATAATTGACATAATTTGAATAAATATTTTTCTGAAGAAGACATATAGATATTATCAGGTATATGAAAAGGTGCTCAACATTGCGTGTGGGAGGTGGGAATGTAAATCAAAACCAGAATCAGCTAAATTTCAGTCATCATCATCGTCATCATCATCCTGTTGATTGTCAATTTTCCTGAGCAGTCTCAGTAATGTCTCCATTCGTCCTAGCCCTGAGATTTTAGAAGCCTCTCTTTACTCATCCTTCCCAACAGTGCCATGTTGGAGGCTCTTTCAGGGTCAGGGGAATGAGACCCATCATTGTTACCGGTTTTGTCATATGAATATGCCACAGGGAGTTTGCCAGGCCGTCCCCTGTGGGCAGGAAACTTGGTAACTTGCCAGGTTCTCTGAGAAGGAAAAATAGACTATAAGATATGGCACGACCACTTCTGGGAGCTTGGTTTTATAGTCTCTGGATATTGGCCGTTGATGGGATTGTGAGGCGCCAGGGGCAGTTTCTGGGAGTGACCACCTAGCTACTGGAAAATGGGGGATCTGGTTGGAAGGGTCCCAGTCCTGATCCAAGCAGCCTTGGAGATCTTGGCCCCAGGTCCCGCACACCTGGGTTTCTCTGTTGGTTCCTTCATGTATGAGACTTGTCTGAACATGTGGAGAGGGGCCTTGAGCATGGCTGTGGCTGGGTTCTGGAGGTCTTCAACTGTTGGGACTCTGCTCGGGCCCAGGAGGGAAACTCGACCTACCCCCTCCGAGGGACCCCAGTGAAGACAGCCAGACACGGGGGCAAGAGACTGCCAAACTTCAGTAAAATTACTTTATCAAATTGATAAGAAATAAGAAGCTAGTGAGGATGTGGAGAAAGGATACTTTGTGCCCTGTTTGTAGGAACATAATGGTGAAGTTACTCTATAAAAAAAGTAGGAAATTCCTCAAAAAGAAAAAAAAATAGAAGTACCATATGGTCCTGCAATTCCACTGATGGACATTTACTGTTAGGATAAGGGGTTCATTTTTTATATCATTTACTGATATAAAAAAATTGTATCTATATCAGCCTATTACTAGGTGGTACAAAAAAGTAATTTGCAAGGTTTCAGATGTGACTCATTTGTAGAGAATCTATCTTGCATGCCTGAGACCAGAGTTCAATCCATGGGGCTCCCATGGTGGTCATTAGTACCACAAATACAATAAAATGTGCATGAGTACCACAACCCAGTGTAGACCCCTGAACTTTTCAACAACAAAGTGAAGAAAATATAACAAGAGATTCTTGTCACTTGTGACAATAAGGAAAGACCTTGAGGACATTATGTTAGTTGAAAAAAAGTGTGACAGAAAGAAAATACTGTATAAATTTCACTATTTGTGTAATCTGAAAAAAAAACTCATAGGCATTTTTCACTCTTTAGAAGCCTGTGTACTCTCTTAAACATGTGTTTCACTCTTTCTCTCCTTTTCACATCATTCTAAGAAAATTTCTTTAAATAAAAACCTATATTGATCCAAAAAATAAATAAAATTACATTTATAACACAAACTTATAGATACAGAGAACAGATTGGTTCTACCAGGGGCATAGGGAGGGATAGGCAAAATGCATGAACAGGTTTTGTGGGTGCAAACTTCCAGTTTTAAAATAAATAGTCCTTTTCTCTGGGGTAATCTCTGGGGTGGGGCAGGCCAAGTTCCCACCTTGCCAAAGCCCCAGCAGCCTCACTCACACCCCAACAGCTACCACTCTGTCTATAGCCAGACTCTACTGCCTCACAGCTGGGCCCCACAGAGAGGCCAAAGTACCAAAATTTTCAGGTACACTGGGGATCTTTTGGCTGGAAACTTCAAGCCTTCTTGAAGTTGGGGGAAGGGGGACTACCCCTCACTCTGCCCCACCCCCTATTTCTGGAATCCCCTGAAGCCTCACCTGTGTTCCACCACTGCCACCATGTAAACTCACTTCCCAGTTTAATATTCTGGATTTTCTGGAGTGTTGCCACAAATGCACCATCTCCAAACTTTAAAAATCGAATATCCCAGTAAGAGCACACCAAATTGGATGATCAAAGCCAATGAAACTCAGTTAACACAAACATTAATATAAAAGGCTCAAATAGCAATGACAGTTTAGTAAACCCTCAGATGTGGACTTAATATCCCTATGGTGAGATACAACAATTTTCACAAATTTTCTCTACTGAAATATTTTTTGATAATGCCATTAGCTATGTAGTGGTAACAGGCAATATAAAATACATTATTTAGGACCTGCTACTGGGGCAGGCTTGAGGAGTGGTTGGGAAAATGGGGACAATGGTGGAGGGAAGGTGACAGTAGCGGTGAGATTGGGGTTAGAATATTGAGTGCCTGTAACAAATCATCATAAACAATTTTGTAAACCATGGTGTTTAATAAAGCAAAAAAAAATTAAACATTTTAAAAAATAAAATAAAATAGGTCTTTGAGATTTGCATCATGATGATTTTTTTCAGGGCAATAGCTAATTTTCTATTCTTTTCATTTCTTCTTCCAGCATTTTTCAGCATTTCAAAGCCATCAACCCCCAAAAAGGATCCATTAGTTTTAGAAAACAAAACAGAGCTCACAGTTTTTCAGGTGTGTGGTGAAAATATAAAAAATGTGGAAAATGCCCTTTCCTGGGTAAAGGATTTGATTATAAAGGAACAGTGTTCTTTTACTATTGAAGATGAGTGTATCAAAAACTTTGATGAAAAAGAATGTAAGGAATTGAATGAATTACAGAAGAAACTAAATATTACAATCTCATTGGACCATATTAAATCTTCTATGGAGGTTGAAGGAATTAGCAGGGATGTTATAGAGGCTAGAAATAAAGTTGAATTAATAATCAAGAGAGTTAGATTGGACAAAGAAGAGGAATACAGGGCAGATTGTATCAGTGAATTTGTCGAATGGCAATATAGCTACCACAATACATTTCATCGTTTTAAAAAAATGACTAATTTGCAATTGGAGGATGCAAGGAGGGCAAAGAAAAAGAAAATTGATATCAAAATTAAACATCAGACGTACACAGTGGACTTCGCCACAAACACTGCCACAAATGCCAAAGGAGAGACTCTGCCTATTCAGCGTCTCACGAAAGCTGAAGGTGAGTCAAAAGTTCATTTTTGTTGTTTACTGTTTAAAATCAACTTTAGACTTAACATTGTTTTGTACATACACCAAAATTGTATTCAGATAGATAAAATTCATGTAGCTTTCGTGGAATCAAACAGAAACTTTTTCCGATCTTAAGAAGTCCTGATATGGGGCCGGAATGATAGAACGATAGTGGGTAGGGCGTTTGCCTTTAACGCGGCCAAACCGTGTTTGATTCCTCCGCCCCTCTCAGGGAGCCTGGCAAGCTACCCATGGCGTATGGATATGCCAAAAACAGTAACAATAAGTCTCACAATGAGAGACGTTACTGGTGCCTGCTCGAACAAATCGATGAGTAATGGGATGACAGTGACAGAGATGAATGTCCATCTCTTGTAAGATCAGTGTGAATTAATGACGGCCCTAGTAAAATGACAAATCTATATGGCATTTGTTTAGCAGAAGAGGAGGCAAAGCTGCCACCATCACTTGCTGTAGAACATAACCTGCTACCCCACCTAAATCTTATGGACAAGTTTAAAAGGAATAAAAGAACAGGTGAAAGGTCTTGTGGTGGTGAGAATCCTTGCAAAAGGTTACACATTTTTAAATAAGACAATAGTGATTATTTAAATATTTTAGAGAAAGCATTTGTTGTCAAATTATTAAATGACAGATTAGAGACTGAACATAATATATAATGAACTAACCTATAAACTAACTATAATCAACAAACAACTCACAAACCTGGGCACCATCAAAAACTTAAGTTGCAGGTACATCACAGTGATTCTCTAATAAAAAATTTAAAAAAAAACTTAAGTTGCAGGTACAGAGGTTTTGCTTTTCAGAGTTATTCTTCTAAAAGATTATTTTAAGCAAGATTTAAGGGTGGCTCTAATATAGGTTGTCATGGTCAACACTTGAAAAATACATTTTCCTAGGAAGATAATAAACTTCTTTAACACATTGAGTAGGTGCTTAGAAAGCAAGAGAACAGTGACATTTAGTTTGGCAAAGCACACCAGGAATGTGGACGGTGTAGGTGAGTCCTCCCAGATGTGAGCGGTTCCTAAAATGTCTACATTGCAGTTGATATTCCTTCACATTGGAGTGATATGAAGCAACAGAATGCCTGTGTGGTTGACCTACAGCCTACTGATCCAGAGTACCTCACGGTGGCAAATCATTTTAATCAGACATGTTCAACCTTCGTCATAGAGAAGGTAAGTCTGTGGGTGTGGGGTTTCTTGATAGTGGACATAAGTAGCATCATAGTACTGCATAAATACATTTTCACTGGCTTACTGTAAAATATGTACCAAAAATTGTAGGTTTTGTGTGTGTATGATTAGGTTTTTTGGGGGGACCATAGTTTGGGGTGGGGGGCTGGAGTGATAGTACAGCAAGTAAGGCGTTTGCTTTGCATGCAGCGTACCCAGTTTTGATTCCTCCATCCTTCTTGGAGAGCCCAGCAAGCTACCAAGAGTTTCTCGCCCACATGGCAGAGCCTGGCGATCTACCTGTGGCATATTCGATATGCCAAAAACAGTAACAAGTCTCACAATGGAAATGTTACTGGTGCCTGCTCAAGAAAATTGATGAGCAACAGGATGACAGTGATAGTTACAGTTGGGGGGGTGCATACCCAGTTGTGCTCAGGGCTTATTCCTGGCTCTGCTCAGGGATGAATCCAGGAATAATATGTGATGCCAGGCATCAATCCCTGGTTGGTCCCATGCAAGGCAAATACTTACCTACTGTCTATCTCTCTGACCTACAGAATATTTATTTATTTTAATTTTTTATTAAAGCACTGTGATTTACAAAGGTATTCATGGTTTGAGTTTTATACATACAGTGTTGCAGCACTGATTCCCCCACCAGGGTCAATTTCCCTCCACCAGTGTTGCCAGGTTTCTTTCCATATTCCACCTCACCCCAGCCCCCTCCGGCCTTCCCTCTTGACAGGCCCCTTTCTAAGTTCAGTGGTTAAAGGTTGGGGCTCTTGATTCGAGTGTTGTTGACTCTGTGGTTGGGATAGTTGGTTCTATCATTTCTCAATACCACCTTTATATCTGACTCCCCTGACCTGGCCCCCGGTGCTTCTCACCTGTCTCTTCTCCCACATCTCTCCACCCTTTCCTTCTCCTTGCTGTACTCTGGGTCCAAGGTAGATCTGGGCACCCCAACCCCTCTTTAAAACATTGAATTCTCTCATCCATTTATTCTAAATATCATGTATAAGTGATATCATCCTTTGTTTCTTCTTCTTCTTCTGGCTTACTTCATTTAATATCTTCCAGTTCCATCCATGTTGCCATGAATTGCATGATTTCATCACTCCTAACTGTGTAGTATTTCTTTGTGTATATATACCACATATTCAGGATCTACTTATCTGTTGTTGCACATCTAGGTTGATTCCAAATCTTAGCTGTTGTCCTGAGTGCTGCAATGAATAATGGTGTGCATAAGTTCTTTTGAATGAATGTTTTTCTGTCCTGGGGATAGATACACAAAAGTGGACTTGCTGGGTCATATGGGAGCTCAATGCAGAATAGGTATTTTTTAAAGAAAATTTTATAGATTTGCTATTACTTTACAATCCAACAACATTTCAGGAGAACTGCGTCACACCTTATAGATGAATAAAGCCTTAGCCCATGCAGCACCAAAGCACTATTGCCATTACCCTATCAGAATGACTGTCTTTACCTACTCCTCTCCCACCCTACCCCTTTCTGTCTGCTAACCACTGTACTCTCAGAGTGTGAGAGTTATGTTTACTGTGCTTTGTCCATTTGCTGTCGTTATTTATATTCTACATACGAATGTAACCATCAGCAATAATTATCTTTTATTACTGAAATATTTCACTTATCTTAGTCACCTCAGGTTTTTCCATGTGTCACAAAAGGTGCAGTTTCATCTTAGAGTAATAACATTTATTCTATGTCCATATTGCTGTAACCATGCCTGATCTCCTATGATTTAGAGCTAAGCACAGTCAGGCATATTAGTAATTGAATGGGAATATATTAAAAGGTAATTAGGTTTAGATTCTAGATTGATTTCATATCACCATAATAGATCTCGTGTCATCATAAGAAAATTCAGTTATTATATAATAGCATACTGTAATGTAATATTAAAAAACATATTTACTTGGAGAAACAATATCATAAAATTCATAGATAAGATTTCAATGCTAGATTAGGTATCTAAAAAAAAGAACACAGAGGGAGGTGTGACATCTTCTCAGATTAGGATTATGTGTTATGCCCTCAGTCTTCAAACTAGACTAGAATTTTTATTCATTAATGTCCTTCTTGGACTGGAGCGATAGCCCAGCGGGTAGGGCACTTGCCTTGCACGTGGTTGACCCAGGTTCAATTCCTCCGCCCCTCTCGGAGAGCCTGGCAAGCTACTGAGAGTATCCCACCCGCATGGCAGAGCCTGGCAAGCTACCCGTGGCATATTCGATATGCCAAAAACAGTAACCACAATGGAGACATTACTGGTGCCCGCTCGAGCAAATCGATAAGCAATGGGATGACAGTGACAGGGACAGTGAATGTCCTTCTTGTCTATACAGCTTAGTGCACATGGCTAAACCCGTATCCTGGAAGAAGAGAGGAGAGAGAGGTAGATAGCATTAGAAGAAGTTATTAGAATTCAAGTTAAAAAGCAGAAGTTGATATGATTAGGGACTGAGCTCATATTTCATCCATTCAACATCTGAACATTATTTGCACTCATGGCTGCATGGAAGATGTTTAGAAACAGTAAATTGGTATTTTTTATATTACCTGTTTTGTGAAACACTTCATCTAAAAAAAATTTCTGAGTGTAGAATGCTACTGGCTGACATTGAGTTTGCTCTTATTGTAGCTTTTATTTATGAAAAATAATAGTTTTGTTTCATTTGTTGTATCTTGCCAAGAACTGCTAAAACATTTCTTGTTTGATTTTCAGATTGCAAGGATCCAGAATCTAGATATCTGGAATAGTTACCAGATGAAGAAGAAAACCATGGATGCCAAGAATGGCAACATAATAAATGAAAAGCAGCTCTTCCATGGAACAGATGCAGACTCAGTGCCCCATGTCAACAAAAATGGCTTTAACCGTAGTTATGCTGGAAAGAATGGTAAGAAAGCAGGTTATTTGGCTTCTCTAAAAACAGTGTCAGCCATGAGAACACACATGGGTGTGTTTCAGCGCAAAGGTGAAAGACTTGGTGTGGAGGAATTATTTTTAAACACACACACACACACACTCATACACAATATGAAGCTTTAGTGAGGGATCCATACAAAACACATAGCAAAATAAAAAGTGTCAGGGGGAAAAAATCTCCTTAAAGGACAACTGTAAACCAACCAAACATCTCATGCAACCTGTATCAGCTCATTGCTAGAGGATGCCTAACCAATCTATGCTGGAGGTGGATAACCGAAATCCCAGGGTGTTGATAGAAATGGAGAGGAAGGTTGTTATGTATCCACAACTGTAGGAAAATAGAGACCCAGGGTAGTATGAAATACCAACCAAGAAATGAAAGACCAGGGGTACACACAGATCTCTTGGACTCCTGTGAGCTCCTTCACAGAGGAAGAAAGATCCATGCACCTCCTGACAGAGGGCACCTCCTGAGCAGACCATGAATCCCAGTTGTTTTGTCACACACAGGTAATGCCCTCTCATTACCCCATGGTATCCAGGGAAGTTTGCCTTCAGAGATAAATCATTATGGCTGCATATAGGTGTGGCGTGGTCTGGAGGAAGGGATCTGGGATCACACATCTTGTTCTCAGACTAGTAAAAAGGTCAGTCACAAGGGAAAGAGGGACAGCAAAGGGTTTTATACTTAGGCTGCCTTGTCCCCATCCTTATCCCTCAGAAACTTGATGACTGAAAGAAGCCTTTGAGAGATAGGACCCTCAAACTTTACACATTTAATGTCCTGGAAAACAAAACCAAACAAACAAAAACACCCACAGAAGTACAAACTAGAGACCCAGCACCTCCTATTGTAAAAACAAAGGGAAAAATTAAATTATAAGACAGAATGAATGAAAAACAAATCTTCAGTAATAAATAACAACACATAGAGTGGAATCTAATGGACAGTGAATTTAAACACTTATTTTGAAGAAAATAATTAGGATACAGCAAAACATTCTAAACACAAAAATCATTGGACTTTCGACTTAAGAAAGGAAGTAAAGTAATAAAGATAATAAATCCCTTTTTATGAGTAATTTATGAATACTCTTAGTAGCTTGCAGTATTGTAAATCATGGACTTCAATTTTTTAAAAATGGTGTGCCAGGTAAAGCAACTATTAGAAAATTATCAGAAAGTGAAAAAGAGAGAGAATTAAGTCTATTCAAAAATAGAATAGCTGAAACCTACGTAAAGAACTAACCATAAATGTCCAAGAAACTGGCAAAATACCAACATTTTTAAATGCTAAAATATCTACACCAAGGCACATCATTGATAAATTAGCAAAAGTAAACTATAAAGCAGATATTTAAAGGCACAAAGGAAAAAATATAGAATGTATCAAAGCATCACAGTCAGGCTATCATTAACTTCCGGTAGGTATTCACGGGCAGGAAAGTATGGAGCGACATACCAACAAGAACGGCAGATTAAAAGAAAATGATAAACTGATACCTCTGATGAATGTTGATGTAAAAATCCTCAACAAAATCTTTTATGACTGAATCGAGGGGCTGGAGCGATAGCACAGCGGGTAGGGTGTTTGCCTTGCATGCAGCCAACCCAGGTTTGATTCCCAGCATCCCATATAGTCCCCTGAGCACTGCCAGGAGTGATTCCTGAGTGCAGAGCAAGAGTAACCCCTGTGCATTGCCAGGTGTGATCCAAAAAGAAAAAAAAGAAAAAAAGAAAAAGACTGAATTGAGCAATACACTAAGAAGCATCTTTATGGCCAGGTGGAATTTTAGGTATACAGTGATGACTCAATGGATGTAATGTAATGAATGAATGTAATATACATCAGCAATAAAAAAACAAAATCACGTATCATATTAATAGATATTGAAGAAGCAATAATGTTCGGTCCACTAATGATAAAAATCTGAGTAAAGAAACACTTCAACTGAATACACACTATATATGATAAACCCACAACTAATATATTCACTTGTGAAAAAAATTAAGTTTTTCCCTTAAGATTAGTAGTGAGGTGAGACCCAAACATCCAAACTCACCTCTAGTGTTCAAAATAGGAAGTCTGAGCCATAGCAATTAATTCAGAAAAAGATACAGATGATCATAGTTCAAGTGACTATGTAGCTAAAACAATTTAGACAGTGTAATCCCAATCAAATTCCCAGTGGGATTTTTCCATTCCTGGAAAAATAGAACAGCAATGGTATTGAAGGAAAAAACAGACATGAAAATCAACAAAATGGAATCAAGAGCTCAAAAGTAAACAAACACACGTGGTGTACATACACAGTTTACAATCAAAAGAGCCAAGATTATTCAATAGAGAAAGTGTGTATGGTGAGGTTTATGTACATATAGTAGTATATAGGTCTACACTCCAAAAATTAGTCTGGTATTTCAAACAAATGGAAATCAATAAAATTTAAATTTAAAAAAAAAGAGGAGTTAAGATTCAGAGAGATAGTATAGGAGGTCAAGGCATTTGCTTAGCATGCAGATGACCCAAATTCGATTCTTATACCACATATGGTCCCCAAGTTCCTCTAGGAATGACTCCTGAGCACAGAGCCAGGAGTAAGCACACATGCTCACTGCCAAATGTCCCCCACAAAAAGAGTACTGCTTGTTGTTACCTCTCCTAATTTTTTTAAAGATTATTTTACCTACTGAGTAAAATACTGACACAATACAGGCTAAATTGAAATGATTACAAGTGTATTTTTTTCCTCTTCACAGCTGTAGCATTTGGAAAAGGAACATATTTTGCTGTCAATGCCAATTATTCTGCCAATGACACATACTCCAGGCCAGATGCCAATGGGAAAAAGTATATGTATTATGTGAGAGTTCTCACTGGAATCTACACAGTTGGAAATAGCTCCTTAATTGTGCCTCCTGCAAAGAATCCTCAAAATCTTACTGATCTGTATGATACTGTCACAGACAATGTGAAAACCCCCAGCTTATTTGTGGTTTTTTATGACTATCAGGCTTACCCAGAGTATCTCATTACTTTTCGAAGGTAATATCTTGGTAGCCTTTGAGGAGAATCCTCACCTCCACAAAACTAATTGTGAAGCAAACTTTCTCTCTTAAGAGCTCTTTCAAAGCTCAAAGGATCTTTGTCATTGAAATCTTCAGCTTCTTCTTGTTTACAATTAGAATGAATCACACTTGTGTGTAATAAATTTGAGTATTTAAATTAGATAACTTGGTCACCACACTATGGACTTCAAGTTTATGGAACAAATAGCAGGTTTATTATTTCAGAGAGAGAGAGAGAGAGAGAGAGAGAGAGAGAGAGAGAATAACATTGCACCCCTTCCCTGCCCCATTGCTCAGGGAATATGTTCCAAGATCCCTGGTAGAAGCCAGACCCTGTGGATTAGCAACTATATATGTGTGTGTGTATATTTTTTACTATGCATAACTACAACAATAATAAAATATACAATGATAACAATACACTCAAAGTTTTATGAATGTTCTTTCTCAGTGGGTATCCAGCTAAGGGATCCCAACAATTTTCCCAAACAGAAGTCAGTACCACTTACAAACCAGAAGCCAATACAAACTTCCAACTGAAAATTGACAGACTCTCAGGCCTGGTATGACCCTGTGAACCCCTGTGTAGTTCTCCCATTCTTGGCAGTAAGAACATCTAATAGGAAATGGAGAATGGACCACGACTTAAGGGCAATGAATAAGGAAATTGTCCTCATCCATTCTATAGTCCCAAACCCATCCAGCCTCTGGGATTTATTCCTCCCTCTTTGTAGGATAACATTGGTTTGTCCTTTCTGCTTTGCCACAGGGAGTTTAGGTTTATTGGGTTACTCCCATCACAGTGTTCCCATTCCTCTGTTTCTTTATGCTCTGCTTCCCCAACCAGTCAATCACCTTTATCTTCTAAACAGACTATTAACTTGTAAATATTGCTTTTCTCTTCTCCTTAAGTCCTTTGCATAGTTAATTCAGAGCAAAGCCCTTTTTGTATAGACACAGGAAGACAGTTAATGCTATGCTTTTGTAACTTGGGAGTTAATTGACTTTAAATGATATTCACTCCTGGGCACCTGTTTTCTTGACTTAAGCCTCCCTTGCCCTTACTTCCTAGCACCTCAAAAGCAGGGTCCTGAAAAGGGACTGGATGTACCCAGGGCAAACTGTGAGCTACCCTGGCATCGAAATGGGCCAGGCCAAGCACCATAATAATTAACTATACGTTAAGAGCATAGTCATGGACAAATTGTCATGATCCAAAAAGTGACAACTGGATTAGGACCCTGCTGGGGTTAGGAAAGATCAATTTGGCCTGAGCACTGTAGTCTGAGACCTTATGCGAGATGCCCCCAGAAGAGCCACCCTACAAGCTTAATGTATCTCTTACTGTGTCCATATAAAATAACATACTAAGAAGTAGAATTAGGATGTTAACTAAGATGTTAATTAAGTTCTTGGACTAAGGAAAGGAGAAAAACCCCTAAGTGGTATTTTGCCCTTGATTGAAGGGCTTTGATATGTTGATTGTGCTACTGGACCTGGGTGTGTGGTTGCTACCCCCAATGCGGGGAGTTGGTGAGAGACTAGAGAGACCTAGGTGGTGAGTGGAAGTGCGGAGAAACAAGCAAGGGAGAACCAAAGGAGACAGGGATGAGGGGCTTAGTGAGACTGGAACAGGCGCATGGGGAGAATGGAATAAATGACAACTGATCGCCAACCAGCCTGGCCCTCATTTCTTCCTTTGTCCACCCATGGAATCAGCCGTCCCGGGTGGCAAAGCGGCCTTAGACCATCCAACACAGGCAGAGAGAGAGAGCCGGGGATTTTCTAGTCACTTGGTGATTACACACCTCTTACCAATAGATCAGTGTTAGACCTACGGGATGCTTTTCTCTGCTTTCTTGTAGTTGAAGACTCTCAACACTATCTGTCTTTGAGTTCATTATAGGTGAGAAGCTCATTCCACCTCAACCATACTTCCCCAAACGCTTTTGGGACCTCCCATTTGGGCAAGCTCTTAATAGGGATTTAGGAGATTTTCAGTTAAAGTGGGGGTAAAGTTACCTAATATGTGCATGATCTATCAATCTACCCCTGTACAGAACATGAGTTACAGGAAAAAAACTTAGTAGGAGTAAGGCTCAGTTCAATCTACAAATAAAATAACTGGTAGTAATTTTAACCCAAGGGACCAATTCAAACTATACTTGATATTCCCACACCCACAACTGCAAGACAACTCAGCCTTTTGGGATATTATTAGGTATAAATTATGAAATATGGGAAATAGACAAACCTCATATGAAATCCTGAAAGATACAGACAATATCCCACTCTTGTTGACAAAAAGAGGAGACTGCCTCTCAGACCTTAAGAGCAGGCTTTAGCACAAGACCTCCTGCTTTGCCACAAGCTGATAAGTCCTTCCAGCTTTATGTTTCTGTGAGATTAGTCATAACTCTGGCAGACTTAACTCGGATATCAGGCTCAGAAAAGTGACTGGTGTGATACTTGAGCAAAAAGCTAGACCTGGTCACTGCACAATGTCTCACAGCTTGAGAGCAGTAGCCACCACAGCGTCCCTGGCAAAGGAGGCCTATAAGTTAAGTTTGGGGTGGGCTTTAATCATCTACACCCTCTGCCAAATGCCACTCCTAGAAACCAATGGCCATCTTTGGATGACTGACAGCCACCTCCTAAGCTACCATTCTCTTTAGAGAATCGAGACCAGACCTCACAGCCTCGAATTACCTTAAACCCATTCATTTTAGTGCTTGTAGTGGAACCCTCATACAGTTAGGACAAACTCGGACAGACATGTGCCAGCCAATCTGGTCTGGCAGCCCTTTGGAAAATACAAGCTCATTTTGTTTACAGATGGCAGGTCCTCTGTAAAACAAGGCACCTGAATCAGGACATGCTGCAGTCACCCCATGCAGAGGCGCGAAAAAGCAGGCTTTACTAGGATATTCAGCTCAATTAGTTTAATTCATAATCCGAACCAGGGCTCTGGAACTAAGGGAGGACATGCCAGTCAAAGTCTACACATTCTCCAAAGATGATTTCTTGGTACTGCACGCACATGCTGTCATTTGGGGGAAGGGGCTTTTGACTGTGAAGGAAAAGGCTTTTTAAGAACGGCTCACAACTGTATTTGCCTGGGGGTTCCAGTCAGTGTGTTTCTTTTCTTCTCAGAACTTTGGTGTCTACATATCCTAATTCTCTCCACAAGTAGGCCTATATTAGACTCCCACCTACTTCTCTCCTGCTCCTGATTGATATGTGAGTGATGCAGGTTAAGGAGTGAGAATTCTGCAAGTGTCAAAGTGTGATTTGCTTCAGATCAAAGTTAGAATCCACGCAATGGCAGAGTTAGGCCTGGGGTAAGTACCCTTTCCAATGAGGTGATATGAATATTCAGAGAGTGAGCATTTCCAACTTTGCAGCCCCCCCAGCCTATTGCTCCTCTGCTCTGAAGTCCTAGTGACATCACAGGTGACATAGCATGGCAATGTTCCATAAAACTTCATTTTCCAAATCAAGAGGCAGTTTGATCGTTAGATTATGGGGCTTCCTGTTGCAAACACCTGAGGATTACATTTGAGACAGGATAAAGGCAGGGACTGGAGCGTAAAGAGAAAAGCCACATGTTGAAGACAGAGGCCCAGCAATGGGCCAGGCTGGCCTAAGAGCAGTGAGCCTGAAAGAAACTCAGAAGACTGAGACTTAATCCAGTAAGGACAAGTACTTTTACAAATAAGTGTAAACGGATTTTTAAAAATCTTATCCTTTATTTCAAAACTCATACAATTTTCTGAAAGGTTTAAAATATTTAAACCTTTTGGGGGTTTTCTTTTTCTTTTTTTTTTGATAATCACAAACTTCTTCCTTGTATCAAAAGTTGTGCCACTATCCTGGTTACTTGTGGGTGCACCAGGCAGTCCAGCAAGTCATCTGTAGAGATTAAAGTCTGCGAGGGAGCCACAGGACAATTTGGAGCAGGCTGTTCCACAACTGCATTCTCACTGGGCATCCTCACTGGCTGTCCTTTGGTACAAGGCACTTCTCCACGGTGCTCTCTGTCCCGGTCCACAGAGTCCTTAGCATCACTTTCACATATGCCGCCATGCCTTGCAAAAGGGTCTTCCGAACTCCAGAGCACAGGTATCAGATCAGGGCCAAAGGAGCTTGTGGCCTCCTGTTTTGCTGCCCCAAAGGCTGAGCTCTGGCTTCCCCTTCCTTCCACCTTCACATGGCTATGCACGAGTACGTCTTCCTTTCCCATATACTCTCCATTTGTTCTCAGGATTTGGATGTCTTTTATTTTAGATGTGTAATGATTCATAAAGGCAGAAACAGCTCCATTTAAGTAGCGAAAATTCACTTCATGGGATGTTTCCTCAACCTGAAAAAAAGAAAAAACTCTTTTAGAATGGTTACCCACCCACACAAAAATGAGTAAAACAATGTCTAGGGTTGATTTCTCACAGGACAGTAACTGCATGGTGGACACCAGGCACAGCCTACCTCAGTTGGGTTCAGCCAGGCTCTGGTATTGTGTGGGTCCTCTGCAGTTTTCAGGGCACACACAAGCGTGCGGGTGATGGCCTCCTCTACCCGGGCGTGGTGGTCTTCTTCCTAATAAAGATTACAAACCAATTAGGTTTCTCCTTTGTCTTTGTGTCTCATGGCTTAAAAGAAAAAATAGACTGTCTTTTATGTGTTCTGTTCAGGTAGTAATATAGACATTCAGAAGGAATACATATGCTGTTGGTAGGTCATAATCGCATAGAGTCACTATCCTCTGTCATCTGAAAGAGTTCTAGAACAACTGACCAAACAACTTGGAGCATGTAACTATCTCTAAGATATAATAACCCTTAAACATGAGCCACCTCATGATGTTCTTCCAAACATTTCCATTACCTAACATAAAGTTCAAAAGAAAAACTGCATTTACATACAGGGAAATAATTCCTGCAGAGTTCAATAAACTAATTATTTGAGGAATGAGAAAAATTAGAATAAAACTGTATAGCTACAAGAATGTTGTCTGAGCGGGCCCCAGTAACGTCTCTCATTGAGAGACTTATTGTTACTGTTTTTGGCATATCTAATATGCGCTGGTAGCTTGCCAGCTCTGCCGAGCGGGCTCGATACTCTCGGTAGCTTGCCGGGCTCTCCGAGAGGGGCGGAGGAATTGAACTCAGGTCGGTCGAGTGAAAGGCAAACACCCAAGTGCTGTGCTATCCCTCCAGCCCAGCTACAAGAATGAAGTGGCTAAATGTCCTAATATTTTTTTTAAGATACAATAAGCAAAGACTATGAAATTAAAGAGAAATTGCATTATAATCAACAACTTACATCAGCAATGGAAAGAACAACCTACATATGCAACATATAGAAATGACAATAGAACATAACAGGTACAAAGAATCTAAAACAAACAAAAAAAAACCCAGTGCAATTTTTTGGTTTTGTTTTTGTCTTATATCGCATTTTTTCTTTGCTTTTTTTTATTGAATCACCACGAGTTACAGTTACAAAGCTTTCATCTTTGAGTTTCAGTCATACAATGATCAAACACCCATCCCTCCACCAGTGTACATTTTCCACCACCAATATCCCCAGTATCCCTCCCTGCCCTGTCACTGCCTCTATGGCAGACAACTGCCCTCTTGCTTGCTCGCTCTCTCTACTTATATGTATTTTTACGTTTGCAATATAAATTAGAGATATTGAGAGGCCATCCTGTTTGGTCCTTCATCTGTTTTCAGCATACATATTCCATCCCGAGGGATCCCTCCAACCATCAATGAATTAAAGATCCCTTCTCAATCCCAGCTGCCTTCTCCCCCAGTTCATGAGGCAGGCTTTCAACCATGGAGCAATCTTCCTGGCCCTTGTCTATACTGACCTTGGGTATGATTCTCATATTATGATACTTTATATTCCAGAAATGATTGCAGTCATTCTATGTCTGCCCCTCTCTGACTCATTTCACTTAGCATGATAATCACCATGACCATCTACTTATAAGCATATTTCATGACTTCATCTCTCCTAACAGCTGCATAGTATTCCATTGTGTAGATGGACCAAAATTTCTTTAACCAGACATCTGTTCTAGGGCACTTGGGTTGTTTCCAGATTCTGGCTATTGTGAACAGTGCTGCAATGAACGTACAGGTGCTGATGTCATTTCTACTGTGTGTTTTTGCACCCCAGGGGTATGTTCCCAGAAGTGGTATTGCTGGATCACATGGAACCTCAATTTCTAGTGTTTGGAGGAATATCCATATTGTTTTTCAGAAAGGCTGGACCAGTCAGCATTCCCACCAACAGTGAAAGAGAGTCCCTTTCTCCCCATATTTGCACCAGCACAGGTTGTTCTTGTTCTCTTTGATGTGTGCCAGTCTCTGTGGTGTGAGATGATATCTCATTGTTGTTTTGATTGGCATCTCTCTGATGATTAGTGCCGAGGGGCATTTTTTCATGTGCCTTTTGACCATCTCAAATTTTTTTTTTTTTGCTTTTTGGGTCACACCCAGCGATGCTCAGGGGTTACTCCTGGCTTTGCACTCAGGAATTACTCCTGGCGGTGCTTGGGGGACCATATGGGATGCCAGGGATCGAACCCCGGTCGGCAGAGTGCAAGGCAAACGCCTTACCTGCTTTGCTATCACTCCTGCCCCCCCCCCTTTTTTTGAGGACGTTTCTGTTCATTTCCTCTCCCCATTTTTGATGGGGTTGGAGGTTTTATTTTTGTAAAGTTCTACTTGTGTCTTGTATATACTGGATATTAAGCCCCATCTAATGGATACCGGATAAACAATTTTTCCCATTCCATGGGCTTTCTGTATTTTGTAGATCTTTAATTATTAACTGCCTAGACTAGAAAGATAGGACAAAAATAAGAAATCTGGACAAGAGAAAACATAAAAAATCTAACGGTTTCTGCCGGGAATCAATGCCTGGGAACAGCCAGAAACCTATGCCTGGGAACCAATATGTCAGTACAAACTGACCTGTAACTAGGAACAACCGCTTCTTGGGAAAGGTTGCAGAACAATGCCCAGAGAAACTGCCACCAGGGTCCACATCTAGTTTTGTTTAACGTTTGCATTCTTTGCTATTCCCCCATTCTGCCCACTTCCTCATATAATCAATTATAAAAGACTAGCTTAGGAGAAATAAAGTTGGAGCTTGCTCCCATTCTTGTATCTGTCTGTGTCTGTCTCTTTCTCCTTGCGTCTGTCTCCTTTTCACTCTCGAACCCTCTCCCAGTTACCCATGTTGAACAAGTCCCGTGGGACGGGACAGGCTTCTAGATTATAAAAGGAAATTAAAGGAGGCACAGAGCAGTGACTTAGTTTCAAAGACAGAAGAAGAAAAATTCGTGTGTCATTTCAGAAATGACTCGGTGTGGTCACAAGTGGGGAGGTGAGCTCTGGCTTTCCACACAGATGAGCAACTTGGCAGGGAGAGGAAGCGGCAGCCAGCTCACAGGGACCCTTCCCAAGGACAGGCAGTTCCAGCCCAAGGGGTGTGGAACGGGGCTACCACATGGGACATGTCAAGCAGACCAGCCAGGCTCAATACAATTCTCCTAACAACTTGCTAAGAGGACTCGGCACACCGACCCCTGGGCCCACTGTGTGCCTTAAAGAGGGGGAGGGGGGTAGGCTTGGGGGGAGATACTGGGGACATTGGTGGTGGAAAATTTACACTGGTGTAGGGTTGGGTGTTTGATCAGCGTATGACTGAAACTCAAACATGACAGCTTTGTAACTGTATCTCACGGTGATTCAATAATAATAAAAAGAGTGGGAGGGGCATGTCACTAACAATCCTATTTCCATCAAAGTTTCCCTCAGCTGAGCATAGAACCCAGAAATGGTAGCACATCAAACCCAGGTAGTTTTCACAGACAGGCTTTGTGACCCTTAAAGGCAGGTATTACATTTATTTAAAAACAAAACCAAAATCGTACCAGTTCAATCCACGAATTGATACTGACAGTGACAGGGTCAATGGATTCAACGTAATGCCACCAGTGTCTGGGAACAAGCAAAACCTGAAAATCAAACAAAAACGATGACCACAAGAACAGGGAAGTTTTGCTGTTTTGTTAAAATCAGATTCTAACTGAAGCAGCTAGGGAAAAATAAGTTTGTAGAAATACTGCTGCAAGAAAGGGAAATAAGAACATTCGGATAATCTCCCCACCCCCTTTTTTTCTTTTTGGGTCACACCCGGTGATGCTCAGGGGTTACTCGTGGCTCATGCACTCAGGAATCACTCCTGGCGGTGCTCAGAGGACCATATGGGATGCTGGGAATCGAACCCGGGTTAGCCACATGCAAGGCAAATGCCCTACCCGCTGTGCTATCACTCTAGCCCCACAATCCTTTTTTTATTCATAAATTCACATGTGTTCAATAAAGAATACTGCTAGGTTCTCCAATATCCATTCACCTGAATTCTTAACCTCCTCCACATGCATGTATGTAAATCTTGGGAAAGGGTCTGAATTTTCAGCTTTTCCTTTTTTCCATGACAACACAGATCATGCATTCTGAGAACGGGGTAAGAAAAGTAGAGGAGCTAGCTTCAGTCCTTTCATATCCTAGTCCTCTGGAATCTGACCGACCAGAGATCATGCAGACAGTGACTTTACAGTGTTGGCGAGTCTGCGGAGTAGACAATGTCAGTTGGAGGAGAAATGCAGGACAAACTGCAAGTGTTGTTCCAACAGGGCAGAAGAGAGCTTAGAAAAGGAGAAGGTGTCAGGAGGGAGCAGAAGTGCAGGCAAAGAAGAAGTGCACGGGACCGTGTTTCCAGTCTGAGGGGGAAACGGGAGAGAGGGCTGGAGGACAGGGTCAGGGCCATGGAAGGCCCCGGCTTCCATGAAGAATCTGAATTGTGTCCTACTGGCATCAGGGTTGACTGAAAATGAATTGGGGCTGGGGGGCAAACAGTGACATTATGTGAGAGTCGGAAGGACAAGAGATTCCTGCACGACCCAGGAATTCAACACGCATCATGAAACAGGAAGGCGCAGCCCACACTGGCAGCAGTCAGGCAGAGGGCTGCTTCCGTCCAGGCTCGGGGAGGTTTCTAAAGAAAGCCGAGTGGAGCTGATGAGGGGATTCCAAGCCTCAGGGCTTCTGAGTTCGGAAACTGGGGGCACTTGTTCTGAGTGAGGTGAAGCTGGGAGTGAGGAGGGGTTATTTTAGGAGAACTCAGCACTGAATTGAGTCACCAATTGTCATTTGTTATCACTGAGTCATCACTGAATTCCATTTATTCATTATGAATGTCTTATACAGATTACACTTCAAATAAAGTGGTAAGAGAATCATTTTACTATGTATTAGGCATCAAAAGAACTTAAGAAAAATGGCGCAAAAGACAGCACCACTCACTCAAATGTGTCTCTTAAAATTGAAATAAAAAAATTAATTCCGAGGGCCAGAGAGACATTACAGGGGGTACGGTCTTGCACTGCACATGGTCCTGAGCACAGCCAGGGGGATCTGATCACTGATCACGGCCAGGAGTAAGCCCTGAGCATAGCCCCTCCCCCCCAAATTAAAAAAAAAAACACTTAACACCTCACAAGGCAATAATGATTATCAATAGTAATAAGAATACTGAAAAACAGCATTATTAATGGGATGTAAACCCTCATACATTGGTACCAGGCTGAAAAATGGTAAAGGTGCTGTGAAAAACAATTTGGCAGTTCTCAAAATGTTAAACACTGAGATATCATATGACCAGTAGTTCCATTCTCAGGCAGAAAACATACGTTCATACATAAACCTGTACACAATTGTTCTTATTATCAAGATTTGTGGCAGCTAAGAAGCAGAAACAATCCAAATGTCCATCAACTGAAAGAATAAAATGTATTTTCTTCATATATTTATTGGTGTTTGTGTATTTATGATTAAAATTATTCCCAAACATTAATAAGATATATATCCATTTATAAGGAATACTACAGCAACAGAATGTATTCTGCCCTGAAAAGAAATAAAACACTCATGACATTTATAACATGAGAGAGAACACTATTCTGTGCAAGATGCCAGATACAAAAGCTCACTTGCCATACAAATGTGTCCACATTACACACACACACACACACACACACACACACACACACACACACACACACACACACACACACACACACACACACACACATATATATCTGGTGGCTGTCCAGGGCTGGAGGAAGTGCCAAGTAGGGAGTGGCAACCAAGCACTGGGCAGGAAGCAGGAAGCAAGCCAGAGAGAAGACAGCCGCAAGGACACAGGCAGGGGAGGGAGCGAGAAGGGCATGAAACCTGAATGTTGCACAGCAGCAGACACAGCCCTGCTGCAGGGCCTGTCCCCCTGGGGAGCAGCTCTAACTGCAATACCTGTGGGACGTTTCAGAGAGTGTCAGGAGAAGCAGTGCCCAGTCCTTGGTTCACTCACTCGCAGGTGCGCTATCTACGGCATCTCCAAGCCTTATGTGTCTGTGCTGAGCAGATACTGTGAACTAATGTCCCATACTTACTCGGGTCCCCGTGCCTGACACTGTCCTTTTTCACCAGAATAATCCCAACAAGGAAAGCAGCAGGGAAGGAGACCATGCTCTTTTGCACAGGGCACGGGAACTTGGCAGAAGCTAAGCCTGGAGGTCCGTGGACCCCAGGAGTGTTTCCAGCCTCCATTACCTGTCCTGGGTGCAGAATGACCACATGCCTTCGAGCTTTCCAGAACTGAGGAAAACGCTTTAAATCAGGATTGGTAACACTGATTTTACTGAACACGCTGGATTCTTCATAAGGGATTCTAGTTGGATAAAGGAAAGGAGTGTCCTCAGGAGGAAAGAGATGCCATCTTTTCCTAATTAACAGAGAGAGAAAGTGCCAGTGAGAGTCTGAAGTTGAGACAAAGTAGGTCAGAAGGCAGTAGCAGCTGTGTTCCTTTTGCTCACGTCATTCAGGCCTCAAGGGCTGCAGGAGCAGCCCCAGTGCTCCCCTGCCCCCTTTCACTGCTGCTGGAATCTTCTCTGCATCACCTGGCAGAGGGAGGAGAACAACTAGAGGTCTCATGACACCCTGGGACAGTTCTTTGTTGCTAGGGTATGGATACAATCTAGTTTATATGATCTATCGAATAACAAATCAAGTCGCTTCATAAACCATTTCTATCCTTGATTCTACAGCTCCTCAGAGGAAACTCCACCCTCCAAAGGTCTGTAGACCATAGTGCGATTCACCAAATAATCGCTAGATTTCTTCTTGCTTAGGTTGTATATATACTTTAGTTGTGATGCTTGCACACATGCTCACAGTAACGTGAACTCAGAGTCACACAAGTTATTCGATATGACACACACACACACACAACACACACACACCAACACACACACACACACACACACACACACACACACACACACCATGAAACGAGTCCAGACTGGCAGTCTCTGGAATAAGACTATACTAAATAGCAATACTCATTTTTCAAGGCTCTTTCTTAAGAAATTCGTGGTACTATGATTTACAATACTGTTACTGATGGTTTCACATGTACATAATCCAAACCATACCAATCACCAATATATCCACCTCCCTCCCCAAACACCTCTCCTCTCAAACCCGTAAGCCCCCAAACTCAGTTTTGTGAATCAATTTTCCTGCTGTGTTGCCTCTGGCCCTTTGTTGCTATACTGCCGGGTATCTTTCAGTCCAATGTATAAGGGAGATTCTGTATCTGTCCCATTCCTTTTGAGTAACTTCACTCAACAAGATGCCCTCTAGTTCCATCAATGTTGTAGCAAATAGCGTGCTTTTGTTCTTTCTCAGAGCCACATAGTATTGCATTGCTTATATGTACCACAACTCCTTGACTCATTAACTATAGTTGGGCATTTGGGTTGATTCCACATCCTGGCTACTGTACTAAGAGCTGCAATGAACATAGGTGTGCATTTATCCTTTCAAATTAATGTTTTGTGACTGGGGAGTGGAGGCTCTGGGTCATGTGAAGTTCCTATTTTTTTTAAATCTCCATATCGCTTTCTATAGAGGGTGACCCAGGTGTCATGCCCACCAACAGTGGGAGAGGGTCTCTCTAAATCCCTTTTTCTCTGAGAAACTACAAAAGCCAGGATGGAATAAACATGGAGCTGCTTGACCAACACAGCAGAAGTCTCTCCCCACAGTTGGCGCAGCCCATTTCTCCACCTCACTCTCAGGTTAACGAGTTTGTTTTTTTCAATCTCATTTAAAGACAAAACAAGACAAACAAAACCCTATAAAATGCTTCAACACTTCAAAATGTTTGAAATACGAATGTGGTAAATCTTCAATCACTTAAACACTAGACTTATGCAAACTTCCAGGAAGTTGAGAGAAGACATCTCAGGCAAAGGAGAGAGAAGTGTGAAAGAGGGAAGGCAAGACACAAAGCAGCAACGCCATGGGGAAGCACAGGGCAAAGGGAACAGAAACCCAGCTCTGAGGCAAGAAGTCGGACACTCTCGTGACCCCGGAGCACGGGAGGGTACCCTGACTTCTCAGAACTGGCTGCCACTTGCTGCATTTCCACACAAAAGTCTTGTTTGCTTTATACATGGTAAAGTGCCACTACTTCACCAAACCTAGGAATAACGTGGGAGAATTTTTGGCACTTGGCATGTGTAGGATGTCAGAGCTGGAAAAAATCTCAGGAGACATCCAGTGGAGAGGGACCTGGTGCTTCTCAGTGTGGACCACTGGGCCAACGGCTAGCGGGAGGCCAGAGAGAGGGTGCAGATCCCCCACAGCTCTGGGCCTGGCCCCTCCCCACACCATGGCTGTTTCCCAAAGGACCATCCAAACTGAGCACATTTCCACCTCCCACAGCATCAGTCAGGGCGGCTCAGGGAGCAGACCCAGGCCTCGCTCTGAACGGCCCGTTTTCTACCGCTTAAGCCACATTACATTTCCTGTGAATCAGGATCTGAAGTCAATGCAGTACGAATGCAGTCATGCAATATGTGGAAACTGCAAAGCTAGAATACTAGTTTCATTACTCAAGAGCTGAGGTTAAAAAAATAGAAAGTTCCATTACAAAGATAAATTAAAACGATTGTTAATTTTGTGTTTTCCCAAATTGGATTTGGGGGACTTATTTCCTGATTCTGAACATATGGAAACCAGCTGCTTCAAACGATGCCCACTCTTAACAAATGTAGGGTGGGAAAATTCACTTTACCAGTGCAGGGAGCAATTGCAGTAATGCTTCTGAGAAGTTTTAGGCCCTTTAACAAGGACCTAATGAATGAATCAAGAAATAAACTACCTTAGAACATTTTAATAGTTTTCTGAGTGGGCACTTTTGCATGTGAAATCATGACTTTTCTTGGATATTTGTGGCTAAAGGATCTAAGAGATTGTACAAAGCGTCTTTTTCCCCCATATGGGCCAAATATCCCTGCAAGTGTCCCCAAAGACCAGAAAAAAGCAAATGAATTAAGCACTACCATTAAATTCCTAAAACCTCACACTGTAAAGAGCATTAGCTCTTGATTTAGTCCTTATATGAATAAAGGCTTAGGGTTCTGGCTGGAGAGAAAGTACCGTGGGCAGCACGCTTGCGTGTATGCAGATAATCGGGTTTAACCCCCCGCACCACACGGGTTCCAGGAGCTTCACCCAGAGTGATACCTGAGTGTAGAGCCAAGGGTAAGCCTGGAGTCAGCTGGCTGTGGCCGAGCTCGAGGATTCAGAGACAGATGGAGATAAAAACTGACCTAAGGGCAGGAATGACAGTACAGCAGGAAGGGCACTTCCTGGCACTGGCCAAACCAGGGTGGGTCCCTGGAACTACCACACACATGGTCTCCTTGCTCCCACCAGAAGTGATCCCAGAGGAAGCCCTGAGCACCACATACTGCATTGTGTCTCTGAAAGGTACAAACTAAAATACAGAAGTTGGCAGGGGTCCTAAATACCATCTGGTCTGGTAATTCTCTCTGCCTTACTCTCAAAGGCTTGAGGATAGTACTAGAACCTCCCTATTCGAACAAATTGCTCTGCTTATATATATTTAGGCAGAAAGAAAGGGTAGTCCTATTTTTTTAATACATATATGAAAACTACAAAATAGGGGCTAGAACAATAGTACAGTGAGTAGGGCATTTGGCTTTCACGCAGCTGATCCTGGTTCGATTCCCAGTATCCCATATGATCCCCTGAGCACCGCCAGGAGTAATTCCTGAGTGTAGAGCCAGAAATAACCCCATGCCTAGTGTGACCCAAAAAGCAAAAAACAAACAAACAAAATACTACAAAATAGATTCTTTGTAAAATGGCAAAATGCAGAGTGGTCTCACTGAACTTGGACAGGACTCCAAGGAATTCTAGTATCACTCTTCCCCACCTTCCACCTCTCCTGTTTCTGTGCTCAGGAAACCTTATGCAGTTCTGGGCACTGAATCAAGGTCAGCCAGAAGCGAGACAAGGGCATTACCTGTTGTACTAGCTTGAGGCCGCTAGTATTACCTTTCTGAGGTAATCCTGACTGGCTCAGGGACACACCAGGAAACCACCAATGGAAGTCCTCCCTTATTGAATGCAAATTAGAACAATAAAATACTAGAGGAATGAAATGGGCAGTGGAGGGAGGTGTCAATGGCCTTTGGTGGAAAGTGACTGTTTTCTAACAGTATACCAGGTGATGCATCACTGTACCCTGTAAAAAACTAAGGCTCGCCGAGGGGCGAGTGCACTCGAGGGCTCTCCGGGCGGCTCTGTCTCACCGCCCGCGTTCGGTTCCCTGGTACCGCAGTGTGTGGACCGGATCGGAACGGCCGGTGGTCAAGGAAAGGTGAAGGAAGAACGAGGACCAAGCTGGTTGCTGATTAGTTACCGTTTATTCAATCTTCCACCTTTCTCATCTCCCGCACTCCCAGCTCCGTCCTCTCTCTGGATCAACTGCCGCTTCTTTCTGGCTTCTCTCATCTCTCCTCCTTCTCTCCCCCATCTTGCCTTCTAGGCTACACCCAGCCAGGTAGCAAAATCAACATAAGAAAGCCCTTCCTGAGGGCAGGGCATTCCAAAGCCCTTCCTCACCCTTAAGGTTTTTTTCTTTTCCTTAGTCCAGGAACTTATTAACTAACATCTTAATACTAGTTATTTTTGTATGGACATAGCAAGAGATACATTGAGGTTTGCAAGGCAGCTCTCCTGGCAACATCTTGCCACAGGCTCAGACCACAGCACTCAGGCCAGATTAATCATTCCTCACCCTAGCAGGGTCCAAATCTAGTTATCACTGTTTGGATCATGACAGCATTTGTCCATGATCAAGCTCTTAACTTATAGTTAAGCATTAGGCACTTAGGCCAGGCCCATCTTGATGCCAGGGTAGCACACAACTCACCGCTTGCCCTGGGTCCTTCTTGTCCCATGTCAGAACCGTGCTTTGGGGGTGGTAGGAAGTAAGGGCAGCTGAGGCTTAGGTCAAGAGAACAGATGCCGTGGAGGAAAATGTCATGTAGAGTCAAATGACTCCCAGGTTACAAAAGCATAACATTTGTTAAGTCTTCCTGTGTCCATACAAAAAGGACTTGCTATGAATAAACTATGCAAAGGACTCAAGAAGAAGAGAAAAACATTACAAAACACTAAGAAAGAAGCTACAAATAAACAAAGAGGAATAGGAGCACTGTAACGGGAGTAACCCAATAAACCTAAACTACCTAGTGCTATGTTATCCTACATGTACCCCTCAAATAAAAACATTTAGTCTTATGAATCAATGTTACCTCCATCAATAAATTGCTCCCTTCTTAATGCTGTATAATTTTGTATAATAAAATTACATATAATATATATTAATATACTGTATAATATATATATAATAAAATTACTTTTTTGTATAATAAAATTACATGATGTTATACATCATTGTTACTTCAACAAAAAATATTAGGGTGGGGCGCCTCCCAAGCAATACCCAGGGGGCCCAGAGCTTTCCCACAAATACTTGGCCTGATGGTTCAATGCTCCAGTGCTCAGGGCCACCAGCGGAACACCCTGACATCCTCAGAGGCAAGGCAGGAGGCGATTAAAAACTCGGGGTCTATGCATGTGAGTCCTTTAAGTTATTTCCCAAGCCTCTCCATTAAAAATCATTCTCTTCACTTCACAAAGGAGAAAACTGAAGCACAGGTTAAATCGTGAGGATGGGATGGAGCTTGGAAAAACCTTCGGGTTCTACTACCTTCCTGTTACTAATTCTTGCAACACACATACTCATATACATACAGACATATACACAGATTCACATATGCACACATCTCTCACGCATGCTCATGTGTATTACCTTCCTTGTACCTGGAACACCAAGTTGCAACCATAGGAGTCCAGGTGACAGGGTGTATGGGACCCTAGGGAGCCGATCCACAATGTACTTTCTCGTCCATTTCTTCCAGGAAATCCAAAATCAGACCATATTACATCCTGTTTTGAAAATAGATTTACAGTTCATCAAGAACCAGCCAATTCCTCTATATGTTTGCACATTTACATGTGAACATTTTGGCACTTAACAATACTCATGGAAAACACAGTATTATTACTCTATTGCTATGGATTAGACAGAAGATTAGGGTTCTAGAGCAGTCTAAAAGATTTTTTAACCAATAATATATCTAACTTATTTCATTAGTCAGTTATTCAACAAATACTTATCCAAAGTTTACGACACAAGAGGCACTGTTCAGAAGTGTGTGATAACCCAATGAAGAAAGCAGAGAAAAATATCTGACCAGCTAAAGCTTTTATAATAGATATTTGAGACAGACAAACAACAGACCAGATAGAGTGGTGCAGTTATCTCGGGGGAAAGTGTTTTAGGTAGCAGAAACAGTGACTACAATGGAAGTAGAAGTATTTCAAGTATCTTTAAGGTACAACTCAGGAAGCCAGAAAGTCTAATTCCCTGAAGAGAAGTATAGATATTTTGATGCCCAAGTATATTCAGTTTTCTGCATTTCAACCACCACACAAAAATAAGTTTTCCCCTAGGGTATCTGAGTTATCATTGTTTGTAACTGTAGACGCACATATAAGTATATATAGCTACATACAGCTATAAAAAAAATATATATAGACACATATGACTTCCTATATATAACTATGTAACTACAGATGCTGGACTCTAGCTCACACCTACCAATCAGAGTTTCCAGATTGGTAATGAGTGGACTACAATAAATGTTTTGGAAAACTTACCTATGATGACTTCTGCTATAGTCCAGAAAGTTATGAATTAATAAGGACAGTGAACCTTAAGAGAGACAACATGATACTTGGCCTTTGCTCTCCTCTGCCGGGTCATTTGGAGGGAGCAAGCCCAAGTCATCAACCACCAACCAGCAAAACCACAGGGTCCCTGCAATCTGGTATCTCCTTAGGAACCTGAGGGTGGCAGCAAAGCTTCTCACTCAACAATAAAACGCTCTGCTCTGTTCCCTTAAGAGGGGTTTCTGCTTTAAACGAAAATCTCAACTGTAAAGTTGTCTGACATAAACCCAAATTCATAGAATTAAAAATATGTATAAGCAAGGAAAAAGACATATACTAATGAACCAGACAAAACTAGATTTCTCTTTATTTCTTAGTCTGAATTTTTCCTACCAGTTTAAAAACAAAACAAAATGGGGGCCTAGGAGATCAATCGCTAAGGGCTCAAGGCACATGCCTTGCACGCACAGGATCCAAGTGTGGCACCTGGCACCACATGGCCCCCAAGTCCTAGTGGGCACAGCCCCTGAGGTTTTCCAGGGTAGGGATGGCCCTGGGCCTCCAGCATCTCTGGGTCTGGGCAGTACCACAGCCCAGGCCCATCAAGCAGGTTGCCAGTATCACTGTGAGTGAAACCCCCACACCCCTGAACCAATGCTTAGGAAGCCCTCCGAAATAAATGAGTAATATTTATATATGTAGAGCATGACCACACATGCTAATACTTCTTTTATAATTATCTTTAATCATTTCCTGTTTAGAGCAAAACCACCAACAGCTATATTCAATCAGATAAAAAGGGTTCTGAAAAGCCATTAAGTGGTTTTGAATGATGAAATAGTGTAGAATGTGCACATAACTGATGCCATGGCGGGGGTGAGGTGAGCGCCGCTGTAGATGCATATGGCTCATCGCTGCAGCTCCAAGGACCGGCAAACTCCACGCAGGGAGCTTTCACCACAATCTCAATAGCCAAAGCCCTGTCTCGGTTAGGGCTGAAAACACTGGCTGCGTGGGAGCAGGGATAAAAGGTTTAGACCAAGAACAGTTCTGAGCATCTACCACGTACCTGGTATGATGCCAGGTGTTTGAATACAAAAAATTACATCACAGGCTGACCTGAGGAGCTAACAAATGCCAACCCCCTTTGACAAATATGATCATGCGCTACATTTACATATACTTGGAGGATGCTGATGAACAACACTGAACTGATTTTACAGCAGTGTCAGAAAGAGCCACAGAAGGAAGACTTGACTACATAAGAAAGTAACAAGAGGCTTCTGTGTTTGATTTCTTACCAAACATAGAAAGCACTGAAAAAGGAAAATTAGCTTAGGATGGTTAATTCAACTGCAAATTGGCTGGGAAAGTTAAAAGCTGAATGATTTGGGGAGCAGAGATAGAGTCAGAGAAATCTGTCAGAAAATAAGGAGCATTTACTAATCCTGTACTTCTCACTGTCCTTCCCCCAGCCCGGTTTTGAGAGTTGGGGCTTTCTTGCCAGTTCAGTTCAGGTACTTACTAAGTCCCAAGTCTGAACTCGGGGTGGGGTGCCAGGAGTCAGCGCCCCATGGCTGCTGCATCACTGAAGCCATGGGGGTGACCAGTGGGGTGATCCATCCTGGAATCCAGTTTCATATCCATTCCAGGAGTTGGAAGAGTCTTTAGAAACCATCTCTATCCAGAAATTTCTATTCAATACCATGGGAGAGCCTGGCAAACTCCCCATGGTGTATTCATATGCCAAAATCAGTAACAAAGCTGGGTCTCATTCCTCTGACCCTGAAAGAGCCTCCAATGCAGCATCACTAGGAAGGATGAGTAAAGAGAGGTTTCTAAAATCTCAGGGCTAGAACGAATGGAGACGTTACTGAGACCACTCGAGAAATTCGACAATCAACAGGATGATGATGATGATGATGACCATCCTCAAAAGAACAACTCAACATCTGCCTGCCCACCCATGGCAAAATCTATTCCTGCTTTCTTCATATCACTGTGTCACTGTCATCCTGTTGTTCATCGAGTTACTCGAGTGGGCGCCAATAAATGTCTCCATTCATCCCAGCCCTGAGATTTTAGCAGCCTCTCCTTACTTGTCTTTCCCAACAATGAGAGGCTCTTTCAGGGTCAGGGGAATGAGACCTGTTACTGTTACTGTATTTGGCATTTTGAATACGCCACAGGGAGCTTGCCAGGTTCTGCCATGCAGGCAGGATACACTCGGTAGCTTACTGGGCTTTCTGAGAGGCATAAATATATATATGGTATATATTATTATATATATCATATTATATATATATTTCCCTTTATGATGATGTGTTGCGTGGCTGTTTTGTGGCCGCGCAGTCTAGGAATATGTTCACTCATGTGTGAAGCTCGGCTGAGCAGGCAGAAAGTGGCCTGGAGTGTGGCAGGGGTTGGGTAGTGGAGGTCAGCTGCCAGGGCTGGGTCCCTTGGAGAAGGGAGTGTGCTCACCTGCTCTCCTCTGGAGCACCGTAAGTGAAAACAGCCTGGTGTGGAGTCTGGTGGCATGGTTATGGGGGCTTCATTTTATGCTCCCTTTCGGGAGAAGCAGCCGTGACTTCTGGAGGGTGGCCAGGGAGATTATCTGGTGTCAGCAGGAGGTGGCTTATGGGTGTGATCCCTGGGTTGCCAAGATTGTGGGAAGCAGGCAGAGGATCTCTGCTCCCAGGTCCCGTTGAGCCCAGAGTCCAAGATCACAAAGTTCTGCATTACCTGGCTATCTTCATAAGGGCCAAGATTTTCTTTCTACAGAAAATCGTATGTTCCTCTTCTGCCAAATATTATCCTGAAAAACTATCATATCTGTTAATTATTTTTTAATACCTAGACTCAGCATCACTTGACTTTCCTGGCAATTTTTTCCCTCTTAACTACCCTCACTTTGTCAACAGGCCTTCCAAAGCTTGGCCCTCAAACCCAACACCAGACACTGTGGCCTTGTAGCAGAGTGTCCAAGATCTGGGCCAGACTCCCGGGCACTCACAGATAGCATATTTAAAACAGCATTTGGATTCTATCATGGCTAATCTTGGGACTTACATCTAAACTTAAAAAGGAACCTATCATTGTTCAAAATAGGAAAAATAATATAATTAATGTTTATGTGTAAAAGTTATCAAGAATATTTAAATGGAAATTTCAAACAACCTAAATGATACAATAAATTAAGAAATATTTTAGGCTCCTTTGCCCTTAGGAAAACTGCCTTAGGTAATAAACTGAAAAGATTTTATTTATTTATTTTTTTTAATTTATTTATTTTTAATTAGAGAATCACCGTGAGGGTACAGTTACAGAATTATACACTTTTGTGCTTATACTTCCCTCATACAAAGTTTGGGAACCCATCCCTTCACCAGTGCCCATTCTCCACCACCCGTAAACCCAGTGTCCCTCCCACCCTCTCCAATCCCATCTCCCCCCCACCCCACCCTGCCACTGTGGCAAGGCATTCCCTTCTGTTTTCTCTCTCTAATTAGCTGTTGTGGTTTGCAATAAAGGTGTTGAGTGGCCGCTGTGCTCAGTCTCTAGCCCTCATTCAGCCCGCAACTCCCTTCCCCCACATGGCCTTCGACTACAATGTAGTTGGTGATCGCTTCTCTGAGTTGACCTTTCCCCGGAACGTGAGGCCAGCCTCGAAGCCATGGAGTCAACCTCCTGGTACTTATTTCTACAGTTCTTGGGTGTTAGTCTCCCACTCTGTTATTCTATATACCATAGATGAGTGCAATCTTTCTATGTCTGTCTCTCTCTTTCTGACTCATTTCACTCAGCAAGAAACTTTTCATGCCCATCCACTTGACTACAAAATTCTTGACCTCCTTTTTTCTAACAGCTGCATAGTATTCCATTGTATAGATGTACCAAAGTTTCCTCAACCAGTCATCCGTTCTGGGGCATTCGGGTTTTTTCCAGATTCTGGCTATTGTAAACAGTGCTGCGATGAACATACATGTGCAGATGTTGTTTCGATTGTACTTTTTTGCCTCTCTGGGATATATTCCCAGCAGTGGTATTGCTGGGTCAAATGGGAATTCAATATCTAATTTTTTGAGAGTCGTCCAAATTGTTTTCCAGAAGGGCTGAACCAGTCGGCATTCCCACCAGCAGTGAAGAAGGGTCCCTTTCTCCCCACATCCTCTCCAACAGCGGTTGCTTTTGTTCTTTTGGATGTGAAACTGAAAAGATTTTAGATAACTCATTCCTCACAGATAGGCCTGCATAAACATAGTGCTTACATTGCAACACGCTTCATCAGAAAGCAGTACTGGCCACTTGACTTCTTTATCTATTACTTAACCACGTGGGTCCATTTCAACATGCTCCCATAACTATGTTATATAGTATATGCTACGTTACAACTAACAAAACCTACATTTTGGGATTTATTACATTTTGGCATTACAAGCCCTGATGATTAGCAGGGTCTGATTCTCAGTAGCCAATCTGGATCACAACATAAAATGAAAATTTACCTGGGAAACACTGCCATACATGACAACTAGTGATCTTGGTGGCACTGCCATTTGGAATCCTTGGTTTTTACAACCACATGCATGAGGGCTGCAACAACCGGTGACTGTCATAGGAATTTAAAAAGGGGGAGCAGAGAACAGAGAGAGAGACAGCCCAGGGCCTCTCTTCTGAAAGGCAAGGCGCTTGTTACAAGTAGCCAGACCCAGTATGATCCTTGGAACTGCATATGATCCTTCCAGGAGTAACTTCTGAACACTAGAAGTGGTCCCAAATGCACCCCCTCCCCCCATAAAAAATTAATGAAAAAGGAAGGGGAGGGGGAAATTATTTTTTTTTAATTTAATGAATAAATACAAATATATTTCGTATTGGGCTGGAGCAATAGCACAGCGAGTAGAGCATTTGCCTTGCACGCGGCTGATCTGGGTTTGATTCCTCCTCCCCTCTTGGAGAGCCCAGCAAGCAACCGAAAGTATCTTGCCCACAGGGCAGAGCCTGGCAATCTACCTGTGGCGTATTCGATATGCCAAAAATAGTAACAAGTCTCACAATAGAGACGTTACTGGTGCCCGCTCTAGCAAATCAATGAGCAACGGGATGACAGTGACAGTGACATATTTCATATTGATTGGGTTCTGAAAGCATTTATTGAATGTTTCCAAAACAGATGCCTGTCTTTCATAGTTATGAGCAAAAATTTACACATCCAAAGCTAACAGAAGGGACGAGTGATATATTCTTCCTTTCTTTAATAAAAAGTAAAATTTGAAATCTACATTTCAGGAATGCAACAAAGTAAAGCTACATCATAACGCCAGCTGTACTATGATAACTAAGTGTACATCAGCATCTTCACCATGTCTCAAAGTGCAAAGGAAAGATGCAGTCTGAATGATTATCTCCTCAGGAGCCCAAAGACTACCCTGCGAAGGGAGATGGGGACTGGCAGGAAGAGGGGTGACAGGAAAACACCCTCAGTGATGTTAAAATCTTCTCTCTACAAAGGACGAGGGGTAGCCTGCAGGCATTTGGATCCCTGACTGACTGCTGTCAAGGCAGTCCCGCCAACAGCTTCCTGGAACTACTCCCACTCAAGCCCCGCACCTAAGACACATGGAAACCAGAGCAGGAAGTCTGCAAAAAACACCTGACAAGATAAACGGTCTGTCTGAGACGGAAAACACTTTCAGAGAAGGTCATCTGCAAACTTCTGTCAGTTATGTCAACACATGGCTGAGAGTTGGCACATTCTTACTTGGGCAAGCTCTCCAGTACCCTGATTGGCTTCTACCTCAAAACTCAGGAACCCAGCACACTCTGCCTCGGGCTCTAACCCTGTGCCAGTCTCCAGAGCAGGGCAGATGGCAACAGTCAGTCACCTGGAGTGGTGCGCGGGTTCTAAAAAGGTTTCATGTAAGCAGCTTTGTACCTCCACCTGCCTCAGGGACAAGGAAGACCTTACATTATGCTAGGACTAAAGCAAGTTTTATACACAATCCATGGCCCTAATATATTCCAAACGAGCTTGGGAATTTGTTACCGGCAAATTAAGTTGAAAGGAATAGTTGACATTGACTTACTTGGGGTTACAACTAGATTGTCCCAATAAAGCCTCCCAAATGGAAAGTATTACAGTGTGAAAGTGCATTGAAGGTACATTGGGTATAACTAACCCACACAACACCATAGCTTGCCTGGCCAATCTTCACACGCCCGGAAAACTTACAACAGCCTCCAGCTGGGCAAAATCATTTCACACAAAATCCATTTTGAATAAAGTGATTATTACCTCAGGCAATTTATTGAATACTCTACTAAAGGAGAAAAAGAGAATGGTACTATGAATTCTCACAGCTAATCTTTACAGTTGAAAACTTATCAGGCTTTCTCCTGAGTCTATATTGCTTTTCCAAGCACCATTAAGTCAAAATTCTTAAGTAAAACCACTGTCAAGTCAGGAGCAGCTGTCTGAAACATGAAGGCTGCTTACCTGTGTGATAATACCTTACAGTTCACTTAAACATCTCTTGGTTTGAGTGAATAAACTACTCAAGACTAACCACAACTATTTGTGAGGGAAAGAAGCACCAAGAGATTCAAATTCGCAATCTTTTCTCCAGAAAAAGACTATTACCATGATTATTAAGAATGTATTGACTTACCTGGAAAATATCTGTCTTGTCTTCAAATAGACTGACACAGTACTTATAGTCAGCATAAGCCCAGAATTTGGAACGATTATAATCTCTAAATGGTCCGTAAATACTAGACAGGTCACTGTTCCAGGTCAGAAACTCTTCGAGTGTAGCTTCTACATAGCTACATGTAGTTTCAAACTGAGGAACTGCAATGTAAGAGAACCCAACTTTAAATGCTCACTGAACTCAGTTCTCAAATAGTTTTTTCATGTAAATCATTTCACCTAAAAAAAAAAAGAGCTATCATTTAACATCAAAAAATAATTTTGTACTTGCTGTATAATTAGGACTACTTATAATACCTACATTGCTCATGATTAAACATAAAAGTGGAAAACATGGTTTTAATCTTCAGATCACAGAAAACCAAGGGCATAGTCTGATTCAGTGCTCCAATGATATAGTTCAGATTATCAATTCTCCAAGATCTTTTCAGGAATCTGAGTTCTGACCTATTTTCACAGCACTTCTATGACACTGTCTTTGTAATAATAAAACTTGAGATAACCCTTCCTATCGAGTGTTCAGTAGTTTTCTAGGACACTAGGACATGCACTGGTGCCACTACTCTGACAGCAAGCAGAATGATACTTATGTTCCTATATTTTAAAGTGTCCAGTTTTAATTTCTAATATGGTAAGTAGCACTAGATATCATTCACAGCAAGCAAAAGTTCCTGAGGTACCAAATAATATTTTCATGTGAATGGATCCTGAAACCAAAATGTTTGACAACTGTTCCTACAGATTAAAAAAAAAATTTAAGTCTTTTGAAAATGTTCTTTAAAAAATTGTTTTTTTAATTTACACACTATGATTTACAAAGCTGTTAAATGGTTTTAGGAATCCACTGTTCCAATTCCAATCACACCACCAGTGTCAGCATCCCTCTACCAATGTCCCCAGACCCTCTCCCATCCTCTAGCCCACCTCCTTAACAGGAACACTTTAAAGTTTAATTATTATAGTTTGGGTTCCATGGTTGCAGCAGTGTTAGCTTTAGCAATTTAGATATATGTAGAATAAAAGTTTCTTGTCTTTGCACTGCACATCAATCATACACAGCTGCTTATAATCAATAGATGGACATCGGCAATTTAAAGTCTGCTCATTTATTCAACTAATTTCATAATCACTAATTAAGTACTTAAATCGTAACTAGCACTGGGGTCAGGTCTGTAGAACAAAAAAGAAAATGATAACAGCATTAAGTTTAGAATCTATTTAGATCATGAAAAAGCTTTAGCCAGCAAAACAGGAAATTCAAGATGTCATATTACTGAATGAAAAACTGTGCCATGGACACAGAGGAAAAGGCAAAGATCACCAGAGAAGAGGGTTGATCGGGAAAGCTTAGAGGAGTGTATTGCTATGGTTACTATGACTTGAGGATTAAGCTTCTAGATGCTGACGGAATGAAAACCTAAGCGGGGAGATGCCCAGCATTGTTTCTCCCGCTGTGCACCAGTGCCAGGGACTGAACCCGGGCCGCAGGCATGCAGGCATGTGATCCTGAGTCACCTCCCCATCCAACGACCAATTTCATTTTTTTCCTGTACCTGGCAGAACGTTTTTTAAATCCCATGTTCTTACCAACTGAGCTAGAGAGGCGTTTGTCTAGCAGAATGATTAAAATGTAGAGAGCAAAGTTAACCTTTAAGAGTCTGATTATGGGAGCGAGAGCAGTACAGTGGGTAGGGCATTGCCTTGCAGGTGGATGACCCAGGCTTGATCCCTGGCACTCCAGGGGAGGATTCCTGAGTGCAGAGCAAGGAGGGGGCTTGGGTCTGACAGCACAAGGCTCCATAAAAGTTAGACGCTATTATTAGTACTTCTCATTCATTCAGGTACCCATTTGGGCCTTTTAAAATTTAGCTGAATTTGTACCAGTAATATAGGGTATTAAAATGATTCCTTGAATTGTTTTTTCTTCCCTCCATTTTTGTCTGAACAAAATTTTCAAGTTTTATCCCAATCATCTTTTCCACTTTCTCTTGAGGTAAGAGAAAGGAGAATGTGTGTCAAAGAATCACCTTAATTTATATACTTCCACCTTCTCCAGATGGAATCCTGGCGACCATGAGCTTCTACAAACATGGCTCCGGTATGTGGGTACCAGGACTATTTCTGCAAACTGCGCAACCTTTCCTGATATACAAAAAAACACTTAGAAATGGCTTCTCCGCTCCTGAACAGCGATGATCCCAGAGGCACACAAACCAGTCTCGGAACGCAGTGGCTGCTGGCAGAAATACCTCTGGACTTAATTACTAAAATACCAGAATTCCAAAACATCCATATGAATTCCAACATCATATGCTCTTCATTATCAGCAATAGAAAACAAATTATCTAATGATGCCTTTTCGCCAGGTCTGATTGTTGGGGGAAAATTCCAAATAATAATAGTGGGTTTTCTGTCGAAAATGGAATGTAATCAAAGTAAAGAGAGAGTAAAGTGAAAATCACCTGCCACATAGGCGGGGTGGGAGGGTGGGGTGGGGGGTGTACGGGGGTTCTGGATGGTGGAACATGTGCACTGGTGAAGGGATGGGTGCTTGATCATTGTATGACTGAGACTTAAACCTGAAAGCTTTGTTCTCACGGTGATTCAATAAGAAAAAAAAATTATCTACTTCATTAACCTGTCACTCAACTTTGAAAACCAGGAAAACTTTACTAGTGTACGTTTATCTGAAAGATAAAAATCTATATAGTTACAAACTAAGTTTGGTAATGTCTGAGAAGCAGTTGGTGCTACTGTACAATCCTCCACAATATAGATACAATATATATAAATGTATCTCCATACATAAGCTCTATTTTTAAAATTTTTTTTAAACTTTTTATTAAATCACCATGTGGAAAATTACAAAGTTCGCAGGTTTATATGTCAGTTATACAATATTCAAACACCCATCCCTTCACCAGTGCCCATATTCCACCACCAGAAACCCCAGTATACCCCCCGCCCCCACCCCCTACCCCCTACTGTATAACTAATGAATTTCACTTCATTTTTTCTTTACCTTGATTACATTCCATAATTCAACACAAAACTCACTATAGTTGTTAGAGTTTCCAAGCAGAGAGACAGACCTACTACATTTGATAATTAGTTTTTCATTGCTGGAAATGAAGAGATATGTAGCCCCACTGCTACAAGTACATAACTCTCTCTCTCTCTCTTTTTTTTTTCCCTTTTTTCCTTTTCCCTTTTTTTTTTTCTTTTTCCCCCTCATCCTCCTTCCAGCGCCTCATAGTATGGTGTACGCCATGCCGCGTCGGCCAGCATGGGGCTTTTGCTTAGTTCACAGTCCAGAGAGCTGGCTGCTACATTAAAAACATTCAATATTTCAACAAAAACTTACTGTTATTATTTGGAGTTTCCCCCCCAAGTCAGACCTGTTCAAAAGGAACCGTTTCACATTGCTGGCAATTATAAATGTTAAGTCGCGCGGTTTTGGATTTCTGTATAAAGTCCAGGGAAAATTCTGCCAGATGCTGGAACCCCAATTCCTAAAGCTGTCTCTGGTTCCCGCTCGTTGCACATCCACCGGCTCTGCAGAGACATGGGCACCCGGGCCGAAAACCCGGCCGGCCGGAGCAGAGCCCCGGCCCTGGCGGGAGCTAAAATTTTTTTAATTGAATCACCATGTGGAAAGTTACAAAGTTTTCAGGCTTAGGTCTCAGTTATACAGTGATCGAACACCCATCCCTTCACCAGTGCACATATTCCACCACCAAGAACCCCAGTATACCTCCCCTCCCACCTCCATCCCCCACCTGTGTAGCTGATAATTTTCACTTTACTTTCTCTTTACTTTGATTACATTCAATATTTCCACAAACAACTCACTATTATTGTTTGGAGTTTTCCCCCCAAAATCAGACCTGCTGAAAAGGAAGCATTTGATAATTTGTTTTCCATTGCTGAGGATGAAGAGATATGAGGTTGCGTGATTTTGGATTTCTGTATTTTAGTATTTCAGTAACTAAGTCCAGGGAATATTCTGTCAGAAATTGCATCATTGCAAGTTCGTACCTCTCTTTAGTGGTCCTTATAAGATGGCGATCGCCACGTACCCCCACCCCCCAAGGAAAAGGCAAAGAGAGAAAAACCTTTCCCCTCCTGGGGCGGCATGGGGCCATGGCTTAGTTCACAGTCTAGAGACATTTCTGCAAGAAGCTGCTGGTACCGAAAGTAGCTTAGCTGGCCTCCGGGATCATGGTCATCCAGCAACAGAGGGGCCGCACATGTGCGGCCACTCGAGTTACATCTTGGCTGAGAGCCACATACATAAGATCTTAATAGATCAACAACATCAAGAACTTCTTACAATACCATCAGATTACAAAAGTAGGGGGAAAAAAAAAAAACCCAGCCTGTGACCAGAATCTGCCTGGTGCTGAGAAACAGAAAGGATTTCTAAATCATTTCAGTAAGCTGCAGTAAGCCCAAAAACATCATGTCCTGAAGTTTTCACTTTCATAGAATTCAACCCAAATCAAGGGCTGGAGCAATAGTACAACGGGTAACGCCCCCTACTCAGGTTCAATCCCCAGCACTGCACATGCTCCCCCAAGCAGCACCAGGAGTGATCCCTGAGCACTGCCAGATGTGGCCAAAATCAACAGCAAACAAATCTAAGGGAATCTAAAAATGTAAATATTCCATCTGAGAATGGTTATTGTCAAGGGAAATTATAATGGATGGAACATAGAAATAAGGACTTTTTCATTTACACGCTAAACTCAGAAGAGTCTTTTCACTCCTGGCAGTACCAACAGCAAAGTTACTGTTTTCATTTTGTTATAAAAGTCCTTCTGGGTAGTAGAGTTATTTTTCTCAGCTTATTCTATGCAGTGGAATGACTCCTTCCTAGAGCTATTATTGTTTTCTTTTATTTAACACTGAAATAGCCTCAGCAACCACAACTTTCATTTACTTCAAACTGTTAGGTAAAATGAAGCTCGAGCTCAAGATTTAGAAATGATGCAACTGAGTTTGTTTTTAATGCATAAAAAGGAGTCCTAAATGTTTTTTGCGTAGTAGAAAATCAAATTACCTCTCCATTTTGTGAGATTTCATCCTTTTACCATCAAGAAACACTACAGGAAATGTGGGCATTGAACAGAACTTTTACCTTCACTCCACCCCCATCTCCAAATAGTTAGGGTTATTTCTACAAGTTCCTGCCTAATTACTGCCAGTGGAGATAGTATTGTCACCAAGCACATGTTAGTTAGCAAATGAATTTGATTCAAAATGATTTCAAATTTTGTTCATTACTTTATAAAATAAACTGAGATACAGTGCATTCAAATATGCTAATAAGGACCATTTTACTTCAATTCAAACACTATTGAAAATTCTAACAAAGACCTGAAAGAGAAATAAGAAATAAATCCACTACAAAGGAAGCAAAATTACCATTAAGATTATATCCTTGTTTTCCCAGAAAAACCACAAGAATGAGACAGAAACAGGTGGCAAGATAACAAATAAACAGACAAAAATAAATAGCTTTATGTACCACAGAAAATTATTACAGAAAAATAATAGGCAAAACTATCTCCTTCACAATAATTATAAAAATTCCAACATTTTAAGAAATTTGTGGACCTGTATGAAAATGCCAATTCTTGTTACTTAAAAAGAAACAAAAATTTTTAATTGTTTTTGGGTCACACCTGGTGGTGCTCAGGGGCTAGTCTTGGCTAGCTGTGTGGTGGTGCTCGGGGGCTAGTCTGTGTGGCACAGAGACCAATTATAATGTCAAGGCTCAAACCAGGGTCACAGCCATGCACATGCAGTGGTTTATTCCTGTACTATCTCTCCAGTGAGAAAATTAATTTGGGAAGTGAAATCAACTAATTTTTATGTAGAAAGATATACTATTATCACAATGTAGATTATTTCCAAATTTATAGCATTCAGTGGATTCTCATCTATTCATTTAAAATCCTAGTAGGTTTTTCAGATTTGGCGGTCGGGTGCTGGCAGAGCCGTTTCTTAGGCCCAGATCTCTGAGGGATGGGAAACCAGGTAGGCCGTGCCATTAGCAGCCAACGTTCAAGGACTCGCTTAATCTCTCCCTGCCCAGGTACAGGCCTGGTGGCGCCGCAAGTTATTCTCCCCGTCTATATCCCATAAGAACCATAAATTATCCTCTTAGGTGGAACTTTCACTAGGGCAGTCCACTCACCAAAAACACATTAGGCCAATAATTTGTTAGCCTCATACCAGTTAATACTGCACCAAAACCACAACAGTAACAGTGAGTGTGAAAGTCTAAACTGCACAGGTCACAATGGCAAAGCAATGCAGAAACCCACCAAGCTTAGTTAGTGAAGAAACTAGCCCAGAAGACCCAATCAATATTGAGGATGCATAGGGAGCTACAAGAAACAATGGAATGCACTGCCAATGAAATACAACAGGATTTGAGAGCAGAAATGTGTAAAATGCAAACAAAACTACAAACAGAAATGACAGATCTGAAAAACCTGGTAGGTGAATTGAAAAACTCAGTGGAAGGACTTAGCAGCAGAGTAACAGTTGCTGAGGACAGAATCAGTGAGCTCCAAGATGAAGTGCAGAGACTATCCAGACAACAGCAGAAAATGGAAAACAGCTTTAAAATGAACCAACAGACGTCAAGAGAATGTTGGGATGAAGCCAAGAGAAATAACTTAAGAATCATTGGAGTCCCAGAGGGACTGGAAGAAAACCCTGACGAAGAATAAACTGTCAAAGACAGCATTCCTAAGATGTTGCCAGAGATGAAGAGCACATGCAAGCAGATTCAGGAGGCCCCAAGGGTACCAGCTAGAAAAAATCCAAATAAAAATACCCCAAGACACATCCTGATCAGAATGACAAAAACCATAGACAAAGACAAAATTCTGAAAGTATCAAGATCAAAGAAAGAAACTGCCTATAAAGGAGCATCCTTAAGATTCACAGCCAACTTATCTGATGAAACCCTCAGGGCCAGAAGATTGGTGAGCTGTAGTGAAAAAACTCAATGTAATAAAAGCCTCACCAAAAATCCTACATGCAAACAACTCCCTCAAAAAAGCTGGAGTGGCCAATCTGGTATCAGACCACACTGATTTCAAATTGAAGAAGGTCACAAGAGACAGTGAAGGTCATTTCTTATTGATCAAGGGATCTGTACATCAGGAAGAACTTACACTCCAAAATGTATATGCACCTAATGAAGTACCAGAGAAATACTTAAAACAACTACTCACAGACTTGAAGAAAGACATCGACAGCAACACAATACTAGTTGGAGATTTCAACACCGCTTTATCACCTCTCATAGATCAACCAGACTCAAGCTTAGCAAGGACATACTTTATTTGAGGAAGAAATGGAAGAAAGGGGCGTAGTAGATATATACAAGACACTTCATCCTCAAAAAGCTGAGTACACATTCTTCTCAAATGTGCATGGGACATTCTCCAAGACAGGCCACGAGCTGGGCCACAAAACATACCCCATAAAATTAAGAAGATAAAGATTGTATCAACGATCTTCTCAGACCATGATGTGCTGAAAAATCTGAGAAGTGATTCACATTGAGAAGTGAATCATACTCACAAGCATAAAACCAAATCAAACACCTGGAAATTAAACAGCTCACTATTGAGCTACGAGTGGCTTAGAAAGGAAATCAAAGAGGAAATCAAAAGATTCTTGGAAACAAATGAAACTGAAGATAGGAGTTACCAGATATGAGACACAGCAAAAGCTGTGTTATGAGGAAAGTTTATAGCTCTACAAGCATTCCTCAGGAAGGAAGAGAAAGCCCACATAAGTAACCTCACAGCTTATGAGCTTGGAGAATGAGCAACAAGAGAGGCCAACCCAGTCAGGAGGATCACTTGTCACTTGTATTACTTGCCATACTGTTGATCTTCGATTTGCTCGAGTGGGCGCCAGTAACGTCTCCATTCGTCCCTGTCACGTGCTAGTGTAGCCCAATGATATCTGCTCACTCCAGGAACAGGAAGAGCCTCAAAATGTTCATTCGGTGTTTTGACCAAGAAGTCTGACCATCTCCTAGGTGGCAGCCACATGGTCTTTTGACGTCCCGTGGAATCCAGTCAGGAACAGCTCTAGTCCAGCGGTCATCTCTGAATCGCATTATGTGTCCAGCCCATCTGATTTTTGACGCCTTGGCAAATGAGACAGCGTCCCTGATTCTTGACCACTGATGGAAGTTGGAACTCCAGATTCCTTCTCTCACTTGAGTGAAACATAATACTCCAAGCATAGCTCTTTCGATTCCTCTTTGGGATACCCAAATAGCATTCTCGTCCTGTTTTCGTAGGACCCAGGTCTCTGAGGCATATGTTAGTGCAGGAAGAACGGTGGAGTCGAAAAGATGTGCCCAGAGCCAGAGGTTCTTCGTCCTCTTAACCGCTTCTGTAATGCTCTTGAAGGTGTTCCATGCTGCTCTCTTCCTCCTGAGCAGTTCTGGTGCCAAGTCATTCCTTGTGTTGAGTTTTTGACCCAGATACACATAGCTGCTGCATTCAGAGCAGCTACGTGTAATAAATCTAATAAAACTTCAAGCAGAAATTAATGAGATGGAAGTCCAAAAAAAACAATCCAAAAGATCAATAAAACTAAGAGGTGGTTCTTTGAGAAAATAAACAAAATCGATAAATCTCTAGCAAGATTCACAAAGAAAGGGAGAGAGAAAACACTAATAAACTGAGTCAGAAACAAAAAGGGGGACATCACAACAGAAACTCAGAAATTCAATGGATCCTTAGAGTTTACTTTGAGAATCTTTATGGCACAAAACAAGAAAACCTCAAGGAAATGGATAAATTCCTGGATTCCTATAGCTGAACCAGGATACTGGAGTATCTGACAAAACTATCACCATCAAGCAAATTCAAACAGTAATAAAAAGTCTCCCCAAACACAAAAGTCCTGGCCCAGATGGAGTCACTGGTGAATACTTCTAAATCTTTAAAGAGGACTTATTCCAAATCCTTTTTAAGAAGTTCCAGGAAATTGAAGAATCAGAAACACTTCCAAATGTGTGAAGCAAATACCAACTTGATACCAAAAGCAGACAGAGATACTACAAAGGAGGAGAATTACAGGCAGATATCCCTGATGAACACAGATGCAAAGATTCTCAATAAAATCCTAGCAAACAGAATTCAACAACTCATCAAAAAGGCAGCTGGAATAGAGAAGGGATCACTAAGTCAATGATAGTTGGAGGAATCGTTCGGGATGGGAGATGTGTGCTGAAAGTAGATAAAGGACCTACGTGACAGCCTCTCAGTATCTACACTGCAAACCATAGTGCTCCAAAGTGGAAAGAGAGTACGGGGGAAATTGTCTTCCATAGAGGTAGGGAGTTGGGGGTGTGTGGAGGGGGGGGACACTGGTGGAGGAGAATGTGCACTGGTGTAGGGATGGGTGTTCGATCATTTTATGACTGAAACTCAAACATGAAAGTCTGGTAGCATCTCATGGTGAGTTAAAAAAAAAAGTCAGATTCAACATCAAAGACACCTGCTCAGATACATTAAATCTGAAAAAAAAAAAATAACCACAAACCAAAAAAATAAAACTCTATAGACGGCACACTGCAAAATTCACTCATGTGTGGCACATTAACAAAACTAAATAAAACAGAAACATAAACTTTTAGGCTCTAAAATTGAATTAGAGATTATCAACAGGAAAGGGTACAAAAGGGGTTAATAAATTGGGTAAAAGTGGTCAGCTCTTCGGTATAAGATGGAATTAAGACTTTGAGTGGTGAACATAATGTACTACACACAGATGTTGATTTGTAATGATGAGACCTCAAACCTATATATTACAAACTCAATACTTCAATAATAAAAACACTTAAAATAGTATTACTAGAAAGTAAGCTGTCAAAATATTGTATTTCTTAAAACTGATTCTTTTTTTGGGCCACACCCTGTGGGATTAGGGCTTGCTCCTAGTTCTGCACTCAGAGATCACCCTTAGCACGGCTGGGAGACCATCTTGGGTGTCAAGGATCCAACAATGATTGACCAAGGCAAGGCAAACATCCTACCCACTGAACTATCACTCTGGCACTGATAGTTTATTTTTTTTATTATTTTTTAATGCTTTCTTTTTTCTTTTTTTTTATTTTTTAATAAGTGAGTCACCATGAGGGTACAGTTACAAATTTACCCATCTTCGTCCTTGTGTTTCCCTCATACAATGTTCAAGAACCCATCCCTCCACCAGTGTCCATTCTCCACCACCAATGAACCCAGTATCCCTCCCACCCTCCACTCCTGTCCCCCAGCCCCATCCCACCCTGCCTCTGTGGCAGGGCATTCCATTGTTCTCTCTCCTTTTGGGTGTTGTGGTTTGTGATAGGGGTATTGAGCGGCCATCATGTTCAGTCTCTAGTCTACTTTCAGTACGCTTCTCTCTTCTCTCGCGAGGTCCCCAACCACAATTTACTTGGTGTCCCCTACTCTATCCGGGCTGCCTTTCCCCCAGCATGTGAGGCCAGCTTTCAAGACATGGAGCCAACCTCCTTGTATTATATACTGCTATTCTTGGGTGTTAGTCTCCCACTCTGTTATTTTATATTCCACAGATGAGTGCAATCTTTCTATGTCTGTCCCTCTCTTTCTGACTCATTTCACTTAGCATAATACTTTCCATTTTGATCCACTTATATGCAAAGGTCATGACTTCATCTTTTCTTACAGCTGCATAGTATTCCATTGTATAGATAGATATACCAAAGTTTCTTTAACCAGTCATCTGTTCTTGGGCACTTGGGTTTTTTCCAGATTCTGGCTATTGTAAACAGTGCTGCGATGAACATGTAAGTGCAGATGTCATTTCGACTATACTTTTTTGTTTCTCCAGTACATATTCCCAGAAGTGGTATTGCTGGATCAAATGGAAGCTCAATTTCTAATTTTTTGAGAAGTGTCCATATTGTTTTCCAAAAGGGCTGAACCAGTCGGCATTCCCACCAGCAGTGTAGAAGGGTCCCTTTCTCCCCACATCCTCTCCAACAGTGGTTGCTTTTTTTCTTTTGGATGTGTGCCATTCTCTGTGGTGTGAGGTGGTATCTCATAGTTGTTTTGATCTGCATCTCCCTGATGATTAGTGATGCAGATCATTTTTTCATGTGTCTTTTGGCCATTCGTCTCTTCCTTAGAAAAGTTTCTGTTCATTTCTTCACCCCATTTTCTGAGGGAGTGGATGTTTTCTTCTTGTAGAGTTCAGCCAGTGCTTTATATACCCTTGATATCAACCCTTATTGAATGGGTATTGGGTGAATGTCCTTTCCTATTCTGTAAATTGCCTTTGTATTTTGGTCACTGTATCTTTTGCAGTGCAGAAGCTTCTTAGTTTAACATAGTCCCATTTGTGTATCTCTGTTTCCACTTGGTCAGTTGCATGTCATCTTTGAAGATACCTGTAGCTTCAATATCCTGGAGAGTTTTGCCGACCTTGTCTTTGATGTACCTTATTTATGGATTGTGCTCTGATGTTGAGATCTTTAATTCATTTTGATCTGATTTTTGTGCATGGTGTCAGGTCGAGGTCTAAGCCCATTTTTTGCATGTGGTTGTCCAGTTATGCCAGCACCATTTGTTGAAGAGACTTTCCTTGTTCTACTTCACATTTCTTGCTCCCTTATCAAAGATTAGATGATCATACATTTGAGGTTGTGTGTAGGGATATTCCACCCTGATAGTTTATTTTTAAAACAGAAAAATGCCTGCATGGACATGCCAAAAATTAATGATTTTCTTTTGGTAGTAAGATCAAGTACTTTTAGGGGCTGGAGCAATAGCACAGCAGGAAAGAGGGTTTGCCTTGCATGCGGACAATCCAGGTTCGATTCCCAGCATCTCATATGGTCCCTCAAGCACTGCTAGGAGTGATTCCTGAGTGCAACCCCTGAGCATCTCCAGGTGTGACCCCCCCAAAAAAAAATCAAGTACTTTTAAATTTCTTTTGAGGTTTCCTTTTATTTTTCTTTAGTGTTCTCTAAAATGAAGATGACTAATTTTATATATTTTTAATTATTTCCATTTTAAAATAAAATTTGTTAAACATTTACTACATGCTAGACACTAGTCTAAATAATGTGTGAATATGAATATATGTAATCTTGAGAACATTTTTAAGACACAGAAAAATTAAGTTATTTGTCGCAGGTCACACAGTTAAGGCCAAATTTGAACTCATGCAGCTCTAATGACAGTGGGTGTATTCATTTCTATAAACTGCCTGTGGGAAAGATAGATTAAATTTCAAAGAAATAACCTGAAGAGCAAATTTTATTAAGAAAGTCACAGAATGGGAAATTATTGGAACACTGTTAAGAGTCTGAGTATCTTGAATATATTAAGTTCTATGTTAATTCTACAAAAGACACAAAACAAAACCCCTAAAAGAAACCAGAGGAAACTCAGAAAATGGGCAAAGACATAAACAGTTATTTTTCAAACCAAAATTTACAAATGGTCAACAACATAGGAAAAGGTGCCCACTATAGTCAGTCGGGAAATAGATGAGGTAAGACTTCACACCCTCTACGATGGCTAATATTTCTGAAGAAGGAAAATTGTGGCAACTATGCAGAGAAACTACAATCCTAAGAAAATGGGGTGAGAAAGCAAATGGTTTAGCTCCTCTGGAGAACAGCCTTGGGAGCTCCAAAAGGTTCAACCAAGTTACTGTATGCAACTGTACTTCTACACTTATACCTAAGAGAAATAAATGCATCTGTCTAGGCAAAAATGTGTACATAAATGTTCATAATTGCATTCATATTCTATTTATAAGTTAATTTTTAATTAGACATAATTTTACAAAATTGTTTATAATATGGTTTTAGGCGTACAATGTTCTCTCTCCAATCCCACGACCATTCCCATGATCCCATGCCTCTGCCAATGATCCCAGGTTCCCTTCCACCTCTGCAACCTCAATCCTTCTCAGACACACTTTAAAATTTAGTTATTTAGTTATTGTAGTCAGGGTCCCATATAGTAACATTAATCTTAACATCATCATCCCGTTGATCGTCAAATTTCTCAAGCAGTCTCAGTAACCTCTCCATTCGTCCTATCCCTGAGATTTTAGAAGCCTCTCTCTACTCGGCCTTTCCAACGATGCCGCATTGGAAGCCCTTTCAGGGTCAGGGGAATGAGACCCAGCTTGTTATTGGATTTGGCATATGGATACACCATGGGAAGCTTTCAAGGCTCTCCCATGTGGGCAGGAAATTCTCAGTAGCTTGCCAGTTTCTCCCAGAGGGAGAAGTAGGTTATAAGATATTGCTTCTAGGAGCTTGCTTTTAAGTCTTTGGATGTTGGCCGTTAATGGGATTACACACACCTGGGATCCTCTGCCACTTAAATCTTAACTTTTAATCTTAACACTTAAAAAAGTGGAACCAATTCAAGGGTTGTTACATATTCCATCAAGTAATGAGTAGATAAACAAAATGTGGTACATCCATATGAAAATTTATTCACTATTTTAAAAGATGAAGTATGTACATTGGTATAACAGAAATGAATCTCTAATAGCAAATCTACAAAAAGAGAAATAGGCTTGTGGTTGCAGAGCTAGGATATAAGGTAAAATGGAGAGCAACTGTTTATGGGATATTGGGCTTTCTAAGAGGGTGATGAAATGTCCAGAATGATTGTTCACGCTGTGCTTATGCTAAAACCATGCAATTCATACTTTAAAATAATGAAATTTGTTAAGAATTTTAATCAGCATTTTTTAAAAACATAATTACCTTCAGTGAAAATTCTGAACAGTTGTTTAGACTATAGACTTTTTTATACTCAGGGTTAACTGCTTCATCTCTAAGACAGGATAATAATAGTACCATTCTAAGAGGCTTGAAGAAAATTAATATATATGAAGTACTCAGAATGGTGCCTGTCAGGCTCTCACAGAGTCGGGGATGGTTTACCTCCCCCATCTCCTTGTTCTTCCGTGAACGCCTGTGAACTGCCTCTGGCGTCATACAAGCTCATTAACTGACTATGATCCATAAATAAATAAATCTTGAAAGAGATCAACAAGCTGCAGAGATGCTTTCAGACGCCACAGTTACTATACAGTTTAAACATTTAACTCTAGCTGTATCACCCCATTCAAAATTTTAGAATTTCTGGAGCAAGCAGCCATGACATCTCATACGCTACACCACTGATATACCAGGAGTAGCACACCACATTGGATGGGATGTAAAGTAAAAGGCAACCAATCTCGATTAAGAAAATACTAACACACAAGGCTTAACCTGTAACAACATGTCAGTAATCACCTATACAAGGGCTTAATGGCTCCAGGGCAAGACACAACAATCTTCACACACTTTCCTCTAAGGAAATCTTTTTTGATCATTTTTAGCGAATTTCTCATAACAATTCATAGTAGTATTGTATTTGCAATATAATAGGAATAGAAAAAAATGTCATATCCTATTTTCAAATCAGAGTCTTTTTTTTTAAATTACACAGCTTTTATTTGGAGGTTTTAAAGGGAAAGAGGGAGAGAAAGTGGGAGAGAACGGAGAGTAAAGCACTCAAGAGAGAACCTGGGCTTCTCCAAGGGCGGAGAGAGCCCCTACACACATCCCAGCATTAGGCATGAAAGCATGAAAGTATACATCTCAAGAGGCGAGTTGTGTGAGACACATGTGCTTGGGCACCACATGTGCTCGGCCAGGTGGGTGCAAGCAGCACATGGGCTCGGGCGTATGTGCATGCTTCCTTTGTTCAATGTGGCCTTTATAGGGTTTCTCCAACCTGCCCCCAGGTGGGGCTTCTAACTAGGCAAAGTCCGTTGCTAAGAAGGTTACCAAGGGGGTTGGTCAGGTGTGGAAGGAACAGCTTTGGAGTTTCGAATGAATCTCTTTCAGGTCCTTAATTGGTCTCTGTCTCTGCTGCAGGGTCTGTTAGTACTGGCACCAGTTCTCTATGAGCTCAGAGCTATGACTTCCCAGGAAATGTCCAGCCATTGCCGTGGGAGGGGCCTTCCCTATCTGTCTGCCTGCCTACAGCAATGTTTGGCCGAACTTGGCCTGGGATTTGCTTTTGCAGTGAGACCCCGGCGGTCGGTGGGGAAAGGAGGTCCATTACTCTCCGGTCTCTGAGTGGTCATTGTCTTCCTTTATTAAGCAAAGGTTCTGGTTAATAGAGACACGGCAGTGGCCGCTGGCTGTGATGCTTTTATAACAGCTTGAAGAGCACTCGGCAAGGGCAGCGTCACCCATGTGAGAAGTCCACCGAGAAAGGGCTGTCAAATCAGAGTCTTAATGGTCACTTCAATAAGTGGTAAATATATTTGGCTGAAACCGAGAAAGAGGGCCAAGTAGACAGCTTGAAGGGTTGCAGTTCAAACTCTGTATTCTTTTCTGGATTCAGTCAAAAGTATCACATGGTCTCCCCAGCCCCCTCCTCACTCCTTGAAGGAACCCTAAAGCACTGCACCAGGAGTAGCCTGGAGCAGCTCAGGGTGTGGCCCAAACAGACAAAGAAAAATCAAGACCAAGTAATAACATTAATTAATTAAGTCAAGAAGAAAAAAAAGCACAGGCATTTTATGTGGTTGACGTTGTTGTAGGCACTAGACGCACATACTGCGCCCCCCCCCCCCAACAACAACAAAACATCTAAGGGATAAATGAGAAGATCCACATAAGAAGATTAAAGAAGTTGAAAGTGAACAGGATAATTTTCTAGTTCCTTTGAATTATTAACAGATATGCTCACAGAGCCACTTCATAGCAGTGCTTAAAATACTGTGAATCTCTAGAATATTTCTCCATGCGTAAGTAGAAGTTAAACACATTCTGAAACCAGATGAAGGTTCTGAACTTCTCGAGACTAGAAACAGACAGTTTCTTTCAAATTAACTAGTTTTAGAGTTAAGAATAATTGTTTTATATTATTGAAAGTAAAAAGTAGAAATGTTCTCAGGGAAGGATAGGGAGCCAGCAAAACTAAACTATTGAAAGGAGGCAGTGAAAACCTTTAAGTATTCACTTTCATGCCATGCAACAAAGGTGAGGCAGCCCACAAATATAAAATTCTAACCAATACCAAGCACTATAAATAGCACCTAAAGCCATAACTTAAAGAAGGCACTCCAAAGGCAATGGAAGTGTACAGACTTGTCAGATTAGTATTCGTCTTTTTTGGTCATCTGGGAACAGAAATAAAAGCACATTACCAAATATTTATTAGTCTACCATATTGAACAGATTCTACCATGTTCAACAAACCCTGATATATGAATACTTCTTTTGGTTATAAACCATAGGTTGCATAAGAAAAAAACCTATCCTAAAACTTTCAATAAAATTTTCCTATCTAAAACTCATCAAATAGGAGATCAGATAAAAATGATTCTATAGCGATAAAGAGGACCAGTGAGACAGTACAACTGGTAAGGTGGTTGCCTTGCATGTGGCTGACCCAGATTCAATCCCTGGCATTGTATACCCCAAGCACCACAGGAAGGATCCCTGAGTACAGAGCCAGGAGAAAGTCCTGAGCACCAGTGGACAAGACCCCAAAACCAAACAAAAAAAGCTATTACTGGAGAAAGATCAATCATTGCTGAGACTAGGGTCATGTTACTGAAGCCATCATGATGACCATGATCTGTAGTTCAGACCTACCAGTATCTGTGCTTTTCATTCCCATCCTGAATCGGAGCTGCCTGCCATGGAGGACCTCGGCAAGGTGGTTAGCTGTCCAGTGCCGTGCCGGCCAATCGGAAACCATATTACAGAAGATTACAGGTTGTTGTGAAGACATTATAATTTCTTTTGCCTTCTCTGGTGCAAATGGCTTGGCATATTTAGCTATGGAGAGAAATAACAGAGCATTAGATGATTATAAAGGTACTTAATCTAATGTGAATAGATGTCATCATTCCTATTTGGCAAGTCTTTCTGTGTAATTATACTGCATTTGCACTTCACTTGTTACTTACTACAAATACTTGGCCTCAAAGAACCATTATTCTTCAATGATTTTTCTCATATTAAATCTTAAATGTTAGGAAATAATTGGTCTTCAGTGTCAAAAATGAAGTTTGGGGGCTGGAGCGATAGCACAGCGGGTAGGGCGTTTGCCTTGCATGCGGCCAACTGGTTCAAATCCCAGCATCCCATATGATCCCCTGAGCACCGCCAGGAGTAATTCCTGAGTGCAGAGCCAGGAGTAACCCCTGTGCATTGCCGGGTGTGACCCAAAAAAGAAAAAAAAATGAAGTTTGGAGGTTTAAAAAGTTTTCTGACATTTAAAATTTGAAATGTAATTTACTAAAATATTTCCAGAAGATTATATTAAAAATGCTAATGGGAACTACTCTAGAACTAGATATGTTGGAGTCAGCAACGATTCTAGTTGTTACATCCTGTTTAAGTCAAAGACTGTTGAACACAGCAATTTAATAGGGACATTAGATGGGGAGGGGGATTCAAAAATTTAGGGCCAGGGATATAGAGTATTGGTAGAAAATACGCCTTCTATGTGCAAAGAACCAATGTTCAAACCCCAATACCACATTAAAAATTTTAAAAATACAAGAATTAGCTAAATAAAATAACAAGTACATTGCCTATAAAAACATTTCAAGATGAGAGTTTGGGGGAAAGTTATAATGATTTAAGGGCTGAAGAGAGCACTCAATTGGCTGGGCACATGTGCTGCGTGCAAGAAGGCCCGGGTTCAAGCTCCAGCACTGCACTGTCCCCTGAGCACTACTGACATATTTTGACCCCAAATAACTAGATCCATAGTGATCTCTAGAACAATTTGCTAATCTTGTAATAACATTTTATACCAAAAAAACTAGAAAAGCTCACAAACAATGCAAATTCTCACATCACTGAACTTTTAATCTAAACTTCTTAACAAAGGAAGACAAATGAAGAAGAACTCACTGGGAAACTTGAGCAATTTGTACTATTAGAACTATAAGACTTCTTTTCAAAGAAAATGAAATGTTTAAATCAATTTGGCCTCCTTTCTTAGACAAGGACAAAAACTTGAAATTCTTTCCTACATTCCTGGTGAAAGTGAGCTGCCTTACGTCCTCAGCAGTCAACATTTAAGAATGATCTGTCACCTTCTTTCTACACAGTCAGCACGCCCCACTGAGACCAGTGTGGAAGCTTAAAGGGAAAAGGCATACAAGAGTTGGAAATTCCCTGGGTGAGGGGCTGGGGGGAGAAGCCCCCCAAAGTTTTAATGTAAAACAAAGTCCCAAGTTGACCTTTAAATGAAAAAGAATTCTGCTTAAGAAAAATGGGTTGTTCAGTGGATCAGAGCAGATAGTTCAGTGGGTAGAGCCTGTCAATCCCTGGCACCCCGTAAGGGCCCCTGGGACTGATCATCCCCAGGAATGATCCCTGAGCACAAAGGTAGGAGTAAGCCTTGAGTACTGCAGGGTGTGGCCCAAATTTTCAACCCCCAAATAAACTAAAAAGGGGGTGAGGAGAGAGGCGGGGAAAGAGAATGAGTGTGTGTGTGTGTGTGTGTGTGTGTGTGTGTGTGTGTGTGTGTGTGAGAGAGAGAGAGAGAGAGAGAGAGAGAGAGAGAGAGAGATAGAGAGAGAGAGAATAGGTTGATGGGGCTGTTCCATTTGTTCAATAGGCTGGAGCCCCCATTTCAGTCCTGGCATCACCAGGAGTAACCCTCTACACCATGGCCCTGGGCATTGTTAGGTGTAGAGAAGGAAGTGGGGGAGGGAGAAAAATAAAGAACACTGTCACTGTCACTTTCACTGTCATCCTGTTGCTCATCGATTTGTTCGAGCAGGCACCAGTAACATTTCTCATTATGAGACTTATTGCTACTGTTTCTTTTTTTTTAATTTATTTTATTGAATCACCATGTGGAAAGTTACAAAGTTCTCAGAGTTATGTCTCGGTTATACAATACTCAGACACCCGTCCCTTCACCATGCCCATATTCCACCACCAAAGACCCCAGTTTACCTCCCAACACCTGCCCCCCCACCCCCACCCCCGCCATTGATAAATTTCACTTTATTTTCTTTTTACCTTGATTACTTTCCATAATTCAACACAAAACTCACTATTGTTGGAGTTTACCCCCAAGAAAGACAGCCCTACTGCCAATGAAGCATTTGATAATTAGTTTTCCATTGCTGAGACTGGAGAGATATGACGTTCCACTGTGAAGTACATAGAAATTGTTTTCCCCCTCCTTCCCACGCCACCAAGTTCATGCCTGCTTAATAAACAGTCCTCATATTACGGCTGACACCACTCCGCCAGACAAGAAAAAGAGATATTTCCTGTCCTCCACCAGCATGGGGCTATAGCTTAGTTCACATTCTAGAGACATGGCTGCAAGCAGTTTCTGGAACCAAAAGTAGTTCCTCCGGATTCTGGTTGATCTGCAGCAACGCGGCCGCACAAGAGTGTGGCCACCCGGGTCGAATCTCGGCGGAGCATGCTCTGGTATTGGCCCAAGACTCCCCAAGTGTCCCGCTGTTCCAAGTACATAATATTTTTTAATTTTAATCCCCCCCTCATTCCCGCGCCTCTAAGTTCTTGCCTGCTTCATAGACCTCATAATATGGTGGACGCCTCACCGCGTTTCTCCCAGAAAAGGGAAAAGAATGGGTCTGCCGGTCCCGCCCTTTACCGATATTTAAGCACAGTACCACGCGGGCCCGGCCTTTTCTGCTGCCCTGCGAGCTCGACCCCGGCGGCAACTGAGCTACTATGGACACGAGCAGCTCCCGGAGAGGCCCCTGACCGGGATGGGAGCCCCTGGCCCATTCGCCACCAGCTTGCAGGGATGCAAATACTGGCAGAATTTTCCTTGGACTTCATACAAAACAAAAAAGAAAAAAAACCAAAACCGCGCGGCCATGCGACCTATTATATCTTTATTGTCAGCAATGTGAAAGGGTTCCTTTTTAGCAGGTCTGACTGTGGGGGTTAACTCCAAACAATGATACTGAGTTTTTTGTTGAAATATAGAAGGTAATCAAAGTAGCAAACATTTCTCTTTGCTATGTAAACTAAGCCATAGCCCCACGCTGGCCGAGGAGAGGAATTATCCTCCTTTATTGTTACTGTTTCTGGCATATCCAATACACCACGGGTAGCTTGCCAGGCTCTGCCATGCGGGCGAGATACTCTCGGTAACTTGCTGGGCTCTCCAAGAGGGGTGGAGGAATCGAACACGGGTCGGCCGTGTGAAAGGCGAATGCCCTACTGCTGTGCTATCGCTCCAGCCCCCGCCAAATTTTTAAAAAAGAAGAAAATGGACTTTAACTAATCTCTCGATCCCAGAGGACATTTATTTTAAAGTACTTGAAAAGCATGTGGTAAGTAACAAAGCATTATACAAGTAAATATTTGGTATTGTTTAGATGGTGTTCTGAATCAAACTTTTATCTTTCTAAATGATGAGCTATTGTTCTTAAGCTTTCTCTTGTGGCAAATCTTTAAGTCAGTATACCTCAGCCCATATCTCTGGGCATAATAATCTTTGATATTATTCTCTTCATATCTCTCCATCTCTAACTCCTCTAACAGCCTTACTTCTTACCTCTTAGTGTTAAAGGCCTGAGCGCAGAGCCAGGGGTAACCACTGAGCATCACCAGGCAGGTAGCTAAATAAACAAATAAATAAATAAAGTGAAATAAATGTGCTCATGTGACCCTGTAAGATGCCTACACTGCACAGGCAGAATGGTCTTTGGTTTCCATTATCGACAAGAAGAAAGACAGGCTCGGACCCTGGAAGTCCACACTTCAGTGACTTCAAGACCCTGATTCCAGGTCGAGGACTTTTGCTACTACTTCCAGAAAATTAAAGCTGGAGCCTGACACAGAACTGAAAACTCAGGAGAGAGAGCAGAACCTGGAAAGATACATCGGAGTGCTTTGGATCAGTCTGCAGACAATATTGAATTTGTTTATGCTGTTGGAGTGAGAGGATGCTTTGGTGTGTACACGTGAGGGTGGACGGTACATGACTCCTGCCGTAGACACTGCTCATTGCCTACCTTTCTCAGTAACCATTCTCTTCTTCCTGAGTAGCAGGACCTGGGCAATGGCAGTCTCCCTAGGTTCCTGTGCTCAGAGGAGTGGCCACAAATATAATCTGGAAGTTCATTCTGAAAAACTGAGTCAGTATTTTTGCCCCTCCCTTCCCTCCTAGAGGTGTCTATAATACATCTTCTTATACCCGCACAGAAAAGCATCATTTGGGAAGATATATGCACATTAATTGCGGCACTTTGTACAATGTCCAGAACATGAAACAACCTGTCCAGTGGCAGATGAGTGGATAATAAAGTGTGCTACATACATACACAATGATTTTATGCAGCCAGAAGGGAGCATGAAATTATGCAATTTGCTGCAACTGGAAGTGAAAGATCTCATGTTAAGTCAGGAGGACAAAGACAAACATCAAATATTCTCACTAATCTGTGATATAGAATTTGTGGAATATACAATAAAATAGCAAGAGACTAACACCCAAGGAAAGTAGAGACAAGGGCCAACAGGATTGCTCTGTGGTTTGGAAGCTGACCTCATGTGATGGGGGAAAATGCAGTTGGGATGGAGAAAGGATCGCTAAATCAATGATGCTTGGAGGGATTGCCTGGGATGGAAGATGTGTGCTGAGAGTAGACTAAGGACCAAACATGGTGGCCTCTCCGTATCTGTATTGCAAACCATGATTCCCCAAAGTAGAGACAGAGTATAAAGGAAGGTGCCTGCCACAGAGGTGGGAGGGATGGAGGGGGTGGTAGCAAGAGGGATACTGGTAACACTGGTGATGGAAAACGTGCACTGGTGGAGGGATAGGTGTTCGATAATTGTATGACTGAAACGCAATCATGAAAGTTTTGTAACTGTAACTCACGGTGATTCAATTTAAAAAATATGCAATATAGGGAATTACATGACAATGGAATGGAAGATACCAAAGGTGGGTATTTCTTTAGATTACAGAAACAGAAATGCTAGGAATGGAGAAAAATAGAAGGGGCAAGGCAAGAAGAGCTGGTATGGAGGAAATATAGAGGCAAAGGTCAGGGACTTTGGGCTTGGCTGCAGTATAGAGGTGAGGTATCTGTTTATACTTAAACCACCAGAGCCAACATTACTGTAAGCCTGGAACCCAAACTATAATAGTAAATTTTAAAATGTGTCTGTTGAGACAGGTTGGGGGACAGTGGTGGAGGATGAGGAAATTAGTTTTGAGACTGGAGTTGGAACGCTGTATGCATGAAGCTCTATTGACAACAGCCTGGTAGATTGTGGTGCTTAAATAGGCTTGCTTGTCAAACCCATGTTCTCCCTTGAACACATACTTCTCTTTTGTCTCACATATAAGCAAGTTCCAATTAATTTTCTTGCTGTATCAGGGAGCAAGCATGCAAACACACACACACACACACACACACACACACACACCATTAACAGCCATCAGCCCAGGAAATTGCAGCATATACACACACCATTAATAGCCATTCTGAAGGATAACATTAAGGTCCAGGAAATTGCAAAACCAGCTGAGCTCAAGTAACTTTGGGGTTTTTCAGGATTATGAGCCACACCCAGCAATGTTCTGGGATTACTTCTGACTGCACTCAGGTATCACTCCTGGCTCCTGGCGATGCTAGGGGGACCATATGGAATGCCAGGACGCATGCAAGGCAAACGTCATTCTTACTATACTATCATTCCAGACTCTAACTCAACGAACTTTGTACCATTGAACTAACATCAGCAAATGTTTACTTCCTCATTCCTTTCGTACAAAAGCAAATGTACTTCTAGAGTCAAGATTGTTTATTAGTTCATAACCAATGTAACTCTGTGCCTTCTGAGGCTGTGGTTTTCACAACAACCACATCCTCCCCTTAAAGTGCTCTGTCACTTCGGCTGAATGAATTAGTCTGAACTAGTCATGGCTAGTCTGATCCACTGAAGCAGGTAGGTGCCTTTTAGTTCTAAGATTATAAAAGTTTCAAGCACTACACATTTTGCTTTACGACTTTAAAGGGCTAAGAAAAAGAGAAGCACAAAGAGGCAGGATTCACTTACGCTGCTTATAGTAAAATCAATGTCAAGCTTGCCTTGAGCAAGACTTGTTCCCAGTTAGCTCCCCAGCTCCACATAACATCTGAGCATCACCATGAGTGACTCCTGAGCACTGTCAGGTATGACTCCCCCATAAGTATTCCCAACAGTCTCATATTTGGATGTTTAGACACCCTTCCGCAAATAAGTACATGGGGGGTAAGAACACGAGTAAAGGTTTGACAAAAAAGCTTCAAAGAATAAATAAATATTTTTTCTCTTAACATTAATTTTTTTTTAAATAACAAAATGATGATTAAAACTCCCAGGGTTATTTAATAGGATACTCTAAAATCTGAAATTTGGTGAGAACACACCTGGCCCAGAGATTCATATATGTTTAATGCTCCAACACTTGCTAAATGAATGGAAAGTACAACAAAATGTGTGCAGAAGGAAGCAGTTAGGATGCACACCATAAGAGGAAATTAGCACATTTGCGGAATTTCAGGCCTCCTGGTGAAATAAAACAATCTGCTGGTTGAGATAAAACTAATTTGGTTTCTGATAGTTTAATCAACAATGAACTGGGCCATTAAGTTAAGAAATTTAAGTATTATCATTTCCTTTAAAGAACAATACAATCAACATGGTATTAATTAAATCACCCAGGAATGCAGCTAGTCATTTCATGCCTGGAATATATACGAAGAACTATAAAAATTCTGAAGCAACCTTGACAGGCAGGCTATAAAAGATAAGTGTATTTGGGTCTATTATCTGCAGTAGGCAGCAATTTCCAAGTAGATGAAGGAGAGAGGCTGGGGAGATAGTACAGCAGGAAGGGCACTTGCCCTGCATGCAGCTGACCTGGATTTGATCCTGGGCACAAATGGTTCCCTGGGTCCTGCCATCACTGATCCCTGGGCACAGAGCCAGGAGTAAGTTCTCAGCATGGCAGGGTGTGGCCAAAACACCAAAACAAAACAAAACAAAACAGCAACCTAACTAACTAGATGTAGAAGCTAGTAAAAGAAAACAAAAAAAGAAAGAAATAGGGGCTGGAGCAATAGCACAGTGGGTAGATTGTTTGCCTTACATGTGGCCGACCCGGGTTCGATCCCTAGCATGGTCCCCTGAGCACCGCCAGGAGTAATTCCTGAGTGCAAAGCCAGGAGTAACCCCTGTGCATCGCCAGGTGAAATTCCAAAAAGCAAAAGAAAAAAAAAAAGAAAGAAATAATGGGGCCAGAGTGACAGTGCAGTGGGTAGGGCACCTGCCTTGCAGCCAGGCAGCCACGCTGGGTTTGATCCACAGTATCTCACATAGTTCCCTGAACACGGCCAGTTGTATATTCTTTTTATTCTTCTTCTTCTTTTTTTTTTTAGTTGAGTCATCATGAATTACAAAATTACAAAGATATTTATGATTAAGTTTCAGGTATATATTGTTCCAATGCTCGAATACCATTACGAGTATATTTCCATGCGCAGAGCCAGTAATAACCCTAGAGCATGACCAGCTTAGCCAAAAAATAAAACCAAGCAAACAAAAGAATTGTGACTGAGGGGGTACAGTCTCCTCTTCCCCTAAATGTAGAATGTTACTTACAGTTTTAGTTACAGCAAATTCTTTGTTAGTGAAACACCACCTGGGCAAATTGCTCCTTTAATTAATTTTTTCTTTAGTTAATGCAAGTACAAGATAATTTTAAACCTACTCTCCCTGAAGTTACCAGCAATACAACTTTAGTTAAGTAATTTCTGACTTGGGTTTATGATAGATTTAGAATTCAAGACAAAAATAAGAAAAATCTAACACTTTCAAAACACTCTCCTAATACTGAGATTACTGTTAATAAAGACAAAGATCCAAACTGGGAAGAAGAGAGAGAGAAAGAGAGAGAGAGAGAAGAGAGAGAGAGAGAGAGAGAGAGAGAGAGAGAGAGAGAGAGAGAGAAAGGGCTGATATCCCTGATGAGCACAGATGTAAAGATCCTGAACAAAATAGTAGCATATAGAATCCAACAATTCATAAAAAAAAAAACAAAAAAAAACCCATACACCATGACGAAGTAGGATTCATCCCAGGTATGCAAGGTTGGTTTAACATTCTCCAGTCAATCAACATAACACTGTATCAATAAAATAAAAATAAAAACCTTATGACCACATCAATAAATGCAGATAAAGCATTTATTGCTAACGTGATCCAGCACCCATTCATGATAAAAATTCTTAACAAAATGAGAGCTGAAGGAACTTTCCTCAATATAGTCAAAGCCATCTACCACAAGCTCACAGTAAGCATTGTTCTCAACAGGGAAAAGCTAAATGCCTTTTCTCTAAGATCAGGCATATGACAGGGTTGCCCACTCCCACCACTCCTATTCAATATACTACTGGAAGTACTCGCCATAGCAATTAGGCAGAAAAAAGATATCATGAGCATCCGGATAAGAAAGGAAGAAGTCAAGCTTCCACTTTTTGCAGTGACATATTATACTTAGAAAATCCTAAAGACTTTACAAAAAAGCTCCTAGAAACAATAGGTTTGTATAGTAATGCTATAGGTTATAAAATTAATACCCAAAAGTCCATGATTTTCTTATATATAGATAATGAAAGAGAAGAGATACTTTTAAAAAAAATCCCATCACAATTATGCACAGAAAATTAAGTACCTCAGAATCTGATTCATTACACAGGTGAAGGACCTATACAAAGAAAACTACAAAACCTACTTCAGGAAATAAAAGAGGACATAAGAAAATGGACACACATTTCCTGCTCATGAATTGGGAGGATTATAAATATCAAAATGGCAAAACTCCCCAAAACATTATACAGATTCAGTGTAGTCTCTGTGGTATTTTTTAAAGAAATAGATCAAACACTCTTAGAATTCATATGGAACAATTAACCCTCACTAATAGCTAAAGCATTCCTTAAGAAAAAGAAGATGGGAGGCATTATCCTGCCTGACAAAAAGCTGTACACAAAGCCATAGTAATTAAAACTACATGGTACTGGAATAAAGATAGACCTGCAGATCAATGTAGTGAAGCTCAATATCCTGACACAAACCCTCAAATGTATGATCATTTAATCTTTGAAAAGGGAGCAAGAAATATGAAATCAAGCAAGGAAGCCTCTCAACAAATGGTGCTGGGAAAACTAGACAGCTACATGCAATAAATAAATAAATAAATAAATAACTCAGACTGCTTTCTAATAATTTCATTTCTAAGTCAGATGAGTATGAATTAAAGACCTCAATATCATACATGAATCCATAAGGTACATGGAAGAAAACAAAGGCAAAACCCTCCATGACATCAAAGTTAAAGGTATCTTCAAAGATAAACACCACTAACCAAGCAAGGGAAACACAGATAAACAAATGGGACTACATAAAAGAAGAAGCTTCTGGACCTCAAAAAAACAGTGACCAAGACAAAAAGAAAGCCCATGGAATGGGAAAAATTATCTGCCCAACACTCATTTGAAAAGGGATGTTAATGTCCAAGATTTACAAGGCACTGGTAGAACTTAACAAGAAAAAAGAATCCAACCCCTCCCCCCCCCCAAAAAAAAAGAAATGAACAGAAACTTCATCAAAAAAAGAAATACAAACAGCAAAAAGGCACATGGAAAAAAAGGCATATCAAAAAAAGAAATACAAATAGCCAAAAGGCACATTAGAACCTTTACATTGCTAATCAGGGAGATGTGAATCAAAAGAGCAATAAGATAACATCTTACACTGAAGAGCCTGGCACACATCCAAAAGAACAAGCAAAACTAGTGCTGGCATGGATGTGAAGAGTAAAGGATTCTCATCCATTACTAGTGGGAATGCAAACTAGTCTAGTCTATTTGAAAAAACAACACAGGCATTCCTCATAAAACTAGACATTAAGATTCCATACAACCCAGCAATACCATTTCTGGGAATATACCCCAGGGGCCCAAATACACACAGCAGAAACACCATCTGCACTCTTATGTTCATTGCAGCACTATTCACAGTAGCCAGAATCTGGAAACAACCAGAGTGCCCAAGAACAGAAGACTGGACAAAGAAATTATGTTACATCTGCACAATGGAATACTATACAGCTGTTAGGAACAATGAAGCCATGAAATTTGCTTATAGATGGATGAACATGGGAAGTATCATGCTGAGTGAAATGAGTCAGAAGGAGAGGGACTGACAGAATATTGTGACACATTAAAAAATTATATATGTGTGTATATATACATGTTTATATATATATATATATATGGGCTGGAGCCATAGCACAGAAGGTAGGGCGTTTGCCTTGCACGAGGCTGACTGGGGTTCGATTCCTCCACCCCTGTCAGAGAGCCCGGCAAGCTACTGAGAGTATCTCACCCAGATAGCAGATCCTGGCAAACTCCCTGTGGCACATTCAATATGCCAAAAACAGTAACAAGTCTCACAATGGAGAAATTACTAGTGCCCACAGACCCAGGTTCAATCCCCGGCATCCCATATGGTCCCCTGTAGGATAACAGTGCCAGAAGTAGCTTAGGTTTATTGGGTTGTTCCCATCACAGTGCTCCCATTCCTCAGTGTTTATTTGTAACTTCTTTGTGATCTGTTGACTTGTAAATATTGTTTTCCTCTTCTCTTTGAGTCCTTTGCACAGTTTATTCAGAGCCATGTCCTTTTGTATGGAATAGGAAGACAGTAGTAAATGCTATGCTTTTGTAACCTGGAAGTAATCTGACTCTACATGATATTTTCCTCCAGGACATCTGTTCTCTCAACCTAAATAAACCTCAGCTGCCCTTACTTGCTATCACCCCCAAAAGCAGGGTCCCTATGAGGGATTGGATAGACCCCAGGGCAAGCAGTGAGCTATATGCTACCCTGGCATCAAGATGGGTCTGGCCAAAGTGTCTAACGCTTAAGTATAAGTTAAGAGCTTGGTTGTGGACAAATGTTGTCATGTCATGATCCAAAAAGTAATTACTAGATTCAGACCCTGCTGGGGTTAGGAATGATTAATCTGGCCTGAGTGCTGCAGTCTGAGTCTGTGGCAAGATGTTCCTAGGAGAGCTGCATCTCTTACTATGTCCATACAAAAATAACTAATATTAAGATGTTGATTAAGATGCTTGGAGGAGAGGAATACTCCTAGGTAGTGTTTCCACCCAGGAGTCTGATGGGCAGTCAGGAAAAGCTTTGAACTACCTCTAAGTAGTGTTTCCTTTGAACCAGGTTGGCCCTCAGGAAGGGCTTTCTTATGTTGACTTTGCTACCAGACTGTAGCGTGGGCCCAGAGGGCAAGGGGTGAAGAGAAGAGTAAGGGGAGAGGCAGAATAGGGGAGTCAGGGAGTCATTGGAGGAGAAGCAGTCACAGTCAGAATCTAGAGGTCAGAGTCAGTCAGAATCCAGAGAGGAGAGAGTGAGCCTAGGCTGTGAGATGGAGCGCAGAGAGATGAGCAGGAGAGACAGGAGATGGAAATGAGGGGCAGTGCAAGACTAGAATGGGGGGCTCAGAGAAACTGGAACAGGTGTGTGGGGAGACTGAAACAAAGGCCCTCATTTCCTCTTCCATATGCCCCATGGCCTGGGCCGCCCCAGCTGGGCTGGGTGAGCAGACCGGGACCATCCCCCGAACCCAGGCATCAATGGGGAGAGCCGCCCATGGCAGATTCTTTACAGTCCCAAGCACCAGCAGCAGGAGAAATTCCTGAGTGCAAAGCCAGGAGAAATCCCTGAGCATTGCTGGGTGTGACCCAAAAAGCAATATATGTATATATATTTATATTTATATATTTATATATAGTATGAGGACACTAGAAACAAGGGCCAGGAGGGGGATAGAGAAGAGACCACTATAATAATGATAGTTGGAAATAATCACTCTGGGTAAGAACTGTATGCTAAAATTAAACTGATATACATGATAATCTCTCACAACCTGTATTGCAAACCATAATGCCGAATATGTGAGAGAGAGAAAGAGCAAGAGCAAGAGCGAGAGAGAGAGAGAGAGAGAGAGAGAGAGAGAGAGAGAGAGAGAGAGAGAGAGAGAGAGAGAGAGAGAGAGAAGATTAAGTGCCATAGAGGCAGGCTGGGGGTGAGGAGGGCTGGATTAGGGGAACTGGGGACACTGTTAGTGGGAAATGTACACTGCTGGAGGGATGGGTTTTGGAACACTGTAATACTGAAACCCAATCATTAACAGCTTTGTAACTGTGTATGTCACAGTGATTCAATCAAAATAAATACTAAGAATAATAATAAAGAAACAGATGTGAGGTATTACATCTCCTGGTTAAAATTCATACCATAGAGCTACAAAAAACAAAATTGTGTGATGCTTGGAACAAATATTCTCAGGAGAACTGAACAGGATTGAGAACCAAGATATAATTCTCAGAAATATGAACAGTGAATCTATACCAAGCATTGCATTTGATGCCTGGGCACATGTGAATAAATAAGACGGAGTTTCTATCTTCAAGGTACTTAATGTATGATGGAAGAAACAAAAACAAGCAAGGAATTACAGACAGTGACAAATGAAATGAAGAAAACAAAATGATGTATTCTATAACTTGTAGTATGGGATGGAGGATGAAAGTTACAATTATTATTAGATAGGTTGGTGCAAAGGTTTGGAATGGTCTAAGCCCTAATCATTAGATCAGTGACAAGATATCCTAGGAGACATCATCACAGGCCAAGGATAAAGGGCTTTTTGTGGACCATAGGTATGAGTTTGGATTTTCAAGTGATCTTGGTTTAGTTTTTGGCCATGCAGGCTTTGTATGGGGCTTCTCTTGGCTTGCTGAGTCAGAGACCTTGTGGTAACTGGAATTTAACCCAGGTCTCACATGCTCCCGCTCTCTGAGGTGTTCCCCAGCCTTTTATTCTAAATTTTAAGAAAGTGGAATGACAATAGACAGAGGGTTTCCCTTGCATGCGCTGATCCAGGTTCGATTTCTCCATCTCTCTCGAAGAGCCCAGCAAGCTACCAAGAGTATCCCGTACGCAGGGCAGAGCCTGACAAGCTGCCTATGTCGTATTCGATATGCCAAAAACAGTAATGACAAGTCTCACAATGGAGCCCTTACTGGTGCCCCCTCCAGCTATGAACAAGGGACAACAGTGCTACATTTTAAGGAAAGCATTGCCACTTTTTAACTACTGAATATAGGGACTGAAAGGGCACAACACAGAAACATACATGATCTAAAAATATAGTAGTGGCCTAGGTGAGAGGTACAGTTTGGACAAGGGTATGATGGAGAAGGAAAAAAGAGGTGATGACATGCAGAACTGGCCTAAGCAGACTGACAAAATCATCAAAAGGAAGTGAAAGAGTATGGGAAATTATTATTGGAGAAAGGAAAAAAGGTTTATTGAAAAGACAGCAGATCATTGCAACCATGTATGCGGACTGTGAACTAAGCTTTTGCTCCTTCTCCCTTGGTCTCTCCTCCCTCCCAGGGGAGAAGGCATGGTGTCCGACATTTTATGGGTCCTTTGAGCAGGTATGAACTTTGTGGCACGGAAAAAAAAAAATGTGTGTGCTTTGAACTTGAAACCGGGAAACCTGGGCAGGCTCGGGCCGGGGCCGGAGCTCGTGCTCTGGCCTAGATTCGACCCGGGTGGCCATGCCTCTGCACAGCCACGGGAATGCCGAACGAGCAGGAACCAGAGGCAGCTATAAGACTTGGGGTTCCAAAGAGTGCTTGCAACCATGTATCCAGACTGATTCAATTTCCAACTTTAATCTCCCTGGATTTAATTACTAAAATACAGAAATTGTAAACCGCGCGGCCACTACCACAGCCGCGCGACTTTTTATCTCTTCATTCTCATCAGCGGAAAACTCAATATCAAATATTTCCTTGTCAATAGGGCTGTATTCTTGGGGGATAAATTCCAACAAAAATAGTGAGTCTGTGTTGAAACTCCAACAACAATAGTGAGTTTTGTGTTGAAATATGGAATGTAATCAAGGTAAAGAGAAGAGTGAAATTTATCAGTTACCCAGGTGGGGGTGGGGGGGGTGGGAGGCATACTGGGGGTTTTGGTGGTGGAATATGGGCACTGGTGAAGGGACGGGTGTTTGAACATTGTATAACTGAGACATAAGCCTGAGAACTTTGTTTAACTTTTCACGTGGTGATTCAATAAAACAAATAAATTAATTTTTTTTTTAAAAAAGAAAAGACAGCAGATCAGAAGGGCCTCCGGCTGATGCTGAGTAAATAGTTGAATCAAGAAGTTTCAACTATTTTCATTTTACATACTATCATAAATTTGTCCAGGACTTTTCACAGAAAAGTTCAGTCACATAGGTGAAGATGTAAATAGGGTAACTGAATTATTTGATTTTGTTCGAAGGGTAAAAGGGGAGACAAGAAAATAGTGCCCTTCCGAGGGAGAGTATAACGACAGCACCGATCACACACCGATCACTAGACACCATGGTACAAATGGGCAGAAGATGAAAGAACCAATGGACTGAAGTTATCAATGAAGTTCAGGAATGATCTCAGTGGGACATATAGGCAAGTGACACATAGGACATAAAGGCAGAAGAAGGTGCTGATAGTGGGAAGTTCCATTTGTGGGGCTTTTTGTTTAAATTGGAGCATCTCTCCCGCTAGGAAAACGGAACTCAAATCTCGATGTCTTCCTGTAGCATCGTTTTCTGTAACGCACCCCCCCACACACACACACAGCACCAACACCTGGGTTGTCGCTGTCATGATCATAAAGGACCACCCCAAGTTATTCCCTCCGTGAAGATTTGTCTTCCCCACTCGGATCCCTCCTCCTGTGAGCGCCCTGACCCAGAGGGCCGCGTTGCTCCCATCACTAGGTCAGGCGCTCCGAACTCTCTGCCGTTCTCCAAGCGAAATCAAAAACTCGTGCTCTCGAGTGACAGCAATCATCGCTGGGCTCCAATTCCCATGAACTGAACCGGAACACGCAAGCCCGCAAGCCCACGGCGGCGGCGGGAGGCAGTCCCGCGGCGACATCAACAAAACGCCAGCCCCGAGAAAAGACGCACGGGCTGGAAAACATCCCTTTCTTTCCTCGCAACAGAGCGCGGGCGAGGGCCAGGCGGCTGGCCGGGCGGCGCGGGAGCGCGCGGGCACAGCTCTGCGGCGGGCCGCTGACCTCGGCCTGGCGCCCACCTACCTTCCTCCTCCCCCGATGCAGTCTCCCCGCCGGCGTCTGCCATCGCTACAGCACGGCAGGGGTGAGCAGAGCCGAGCTACAAACTTTGAGCCAAGAGAGCCCAGCTCAAGATCCGAACCCCTGGGAGGTGGCGCGGCTGCCACACGCACTTCCGGACGCGCCGGTCACGTGGCGGTCACGTGACGCGCCGGGCGGGGCCACGGCGGGTCTATTTTGGTTCGCGGGTGGAGGAGAGGTCAGCGTGTGTGCTCGGGAGACCCGGGCTCCAACCTTGTGTTTTACTTATTTGAGGCGGGCGGGTAGGCCCTCCCAGCTGTATTCTGGGGAGGCCCCAGCCGGCCGGCGGCCCAGCGCCAGGACTCCTTGGCTCTGATGCTCCCGCCAGCAGGACCGCACCCAGGGGTGTTGGAGGGATGGGCGCGGGTACTATCTCCCCCGGCCAAGGCGTTTTATTCAGGCCCTGGCGGTTTCCTCCCGCAGCATCGGATTGCTTGCGTGTTCAGTTGGAGGCAGAGAAAAGTGGTCTTTGCGTTTGCTTACTCGGCAGTGGCTCTCGGCAGCCTCTGGTGTCGGGAGGGTTCACGCTTCCCGCTTCCCGCTTCCCGTCCACCTTTTTGCCCTTTGGGCAGCAATCTGACTCCTGGTTTCCGTGGCTGTCTGGGAATACGAACCTCAAGCAAATGTCCTTTCATTGCGTTCCCCGTGACTCATTTGTCAATCATTTCTCAATCTCGGCAAGCCAAAAACTTGACTCAGATTTTTCAAGGACATTAGCTGGCAGCTGGCAGGTATCAAAATGAACAACCGGCTGCAGAATCAACTACTCCCAAACTCGTTTACTCGTCTCCTCAAAATCTTCCCAGTCTGGAGGTGGATCTAGGTCCTTTTGAGTGAGAAATCTTCCAGCCCTAACACTTTTGTAGCTCTATCTTTTATAGACTATCAAGTGACAGGCCAATGGACAGAAGAATAAAGATATAAATTGAACTGTCTAGTTTCGAATTTCATTTGATAGGTAAAACAAAAAACAGCTGATGAAACTAGGCCATACTCTTTTGTTTTCGTTTGGGGACCACCACCGGCGATGCTCCAGGGACCATGTGTAGTGCTGGGTCCGCACCCTGGCTGACTGCGTGCAAGAGACGCACATAACCCGCGGTACAATCTCGCTGGCCCCTGAGCAGTACTTAATATACCAAGATCCAAATAAAACGATACCCCGCGAGTCCTCTGGGTCTCTCCTATGCAGCTCATGCTGTGCCCTACAGCTTCTCGAGCCAGTGAGACTGGAGCCAACAGAGCAGCTAGCGCAGCTTACGCGCCCCGGCAGTTTACGAAGCTGTTCCTCCAGCAGACGAGAGAGACACTCGGGAGCCCTTCCGACAGCTTTTCGGGGCGTTTCCTTTGAACCGATCCCTCGCCTTCGCAGCGGCGCCGCCCCTCCTCCCGGCACGGCGGCCCCGCCCCTGCCCCGCCCCCACCCCACCCCCGGCTCCGCGGCGCAGGCGCAGGGCGGGGAGCGGCCGGGCCCTGAGCGGGGCCGCAGCTGGGACGGCGCCGCCTGCCCCCGGCCGCGCAGCCATGGGCTCGGGCTGGAGCAGCGAGGACGAGCGGCAGCCGCTGCTGGGGCCCGCGCCGCCCGCCGCCGGCACCCCGGGGCCCGGGCGGGTGTACGCGCGGCGCTGGCTGGTGCTGCTACTCTTCTCGCTGCTGGGCTTCGCGCAGGGCCTGGTATGGAACACCTGGGGCCCCATCCAGAACTCGGCGCGCCAGGCCTACGGCTTCTCCAGCTGGGACATCGCGCTGCTAGTGCTCTGGGGGCCCATCGGCTTCCTGCCCTGCTTCGCCTTCATGTGGCTCCTGGACAAGCGAGGTGAGCGGCGGCCAGGGGCGGGGGCGCGGGCACCGGCCGCTTCCAGCCGGGCGCGTTACGCAACGGCGGGGCTGGGCCGGCTCCGCGGTGCCTTTGGATCGTGGGCGACCGGGTGTCCACTCCGCACGTGCCGCTGGTCGCTTCATCCTCGGCCGAGGCTCTGGCTCCCGCAGGGTTGGGGGTTGGACGTCGAGGGTCGGAACGTACACTGCTGTGGCACCGACAGAAGGAACAATGACTTGACTTGGCGTCGCTTGTGCCCCAGCCCCGGGCGCGCTCGGTTTCTGGAGAGAGGCACTGGGTCAGGGGACATTGGTGGCTCTGATAAGACTCACAGATGGATGAAGACTTTTCACTTGAGACCGTCGTCTCCCTTTCCCACTTACCAGTGTGATCGTGGAAGGAGCGGAGGGAGGAAGTCATAGGAGTAAATGATAGCGCTGAATTGTCCCACATCACTGTGAGTAATGACAGTGTGATTTCAGTGGCCACAGAGGGAGGGCGGTTTTAGGCATACAGGGATAGTGTCCAAAGCAAGAAAAAGGACTCGATGTGAGGCTGGTTTGGGGTTGTAGTTTGGTTTGGTTCTTGGGGCCTCACCCCACCGTGCTCAAGACTTAACTTCTGGCTCTGCACTCAGGGATCACCCCTGGCATCGCTCAGGACTGGTGCTGGGGACCAAATCCTGTTCAGCATCTTGCCTTCCCCTCTGTACTGTTTCTCTTGCCAGGTTAGATCTGCTTCACCCAGTGACTACGGTCCAGTACTGAGAACTAATTTTAAGAAGTCTGGAGCCAGGGTTGTCAGCTTCTTGACTTGGACTCTGTCCTTCCTTTCTTCTACTTTATGGGCACCCTGGGCTCTCGCCCCTCGAGAGAAACCCACATTTCCTCTTGAATGTGTCTTACTCTCCCTCCTCATGTTTTCCAGAACAAAACGATTTTACTTTTTTTTTTAAGCCACTGACAAGTTAAAATACTAAAAAACTCTGCGAATAACAAAGGCCATAAAGAAGTGTCAGATGAAGGGAACTGGGTGTTTCAAGCTTCAAAATGAAGCTTGAGACACAATATAACAGATGTGGCAGTCAAGCAAAAGAGGAATTAGATGGACTGTGTGTGGTTCCCCAAGAGCAGAAGTGAGCCAAGAGAAACAAGAAGATGGAAGTCACTAGTCCACGGGAGACTCTCCAAGCAGGAGAGGTTCTCGCTGCTGGAAAGTGTTGCAGGAGAGACCCACTAGTCGAGGCATGCTTCTGCCTGCAGGGTGAATACCAGGTGCTGAGAAAGGGTTCTTGAACAGCTGAGGGTACCCTTGAGTTTTTGTTCTTTGTTTGATCTTTTTTAAAAAAAAATACTTATTTTTATAAAGTAGTTCACAGTATTTGATTACATTTAACATTCGAGCACCAATCCCACCACCATTACACCTTCCCACCACCATATTTTGGGTGCTGCCATCCCGGACCCTAACCCCTGTCCCAAAGCAGAATCAAACTAATTTATTTTGTATTGTTTGTTATGAATAAACCACTGAAAATCATTCAAAAAAAGTTTCCTTAGAGGAAATTGTGTGAAGAATGTTGCATTATACCCAGGGGCCAATAAGGCCTCCTATAAGAGATTACTAACATTTTGTTAAAGGTTGCGCCTGTGTGCTTATATGTATTACCCTCTTAAGATTGGTTGCCGTCTACTTTAAACCCCATCAAATGTGGTGCGCTACTCTTGGAGTATGAGTGGTGTGAGGTATGAGATGTCCAGGAACAGGTTCACTCATGCTTGAAGCTCAGTCCAGGCTTGTGGAGAGTGGCCGTGAGCATGGCGGCAGTTGGATCTGGAGGTTTTCAGCTTTTGTCTGCTTTTAAACTAAATTAGATGCTTTATTTTATTTTCGCACAGCAAAATACTTACATGAGAAGAAAGATTAGGGCAGGAATTCGCCTGAAGAGTTGAAGGTGCCCCCATAAAGTAAAAGAAAGGAATTAAATGTGGGCCTTACATAAATTAGGTATGGGCTACCCCCAGAATGGGGAATATGCTTAGTTGCTTTATTTTAATTTAACACTTGTTTTGTTGTTATCTTTTCCTCCCATTCTAACTTTCAGTCTAAAGGTCCCAAATTGCATTTGGTTGTGATTTCTCATTAATCTCCTCCAATTTGCAATTCCACAATCATTTTTCCCCACAATTGACTAAATTCAAGGGACAGTGCTCTTTTGTTCTTTTTATTTTTTTATCAGAAGCATTTTCCAGTATTTTTTAAATCCAGCCAGCCTTCTTTTGTTCGTTTTTGTTTTATAGGGCTTCCCCCAGTGGTGTGAGCCTCACAGGTGTGTGGGTTCAGTACTCTGCTGGCCAGCCTAGCAGTGCTGCAAGGCCTTGCTGTGCTGAGCTGCACAAGTGATGCCCGGGGCCACCAATACCTCCAGGGCCTGGTTGGGTGACCAATTGAGCTCAGGCTTTTGTGCCTGCAAGGCCTGTGATTATAATCCTTTGAGTGATTTTTCCCAGACCCCCAACCTTTTTTCCATGGTAGATAATGTAGAGAATGCTTAAGTGTTTTGTAAAATAGTTTAGGAATTCCTGTGACTGTGGAGAATTCAATTTTATTTTATTCTGTTATTTATTTATTGCTTTTTGGGTCACACCCAGTGATGCACAGGGGTTACTCCTGGCTTTGCACGCAGGAATTGCTCCTGGCAGTGCTCGGGGACCGTATGGGATTCTGGGAATCGAACCCAGGTTGGCCACGTGCAAGGCAAATGCCTTACCCACTGTGCTATCGCTTCAGCCCTGAGAATTCAATTTTATATTTTTCATTTGTTGAAGCAATAACAACAAAATTTAATTTTCTCTTTTAGTTATTGTAAATTTTTTAAATTATCTTTTAGTTCCCAGCTCCCCATTTCCAGCCGGCTCAGCATAGACAGTTTTCTCCCTCAGAGGGGCCTTATACAAGTAGTTGTGTTTAGAGATGAGTGAGATGGTTGGAAGTCCAAAGCGAGGACACCTTTGTCCTCGTATAGAAAGGTGCAAGGAGAAAGAGCACCTAAAGTGTGCTAAGCACTGGCAGCTTGCCTTAGAGAGTCAGCATTCTGTTGAGGACGTACAGGCAATACACACACAGTCAGATGCAGTATATTTCAGAATGTCAGATGGTGATACATGTTTTGGAGAAAAGGTAAAGCGAGGCAGGGAGGCGTAGGAGATAATGGCAGGTATTTATGTTAAATAGGTTACCTGGGAAGGCCTTGCATAAATATGTTTCGGCAACCACCTAAAGGGGAAAATAAGGAAGCCCATCTTGTCCGTTTGGGGCAAGACTGTGCTAGCAAAGACAAAGATCCTAAACTTGTTTGGCACATCAAGGAGAACTGTGAGGCCTAAGGAACTAGAAGAGAGCCAGGAGGGAAGCAGGCGTAGGGGCTGAGTTGAGCTGGTTTGCAGCTGAATCATGCAGCCCTCCTTGGCTGGCAACCATTAAGGAATTGACCAATATTGAAAGAGTCTGAGCTGAGGGAGTAAAATGGTGCTTCTGTGATCTTGAGGATCCTTCCAACAAGGAGAGTGGTGGAGAATTTGAGAAGTGTTAGATTCAAGATGAAAGAAAACTCATCCATGTTTGTTGATGGAACAAAGGAAGTATGAAAGAAAGGCGTCTAAGGGAGTTTCAACATTTTAGTATTAGGAGGGAGTATCAGTAAATTGCATCTCAACTTATTGAGATATAAAAGGAGCAATTTTGGAATAAGAGGCATGAAGATCAAGGGTTTGAAGCACAAATTTACCTATTAGCAGTGTAGCCGGATAAAACTGTAGTTGGATTTATAAAATAGGAAGTTCAGAGAATATGCCTCTGAAATCAACCTGCAATTTCCCAACCTATGATGGTATTTATAGCATCTTAGGGCTAAGTGAGATCACTGTGTAGAGAGGCAATTGCTTCAGAGGTTACTGCACCTGGGACATCCCAAAGTTTGGAAGTTCAAAAGAGGAAGAAGAACTGTCTAGTGAGGGTTACAATAGACTCTTGGATTTTTGTGACAGGGTCCTCTTGGATGTCCTTTTAAAGTCTCATTGGAGAAGCTGGAGTGAGGGAGCAGCAGGTAGGGCATTTGTTTTGCATTGCATCGGACCCAGTTTCAATTGCTTGCACTCAGCCCATCAGGAGTAATTCCTTAACACAGACTAGGACCCACAGAAAGTTTTAAAGGAGCTGTGGGGCATGACTTCAAAATCAAAGGCAAGAAGAATTGGAAAGTAAGAGAATAGACATTTCTTGAATTCTTATAAAGGACAACAAAGAGGGATGAAGGAGAATATATACTTAAGATCAGAGAGATTGGATGGGTGAGTAATCTTGAGAGTAAATCCTAGGTTCCCTGAGCACTGCTTGGGGGACAAAAAAAAGTGGAGTGATTATAGATGTTCTGATGTTCTAATGGATCATCCAGGAAAAGAAAAATTGACACGCTGGAAGGTGACGGGAGAATTGCTGTAGCTGTGGGCCAAGTAAGCAATATGGGATGCGAATCTCAGAGCATCAATAGACAGGGTGGTAGAAGTGGTGACCGTCAGTTCTTCAGTCATTGTAGAAGATGAAGCACACAGCTATAAATGCAAATAGTGGGTGATCAGAGCTTATAGAAATCATCTTTGTTTAGGACCAGGGGGATTGCCCCATAGCTGGAAGCCTGCTTCATGAATAGAGGGGAGAAGGCAGATGGAATAGAGAAGGGATCACCAAGAAAATGATGGCTAGAGGAACCAGTTGGGATGGGAGATGCATGCCGAAAGTAGATAATGGACCAAACCTGATGACTTCTCAGTGTCTGTGTTGCAAGCTATAATGCCCAAAAGTAGAGCAAGAGTGTGGGTGTAAAAAACTATAGCTCGCCAAAGGGCATGTGCACTCCCGGGCTCTCCAGGCGGCTCTCTCTCACCGCCCGCGTTCGGTGCTCTGGAACCGCTGTGTATGGGGCTGGATTGGGACAGCTGTAGGCCAAGGACAGGCGAAGGAAGAACAAGGACCAAGCTGGTTGCTGATTAGTTACCGTTTATTCAGTCTTCCATCTTTCTCCTCTCCCACACTCTCAGCTCCATCCTCTCTCTGGATCTACTGCAGCCTCTCTCATCTCTCTCTCCCCCTTGCCCCTAGGCTACACACAGCCAGGTAGCAAAATCATCATAAGAAAGCCCTTCCTGAGGGCAGGGCATTCCAAAGCCCTTCCTGACTCTTAAGGTGTTTTTCTCCTTTCCTTAGTCCAAACACTCATTAACATCTTAATACTAGTTATTTTTGTATGGACATAGCAAGAGATACATTGAGGCTTGCAAGGCAGCTCTCCTGGCAACATCTTGCCACAGACTCAGACTATAGCACTCAGGCCAGATTAATCATTCCTCACACTAGCAGGGTCCAAATCTAGTTATCATTGTTTGGATCATGACAGCATTTGTCCATGATCAAGCTCTTAACTTACAATTAAGCATTAGGCACTTTGGCCAGGCCCATCTCTATGCCAGGGTAGCACATAACTCACCACTTGCCGTGGGTCCATCACGTCCCTCATCGGGACCCTGCTTTTGTGGGTGCTAGGAAGTAAGGGCAGCTGAGGCTTAGGTGGAGAGAACAGATGCCCAGGAGGAAAATATAATGTAGAGTCAAATGACTCCCAGGTTACAAAAGCAATGCATTTGCTAAGTCTTCCTGTGTCCATACAAAAAGGACATGGCTCTGAATAAACTATGCAAAGGACTCAAGGAGAAGAGAAAAACAATATTTACAAGTCAACAGAACACTAAGAAAGAAGCTACAAATAAACAAAGAGGAATGGGAGCACTGTAATGGGAGTAACCCAATAAACCTAAACTACCTGAGGCTATGTAATCCTACATATGGGAAATATTGTCTGCCATAGAGGCATGGGAAGGGTGGGAAAGGGGGGTATACCCGGGATATTGGTGGTGGGGAATGTGCACTGGTGGAGGGATGGGTGTTTGATCATTGTGAGATTGTAACCCAAATGTGAAAGCTTGTAACTATCTCACATGATTCAATGAAATTTAAAAAATTTTTAAAAAAAGAAATCATCTTTGTTTATAATTCTCAGAAAGTAGGAAGCAAAGTTAGCATGAGACAGTTGAGTTATTGGGAGATTGAAGGAAGAGCTTAAATTGTGAACCCATTTGCCAAGAAATTACAGTAGAATTGTTGACAGTACTGAGTGCTTTAAATGACTGGCCATTGGCATATGTAGGACCAATCAGCATGGTTGTGTGTTTTCTGTTTTTTGTTGAAGGGTTATATCTGTCAGTACTCAGTAGCTGCTCCTGACTAGCTGTTCAGGGGTTACTTTTACTGATTTTTAGGACACTTGGCAGTGTTGGGGGTTAGACCCAGTACTTCTGCTTACAAAAGCACGTGCTCCAGTCCTTGAAACATCCTCATCATCCTACTTCCCCACCTTTCAGTCTTTTCTGTAGAGGAAGTGCAACATGGGCTAAGTTTGCAGGAAGATTTAACCAGAGTTGTGGTTTTCTAGATATGTAGGAGTAAGTGCAGGCTGAAAGTAGAGGGTTATGTAAGAGTGGTAGAACAATGAACCATGGAATCTAAATTGGATAAGGAAGAAAAGGAAATGCTTGAGTTAACTGAGTTAAGGCAATGGACTTCACATTTGTGATTCTCAGCTGGATCAAGAATAGAGAGAACTAGGGGCTGGAGTGATAGCACAGTGGGGAGGGCATTTGCCTTTCATGCAGCCGACTGAGTTCAATCCCTGGCATCCCATATGGTCCCCTGAGCACCGCCAGGAGTAATTCATTAGTGCAGAGCCAGGAGCATCACGGGTGTGACCCAAAAAGCAAAAAAAAAAAAAAAGAATAGAGAGAACTAGAAAGACTGAGTGGAAAACAGAGGGAGAGTATCAGTTGGAAAACAAAGTGCTTAAGAAACAGTGACCAAAATACAGAAAGAGCCCACAGAATGGGAAAGAATATTTACCCAGTACTCATCTGATAAGGGATTAATATCAAGGATATACAAGACACTAGAATTGTACAAGAAAAAAATCTCCAACCCCATCCAAAAATGGGGAGAAGAAATGAGCAGAAGTTTCCTCAAAAAAGAAATACAAATGGCCAAAAGGCACATGAAAAAATGCTCCACATCGCTAGTCATCAGGGAGATGCAAATCAAAACAACAATGAGATATCATCTCAAAACACAGAAACTGGCACACAATCAAAAGAACAAAAGCAATCAGTGCTGGTGTAGTTGTAGGGAAAAGGGACGCTCTTTCACTGTTCGTGGGAATGCCCACTACTCCATCCTTTCTGGAAAACAATATGGACAGTCCTTCAAGAACTAGAAATTGAGCTTCCATATGACCCCACAATACCACTTCTGGGAATATATCCCGAGGACGCAGAAAAGCAGAGTAGAAATGACATCTGTACCTGTGTGTTCATTGCAGCACTGTTCACAATAGCCAAAATCTGGAAACAACCCAAGTGCCCTAGAACAGATGACTGGTTAAAGAAATTTTGGTCCATCTACACAATGGAATACTATGCAGCAGTTAGATGAGATGCAGTCATGATATTTGCTTATAAATGGGTAGACATGGAGAGTATCATGCTCAGTGAAATGAGTCAGAAAGAGAAGGACAGACACAGAAGGACTGCACTCATTTGTGGAGTATAAAACAACATAACATGAAGCTGACACCCAAGGACAGTAGATATAAGGGTCAGGAAGATTGCTCCATAGCTGGAACCCTGCCTCATGAGCAGAGGGGAGAAGGCAGCTGGAATAGAGAAGGAATCACTAAGAAAATGATGGCTGGACTCAGATAGAGAAGGGAACACCAGGTGAAGTGTGGTTTGAGGACCCACTGGGGATAGGAGATGCACGCTGAAAGTAGACTATAGATCAAACACAATGTCCACTCAAAACCTCTATTGCAAATCACAACACCCAAAAGGAGAGAGAGAACAAAAGGGAATGCCCTGCCACAGAGGTGGGGTGGGGTCAGGGTGATGGGGTGAGGGATGGGAGGGATACTGAGATCATCGGTGGTGGAAAATGGGCACTGGTGAAGGGATGGGTACTCAAGGATTGTATGACTGAAACATAAACACGAAGTTGTAAATCTGTTACTGTACCTCACGGTGATTCACTAAAAAAAATTTTTTTTAAAAATGGCTGGAGGAATCTGTCAGGATGGGAGATATGTATTGAAAGTAGATAATGGACCAAACATGATAACCTCTCAGTATCTGTATTGCAAATCATAATGCTGAAAAGTAGAGAGAGTATGGGGAATATTGTCTGCCATGGAGGCAGGGGGAAGGTGTGTAAGGGGGGGCATACCTGGGATATTGGTGGTGGGGAATGTGCACTGGTGGAGGGATGGGTGTTTGACCATTATGTGATTGTAAACCAAACATGAAAGCTTGTAGCTGTCTCACAGTGATTCAATAAAATTTTTTTAAAAAACGAGGTGCTTCAAGTCAGTATTGTCATAGATGCAATTCCAAGGTTCTAGTACAACCAGGAGTGGATGACTAAGACAGGATAAAGGGCATAACCATGCAATGGGAAGTTGGTCATGTGAATGAGAGGCCAGGATACTGAAGGGATCAGTTATGGATATTCAGTCACCAGATTCATAGTGTTCTAAAGCATAATAATGAGCCACTACATCTCAAAGCACTGCGAGTGAATGACCTTGGGATAGGTGTGTGGTGGTTTGTAGCCAACTGCAGCAAGGAGTGATAAGTAATAGAGTCAGAGGCAGTTAGGTCATACGCTGTTCTGCCATGATGGAGTAACAGGAATGGGCTTTATCCTCTCATCTTAACCAGTTAAAAACTAAAATTTATAACAAACCTGTGAAGCCATCGTTCTCAGTGGGAAGGCAGGCAAGGGAGGGCGGTGGGCCCTGTGTTAGCTTCTCTCTTCTGCCTGGAGAGAAGTTCCAGAATGATAGTACAGTGAGTAGAACATTTGCCTTGTACACAGATGACTGGAATTTAATTCCCAGCATCCCATATGATTGCCCAAGCACTGCCAGGAGTATTCCTGAGTGCAGAGGCAAGAGTAAGCCCTAAGTTCTGCCCCCCCAAAAGAGGTCTACCTGGAAAAGATAAAAACTAAAATAGCTGTATCCCACAATATCATTCAAAAATATTTAAAGGACTGCAAAGAAAAAAATCCCTTTCCAAAGACAAGGTAAAATTCAGCATGTCTGGCATCTATATCTGAAATGACTATCAGATATGCAAAGAAGCATGAAAAATAACCCATAAAGGGGAGAAAAAGCCATCAATAAAAGTAGACCCGAAAGGGACTCAAAACAACTACTATATATATATATATATATATATATATATATATATATATAATTTGTTTTAAAGCATGTATATGTTAAAAGATGTGAAAAACATTAAGCTTCTGAAAATAAAATGTGAGTGTTTGACTACATATATTTACATGTATATACACACAGGCTGAGCAGAACTTAAGTGAAAGTGTAGCCATTGTAGAAAAAAAATTACTGATTTTGAATACATAGCAGTAATTTTTCCCCAGAGGGGGAAAAATACCTAAATAGATGAGCTAGCTATAGGACAGTTTAAGTAATATGTCTATAATTTGAGCCCCAGAATGAGGGGGCTGAATTAATGGCACAGTGGGCAGGGCATTTGCCTTGCATGCAGCCAACCTGGGTTTGATCCGCAGCATCCCATATGGTCCCCCAAGCCCACCAGCAATGATTCCTGAGTGCAGAGCCAGGAGTATCCCCTGAGCACTGCCAGGTGTGGCCAAAAACAAAGAGCCCCAGAAGGAGTAGAGAGAGATTAAAGAAGAGGATGAAATGAACTCTAGAGTGAGATTAACTAGGGCAAAACAATTTTTTTGAAGGAATAATTGGAGGGGATTTTTTCAAACTTGATGATAGCTCTAAATCCACAAATCTAAGAAATTGAAGAATGCCAGCCAAAAAAATGTGAAGAAAAATACACCAAGATATGTTCTAATCTTTCTTAAACCCAGAGGAAACCTTGACAGCAGCTCTGAGAGCTTTAGGAAGGAGAAATAGTGATGTGGAAATAGCCACAGTGAAGCAGTTCCAGTTCTAAATAGTGGGGAAGTAAAGAGAATCCAAAGGGAAAGTGTGAGAAAAAGGGATGGTGCTGACTGATCTGAGCTTTCCAAAACCACAGGGGAAAGATTTCAGGAGTTGGGCAGGTGCTAGAGATAATATCAGCATGGGGAACAAAGGAGGTTATAGTTGCATAAAAATAATCTGTCAATCCTGAACCCTTATAAACCTCTCAAGACCTGTCTAAATAGGGGGCAAAGGGCATGGTGTAATTATTCCTGAGGGTCAGCAATTAGGGCGTAGGGGGCTGTGATTCTTGGGAATGGGGAGACTGAGGGCTCTTAATGGAAACAAGCAAGGGGGGGGGGGCGCCTCGGGCAGGAATGGTAATACAGCAGGGAGGGTGTTTCCCTTGCACTCAACTGACCCAGATTCAATCCCTGGCATCCCATATGGTCCTCCCAGCACTGCCAGAAGTGATTCCTGAGTGCAGAGCCAGGAGTAACCCCTGAGCATCTCTGGATATCCCCACACCATACAGCCCACCCCTCTCTTCCGTACCTCCCCCCAGAAAAAAATAAAGGCAAGCAAGCTACTTTGTAGTTCAGTGCTGCTGGAAACTAGGGAAATCAATCTGAGGGTTGAACTCTGTGGTCCTTACTGATTTTCTGGGCATCTACTGTGAATGTGTGTGTGTGTACATCATTGGTTTTGATTTTTCTCTCTACTCAGCTTTGCATCCTAAATTTTTTAGGCCCTTGTTGTAGGCCTGGAGCGATAGCACAGTGGGTAGGGCATTTGCCTTGCATGAAGATGACCTGGGTTCGATTCCTCCGTCCCTCTCAGAGAGCCCAGCAAGCTACGGAGATTATCTCGCATGCACAACAGAGCCTGGCAAGCTACCCGTGGAGTATTTGATATGCCAAAAACAGTAACAGCAAGTCTCACAATGGATGTGTTACTGATGCCCACTCAAGCAAATCAATGAGCAACAGGGATGACAGTGACAGTGACAGTTGTAGAGAAGCCATGCATATGTACTATAATTTCCTATGCATTTGGAGGGAACCTTTCTGCAGTATTTGGATGCAATGTTTGAACTTAATCTATTTTTCTTTTCAACTATGTTTGGTTTTTCAAAAATAGTCCTGATGTCTCTTACCAGAAGTTTTTTTCACTCATATCCTAATGCTGTTTTTACTAGGTCTGAGATCTCACAAGCCATTTTTCCCCCTTGGTGGCTTCATTCATCTCCTTCTGAAAGTCAGTTGATGTCTTCTTGATAGCTCACATTTATAGAGCCCTACCTTGTCAAGACTTGAAGGAAAAGAAAGCATTCTATTAAAAATTGAGAATTAACTGGGAAGGATTAAGGAATACTTGGAATACTTAGTTAAAATCAAGCAAAACAAACACAGGCTGCTCCTGTGAGCTTGTTTTGACAATCAGCTTTTCCTCAGAACTTCTTTGTTCTTCAAGATTATATAGCTGTTCTATTTTTCTTTAAAAGGGGGAAAAGATATAATTGAGTAGAACTGTTCTAGCCTTCAGTATTAACAATAGGAAAGCTGGTTATTTAGATCACACTGCCATAAATGATGTTCCGTTGCTTGCTTGTTGGTTGTGTACCTTAATCACAAAGCAAATATTTAAGGAAAAATCAGACATCATGTAGTATTATCATGCTGATAATAGGAAATCTATAAAATTCTAGTTGCTACCATATTGACTAGCAGTGTAACTGTGTAAGAGAAACATTTTGCAGGTTTAGGAGGATATTTGTGACCATAGTAGTACTATTTATGGATTACATTATATTTCCCTTGGTTATAATGTGGTCTTAAAATCTGTGGTCTGTTAGTAGAAGCAGTAGAAGTAGTATATATGTGTTATTTATTTTCTAAAGCTACGCTTCCTGTGGTCTGCCTTCTGTAAACGTGTATCTATCAAATTCAGGCTGTCTAAGGATATTATAAAATTAACTTGATGTATATCACAGATTATCCTTGATGTAGCATGTGTATCTCAAGTTTATTTTTCTTGCTGTATTTTATCTCTATCATTATGGTTTTGTTGATTTTTAATTTCCCTCAAGTAAAGAAGCACCTTGAAAACCAGACATTATAAATACATCATCCTTCTTCCAAAAATAGTCTGACGTACAGATTTTCATTTGTAGTAAAACAGTTTAAGTCTGCCACTGTGAATGGTTTTTAGAAGGTTGAGTTGGGGAGAAAAATTTAAGAAATGCTACTATCTTTGCCACATGTTCAGTGTCACATATGTACGATGGCTGCCAGCAAGGTAAAGTGGTATTAATATAACACAGCACAAGGGCAGCATCCCAACAGACTCCCATTATATTACTCTGCCGCCAAGGACTATGGTGTCTGTTTTAGGTGACCTTATTTTTAATATTTTTATATTGTTTTGTCCAGTTATCCATAGGAAAGAAAATCGGTACACATTTTTAAAATAACATACATTTGGGATGCAGAAGAAGGATCTTCAATCCATTTTATCTTCTAAAGTTCTAAGCTGTTTTTGTTTAAGTACCATCATTCTGTAAGTTGAAAGTCATTTGGTAAATAATCAAAAAATATAAAGAGTTTAGGGAGAGTTGTAGGAGTTCATTGTCTACCCTGTATGCAACCGACGCTAGTTCAATTGTATACGGTAGCTTGAGCCTTTCCAGTAATGATTCTGAGCATGCGCAGAGCATGAGCAAGGCTTGAGCACCCCAGGCGTGGGCCACGGCTTCCACCTCCACTCCACAAAGAAATATAAAAAGTTCATTATCAGTAACTAAGGGTTTTGAAAGAGGTTTTAGGCTCACCCTCAGACAGGCATTAGTTTGTTCTGGTTATAAACAGAAATAACGCAGCTGCCCAATTAAATGAATTTTGTCAAATTCAAGGCAATAATTGTTTATCATTAAAAATTTTAGTTTTTATTAATTCGAATTTGAAAATTAAAACTTTATACTCAAGATTAAGAAACACTAAAATATGTAACTTTTAAAATTTATTTTCTGTATTTTTAGTGACTGGACTAGAGCGATAGCAAAGCTGGTAGGGCATTTGCCTTGCACGAGGCCGACCCAGGTTCAATTCCTCCGTCCCTCTCAGAGAGCCCAGCTAGCTACCCTTGGCATATTCGATATGCCAAAAACAGTAACAACAAGTCTCACAATGGATACATTACTGGTGCCTGGTCGAGCAAATCGAATGAACAGTGGGACAACAGGGCTATGGGAGTGCTACAATTTTTAGTGACTGAACATTCTAAACATTGAGTTTGAAAAACTGGAGCTAGCAGTACTTCTTCCTCTCTCCTTATTGTGGTCTTTTATTAAAGTTTAAAAAATCATTTTCAGTATGTAATATTTTTTTCCCCATCTCAGTAGTCAAAGAGAAAAACTATACTTTTAGAAAATATTATCAGTATGATTAAGAAACTCTTTGTTTTTGGCATTGGACTTACTGGAAGAGAAGATAGTAAATAAAACAGATGATTCTGTTTCCTTCCAGGTCTGCGGGTCACGGTGCTTCTGACGTCCTTCCTCATGGTCCTAGGGACCGGCCTGAGATGCATACCCATTTCAGACTTGATGCTCAAAAGAAGGTAAACTGTAGAAAAAAAAAAACTAGTTTTTTTCCCAAAAACTTTTCTCTTTTGTTATCAGTATATTACATGTATCTAATTATAAATTTTTTAGTAAACAGTTACATTTTTAAACTTAAGCGATATTATTTTAGTAGCATTTTCCTGCCTACTTGATGATTAATCCAATGGACATTTACTAGCTGTAATGTGGGAAATACTAGTCCCTACGTATTAAAAAGGGAATGGGTTAATCTTCATGCTTCACAGGAGCTGTAATGACATAGGAAAATAATAGTATAATTTAGGGGGTAAGAATGTAGTTAATCCCTACAAATATATAAAATGTCACTGAGAAGATTTGGGGGCAGTGGTATCAAAAAGTATTCATGTATGCTATGATCATTCAGCGAGACAGTTGAGGAGGAGAATTTTGCTAACTAGATCAGGAGGATATTCCAGATATTCCACACAAGAGTAAAGGCCGAGAGGCACAGACCCTCTAGGAATGGGTTAGTGGTTCACATGCAAACCAGTAGCATTTCTGCTACCAGGTTCCATGGATCTAGTTAGATGAGACACAAGATACTGAACATTTAAAATTTTTCTTTCCAATGACAATTTACTAGTATTATTTACTAATAATAATTTATATGACCAGTAATAATCCATAACTTACCCGTAATCTTTAGCTATAGAAATGATTTACCAATAATAATCTATAATTTTGACTGAACACATCAGTTTCTTGAAACTGTGCTTGTCAAAGTGGGCCACTTGGATGTGGCCTTGAGAGCCTTAAGGAAATGCTCGTCCAGGCTTCCCGGGTAACTCCAAGGGCTGGAGCTCATACCGGCACCCTGGGTTCAGACCTGATGCTGCCTGGATCCCAGTGCAGGATGCTCCCTGCACTGGTATAGTTCCTCTCCACCCACAACCTCCAGAAAGCTAGGTATGTTTTCTTTCATACAGGGGCCACAAATGCCCAAGTTTGGGAGACGTTGGTCTAGAGAATAATGCCCAGTGGGGCTGAAGCAATTTACGGTGGATAGGGCTTGCCTCTCATGCAGCCGACCCGGGTTCGATCCCCGGCATCTCATATGGTCCCTTGAGCACCGCCAGGAATGATGCCTGTGTGCAGAGCCAGGAGGAGCCCCTGAGCATCACCTAGGTGTGACCCAAAATTAAGGAAAAAAAGAACACATAGGAATGGGGTATAAAAGGGTGAGTTTAGAAGAGGAGATTAAGTAATCTTTGTGGAGGCAGGAGCTGTGGGAAAGCATGAGCTATATCTGATAGGACTCAGGGGCTGCTCCTGGTTCTGTGGCCACTGGCCATACCCAAGGGACCATATATAGTGCCAGAGATTTGAACTGATGTCAGCTACATGCAACTCAAGTGCTTTGCCCCCTATACTATCTCTTCAGTTCACGTAAGCAATCCTGTGTATTCCTTTTCAGACAGCTGGGAAAAATTTTAATTTTTTCACTTTTGGTTTTCTTTCTTTTTTTGTTTTGTTTTGGGACCACCCCCAGCAATGCTCAGTGATTACTCCTGGCTCTGCACTCAGAAATTATTCCTGGAGTTGCTGGGTTGGGAGGCGGGGCACAGGGAGACCCGTATGGGGTATGACAAGTGCCCTACTCATTTATCCACTGTACTTTGTCTCTTGCCCCAACACATTAATTCTTAATTAGGACAATAATGGGGTCAGACCTATGTTAAAGAAGCTGCTGTTATGTGGGATTCATTATAGGAGGTGGAGACTACTGGCAGGAGGGCAGGAAAGAGGCAGTGAGACCCCAAACTAGAATCATTCTTGCACTTTTGGTTTATTTACTAGTTCATTTATTTAACATAATTCATTGAGCTCTTACTGTGTATTTATCTCTTTCCTGGGCATGCTAAGTTCTCCTTTTCCCGGGTCCCGGTCCCCCACAGAGAACATAGTGGACCAATCCCTGCCTTTTAGAGTTGCTTTATTCCAGTTGAGAACATTGGCAAAAAACTTGATTTTTTTTAAGTGTGTGTGTATGGCATATATATGGTGTGTATGTATATATATGGTATGTATTATGAAAAATTAAATGAGGGGGCAGAGCAGTAGTACAGCAGTTGGGGTGCTTACCTTCCACACTGCTCGCCGAGGTGTGAGCCCTGGCACCCCATGGGTCATCAGAGCCCGCCAGGAGTGATCCCTGAGCTCAGAGTCAGGAGTAAGCCCAGTGTGCCGCCAGGTATAGCCCAAAAACAAAAGAGTAAAATAGGAAAGAAGGATTTGAAATGTATGGAAATGATAGTGAAATTTGTAATTGAAAGGCCAAAGCATACTGGAAAGCTAATTTTGGGATATAAAATTCCCAAAAAACAAACAGATGATACACTGTTTGCAGGCGAAGTATTCTGGACAGAGAACGGCGACTGTGAAGGGTGCAGGGAGAAAGGTGTCAGCCAGAGCTGAGTGTGGGTCCTTAGGGGAAGAGAGGAAGTTGCTGGTCCTAATGGAGAGTGTTGGGGCTGGAGGTGGAGAGTGGGAGTGGGGCACTCGTGCCCGCTCTGGGTACTTTAGCTTCTCCTGGGCTAGGAAACTGTTTTGCGTGGGTCCAAGTGAAGGCAGTGAATATGGTGAGGAGTGGTCAGATTCTGCCTATATTTTGGATTGGATACTGGGAGAAAGGGAAAGTGAGCGTGGAGCCTGCGCGCTGGGGATTTGTGGGGAAGGAAAGGCCACGCAGGCGCAGGAGCGAGCCGGTGAGGAGGGCAGGAAGCAGGACAATAGAAGTTTCACCTAGAGACGAGGAAATTGATTTTATTCACAGGGCACAGCAGTAGATTTTTGGAAGAGCAATGTCTTCCATTTGGAGCAGGACCTTTTCATTTTCAAAGTAAATTAAATTTTTCAAAACACGTTATCTTTCTACAAGATAAAGAATACAGGTGTTCCATATTTTAAAAGGAAGATGAAAAACCTCATTTGGGTTCCTGTGAAAGGCTAGTCTTCATTTCCTTTGTTTCTGACTGAAGGTTTTTTAAATTCTTTAAGCAAGAGTCCCATTATTTTTTGATAAGTTCTTGATTTCTCTTATTATCCAGCTTTTTAATCATTGACACTTCTTTTCACGAATCATGAATCACGAAATCCCGTTGATTGTCGAGTGGCTCGAGCAGTCTCAGTAACCTCAACATTTGTCCTATCCCTAAGATTTTAGAAGCCTCTAAAGGTTTCAGGGTCAGGGGAATGAGATTCAGCTGGTTTCTGGCTTTGGCATATAGATACACCATGGGAAACTTTCGAGGCTGTCCCATGTGGGCAGGAAGCTCTCAGTAGCTTGCTAGTTTCTCCCAGAGGGAAGAGTAGGTTATAAGATATCTGGGAGCTTCTGGGAGCTTGCTTTTAAGTCTCTGGATGTTGGCCGTTGATGGGATTACACACACCTGGGTTCCTCTGCCGGTACATTCATGCGTGAGGCCTGTCTGAACGTGCGGAGAGGGGCCTTGAGCATGGCTGTGGCTAGGTTCCGGTGGTCTTCGGGCACCTGGAGCTCTGCTTGGGGCAGGGAGGGAAGCTGGAACCCATCCCCTCCGAGGGGCCCCAGGGAAGACAGCCAGGCGTGCGGGCAAGAGACTCTCTGAAGACTTTCACATTTCTTTTAAGAACAAATTTCAACATAAGCTTAAATTTAACTTCAACATTAAAATGGTTATTCAACATGTTTGTCAACTTTTCTTCTGGGCCTCCCATACTATCACTGGTTTCATCTTCTCTCCAGGAAAGTCTATTAGACTAAAAAAAAAAGAAAGGTAGAAAATTCTATTTATTTCTATTGTTTTCTAAAACAAATATTTACGTGGAGAAGGTGATGTGAAAAAGTAATAGTTAATGTTAATTTTTTTTAATGTAGGAGTACTGCTATTTATTTTATTTTATTTATTTGCTTTTTGTGTCACACCCGGCGATGCTCAGGGGTTACTCCTGGCTCTGCATTCAGGAATTACTCCTGGCAGTGCTCAGGAGACCATATGGGATGCTGGGAATCGAACCTGGGTCAGCCGCGTGCAAGGCAAATGCCCTACCCGCTGTACTATTGCTCCAGCCCCAGGAGTACTGCTATTTATTCAGCCATTGATTAAGCTGATTGAATTGGACATGAACTCCACATTACTTTTCTTTTTTTATTGAATCACAGTTACAAAGCTTTCATGTTCGAGATTCAGCCGTACAATGATCAAACATTCATCTCTCCATCAGTGCACACTTTCCACCACCAGTGTCCCAGTATATCCCCCCCACCCCCTCCCAGTCTTCACCCTGCTTCCATGGCAGGCAATTTCCACAATACTGTCTCTCTACTTTTGAGCATTATGTTGTGCTCGAATGTTCCCACCACCATTCAAGCCTGCCTGCCAGGGGCAGATGCTAGATCATTTATTGTCCATTGCTCATTTTGAATATCATGGATGCCGCCGTGGAATCCTAGGTTGTAAATGATTGGGTTCCAGAAACATTTCTGTAGGGCACTAATCCATTTTGGGATTCACTTGGGCAACTCGGGGCCAGGGCTGTTGGTGCGCTAAGATGGCACCCAGAGGCACATTGTGAGCCTGTAGGCTCCCAGGCCGGGGTGGGACCCGGGGAGGGACATGCGACATGGAGATTTAATCCTGGAACCCGCATACCTGGGCCTTGCTTGTGGAAGCTGTTGGTTGCCGGAATTCCATCTGGAATGGGTGGAGCGACTGTACCTGCTCCATCTGGGGTGCCCAAATGAAATTGGCTCGGTATGGGGTCCAGAGGGATCTCCAGCTTTGTGGTGTCTTCCAGGACTCACTACTGTGTCTCTGGCTTTTGATCTTTTTTGAGATTTATCTATGGGTCTCTGAAGCAAGACAGTAAGTTGGTTCATGGGTGTGACTGCCAGTGCTTCCATGTGTAGTGGGAAGTGGGGGGAGGTAGCCCTGGACTGGAGCCATAGCACAGCGGGTAGGGCATTTACCGAGAATATTCCACCTGTATGGCAGAGTCTGGCAAGCTTCCTGTGGCATATTGGATATGCCAAAAACAGTAACAAGTCTCACAGTGGAGACATTACTGGTGCCCGCTCAAGCAAATCAATGAACAACAAGCAAATCAATGACAGTGCTACATGCTATATCTTGGTGAGATTCGTCCTGAGATGAGGTCAAGTTGGGGGTATGGCAGCAAGTTTGGATTGTGGAAGCAAGCAACTGCTGGGGGCTCTGCTTGGGCAGATACAAGCGAACCTGCCCCCCTTCGATTTACCTCAGTCTGTTCAGCCATGCATGGGTCTGAGATTAACTGTGGCTTTTGATCTCTTTCAAGATTTATCTATGGGTCTCTAAAATAAGGCAATAAATGAGCTTGTATAGCTGAGCCGGAGGTGGTTTGTGGGCATGGTTCCCACATACCTAACTTTTGGCTGTTTAATTTCTTGGTAAACTTGGTCCCAAGTTGTTGGGGTCCGGCAAAAGGCACAGCAGCAATTTTGGGGGGTGTCAGGAAGTCTGAAGGCACCATCAGGCTGCTGATGCATTTTCCCCACAGGTACAGCTTGACCTGTTGGCAGCACCATACCCCTTGAAATAGTTAATTTTTTAAAGAAATAATTTAAAAGAAAATGTAAACAGAAAATATAAGAAAGGAAAATTTAACTGTTTCACGAAAAAGAATGTAAACATTAAATTTTTCAATCCTATATCCTCATCTCTAGAGAGTATAGGACCCAGAGTGTAGGGAGAAAGACAGGAAAGGAAAGTAATTAAGATGGAGAGTAAGGAGAGGCAGATAGGAAGTAGTGAGGAGCAGGGGTCAAGGGCCTCAGACATTGGTAGTGTAGAGGTAAAACTATATATCCAACCACAGAGTTAACAACACTAAATACATGAGGTCCAGATTCAATCAAACTTAAAAATGAGCCTGTCAAGGTAGCAGTGGGGGGTGTTTGGGGCAGGAGGGGGTATGGGAACACTGATGATGGTATTGGTGTAGAATATTGCATATCTGAAACTCAGAGCTTTAATAAGGTTCTTTAATAACTTTTAAGTTTAGGAATATTATTTCCATAAAGTGAACTTTCTGGAATACATATGCAGTTACTAAAGTAAAAATGCTACAATTGTTACAGCATATTTTTGTACATATTTAGAGTTCTTCTGGCTTAGCTAAGAAGATGCTTTGGAGTTACTTAACATTTTATATCAGAATAGGAAGATAAGATTGAAATTTTATTACATTCATTTTGTAAAACATACAGAGGTGGTTCAGATGAGGTCTAGAGTTAAGATTTGGGTTGTGTGAAATATTTGTATTTGAGTAGTGGGTTCAGTAGATTAGCAGCTTTAAGCTTTAGTATCTATCAGATAAATACGGAAAGATCTTGACACCTACCGGAGAGGGATAAAGACGCTTCATTTGCGTTTGGCCATTCCTGAGACCAGCATTTAGCAACCTGTTTTTGTGACTGTTTCAGTTGAAGGTTTCTGAACTTCTAACCTAGTCCTCTGGAATAGTTCCTCATACTTCCTGTGTTTTAGCTTCTGTAAGTTTAAAGACACAAAAACAGCTTTCTGATGAGCCCTTTCCTCAGTCAAAGCTATTCTAATCACCTTCCTGCAGGTAATCTTCTTTTGCAGTGCATCAGTATTTCTTTTCTTTTCTTTTTTTTTTTTTTTTGATTTGGTCACACTTGACAGTGCTTAGGGCTTTATTCCTTTCTCTTTTCTCCTGGCAGTGCACTGAAGACTGTATGTGGTGAGGTGGGTCAGCTGGGTCAGCCGTATGCAAGACAATCACCTTGCCTGCTGTACTGTCTCTCCTGCCCTCATCAGTATTTTTCTTATTTGCATTTCACCAGTAAAAAATAGGAAAGATTAATTTGCCACTTTTCTCTTAATATCATAGAATAAATAAGGTGTTTAGAATGAACTCTATGAAATTTCTTCTATGATCAGGAATTAAATTATAACTTCTGCCCCCAGATTATAGGTAACATTGCCCTATAGAGAAAAGAGTATACTGGATGCCCAGTAAACAATAAAAACCTTTGGGAGATAAATTTATGGTAAATTAGATCTGCATTTTAGTCACAGTTCTATCCAGTGATTCTCATAGTACATGCCAGTTTGTCTTTTAATTCATTGTAACATCACTAATATTAATAACAGATATCATTTAGTAATATGTTAGGTAATAGGATAATACAATTCTTGAAAACAGATTTTGTGTAACTATACTCCATTTTGGAATGCTTTGCCTGCCAAAATTACATATAAATGAGCACTCCATGAAAGATGAGTTACTTATTAAATGGCTTTTTGGCAACTACTTAACAAACCAGTGAGGGGAAAAGAAACTTAAAATTTCTACCTTGCTATTTAAATAAATTCCAGTTAGATCAGTATTTATATGTAAACAGTGAATCCTAGAAGCAAGTAGAAAATGGCTGTTTTTTAAGTTGTAACAATGGAGAAGACCTTCCAACTAAGACATAAGAAAAGGACTTAATGACACATGACTGCTTTAAATATACTAAAACAAGAAGTCAAAAACAGGTTAAAAGGGGGCTGGAGCGATAGCACAGCGGGTAGGGCGTTTGCCTTGCACACGGCCGACCCGGGTTCGATTCCCAGCATCCCATATGGTCCCCTGAGCACCACCAGGAGTAATTCCTGAGTGCAGAGCCAGGAGTAACCCCTGTGCAATGCCGGGTGTGACCCAAAAAAGCAAAAACAAAAAACAAAAAAAAACAAGTTAAAAACTGCAAAATATTTGCAACAGTAAGGCATATTTAGAAAAATCCTTTCAATTAAAAGAGGAAAATAGCTCAGTTAGAAAATGAGTGATAAATATGGGCAGGTTGCTACAGAAATTAAAATACAAATAATAAAAACTTAAGATAACTTTATTATAATTGTGAACATGAAAATTAACCGAGGAATATGTCCCTGTTTACTGGCAAAGTTGAGAACTCTAACTATAGGGGCAGGTAGGGGGTAGGGCTATTGCCTTGCAGGAGGCGGCTACGGGGGTTCAATCCCCAGCATCCCATATGGTCCCTCAGCACCATCAGGAGTGATCCACTGCCAAAACAAAAAAGAAATAGAAACCTTCTGATATAGAATGAACAATTTGGTAGAACTAAGAAACTTCTGCAAGATACATAGATATGTATACCTAGAAAAATTTAGATTCCCCTGCCTCAGTGCTTTTTTTGTAAAAGTTTGTACCACTCGTGGTGGTGCTGAGGGCTTACTCCTGCCTCTGTCCTCAGGGCTCACTCCTGGTGGTGCTCAGGGACCATATGCAGTGTGGGAGATTGAACCAGTGTTTGCATGTGCAAGACGGGCCTCTTTCCCCCCATTCTGTCTGTCTCACCCAATGTCAATGTTTTTTAAAAGTCTGATCCACAGACTTATTAGAATCTGCTTATTAGAAATTCAGAACCATCTACCTCTCCTGTCCTATTTGTCTAGACTCTAATGAACCTCCAGAATTAGCCACTTTAACACATTCCTTTAGTTAATTTTATGCTCATAGTTTGAGATCTACTGCCACCCAATTGTAAATGTATATTTCATGGTGATTCAATTTAAAATTTAAAAAAAAAGCTACCATTCTAACTTTCAGTATACTATATATATGTATCACTATCACTGTATCACTGTCATCCCATTGTTCATCGATTTGCTCGCGCGGGCGCCAGTAATATCTCCATTCGTCCTAGCCCTGAGAATTTAGCAGCCTCTTTATATATTCCTCCTCTCTATATAAAGTACGTATAGAATAATAGCATGATATTTTTGATGCCTCACTTTAAGGCATATTAAGATTTGTCCTCTAATTAATAACCTCTTTCTCCAGTTTGACTCTTAAAACTCCAAAGTTCGATTTTGTAACAGTGCCTCTGTGAGATTGTTAGGTAGATTAAGAAAGATTGGTACACACCTCACACCACAGAGACTAGCACACATCCAAAAGAACAAAAGCAACCGCTGTTGGAGAGGATGTGGGGAGAAAGGGACCCTTCTTCATTGCTGGTGGGAATGCCGACTGGTTCAGCCCTTCTGGAAAACAATTTGGATGACTCTCAAAAAATTAGATATTGAATTCCCATTTGACCCAGCAATACCACTGCTGGGAATATATCCCAGAGAGGCAAAAAAGTACAATCGAAACAACATCTGCACATGTATGTTCATCGCAGCACTGTTTACAATAGCCAGAATCTGGAAAAAACCCGAATGCCCCAGAACGGATGACTGGTTGAGGAAACTTTGGTACATCTATACAATGGAATACTATGCAGCTGTTAGAAAAAAGGAGGTCAAGAATTTTGTAGTCAAGTGGATGGGCATGAAAAGTTTCATGCTGAGTGAAATGAGTCAGAAAGACAGAGACAGACATAGAAAGATTGCACTCATCTATGGTATATAGAATAACAGAGTGGGAGACTAACACCCAAGAACTGTAGAAATAAGTACCAGGAGGTTGACTCCATGGCTTCGAGGCTGGCCTCACGTTCCGGGGAAAGGTCAACTCAGAGAAGCGATCACCAACTACATTGTAGTCGAAGGCCAGGTGGGGGAAGGGAGTTGCGGGCTGAATGAGGGCTAGAGACTGAGCACAGCGGCCACTCAACACCTTTATTGCAAACCACAACAGCTAATTAGAGAGAGAAAACAGAAGGGAATGCCTTGCCACAGTGGCAGGGTGGGGTGGGGGGGAGATGGGTTTGGGGAGGGTGGGAGGGACACTGGGTTTACGGGTGGTGGAGAATGGGCACTGGTGAAGGGATGGGTTCCCAAACTTTGTATGAGGGAAGTATAAGCACAAAAGTGTATAAATCTGTAACTGTACCCTCACGGTGATTCTCTAATTAAAAATAAATAAATTTAAAAAAAAAAAAAGAAAGATTGGTACAAGTTGATGCGTGGTAAGCATTCAACAGGGAGAAAAGGTGGACTCGCAGGTGTATAAACTAGAAAATACTTTTCCTGTGATTGTCTTTAGAGTATATAGAATCACTTGTCTTTATTTCTGAGGCATTTCTTCTAAGTTCCTGAAATGTTACACATGAATTTTTTTTTCCGTGAAAGGTTGGTGGAGAAACTACATCCACAGTACTCAAGGTACTCAAAGTACTCCTGATTGTGTGCCTCAGAGACCATATGGACATGGGGTGCTGGGTCAGTTGTGTGTAAAGCAAGTGCCCTCCCACTGGACTATCTCTGCAGCACCCAAGAAAAATGAATCTTTTATCCTGAAAGGATTGCTTTTTTTTTCTCATGCATAAAAACAATGAAGGGGCTATAGTTCAGTGGTAGAGTGATTTTGTGATTCCTTGCATTTGTGATTCCCTTGGTTCAGTCTCTAGCACCATAAAAAAATATTGCATGATAAAGAAAAATGTTGTAGGTTTGACTATATAGATGTTTGAACCTTTATCTTCAAAGCAAATCATAAAATTAAAATTCAAGATAGGAAAATAAGTCTTACAGATATGATAGATAACAGATGGATTCTTTTTTGAAAAGTGAGTAGGAAATGGATGTTGTCTATGTACTTAACAAATGTTGCTTTCTAGAATTTATTTAAATTAATAGTTCAGTAGTCAGAATTTATTGATAGTTTATGTATTACTAAGATAAAGGCTAAGCTATATGAAGAAACCAGAAATACATAAGCTCAATGAAAGAAGTTTGTTTTATCTAAAGTAGGGGTGAGTAACTTCTTTTCTGTCAAGGTCCATTTGAATATTCATAACATGTTCACAAGCCATACAATACAGATGGACCAACGCTAGGTAGCTGACAAGAAGAACACATGTCTGTTCTGTCATGTACCAGGGCCAGACCATGTGGTTTTCGACCAGCTGACTGAACATTTCACACCCCTCCTAAGAAGTAGGCTAAAGGCTGGTCAAGACAGCTGTTTTATACAGGGGTACTCAGGTTCCAACATGCCCAAGAGTATCCCCACATTGTCTGTGTGGACAGAGCTGACTCCTTATCCTGCTCTCACTCCAGCACACAGTGCTCTCTGGGTGATGGCTTAGGACTTGTATGTTTCGCTACTGTCTATCACACGGCCACTCCTTTCTCTAGGATAAGCTGGTATAACGCGACTCTCTTAAAACCTAAGGGTACTATGAAAAGAGAAGCCATAAACAGAGTTATCTTTGGTTGGTAGAAAATGCTTCCATGTGTTCTGTTTAATGGATAACTCCATAATCCTATTCAGTCAAGTTTTGTATCCAACTCAAAGCCCAGAGCCCAGAATTCTGTCTGATCTTTTTGACTCTCTAGGAGAAGTGTATATGTGTGTGTGTGTCTGTCTGTCTGTCTGTCTGTCTGTCTGTCTGTCTGCAGTTTCTCATTCTGCTTTCTGCCAGGTGTGGATCTGAGGCTTGCTTCATGATGAATTGTTTTGTGGGTCTTGGGCAGTGCGCTTCCTCCAGTGCTTCTGGTCTATTTATGTTTGGTAGGTTCCATATAAATGTATTTTTTTTTTTTTTTAGCCTTCACCCAAAAATAGTCCCTTCCAGCTGTGACTCTGAGGCCTGCTAATTCTCCTTTCTGTTACTGGCATTTATGCTCAGCTCATTCCCTTTCCTTCAGTTAAGTGGAGACTGTAATGGGTAGGTCTGGGAAGGAATAAAACATTTAATCTCTCTTCTTAGACAGACTCTGAAGGATGTTTTGCTTCTTGCCATTCAGACTACAGAAACAATCTGAAAATTCCAATGTGTAGATTCTTATTAAATTTAGACTGAATATGTCAGGCAGAGAAAACTCAGTAACAGAGTTCTTGTTTGATCTGTGCTTGAACACCAGCTGACTTTCCGTCTCTGTGGTGTCGTCCTTACAGCAGAAAGGGCAGGGAACACAAGCAATGCTCTGATTTTATAATCTATTTTCAAGTTATCGCAGGCAGTGGTTCATCTGCATCTCACCTTACCTGCCTTTTCATCTCGCCTCAGCTTCCATTTCAGCCTAATACCTAGCCTGCCATCTGTGTCAAACATATCTTTATGAATGTGGCGCCCAACTTCAGGAGCTAATTGCTCAGCCAGGGAACAAGTTAAGCCTCTGTAATGAGGTGATTATGGTTGAGAGAATTTCTTTTCTCCTTGGCAGTCCAGAGCCAGTGGTTGGCTGTGATGGGTAGGCAGCAGCTCTGCTCCCCGGGAACCTCAGTGTCCTGTCGTGCCCTATGCTCCTTGGGATATTGGCAGCCGGTTCATCAGCACTTCCATCGCATTTCGTCCTGGAGGGACAGGGAGACCAGGGAGAACAATTGTCCTCATGAGATGACCCCGAAACCCTCCTTCTAATCTCATAAGTCTGCACTTGGTTACAAAGCCCCACCTTCCTGCAAGGGGAACTTGGAATTGTTGATTGGCTCATTTCTAAGGACATTATCCATGAGGACTTTTTATGGAGTGTGAGGGGCTCCCAGCAGTGCCCAGGGCATCTGTGGGTCACTGCTAAAGATACCGATGGTCATTTTAATTCCTCAGACTTCTTTTTTTCCTCTTCACTTTAGGCATTAATATTTCAGCACCAATCCCACCGCCAGTGTCAGCTTCACTCACAGTGCTCCCTTACTCCCTCCCCACCCTATCCCTACCTCTTAACAGACATATTACAAAGTCCCGCTAGTTGCAGCTTAGATCTCATGTTTTCAGGTTGTTGTTGTTGTTGTTGTTGTTGTTGTTGTTTGAGTCTGTGTTTGGTTATGTGGCTACACCACTCAACCATATCACCTATACAACTGAAGCCCTGATGCCTGTTCACCCCTTATTTCCCATTCTCTTCTTCCCCTCCTTGATTTCTTTCCCTCTCTGTCCTTCTCTCTAATCACAGGGGTCAAGGGTGATCTAGGCATCCTGCTTCTCTATAATACATTTCCTCATCAGGTATTCTGTATACCACAGATAAGTGAGGTCATCCAGTGTTTGTCTTTCTTCTTCTGGCTTATTTGACTCAGCATGATATCTTCCAGTTTCAACCATGTTGAAGCAAATTGCATGATTTCATCATTCCTTGGAGCGGCATAGTATTCCATACATCCCACATCTTCAATAACATAATCTGTCGTTAGACACCTAGGTTGATTCCATATCTTAACTACTGTACTGAGTGCAGCAGTAAATTATGGTGTTCATATGCCTTTTTTGAGGGTATGTTTTTGTCTGGGAGTTGATGACCCAAAGTGGATAATTCCTCGGACTTTTCACTGTGATAATTCATGTGTTCTCTCCCCAGCACCCCTGACTCAGTGACCTTGCAGGCCTGAGAGCCTTTCTGAAATGTCCTGATGCTCCACTGGCTACGATATGAGCACATGGGCAATGTTGTTGTGAGGAATATTATTTGAGAATTGAATGAGCTAAGCATGGATGACCTTTGTGTTATTGTGAGTTCACCGGCCTTAGAACTTGTAGGTTTGCTGTTTGGAAAATGTGATTCCACTGACTGGTAACAGCATTTATTCATGGTAGTTTGGATTTTATAACTATCAGGAATCATGGTACTTTATGACTTTTTTGCTTATTTTATTAATAATTTGTTTCCTCCAGGTTCTTTTTCTCTTACAATTTTTAGACATAGTAAAATTTACTCATTCCAACTATTCTCCTTCTGGGTGAGATGGGTCTCTTGGGAATCCCTCATTAAAGTTGTTGAAAATCAAAGCACTTACCTTTGTGAGCATCACACTGTGTGTTGTGGCATCACAAGTCATGATTAAAACTGTTTAATGACCCTGTTTCAAGAATATTTTTATGTTGAAATTGCTGTGGTCAGCTTGAGGTCCTCCGACTTGTAGGGAAGGGATTTGCCTTTATAAATTCTTTGTGTCTTCTAGAAAAGTAGTTACTCTTACAAAAACCTTATCTTCATTTTTTTTCTTTATTTAGTATGTTAATGGTTCTTTGGAATTATTTTTCTTTCAAATTTTCCACAATTTGCAAGGATCTGAGCAGACCTGATTCACATTTTTCACCTCCCACTTATAGTTAGACTTCTGCATTAAGGGCCTAACTCTTTTCCACGTGTGTATTTATTGTTACTTTTTCTGCGTTCAAACAACTTTTCTAAGTGAATCAGTGTGGCAATTATTTAAAGCAGATCTGATTCCCCTCATGATGCGAGTTTGACTCACCCCTTTTCTGCCTTTTCTGTCTGGACTTCTGCTGTTTTTCACATTCAGCATTACTCTGGACTGTAATGTGAATTGGGAAGAGCCAGGGCATAGGTCTGGTCAGGGCCAACAGAATAGATCCCTACGTAGAATATTGAGAAGGACAGCAAATGAAATGGAAGCAAGAAACTACACAAACTTAAAATCCAAGTCACAGGCAAGTTCTTTTCTTTTGCAGGGGCGGGGGGGGGCGGGTGGAGGTGACACACCCAGTGGTGCTCAGGGACGTGTGGTGCTGGGAGTACAACCTGGGCCTCTCACACACAGAGCATATGCTCTCCACCTCCATCTTCAAGTTCTTCAAAGTGCATGGAATCTAGTGACTCGCCAGTTTCTGCCCCTTAGCAGATACTTAGTAAATGCTTCTTGAATCTAGACTAATATCCTCATTGTATGGGAGAAGAAATGGAATCCTACCAAGATTTATTGCTACTTTGTTACACTGGAAGCCAGGTTGTCCAGTTTCCTTTCATATCCATGAAAGTTTCTTTTATAATAAGATAATAATAATAATAATTACTATTATTATTATTATTATTATTATTAAAAGACACTGACTATAATGTGACTGGGTATGTAGCATGGCAGTAAATGGGGCACTGACTCACTGGCTCCCTGCCATCAGTACACACTACCCTCACAGCAAAGGCTCCTTTTACCACCTGACCCAGGCACAATATGTTGGCCTGAACATACCTTTTATGTTATAGCACGTTGTACCGTTCGCAGGGCTGGTGGCTCTTTCTAGTCTGCTTATGGGTAGCAGCTTAATAGAAAGAGTGGGTTTGGGCTTCAGACCTGGGCCTGGAGCTTCACTTTATTTGTGTACTTTTGGGCAAGTTTCTTAAATTTCCTATCCCAAGGCTTTCACATCTGCCACATAGCACTGCACTGTAGCACTGTCATCCCATTGTTCATCGATTTGCTCAAGTGGGCACCAGTAATGTCTCCATTGAGAGACTTGTTACTGTTTTTGGCATATCCAGTATGCCACGGGTAGCTTGCCAGGATCTTGGTAGCTTGCTGGGCTCTCCGAGAGGGACAGAGGAATACAACAAATTAAAGTAATTCAAAGTATTTAGTCTGATGTATGCACAAATCAGAGGCTTCTGTAAATACTTGAGCAGTGACAAAGGAGAAACAGTGGCCTCTCTTGGGTTCCCTCCTGGTGCCTCAGCATTACCTTACCTTCAAGATGGGTCATGTTTTTGATAAATTTGAATACTCTTTGCCATACTAATCCATTTGTTGGGCTACTTTCTGTCCAGGAAATGCCTGTTTTTACTGCCTCACAGCCTTCTCATTTTTTCATTGCAGACTGATCCATGGAGGACAGCTGTTAAATGGATTGGCAGGGCCCACTGTTATGAATGCAGCTCCCTTCCTCTCTACGACATGGTTTTCTGCCGACGAACGTGCCACGGCCACAGCCATTGCCTCCATGCTCAGCTATCTCGGTGGGGCATGTGCATTTCTGGTTGGGCCACTTGTTGTTCCAGCTCCAAATGGGACGTCACCACTTCTTGCTTCAGAGAGTAGCAGGGCACACATTAAAGATCTCATAGAGACTGTATTATACGCAGGTACTTTGAAATATGTTGTCTTTGTGTTTTCATTGTCATTGTAAACTCTGCTTTTTGTAGGCCAGTCAGTTCACGTTAATGCTTTTGGCCAGATAATGTACATGTGTGTATATGTGCTTTCCTTCCTGTCTAATAAAGAGGGTTCCCAGATTCTCCCCAACCATAAGTTACTGCTGTGAAGATGTCTATTTATTTTTTTCCCTCTACTTAAGAAGCTGATATATCGTTGGTTTACAATATTATGCTTTTAGGGGCTTCATTTTACACCTCTGTATGTGCAGTTCTCACCACTCTACCACCAAAATTCCGGTGCCATCACAGCACCCTCCCCATTTTAAAGATCCCTCCTTATTCCTTGAGGCACCCAGAAGAGCAGAATCTTAAGGGGATTTTGGTGGGTTTGGTTTGTTGTGGAGAGTCTCCGTCAGTTCAGGGTCAAACCCGTTGTTGTGGAGGACACACCCCGCAGCGCTAGTGAGGCCCTGCTGAGCCAGGGACCAAGCCCAGGCCCTCTGCAGTGCTGGACCTGTACGCTCATCTTTGACCATCCCCCTGATTCTCAGAACTATCGTACCTTTTGCTGGATAGATAACTCCAGAAGTAGAATTATCCAACTAAAAGAACCTCTCGGTAATAATCACTGTAACCCGTGAAGATAAGGCCGGTCCCTTGCTTGACTGCCCCGCAAAAATAAAGCATTCATTACTAAAATGACAGTTAACAGCATGGACTGGTCTTGACTCGACTCTCATGACTTTTCCGCTAGAGTCCTGCTTCTCCAGTGAACAGGGAAGTCAACAGAAGCCGGGCTCAGAGGGAAGGATCACTGCTGAGAGCCTTCCTTTCTGCAGTGTTCCAAAATAGCCATCATTTGGTTGTTCATTGTACTTCTAATATTCCACATTAATTAGACTTGAATTTCTTAAGTTTTGCTCTGTTTCTTTTGTTTTCTGCTTCAGGGATACTTTCCTGTTTTTGTTCAAGTTTATCATACAGATCATACACTGAATCTGTGTTATGTATAGGATTACTTAAAATGTTTTCCATTCAATATGGAGAATTGAAATAGGATCCAGTATCTATTTGCCCTATAATGTTTAAGATTAAAAGTTAAAAATTTGTGACCATGAAAAAAAATTTTATAAAAAAATAGGAAACATTTTCCATTCACAATCTCTTTTCATCTAAGAAAAAAAAATGTGAACAGTGGGTGGCAGTGGTTTGGGTCACACCCCGCCGTACTCATGGCTTACTCTTGGCTCTGCTTAGACTCACTCTTAGTGGTGCTGAGGTTTGAACCTTGCTCATGTGCATGGCAACTGCCTTAACCCTGTAGTGTCTCTCCAGGTCCCTCAAGACATATTTATGCAACCCCTTGTATCTTGATATATAAAATAGGCATGAAAAACACATTTCCTGATAATCACAAGGAATCTTTATTTTAAAACTCTTTCCATATTTGGTAACAAGACCCTTCATGGTGTTAGAACCCAGTTTTAGAAGCTGGTCAAGGGACTGGAAAGATAACACAGGGGGTTAAGAGCACGTGGCTAACCCAGCTCAATCTTGGGCACCAAGGAACATCTCTGGGTGTGGCCCTGCAGGCTCCCAACACCAGTTAATCCTCAGCACCACAGAACCCAAGTAGCAGATCCTTACTACCCCCCTCCACACACACACACACACACACACAAGGTAGTCCATGCAGTGTACAGCAGATTAGCCTATCGTTGGTCATCCCCTCTTGTTCTTAACTTTCTCTATGCTCTCTTTCTGAGGACACACTGAGTCATCCTAGATCTGTTTTGGAATCTTATTATAGACATAGATGTTTTCTCCACGGAGTAACATTTATACTTCCTCTGACAATGGTTTTAACTGGCACCTTCAAGATAAGCTCACATTCATTTAAGATAATCTAAGGTAGTTTTATCTGTGTTGTGTGCCATAGTCCACCATTTTCCTTTGCATTTTCTATGACCCCTTATTTAGAACCTGCTGAAATTTGTTGTTGTTGTTTGGGGGCCACACCCAGCAATGCTCAGCTGTTACTCCTGGCTTTGCACTAAGGAATTACTCCTGGCGGTGCTCAGGAGACCATAGGGGATGCCAGGATTGAACCCTTGTTGGCTGAGTGCAAGTAAACGCCCTACCTGCTGAACTATTGCCCCATCTCAAAATCTGCTGAAATTGAAACCTTCAATTTCACAAAATTCACCTTAGGTTAGTACTATATTTTGTCTCAAATATATCTATATCGCTAGAGCTTAGTTGCTATTCAATAAATACTTATTAGATACAAACTTGAAATATTGAACCTTTTTTACTCTCTGGTCAACATTGTACTTTTTTTTTCCCCAGAATTTGGAGTTGTCTGCTTGCTATTTTCTGCGACACTAACTTATTTCCCATCCCGGCCTCCTCTTCCTCCCAGCGTTGCAGCAGCTAGTCAGAGGTTGAGTTATCGGCGGAGCTTTTGCAGATTATTAAGGTAAATGTACTTCCTGTGATTGAGATATTTTAACTAGCACCTTCAAGATAAGTTCACATTTATTCAAGATAATCTTTCAGCAACACATTAATCAGGTTGTAAATAATTTAGAAAATATTCATATCTTAGGAGGTCACCAAAATACTCCTATAAATTTTGATTTTTAATATTTTAATCATATTTTTATTTAAATAGTTTTAAAAGAAAACATTGAGTAGTACTTATAAAATGAGGATGTTACGTGATTATTGTATCTTTTTCTAATATGAAAAATATTTTTATTATGTATTTTATAGTACACATTAAAATGAGCAAGTGTTGGTTAATACAAGATGAAAAAGATGAATAATGTTTGTTTACATATTATCTCTTCCCTCTGTGGAATCATACTTTGTTTAATTTTATTTTTATAATAATGTAATTGCATTTAGTCATACCATTGAAGTCTAAAATGCCCCAGTATTGAATTTGAGTCTTTGGATATATAGTATATCATTGATGATTGATTTGCAGTTGAGCCACTAAACTTAGCATTTGAAAAAACATTTCCATTTAGTTATGGTGAGTTTTTAATTGATTTATCAGCTACTCTCCCAAGTTGGTTCTTTCTGGTTCTTTTCTTTTCTTCCTCTCCTAAAAGGTGAGAAGTTCCTGTGGTCAAGAACTATGGCTTTGGGGCTGGAGTGATAGCACAGTGGGTAGGGTGTTTGCCTTGCACGCTGCCGACCCAGGTTTGAATCCCAGCATCCCATATAGTCCCCTGAGCGCCACCAGAGGTAATTCCTGAGTGCATGAGCCAGGAGTGATCCCTGTGCATCACCGGGTATGACCCAAAAAGCAAGAAAAAAACAAGAACTATGGCTTTGTGTTCTCTATATTAATATTCTTTAAAAGGAATATAAAGTGTACCATTTCTGTAATTTGTTTTTCTAGTCAGTCTTATTATTTGAAGTGAAAAATAGACAAAATTAATACAGTGGTGCATTTCATTTAACCCAGTATATCTAAAATATATTGCTGTTTTCATTTAGCTTAATTCTCTGGAATGTCATCTAGGTTGTTTTATTAATAGGAGTTGTATTTTGTTACTGAATAGTAATAGTTTATGATATGGATGTACTGTATCACTGTCATCCCATTGCTCATCGATCTGATCGAGCAGGCACCAGTAATGTCTCCATTGTGAGACTTGTTACTGTTTTTGGCATATCGAATAGGCCACAAGGAGCTTGCCGGGCTCTCCAAAAGGGGCGGAGGAATCGAACCCAGGTTGACCCTGTGCAAAGCAAATGCCCTACCCACTGTGCTTGCGGTTCCATAGTGTAGTGGTTATGTATATACATCATTTGTTAAATATTCACCAGTTGAAGGACATCTGGGTTGTTTTCAGTCTGGGAACTATTACAAATAAAGCTGTTGTAAACATCTGAATACAGGTTTTTAGAGCTGACTTACATTAGTTTTCATTTCTATGGGATCAGTGCCCAGGTATGCAATTGCTGGTCTGTGTTGCAGGTTTTGTTTGTATTTTAAATATCAAGTCATTTTTCAAAGAGGCTATACCAGTTTTTATTACTGTGAGCAATATTTGAGGCACCCAGTTTCTCTGCATCCTGTAGTATGGTCATTGCATTTTAATTTTAACCATTTTCGTAAATACAGCAATATTTAATTTCTATAAAGTGCAGTTGACATTAGAAATTAAGATACACATACTTTTTGACGTAGGAATTGTGCTTCTAAAACTTGAACCTCCAAGTGTACTGATGTACATGTAAAATAACTGTAAAAACAAAAGGATAAATTAGAATTATATATGCATCTGCATGTATGTATCAATAGGGGTGAATCACTAAATCATAACACATCAATATAATGAAATACTTGGAGAAAGTGTTTTATGTATATATATACATATATATGTTCGTATTGGTTTATTTTTAAATATTTCTGAAAAATTTGTCATGGGAGATCATGAAAGAGGTAAGAAGTAAAAGGGGGAGGTATTTCCTATATTCTTTTACCTCTTGGGTTTTAAGCCATTTGAATTACATTTTTATTAATCACTGTCACTGTCAACTGTCATCCTGTTCATCGATTTGCTCAAGCAGGCACCAGTAACATCTCCATTGTGAGACTTGTTACTGTTTTTGGCATATTGAATACGCCACAGGTAGCTTGCCAGGCTCTAGTTTAATATTGAAAAGCAAAAATTAAACCTGTTATCTTAAAATATCGATACTAGAACATTAGAAGACAGAGAGATAGTGTGGTGGATAGGGCACTTTCCGGGCACACTGCCGACCTGGGTTCAATCCTTGGTACCTCAGACAGTCCCTCAATCGGAGTGATCCCTGAGCACAGTCCCAGAAGGAAGACCTGAGCATTGCTGGGTGTAAGCTTAGAAAATTATGTGTGTGTATGTGTCTTTAATGTTATTTTTATAAAGTTGTTTATGATGGTTTATTATATTCAGTATTCCAACATCAATCCCACCACTATTTCACCTTCCCACCACTATTATTTTCAGTTTTCCCAGCCACCACCAAAGCCCGCCCCAGTAGCAGGCCCTAAATAATTTATTTTATATTGCTTGTTATGAATAATTTGCTAAAAATGATCAAAAATAATTTCCTTAGAAGAAAATGTGTGAAGAGTGTTGTTTCTCACCCTGGAGCCATTAAGCCCTTGTATAGGAGATTATTAACATGTTATTATAGGTTGAGCCTTGTGTATTAATATTTTCTTAATTGAGATTGGTTGCCTTCCACTTTACATCCCATCCAATGTGGTGTGCTACTTGTGGTATATCAGTGGTGTACAGTTTGAGATGTATTCACAGTGTGTGCTCCAAGATGTTCAGAATTTTTAATGGGGTGGTACAGCTGGAGTGAATGTTTAACTGGCTCGTGACTTTGGGGTCTGGAAGCATCTCTGTGGCTTGTTGATCTCTTCTGAGATTTATTGTAATCTTTGGGTCATGGCTAGTTAATGAGCTTATATGATACCAGAGGCAGTTCATGGGGGTGATTGCCAGGCTCCTGGAAGAGCAGGGAGATGGGGGGAGGTTGCCCATTCCTGACTTTGTGAGAGCCTGGTGATTTCAGTCACACAACCCGCATACCTGAGTTTTTCATCAGAGTTGTTCCTGGATGAGTCTCTTCCCAAGCCTGTGGAGTCTGGCCGTGAGCATGGTGGGGATTGGAGTGTGGCATTTTCAGCTGCTGGGACTCTGCTTGGGTGGGTGGTGGGCTCACCCACCCCGCTCCCAGCTGCCCCGGATATGAGATTCAGCCTGACATGGGGTTGGGAGGCATCTCTGCAGAAAATTATATATATTTTTAACCTTCATTTTTTTCTCTACCTTGTTTATAGGGAAAATCAGTAATTTATGTTTTCAAATAAGAGATTTTAAATTGAATCTATCATTCCATCAAATGATGTTGGTAATTTATATTAAATATTGATCATTTAAAATGATATGAGCAAATATATTCTTATGAAAGTTTAAATTTTGAATTTAATAAACTGACACATCTTTTATATATCTCATTCTGGTGTTCCAATTTCCAAATGTCATATTTTTCATGAGTAAGAGTTTAATCTAGATTTCGAATTTGCAATAATTTATTTTTTATTTCTCCTGTAGCAATTTGAGGTTTCTGATGATTGCTTTAGCGTATGCCATACCACTGGGTGTATTTGCCGGCTGGTCAGGAGTTCTGGATTTGATTTTAACACCGGTGCATGTCAGTCAAGTAAGCATCTTATTTCTTTATATGTTCTATGTATAGATAGGCCATTTAAATTATAAGTATTTATATCTTCTCGATTTTAGCTTCAAGGTTAGGGAAAGCATCCTATGCTATTGTTGCAAAAGCAAGAACCTTAACCAAAAAAAAAAAAGCAAGAACCTTATGATAGTTGTAAAAATATTTGATTTCTTCTTGGATTTTACTTACAATCATGAACTTCACATTTATTTGAATGTTACTAGTGATGCAAGTAAACAAAAATAAAAGGCAAGTTATAATTTTACTCTGTCCCTTATTATTTTATCATACTATGAAAAAGATTACAATCACATCATCCAAGAAGCCATATCAAATAAATGACTATTCCTATATCACCGATTTCTCACTTTCCAGTCTCAGAATAAGGATATCTCATTCTTTTAAAATAAACCATTTTGGGGCCAGAGAATCTGAAAAGAGTGTAGGGGTTAAGGCACCTCTTGCACCTCGTGACCTCAGAGCACTCCTGGGTGCGACACCCCCACTGGCAGCTCAATGTCAGGAGCAGCCTTCAGCACACACACCCCCTCCCAATTTATTTTAAATGAATATATAAGTAACATAAAATATTACCTAATGCCAGGTAACAGCCTTTCCTACTTGCCTTCAGGGAGCATGATAGAAAGTGGTAAAGAGAGGTTTGGAGTAGCAGATGGAAGAAATCCAGCATGCTAGTGTATGTTGTTTATTGTATGGACAAACAAGTATTCATATCCGCTTTTGATGAACATTTGGATTGCTTACAGTTTTTGACTACACTTAAGAACAGTCTCATGCAAGATAAATATATACCAGCATATATCTAGGAATGAAATTGTATGTAGAGTACATGCCTGCTTTGATTTATGCTAAAAGTCTCCCAAAGTGGATATGTCTGTTTATAGTCATACCTATAGTACATGAAATTTCTTATTATTCCCCATCTTTACCAATATTTGGCAATGCTTATGTTTTTAAATTTAGACATACTCATGACTGTACAGCTGTATGCCATTGTAATCACTTCCTTGATATCTTTTCAAATATTTATCGGATATTTAAATATCCTTTTTTGTGGCACACAAAGCTTCAGATGCCTTTCCTTGTATTTATTGCCTTTTACTGATTTTGTTTGTTTGTTTTTTGTTCTGTTTGGGGGCCACACCCAGTAGTGCTCAGGGCATACTCCTAGTTCTACAATTTGGGGATCACTCCTGGTAGGGGTTGGGGGACCGTGTGGTATGCTGGGATTGAACCTGGGTCAGCCAAATGCTGTACCTGCTGTACTGTCTCTCTGGCCCCACCTTTTACTGATTTTTTTTTCTTTTTGGGTCACACCCGGCGATGCACAGGGGTTACTCCTGGCTCATGCACTCAGGAATCGCTTCTGGCGGTGCTCAAGGGACCATATGGGATGGTGGGAATCGAACCCGGGTTGGCCACGTGCAAGGCAGATGCCCTACCCACCGTGCTATCACTCCAGCCCCCTGATTTTTGAAGAAGTGGGCTATGCAAGAGGGCTCTGGAAGACTGTGTGGATGTCCCTACAACTTGGCTGAGAAAACTTTGCTGTACTAGTGTAGCTAGCACAGGCTTAACAGAGTCTGTAACAGGATCAGAAGGCAAGCTTGTCTACATGTTGGGCTCATGCTGAGCTCTCACAAAGGCCCAACTTTAGAATCAAGCACCACACCCTGGTAGAGTTAAGATCTATACTAATTAGATTTTCTCTAAACAAAACCTAAAACCAAGCCCTGAGAGAAATCTACTTTTAAGGTAGATTTCTATGGGTTAAATTTCTTTTTTTCTCATAAATATCCATGAACTGAAAGTGAATTTTTGAAAATACTGTCTTTCCCCATTGCTTTCTAGTACCATCTTTATTCTAATAAAGCACCCTTTATTAGGTGCTCTATTAGGCATGGATGTGCTTTGTAAATTACTTTTTACTCTGGTCAATTTGTCTTTTGTGCCAATGCCAAATTGTCTTAAAGTAATCTAGCATTACAATCAGTTCAGATATCTACTAGAATAATCTCTTCATTAGGATTTTTATTTGAATTTTAATTTATAAATCTATTTGAAAATTACCTTCCTTATTGTATTGAGTCTTCCAAAGTATGAATATTGTACTTGTCTTTACTTAGGGTTTAATATTTCTGAATGGTGATTTATAGTGTTCTATAAAGATGTCTTCTATATATTTTTTAGATTTATTCTCAGATATTTGACATGTTTTGGGGGGGTCCCAGGGGCCATACCCAGAGAAGCTTTGGGGCTTTTCCTGACACTTTCATAGGGGTCACTCCTGGTAGTGCTTGGAAACCATGTATTGGCTGGAGGTTGGATCCTGGATTTAGTGGCAGCTTGCAAGGAAAGCACTTTAGCTCCAGTGCTGTCTCTCTGGCCCCAGCATTTTTGAAGCTATTGTAATTTGTAAAATTTTATTTTTAGTAGATGAAATGCATGCATAACACACAAATACATAGCATACAAATGTGGCTAGCTTTTGCAAGTAATTGAAATATAGCTGATATTGGGGCTGGAGTGATAGCACAGCGGGTAGAGCGTTTGCCTTGCATGCAGCCGACCTGGGTTCGATTCCCAACATCCCATATGGTCCCCCAAGCACCGCCAGGAGTAATTCCTGAGTGCAGAGCCAGGAGTAACCCCTGAGCATCGCCGGGTGTGACCAAAAATTTAAAAAAAGAAATATAGCTAATCTTGTATCCAGCAATCTAATTAAAGTCACTGTATTAATTTAGTCATAGATACTTTGGCTTCTCTACATATATACTCCTATCACTTTTTTTCTTATTCTAGCTTGAAGATTTTTATGTTCATTTTTATTTTTATTTTTATTTTATTTTTATTTCATTGGAGTACTTAGTCCATTTATATGTAGTGTAACAGTTGATAAATTTGGATTTAGATATACCATCTCATTATTGGTTTTCATTTTGGTCAGCCCATCTTTATTCTTTCTCTCTTCTTTCTTGCCTTTTTCTGAATTAAGTACATTATTTTCTGAATTAAGTATCTATTTTTCCTTTCTCTCAGAGTCGTATTTATAGAGTCTTATACTATGTAGTGTTTAATCTACAGTACAGAGGCACTTTTGGCATATCAGCATCTACTGAATATTGAACTTTACCTCTTCCAGAACAGTTCAGGGCCTAGAAATATTTTAATGCATTTTTATTTTCTGCCCTATATGCTGTTATTGTCACCTATTTAAGACTACACAGAACATTGGTTTTTTTTTTTATATAATAGTCAGTATTCATTTGGGTGCACCTTCATACCTTTACCTTCAATCCTCAATCCATAATCATTTTGCTATTTTTAAGAGCAGGTGTATGTGTGTGTGCGTTGGGGTGCTGGAGATTGAATCCAGGTCGGCTGCCTGCAAGGCAAGCACCCTACAGCTGTACTATTGCTCTGGCCCCTCACTTTCATCTTTAAGATGCTTATCATCGAGCATAAATCCTTGAGTGGCAGCTACTTTCTTCTAGTTCTGTGAAAATACTCTGTTTCCTTTCCACTTTCTTTCTCAGTTCCAAAAAGAAAAATCGTAGCACTTAAAGATCCCGGTTTTCCTAGTGTTTTCCACTGTGTACAAATTCAGAAATAGTGACCGTGAATCATACCACATATTAAATAAAGTACAAATTAGAATGAAGCGACAACAAAAGTATTAAAGGAGAGAAAAGAATTTGGAGTAATTTTGGGTAAAACAATACTAACTAAAGCAGCGGGAACTGCGGAGTATGATATGTCACAAGAGAACCGGGATCAGATGGTGAGATGCATGGTGGTCCTGAGTCCGTCACAGCCCCACTCACCTCGTGGGTAGAGAGAAATGACAGAGACACTTGTGTAGAGCAGAATTTTCTTGCCCACGTTGCCAGCGGTATGAAGATTACAACATAGGGTGGTTTAAGCTAAGGGTGTTATCTTTCTCCAGAGAGCATTTCTGGCACCAGATGCAGTTCCAGCAAAAGTCTTGGATAAGCTTTTTGTATTACTTAGATGAGACTAAGCTGCTGTAAGATGTAGAATCCCCAAATTCTGAGCCTTAAGAAGCAATTGATTTCTAATCCACACAGCGTGCAGAGCAGTTTGCCTAATACTGTAAGACAGTTGTCTGCAGACCGGATAGCTCTTTCTCATACACTGATTTAGAAGAGCTTCCACTTCCCAGCCTCTGTTCTCTCCTAGTGCCTTGTCATTATATGCCTGGGTGACTGCATCCGAAAGCCAGCAGGCAGAAGGGGAGGAAAGCACGGACGAGGCATGCATCCCAGGGTCAAGCCAAGAGGTGGCCCATCTCACCTCTGCTCACTGTGTTAATGGCACTAAGTCACATGGTCCCATGAAACTGGGTAGGGGCGGAATCACAGCATTCTTCTCAGTGCCACGAAGAAGCCCGCATTATTTTGGGGAAGGGCTGATCAGCTCAGTCGCCAGAGTATGAGAACTATGGCTAGAAACATAATAAAGTTAGTTTGGGTAGTTCCCAAGTTTGGACTTTGTCCTAAAATACATGAACTGCTAAAAACTTTCTGGAACATGGAATCAGTGGGATAATTATTTTGACAGCAGTGGCAATTATTAAAGAAGTTATGACAGAAACCCAGAGTAATAAAGTAATAAGCAAACATGGATGACTGTGGGTAGAGGAAAAGGGAGACAGAGTGGCCCTAATACTGGGATGGGCAAAACTGACACTTGGAGTTTGACATGGACAGAAATTAAGTCACAGTAAGAGTTGCCTGGAAGCCTTGTAGTTGAGGTTGGCTCTGCAGCTGGCACCATGTTTCAAGTCCCCAACACTGCATATGGCTCCTGAGCACTGTCAGGAGTCACCCCTGAGCATCATCAGGTGTGGCCCCAAGCCCCAAATGAATAAATACATTAAAATGACATGTATTATTTTAAATTGTTTGAGCCAGAGAGATAGTACAGGTCATGCCTTACACACAGCAAACACCAATTGCATTCCCTGCATCACTTCATCAGCATTGCTGTGAGTGATCCCTCGACACCACTGAGTGTGACCCCAGTCTCCTTTCTAAGACAAGTTCATGATAGTAAGTCATGGGAAAATGTAGGCAACAGTTGTTGCATGCTCCAAATGAGTGTGGCCACGAAGTAGGAAAGAGACAGACCTTGGATAGAAGCAGAAGCATCAGCAGGTAAGTAACGTCTAACCTTTGTTGAGGACTTCTGACATCTGACCAATGGGCTAAGAGCTTGATAATGATAGCTGAAAATGTTTTCTCGAAGACTCTATCTCTGTCTCTTTCTCTTTCTCTCTCTTTCTCTCTACCCGTCTCTCTGTCTCTGTCGCTTTCTCTCCCCCCTTCCCATCCCCACCTTTTTACCCTCCCCATACAACTTTAGTTACTTTGTTTCTAGATGTTTGAAGACCGTAATTTGAGCCTAAGTACTTCCCCATGTATTTATTATATGTAAAGTTCTTTAGGTCAGTGACCACCTTTGTACTTTTCTGGTTCCTAGTGCATCCAGTTAGACCCACAGTACCACATATGCTCCCCTGAGCACAGCCAGGAGTGAGCCCTGAGCACCATCAGGTGCAACCCTTAAAGAGAAACCGGGTTCCTGGTACTAGACATGTACACAATTGAAAGTGTTAATGACATTGAATATTTTGTTGATTTAAATATAACAAAAGTTTAATCAAGGATATATTTATTGGATAATGTGAAATAATCGCACAGGAATTCTTTTTCTTGTTTTCTTAAATTTCTGGATTTGTTGCTTGTTTAGCTATATTGATTATAGAAAGTGTTTTTCATTCTTCTGAATTACAACATGATGCTATTGTATTAAATTTATGCTTGACACTTTCTCAACAGGTAGATGCTGGCTGGATTGGATTTTGGTCCATAGTTGGAGGCTGCATTGTTGGAATAGCTATAGCAAGGTGAGACCATTTTATATTAAAAATGAGTGAACAGGGGCTTGCCTTGCACACAGCGCCTTCAGGGTGCGTCCCTGGCACCACATGTTTCCCAAGCACTGCAGGAGTGAGCCCTGAGCACGGAGCCAGGAGGCAGCCCTGAGCACAGAGCCGGGAGTGGGCCCTGAGTGCAGAGCCAGGAGTAAGTTCTGAGCACTGCTGGGGCTGGCAAAAATTTTTTAAAAAGAATAGTCAAAAAAGCCCAAAGGGAAAATTGGTTCCTCTAGATCAGTATTAAAATTTAGGAAAGGTAAACAGGCAGGAATCAGGAAAGGATACTTGTTTCACTACAGAAAAATTGATATGCAATAGGTACTACTTGTGCTACAAGGAGCCTGTCAGGAGTAGCCCGTCATAGAAAGTCTGGGGAGGCCAGGTATGTATATCCAGTGTGATTAAGAGATTTCATAATATGATTTAGAGGACCCCTTAGGTAGATGTAATCCAGAGAGAGATGATTCAATAGTAAAGGCAAACTGAAAGTTACTAAAAACTGAAAAGAGATGAAAATAGTCATATTTTCATTTGTAAGGGGTCTGTAAACTTCTGCACAAAGGCGGTATCCTGATTAGCAGATACTTAATTCCTGGGTCTTTTTGTCATGTACCTATGACTATCCCATTTTAATGAAAAATACTGTGAAGAGTTGCAGTTTCATTAAAATCACTTTAATCTTAACAGTTACGACAACAAGCTTTTGGCATCATAAGAAGGGAAAAGTATCATTCTAAAAAGAGAAAAACTTGAAAATGTCATTCACTCACCAACCTATAAAACTATTCATAGTATATCCAAAGGAAAAATGTTCTGAGATAATGTTCTTTAACTTCCCAACTCATTTCATCCTGTTTAAATGAAAAAAAAAAAATAGCAGACAACTTTACCAGTAAAATATAATTAGATATTTGGACAAGTCATCTCAATTATCTCAGTATCTAAATACTTAAGCCTAATTGACATGGGGAAATAGTATAGCTGTTTGCTTACAGTTTGCATCATGTTTCTGGGATAATGAAAGAGTGAATTAGTGCTGTGATTTCCAAATCACTTTATATAAAATTTTTATAGTTAGGAAAATATAAGAATGAATTCTCAAAAGCTCAAGAGAAATAGGGAGAGAGCTGCTTGCAGGAAGTCTGTAACTGATACTAAAGTACAGTATCTGTCACATTTGACAGGAGTTATACCTAATATTTCTAACTAAATCTCCACACCAATTACAGGGTGCCATCATTTACTAAATCCTATTCTGCGCAGCAAAGAGACGAAAGAGAGAACTATTATATTTGAGAAATGATGTGTTTTAAATCTCCCATGTGCCTTTTACTTGATTTTCCTTCTATAAACCTTTAATTTTAGCCATATAGAAATAGGAGGGGAAATTAGAGTAAGAATATTCCTGTTTTTAATTTGTTTAAATGATAATTCTGAAGGGAAAAAAAAAAGAAGAAAGAAATTAAAATACTGCCTTTACTCTGGGACCTGGAATGAGTTGTAGTAGGTTGAAATCAACCTTGGCCTGAAATCAATTTTAAAATTGTTTTCAAATGTCAGTTGTGGGAGCCCTAGAAGGGAATTTCTTTAAATGCCTGAGTGCTTTGGGTGTTTGTTTTGTAATTATGTTGCTAAAAGACACTGCTAAATGTATTCCCTGGGTCCTAATAGTATACTTTGATGTTCCATTAGCCCATTGAAAAGACTAGTTCTCCAACCATTGCAGATCAGGCTGGTCATTTGATTCTTGTGTGACCTAATTCTGTGTAACATTCTTACTGTTCAGCTTTACTAAAACTCTCTTATAGCAGAAACCAGTTTTTTTAAATTTATTTATTTTTATAAAATTGTTCATGATTTAGTACATTCAGTATTCCAACACCAGTTCCACCACCATTGCACCTTCCCACCACCATTATTTCCAATTTTCCCAACCACCCCTCAAGCCTGCCCCTATAGCAGCCCTGAATAATTTATTTTATATTGCTTGTTATAATTCACTAAAAATGATCAAAAATTATTTCCTTAGAAGAAAGTGTGTGAATATTGTTGTCTCTCACCGTGGATTAGTAAGTCCTTGTAGAAGAGATTACTAACATGTGATTATTGGTTAAACCCAGTGTGAGCCTGATGTGTGTGTGTGGCAGGAGTGGGGGCGGTGGTTTGCTTTTTTGTCATGCCCAGCAATGCACAGGGTTTACTCCTGGCTTTGCTCTCAGGAATTTCTCCTGGCAGTACTCAGGGGGCCATATGGGATGCTGGGAATTGAACCCAGGTTGGCCATATGCGAGGCAAACACTCTACCTGCTATCTATCACTCCATCCCCTATATTTTCTTTATCAAGATTAGTTGCCTTCTACTTTACATCCCATCCAATGTAAAACCAGTTTATTTTTTCATACTAGGCCATTTGTCTATCTGACAATGTAGCATCCCAAAATACAAATCAGAAAAATATTTGGTGAACCTAGAATTAAAATACTTTTTGGATTTTCTTGAGGAACATTGTTGTCAAACTATGAAACCTTTTCCAGGGTTCATAAGAATTTTCCGCTTGTGAAAATCAATCTAAGACACTGTGCAGAAGTGCATCTATTTTTCCTACCAAAAGATGGCATCAACTCTCACAGAAAGTCATTTCAGTCTAGATGTGGCTTATGAACATGTCATAAATAGCAAATACTAAATATATTTTAAACATTGATTATATCATATTAAGTACACAACAAAGGATAATACTGAAGATCATATGATTATAATAGAAGTTAAAATCATCTTTGAAAACTAAGGTCTTAAGTGAAGTGGATTCAGATTTTTCAGAATCAAAACAGTTCTGAGTATCATGTATGGCATAGCCAGAAAGTGTTGGAGCCTGACCAGAGTCACGAGGAAGTTCCGGGAACATGCTGCCTTGCAAACAAGGCCGTGTCATAGCTGCAAACAGCTAGGAACTCTGAGTGAACTAGGCTGGGGTCAGCATGGCCCAATACAGCTGCCCTCTGTTATAGATTAACTATGCAATGATTGGATGAAAGTTAAAGAAATACCTTACTGGGCTGTTGTGTAGGCTTGCATAGATGCTGATGTGGAATATATGGGAAGTAGGATGTAAAGATTTACAAGATGGTCTGATTTGCTTCATCAGGAACTTTGTGTGTCATTAGGCTACAAAATAATATATACTATAAGGTGTTTTGATCTTATGTAATTTGATCCTATGTACTCTGATGTATGCTGGGTGTTTTGATTGTTAACCCAATAAAAAGGGGCTGCAAAGGCTACTCAGTGCTAAAGGGCCTGAGTGAGCTTCGGCCCTCCACTTTCAAACATTCCACATGCCTTGCTTATCTCTGTGCCCCCCGACTGATCATTTGAGAACCAACAAGAGAGTTTGCTCATTAGCCAACAAGTAATCAGCAGATGGGAAGGAAGAATTGGTAAGTGGAAAAGTCTTGTGTCATAAATTGCCACTATGTATGACCAGATACCTTTTCATTTCATATTAATTCAGTAAAAGATAAGAATTTAGAAAGATTAGCCACAAGCTCTGTGGAATGGTGCTTAGTCCTTCAGAGCAAGATTTCGCATGGAACCTAAATGACAGAGTCAGAATAAGCAGGAAAGAGTAAGTCGAGTGGCCCTGGGTCCCAGTCTCCCAGACACACAGAGCAAGCCCCACTCTGTGGGAAGCCCTCAGTGCTCCTCCAAGAAATGAAATCGGGCTTCTGGCTAGAGGAGAGGCAGAGGGAGTGTGCAAATACACCAGCCCAGACCCCAGTGTCCTGGCGCAAGTGTTTTGTGTTAGTTGAGTCCAGCGAGTCTGAATTTTAAGAGCTCTGTCTTTGAGAATATATTCAGCTCAAAAAAAGAGTACTCTTTCTAGGGTATTTGGAAGCTAGAGAAAAATAGAAGGGCAATTAAAAGTGGCATTTAAAAAATCTCAAGTTCAGGGCTGGTGAGATAGTAGAGTAAGACACTTATCTTCCATGCAGCTGACTCAAGTTCAACCCCTGGCACCACAGATGTCACCTGAGCACAGAGCCAGGAGTAAACCCTGAGCACTGCTGGGTGTGGCCCAAAAACTTAAAAAATTAAGTAAAACCTTAAACTCATCCAGTAATCTATAGGTCTCAGAGGTCACATTTTCTGTGTTTTATTTTAAGAGATCAGAACATGGAGCACAAAATTAGTTTTCACATATACAAAAAATGTGTCAGTATGAAAAACTGGGGGAAAAAAAACTGCGTTGAAAAGAATTCTTGGTTATTCCTTCAAGAAATATTGTTTTGGGGCTGATTCCTTTAAGAAATATTGTTTCGGGGCTGGAATAATAGCACAGCAGGTAAGGCGTTTGCCTTGCACTCGGCCAACCCAGGTTCGATTCCCAGCATCCCATATGGTCCCCTGAGCCCCAGAGCACCACCAGGGGTAATTCCTGAGTGCAGAGCCAGGAGTAACCTCTGTGTATCGCCGGGTATGACCGTAAAAGCAAAAAAAAAAAAAAAAGAAAGAAAAGAAATATTATTTCTTAAAAGTAAGTCATTGATTTAGATAGTACTTTCTAATGAAATCCTAGTAGAATTAATAAAATTTTCTTTCTTTTCAGGTTTGCAGATTTTATCAGGGGTATGCTGAAACTAATCCTTCTCCTCCTGTTTTCTGGGGCTACGTTGTCATCCACATGGTTTACCCTGACCTGTTTGAACAGCATCACACACCTACCTTTAACCACAGGTGAACAGCCTAATTTGAACTCTAATCACATATTTTCAGTTCACAGAAGTGTATGTGCTCCGACAGAAGGATTTGTCTTGCTTTCCGTAAATAATTATTGTATATATTTTTTAAAGTTCCTTGTCTTAAGAAGAGCTCAAGAAGTAACCAAAAATATATTATCTTAACATCACTGTTAAGGCAGTAAGGAAAACAAAGGCAAATTTTATTGATACAAGGCTGGAGATAAGATATAGCAAGTAAGGTGTTTGCCTTATGCCCAGCTGACCTGGGTTCAATCCTTAGTACCCTGATGCCCATACAGAAGTGACCCCTGAGTTCAGAACCAAGATTAAGACCCAAACACAGCTGTGTGTGACCCCAAAATAAAAAAATAACAGCAAAGCACTAATGCTTGAATTACCCTCCGTTAATTACTTGAACCAGGACCCGTAGCTTTGGAAATGCCATAGGAATTACCCATGTTATAGACAATTTACCTAGCTCATCTAATTAATCTGAAATGTTTAAAATTCTATTTTATTGTTAATTATAATCTGGGGGTTTATTTAGTTTCTTATGCCTGATATTAACAAGTGACCAGTAACATAAATTTATTCTTACTTTTTTGTAAATTAAAAGTGCAGCTCAGGGTTTTTTGTTTCGTTTTGTTTTTTTGGTGGGGTAGAGTGGGTTGTTCATTTTAGGGCCACACCTGGTGATGTTCAGGGGTTACTCCTGGCTCTGCACTTAGGAATCACCCCTGGTGTGCTTGGGAGATCACATAGGTTGCTGGAGCTCGAACCCAAGCCGACCATGTGCAAGGCAAGCACCCTGCTGTTGTACTATCTCTGTCCACAAGCTACTGCAGTTATTAGACTAAGACTCTAAAAATCTGAATGTGAGCAGGCTCTCGGAAGGAGCCCCATTCCTTGCCTGTTCTCACCTGTGGGGGCCGAGCGCATCACTGGGCTTATAGCTTCTTTCCTCTCTCACCAGCAGCACCTCCCGGTCAGGTCCTCCTCACCTTGCATTTCAGTCTGTGTCTTCCATGGTACGCTCTCCTTTTGACTCTCCTCCTCTCCAACTTTAGATCACTCTTAGGGATCCTGTGATTTCATTGAACCCACCCAGCTAATCCAGGGTAACATTATAATAAAATGAACTCGGAGGTTGGTCCTCCTGAGGTGTGGCTCAGGGCCTCTCACAGTTGTATCTGGCCTGTGTCTACAGGCCTGATGGTTCAGTGCCCACGCAGTAATGCTCAGTGTGGGGGTACCAGGACAGTACCTGGCAGCAGTGGGAGCTGGGGCTATATGCATACCAGGCATGTACTCCAAACCTTTGAGCTATCTGTCAGACCTGTAAGGGGCAAATTTAACTCACCTGATTAGCAGCCTTAATCCCATCATCAGCCTTATTCCTTTTTTTGCCACATAAGAGTTTTCAGGGTTTCAGATAGGAGTATCCTTTGGGAAGGGTTCGGGTAGTCTTTAGCCTACCCATAGGATCTTTTTATGAATGACTATGGCTAGGGCTGGAGCCATAGCGCAGCAGGTAGGGCGTTTCCCTTGCACACGGCCAATTCCCAGCATCCCATATGGCCCCCTGAGCACCGCCAGGAGTAATTCCTGAGTGCAAGCCAGTAGTAACCCCTGTGCATCGCCGGGTATGACCCAAAAAGCCAAAAAAAAAAAAAAAGACTATGCAGATTTGTTTTGTATTAGGTTTTTGTATTCCCTTTCCCGACCCTTTTGTTGTTACCTGCTGAAGCAGCCAGCACACACGTGCTGTAGTGCTCCTGGACTGGGCTGACAGTGCACGTTTGCTCACCAGGAGTCCCGCTCTGTATTTTGGTGCTTGCACACTTGGTTGTAGTGCTCTGGAGACCCCATTCTTGGTTTTATCGGGGAGATGACAGCGGCTGAGGTCCCACCTGAGCATGTAAGGCAGTGCGAGGGATTGAACTTGGCTCACTGACCTCAGTTTTGCAGGACAAGCATTTTTGCCACTGAACGGTCCCCACGCCTGGACCATCACAGGCTTCATTGACCAACAGGAGTCTGATACTGCTGCTGCTTTTCATTTAACAAAAGATTATTTCAGATGCTTATTTTTATATTCCATTTTCCAGTTATAACCACCATTTAAATGGTGTGTTTAATGGTAAGAGTATTTGCCCTAGAGGTAAACTGTAAGGTGTTTTTGGTTATGAGAAGGAAGCGTTTCCGTGGGTCCGAATCGACAGTCTGTGAGGCCGTTGAGGGTCTGTTGCCCAGTACACTCCACGACAGAACCCTGCTCCTTCTCCTGCCTGTAATCAAGGTACACACATGCCCCTCTCAGAATTTATGGGATATGTCATCAAAGCACTTGACACATCAGAGGCATCAAACCTTTCAAGGACACCATTTACTTGGAGATAATGTTTGACAGTATAATTTAGAGCACAGAAATTAGGTTGCCATTCACCACGATTTCCAGACTTCACCAAAGTTGGCTGTGACCGCCCAGCCAGCATGGACCAACACAGCAAACTCACCAAGGCAGGGAGTGACTTATGTTATGTTTGGTGGGGGTTGGGGGCTTGGACCACACCCAGCTGTGCTTTTAGGGTCATTCCAGGACCATCCCTGGCGGTGACCATGTGTGGTGCAGAGGAGTGAACCAGGGTCTCCTGCTTGCACGGGATGCATCTTAACCCCTGTACTATCCCACCAGCCCCAGCATGGTTTATTTTAAATTTCCTCAGGAAACATGGGGTAGGTAACATCTGTCAGACTGCACATGCCTCTAGCTCAAGGGAGGTTACGGCTTCCTTCCATCTGGGATTTTGATGCTGCCATGTCTTTGCCAAGTTAGGTTTTCTTTTGTCTTGTTTTGATTTTGTTTGGGACCACACCCAGGAGTACTCAGCCTTGCTCCTGGCTGAGTACTTGCTCTCGGGGATCACTCCAGTTGTGGCTCAGGAGACTATATGGGATGCTGGGGATCGAGACCAGGTCAGCCACATGCCAGGCAAGCACCCTGCCCACTGTGCTGTATCACTCTGGCCCCAACTAAGGGTGGTTGGTACTTAAATTAAAAGCAAATAGTCAGTGTGGAACAGAAATGAGGGTGGTGGTCTCAACCAGATTCCAAGATGTGAAGAGTTTTTTGGTACATATCAGATGCATTAGTAGTTGTGATTATTCAAAAAATCAAATTAAAACATTTCTTAGAATACATGGGTATTTTTAAGGTGATTTCTAAATTATTAGTACCTGTATATTTATAAATCTTTTGGACCTACTGATGTAATTAACAAATTTGTCAGCTATTTTTGTCCTTGAGATGCCATGAAAAAATTGTAGGGATGTGTAGGGGTGCTAAACCTCTGCTCTTACCCACCTGCCTGCGACCCTCTCTTGAATGTTTATCGCTTTGCCTGCATAGCCCAGTTGTTCAGAATAATGATGTTTGTGTAATGTGCACATTTTAATACAACTAACATTCCTGTTTGGGGATTTTAAACAATTTCAGTGAGTATTTGGGGCCAGATTTTTTATTTTACTTTATTCTGGTATGATTTCATGATTCAGCAGTTGTACAGCACTCTGGCGGAGCAGTTCTAGTTTACAACTCTTCTTATTCATGGCACTACACTCAGATGTTTTTTGTGCTACTGTATGTCAAGTATGCATCTGTTAGATTTTACAAGAACACAGCCGTGAGCACATAGTGAGCAGATTTCTTTCTCTTGATTAAAGTGTAAAATATTCATTATAAGAGAGTACATTCATTAAATTTTATGTATTTTCTGTTTAACATGGGGAAATTAACAATTTCATCTCTGGGCAAAGGCATTAGGAATAAATTGAATTTTACTTCTTTTTTACCTGGATACAGAGTATGTCTTTCCTTTATAATCAGAGGGGGGAAAGTCTATGCATTTTGAAAACTTATCTTTTAAACTTGAGAAGAAAATTGATGTAATTGACCCAGGTCAGTACTATGTTTTCCAATCTGTGAAAATAACTCAATTGAACAGAAAGGAAAGCAGAATTCTAAATTAAATCAAGACCAGAATTGAAAGGTTGGCTTTTATGTGACCATTTTAAACCACAGAATTTTTAAGTTCTGCTGTTGTTTTCCTTTGCAAGTCAGTTTTCAGAGGCCACTTAGACGCTCCTGTAATGTGCATTTTTAACTTGGGGGCTTCGGGAGGATGATACCTGGAAGAGTTTGGGTCTGCAGAGCTCAGGTAAACCAGGTGGTGCTGGGAACACGGGCAGAGCCTGAGGGCAGCGGTTTTGATCTTTAACACACTGCCTTGAGCACTGGATTTGTGCACAGTCCTTCTGTGAATGGTCATGGTGTGTATTTTATCTTCTTCCCCATTGCCACTTAATAATAATAGGTCTTATATCTTCTACCAGTCTGAAAATCTAGAGCATGGATTCCCAATTCTTATCATTTATAATATGACTTATAAAGTCTAGCCCCAGATTCATCCTGGTGTCTAGCACCAGCCTTTGAGTAATGCATGGATGAGAGAATGAATGAGGCAGATGTTATCGCTGTTAACATTCTCTGGTCCGTGACTTATTGCCAGTCATAGTCAGCATCCATCGCCCCAGTTTGTTCATTCAGCACTTGCTCTTGGAAGGCAAAAGGGCACCTTTTAATGGAACAATGAATTTGAATAAGTCTGTCAGAGATACTTGCACTGCCTTTGTAAAAATCTGACCTAATTCCTTTTAAGTAAAAGGTTTCATGAAAGGAAACTTACTACAAAACCTAATTATAGAAAAATCTAGACCTTTGGACTGGTATTTAAAATCAGTAATAGAAAATGTACCTTTTTTTTTTTAACCAAAGTGCTGCTATCCTCCCCACACACATACACGCAGACCCCTTTCCTTTGTTCTTGCCACGACCAGGGCTCCCACAGCTGGCTGTGCTCTTGTGGTGCTCCCCAGCCTCTCACACTTAGTTGCTCACACACAATGCTTTCACACATTTAAGTACTTGGGTGTGGTGTGTGAGGTCACACCACAAATGGTACCCGCTGGGATCTTAGCACAGCTGGGTGGTGCTGGGGGTCTAGATCCTACCCTCACAGAGGCAGGCACTCTGTCCCTGACCTGCCTCCAAACACTCAGTTGTGCTTTTTTCAATCTGGAAAATATCTAGTCTCTTTCCCCAATCCTGCTACACAGTATCGCTTTTTTAAATCAGAAAAAATTTACATGAAAAGTTTTTGAAATGTCTGCCTTCAGCGTAATTTTACAAAATAAAGCTAATTTGTTCAGTATATTATAAGTGCTATTACTGTTAAAACCTCCTGTTGGAAATCTTTTTGTAGTCCACTCAACTTGATATTATTGTCATCTCTATAGAAGAAAAACTGGCTCATTTCATCCCACCTAAAGGCATACTGATTTGATGTTTCTACTTACTTACCTACATACTCAGCAGTATTCTTTTATTTCCTTAGGGAAATTCAATATTTTTAATTGTATTACATCTTCATTAACTGGAGTTTCTAAACTAGGGCAAACCTATTCATGATCATCATGAATAGATCATGGTGAATTTAAAAATCTTGAAGCTTATGCTATAAATAAAATTATGAAAATATATTATTCACCTTATTTGAGAACTAGACGTCTGGCCCTATTAGCCACAGCCTACACAGTCATTTTTCACTGAACAGATGAACACTTTGCAAATGGCATTTTGAAAAATGTTAGTGCTTTGGTGTGGTGTGGAGTTTGCTGAAACAACGCAATTTGAGTGTTCAGCACACATTGCCTTAGGAGAGGCTTTTCATCCAGTTTAAATGTCTAAAATGCCGACCCCCCCCCCACCCATGATGTCAGAAACAAAGCAGGTTGGGGGTGGATAGGTGTGATGAGCTGGACACAAAGCCCTGGAGGGTGATACCTGAAGAAAACATTTGCTTATATTGAAAGACATATAACATGTGTAGGCTAAAGAATCATCCTTTTAGTATATATTCTTGTATTTTTGCCTTCATTAAAATGATTGTGTCCCATTTTGATAGCATACAAAAGAAAATAAAAATATACGTTGGCCCAGAAAGGAGCGGGTGATAGAAAATTCAGAAAAGAATGATGAACAGTGTTAAAGAACTATGTGTTATTAAGGAAATTAGAGATTTTAAGCTTTAATGAAAGACAGTGATGGAGTGACTGTTTTCCATTTTATGAACTAAAAGTGACTATTACTCATATTTAATGGCTGTTTGATCAAGAAGGAAAAGAACAGGGATTAAAAGAAGAGAATAGATTTGTTGGAACCCGTCTGTATAAGAGTCATTGAGAGCCAGAAAGATCGTACAGCAGGGAAGGTGCTTTCCTTGCATGTGGCCAACTTGGGTTTGATTCCCAGGAGTGATTGCATAGCCTGAAGCACACACACATGTCATTGAAATGCTCTCAGGGCCTTTATGGAAGGTCTATACTGCTTATCCATGGGAATTCTCTAGAGGAGAAGGAGCTTAATGGGCACCTGTCTGACGGTAGAGGGCTCTGTGATTAGAATCCATTGCATTCTTCATATCCACAGCCTGAAAGTTACGGTCTTGGCCGTTGTGAGTAGTGCTGCAGCGAGTACAGGACCACCAGTGGGTCCTTGGAGTAAATGCCAGGAAGTGGAGTTGTTTTCGTGGAAGGTTAATTCTTAATTTTTTGAGGAATGTCCATGTTGTCTTCCCAAAAGGCTGAACCATTCAACACCACCAGCAGTGGGTGAGGATTCCTTTTATTCCCACATCCACACCAACATTGGTTGTTTTTTGTTCTTTTTATATGTGCCATGCTCACTGACACGAAGTGATAACCTCATTATTGTTTCAGTTTGCATTTGCTTAATAATAATGATGGAGAGCATTTTTTTTATAGTCTTACTAACCATCTGTATGTCTACTTTGAGGAAGTTTCTGTTAATCTCTTCTCCCCATTCATTGATGATTTTTTTTTTCTTCATACTTGGAGCGATAGCACAGTGGGTAGGGCATTTACCTTGCACACGGCCGACCCAGGTTCGATTCCTCCGTCCCTCTCTGAGAGCCCAGCGAGCTACCGAGAGTGTATCCCCCAAGCCCCGCACAGTAGAGACTGGCAAGCTACCTGTGGCATATTTGATATGCCAAAAACAGTAACAAGTCTCACAATGGAGATGTTACTGCTGCCTGCTCAAGCAAATCGGTGAATGACAGGATGACAGTGCTACAGTGCTATTGAGTTTTACAAGTATTTTAACCATATTAGATTTTAATCCTTTGTGAGATGAGTGATGGGAAAATATTCTATCCCAGTTTGTGGGGTCTCCTTTTATTCTGGTCATTGTTTCCCCCAACCAGATGACTACTGAAAGAAAACGTGGCATGTGTACACAATGAAATACTGCTTGGTCATAAGAAAAAGTGAAGCCACTTGATTTGTTGCTCTGGCTGAATGGGAGGGTGTCATGCTGAGTGAAGTCAGTCAGAAGGAGTGGGACAGATCACAGAGAGGGCATGATCACTCTCCTGTGGGGCATAAAGAAACGTCGGAAGAAATTGCCAAATGGTAAAAGGCAACAGACCCTGGGGCCGGAGCAGTAGCACAGCGGGTAGGGCGTTTGCCTTGCATGCGGCCGACCCGGGTTCGATCCCCGGCATCCCATATGGTCCCCCGAGCACCACCAGGAGTAATTCCTGAGTGCAAAGCCAGGAGAACCCCTGAGCATCGCTGGGTGTGACCCAAAAAGAAGAAGAAAAAAAAGGCAACAGAGCCTGAAAATGGTCTGGGGAGAGGACCCTGAAAGAGTGGCTGAGTTAAAATGTTAAATGTGGGATTAAAGTGTTGTATGCATGAGACCCTATTATCGACAATATTGTAAGCCATGCAGCTTCATGTAATAAAACTAAAGAATATGCCTTTTTTTAAAGCTACTAATAAACCTATATCCATACTGTCTTGATTCTGCAGCCAGTTTCTACATTGGGCCCACCACTTCACAAGAATTATTAGTTGTGCTTCATTTCTTCAAGATAATTGCTTTGCCTTGCAGCCATAGAGGACTCTAAAGATAGCTGTCAGTCTTTAGGGGACTGATCTATACTAACAAAGAAGCTAAACAAAGAACACGTGAAAATTAATAACATGCAGCTAGAAAACCATAGCCGTTAATGAATATTGCAGCAAAATATGCCCCATCATCCTTTGGCACCTCACTTCCCTGTACTACTTGATTTTTAGTGGGAGACCTTAAGGATCACTGCCATCTTTTTTTTTTCCTTCCCTTTTTGTAGATGAAACTTCAGATTCTCACATCTGCCAAGGCTGTGCTCCGCCATTCAGCCATGTACCTGGCTCCTACAATCATTTTTAAAGAAGAAACTGTGAAATTGTAAAGAGAGGCATGACTTACTGATACAGAAATGGACATTGATATGTAGACACACACGTAGATTCTATTCAACATGCTCACAACCTATGAAAACATTGTGTAGCTGGTCAGATATTATTTAATGATTCACTTTACACATGTGCGTCTTTACTTCAAAAAGGGCTACTTTCAGTATCGAGTTTAACTTAGATTGTGGAAAACACTGTCTTTTTTTTATTCCAGTTTTCATTTTTTTCCTCACCTGGCAATGCTCAGGGACACTCCTGGCAGTGCCTTATGTGGGACCTTATGTAGTGCCAGGGAATGAACCGAGAAGAGCTGCATACAAGGTGAGCACCTTAACCACTGTACTATCTCACCAGCACTTGTAGAAACATTGCTAATCAAGGACTTACCTAATAAATTCCAGCTGACTTTCCTAACTTTATCAGAAAATAGAAATTCATCAGTATGTGAACAATAAAACTTTATCTAATAAAGAATATTAGTGTTATAAAACTTACTCTTTGGGGAAATATTTTTCTTCAAAGCCTTAGTTTAGAATAAGAATTGATCGTATTTTATAGCCCTTCTAAATTTTTCTTAATAAAACTGCAAACATATTTCCTATTACTTTTATTCACCTAGAAGCACCTATTAGATTTTTTTCTGATATCCTAGTTAAGCTCTCTAACTACATTTATGTAATTTATGTTATTGATCTGCTCACAGGAACCTTAGTCATCTAGTCATATAGTTTAGTCAATAAATGAATCTCTTCAGTACAGTCAAGATGTCTGTCTGCAGTTTGAACGCCTCCTGAAAGAGGAGCATTACCTGATACTGCCCCTCTGGATCCTGGGGATTTCTTCCTCCTATAGATTTCGAACAATTTGAGGCAAATCAGCTCTCTCCCATTTCCGCCAAAGCTAAACATCCCCTCATTCTTACATCCATTTCTCATTGAACATTGATTCTGCCCTGTGACTAAAAGGCACAGTCACGCTTTGCCCGCCATGGTTTGCCTGCCCCCTCCCCCCCAAAATTTAGAAGCTAGCTCACTTTTCCTTCTATACTCAGTACCTAATCTGGGGAAACTTTTCCTTCTTATAATTAGACATAGCTTTCCTCCCCAGCCCTCACCAACACCACCCTGCCCCTGTAGAGAATAAAGTCAGTCGTCTGTAAAGAAGACACTGCTGGACCATTCCTTCATAGGAGTAGGGCCTTGAGGATAGAATATGCCACAGTTACTTGCCTATAATAGCTTATAAATAGTAGGTACCTGATAAGTAGTTTTGAATGAAGGTTTAAGCTAAGCTTTCCAGTTTGCCTAAGGAATAATTTGGCAACCCACTTTTCATTCATTGTGACTAAAAAAATTAATTTTTTCGTAACCTCTTATAGAAATAAGAGGTTTTCTTTCTTTTTCTTTCTTTCCTTCCTTCTTTCTCTCTTTCCTTCTTTCTTTCTTTCTTTTTTTTAATTGTCATCTGTTTAAGTTACAGTCACTTTCAGCCTTTGCTCTGATTACAGATTTGGGAAGCATACCTTCTGTGTCAGTACTGTTGAATGGTGCCAGAGGGTCCAGGGTGTAAGGCTGTTGCCTTGAAGAGGCCAACCACAGTTCAGTCCCACAGACGGTGCCCCAAGCACTGCTGGGTGCTGCCCCAAAATAACAATAAACAGGGAATAAAGGAAATGCCAATCTTTGGGGTATTTTTCCTTCTATACACTGGCTTTGTGGGAAATATGCTAGATTCCTTAGCCTTAATCATAGTATTGGCAATCATAATGTACATTGCTTCTCAACAAGTCTTTGTCTCTTTCGGAATTTCAGTCACTCTCTGTATAAATTGGCCTCAAAGTTGCTAGGTGATCAAAAATAGCAGATCTGGAAGCAGCGTAGACTGTGGGGACACACGAGTTCTGCGGTGGGGGCGTGTGGCACCTGTGGTGAGGGCGCAAGACTTGTGACTCCTTCCCACCAGGAGCGTCACCATGGGTCTTGGGTCCTGGATTGAGATTTGCGGAGGAGCAGCTGCTAAAGCACAGATGGGCCTAAGGCAGCAGCCTGGGCAGGAAGGAAGCCCGCAGGTGACATTGGGACCCGCACTGCTGGTGACACACCCCTGGGGGAATGAGTTCTTCCGCCAGGATCAGGTGCCTACAGGGAGCCTGTCTAGGGCCTGTCACCTCCTCATCCTCCCAGGCCAGCCTGCTGGCCACACTGACTTCAGGTGGGGAGAAGCCAGAGCTGCAGTGAGGTCATGGCCTCGGCCCACAGGGAAGACAGGGGTTAAAGCACATGGTCGTGCATGTGGCCACGGTTGCTACAGTGACTGAAATCCTGGCCCCAAATGTGTGTCCCTGAGCACCAGCGGATGTGAATCCCCCATCACCACCAAAAACAGGAGGGGAGGGTGCTGGAGAGATAGCACAGGGGTTAGGGTGCTTGGCTCACCCATGACTGAGTCGTCAGGTTTGATCCCCAGCACCACTGTGCATGTGGCCCTCACAGCCAGAAAACAGAGTCTGCCGTTCAGGTGCTTCGCCAAGCCTGTGAGGGCCCAGCAGCGTAAGAATGCCAGCCTGGGGGCAGAAGGCAGGCTCAGGGACAGACCTGCTGGCTCGTCTCAGGACTGGGGACCCCTTCTCTGCAGAGCCCGCAAGGAGAGGAAGAAAGCAGAGGTGGGGGAGGGGTGGCAGGTGGGAGAAATGGGGACTAACGGGCAGGGAGGGGTGTTAGAGTACTGAGGTCAAGGGGAGAGCACCTAGATCATCCGTGGCGCCGGTGTTTAGAGACGACAGAGGGGGGAAAGGATAAGGGGGAAAGAAGAGAATGAGCAGTAGTGAGTGAACAGGCGTCCAGGGGTCAGTTAGAGGAGGGACATGGATAAGTGGTGTAGGCAGAGAGCCAGAACACAGACCCAGAGCTCTACACTGGAAACATGAGATCTAACCTTCAGCCAGTGAACTTTGTAATGTGCCTGTCAAGTTGACAGCGGGGATGGGGGGAGGAGGGAATCTGGGGAACTGCAATAGTTTAGTTGGCACTGCTGATGGGATTGGTGTTGAAATAAATGCCTGAAACTCAGCAGTCAATAACTGAATCACAGTTCTTTAGTAATTTTTTTTTTAAGAAGGTAAAGGTGTGAGTGTAGCGTGGGGAACCATGCACAGGAGCGAGAAGAGGCAGCAGTGTGAGGAAAAGGGCCTGGACACGGAGCCTGGAGAAACTGTGGGCGTGGCAGAGGGGTGGGGACCGGAAGCAGGAGGAAGAGGCGGCACATCCAGAGGAGGGATGTCTCGGGTATGAGAGAGGAAGAGGAAGGTGGCAGGCACAGGACTGGGCCACAGAGAGTAGAGACATGCTCACACATGCGGACTTGGGTCACAGAGGGCAGCGGCCAGCGTCTGAGGAGGAGAGAGCTGGAAGGGGAAAAAGACAGGAAGCGAGAAAGGCTGAGAGAGAAGACTGGGGGGAGGCATTTGCCTCCACCTGGCCAACCCAGGTTTGATCCCAGTAGCACCGGTGGTTGTGGCCAGGAGTCAGAACAGTGAAGCTAGCCCAGCGTCAGGTGAGGTCCAGCCAGGATGGGGGTTGTTCAGTCAGTTCCCACTGGGGAGATTCCTCCCAGGGAGGAAGGCGGCTGTGGAGCAGATGCTGGCAGGGAGCAGGTGGCCCTCCTCAGGGTCATGCAGTCACAGGCCCCAAGTGCCTAGAATGCAGACGGGAAGGGCCTCCCTGCTAAAAAAAAAAAAAAAAAAAAATCAATTTAAAAAAAAGCTGCAAACAGATTTATGTGAGAGGCATTTGTTTTTAAATATTGTAGCACTCCACTGTAGCACTGCCATCCCATTGTTCATCAGTTTGCTCAAGCGGGCGCCAGTAACGTCTCCACTGTGAGACTTGTTACTGTTTTTGGCATATTGAATACGCCATGGGTAGCTTGCCAGGCTCTGCCGTGTGGGCAGGATACTCTCGGTAGCTTGTCGAGCTCTCTGAGAGGGAAAGAGGAATCAAACCCGGATTGCCTGCGTGCAAGGCAAACACCTACCCCAAAAAAAAAAAAAAGCTGTCACTCCAATCCTTTAAATATTGTAGTCTGAGAAAAACATACAGATTGAGGATTATGGACCAAATGCAGAACCTAATTTGCCAGTTTTCTAGCACTGTTACTGATCAGTTCCAGTTCTGGAGGGTGGGGAGAAAATAGTTTAATGTTCGAAAGGGACAGATAATACAGGGGTTAAGGTGCTTGCTTTGCATGCAGCCTTTTCCCATGCCCCAGCACTGCTGGATATGGCCCAGAAACAAACCCCAAAATAATAGCTTTAAAAATTACATGAGGGGCTGGAGTAATAGCACAGTGGGTAGGGCATTTGCCTTGCACGTGGCCATCCCATATGGCCCCCTGAGTACCGCCAGGAGTCGTTCCTGAGTGCAGAGCCAGGAGTAGCCCCTGTGCAACGCCGGGGAAAAAAAGAAAAAAAAAATTACATGAACCCAAGATTTGAAACTGTATTTGTTCTTTTTTTTTAATTTAATTTTATTTTTTGAAGTCATTCAAAATAATTTATTACATTTACTATTCCAATACCAATCACATCACCATTACACCTTCCCACCACCGTATTTTGAATGTTTCCAACCCTACCCCCAAACCCTACCCCCAAGCAGAACTTAAATCATTTATTTTGTGTTGCTGGTTATGAATAATCCACTAAAAATGATCCAAAAGAGTTTTCTTAGAAGAAAGTGTGTGAAGATTGATGTTTCTCACCCTGGAGCCATTAAGCCATTGTATAAGAGATTACTAACACTGTTAAAGGTTGGGGTTTGTGTGCATAAATAAATATATATACATATATATGTATATTTCCCCCCTTCTTGAGATTGGCTGCCTTCGACTTTACACCCCATCAAATGTGGTGTGCTGCTCTTGGTACATCAGTAGTTTAGAGTATGAGATGTCATTCCAGGAGTTCTGAAATTTTAAATGCAGTTATACAGCTGAAATTACTTGATTTTTTTTTTTTTAACTGGATGGTGACTTTGGAGTCCAGAGGCATCTTTGCAGCTTGTTGCTCTCTTCTGAGAGATTTATTTGTGAGCCTCTGGATCATGGCCATAAATGAGCTTCTATGGCGCCTGCGGTGGCTCATGGGCGTGACTGCCAGGCTACTAGAAGCACAGGGAGATGTGGGGAGGTCGCCCTTCCTGACTCTCTGGGAACCTGGAGATTTCAGTCATGGGTCTCACATGCCTGGGTTTTTCAGCAGATTCACTCATGGATTAGGCTTTTCAGAGCTTGTGAAGATTGGCTGTGAGCATGGCAGTGATTGAGTTCTGCAGGTTCTCATCTGCTGGGGCTCTGTTGAGGTGGGGAGGGAAACTCCACCCACCCCTCTCCGGATTGCCCCAGGTGGGAGCCTGGCACAGAATCCAGAGGCATTTCTGGCAGCATTGCCTATCATTGTAATTGTTGGTTATATCTGTGTGTGTGTGTGTGTGTGTGTGTGTGTGTGTGTGTGTGTGTGACACCTGGCCATGCACAGGGGTTACTCCTGGCGGTGCTCAGGGGACCATATGGGATGCTGGGGATCGAACCCAGGTCAGCCACATACAAGGCAAACGCCCTACCCGTTGTGCTATTGCTCCAGCCCTGTTGGTGATATCTTAAGACTCTCATTTAATGTTGAGTGAAAATAATTATTACTTTTATTTGGTTTGGGGGCCACACATGGCAGTGGTCAGGGAGCACTCCTGGTGTTGTTTTGGGCGACCATATGTTGTGCCAGGGATTCAATCCAGGTCAGCTGAATGCAAGACAATAATCCCCTTACCAGTAAGGGATCACTTATGGTGGGGCTCAGGGGACTGTATGTGGTATGGAGATCCAACACCACATGTAAGACAAACACCTTACCCACTGTGCTGTCTCTCTAGCTTTCTTAGTTCATCTGAAATTTTGTAATGTCCCTTATTGTCACTGATCACCTAAAACTTGAGTGTTTGGGTTAATAAAAATGTCTGGGCTGGAGAGATCCTACCACAGCTAGGACATTTGCCTTGCACGCAGCCAACATGGTTTAGCCCCCAGTACCCCTGGTGGGTTACCTGAACCCTACCAAGTGATCCCTGCCCACCAACAGCATGGCTCAAAAACAAACTACATAAATATGTGTCTGTGCAGGGTTTTTTTCCCCCAAAAAAAGGTTAGTAATTTGGTTTGTCATTGGGAGCAGGGAAAGGAGGAAGGAATACTTTCAGGGTTATGATCTAATTCAAGTCTTGAAATTATCTCCTGAAATTTTGTTTTGTGCTCCAGAGGACTTGGGTTTTTGTAATTTAAATTATGAACCTGTGGAATCCTGTTAACTCTGTGGGAATAACACTGCATTCGCGTTGCATTAGTTCTGCTAAATTACCTTAACTTTTTTAATTGAAAAAGGCAGTTTATTTTAATTTTAGTATCAGTACAATAGAAAGTCATGGAAATATTTAGTGATCATGTAGTTTGAACCCTCTCTGACGAGTAGGAAATTATCTTGTCTGCCTGACTTTTAATAAATGACATTTACCCAGGGGATCTGCCAAGCTAGTGTATAAAGATACTGTAACAGACTCTAAGCTGAAAACTCAACTAGAAGTTACATTTAGACTCATAATAATTGGCTTCTGCTTTATGCATGTCCCTGAACACTGGGAAATATATATATGTATATATATATACATACATATATATGTATATATATATATAAATTCAATTACCATGAGCTACAGTTAAACAAAGCTTTCATGTTTGAGTTTCAGTTATACAATGATGAAACACCCATCCCTCCACCAGTGTACATTTTCCACCACCAGCGCCTCCAGTATCTCCCCACCTCATACCACCCCTCCTCCTGCCTCCTGTCCCTACTGTCCTTGGGTGTCAGTCTCATATTGTGATATTTTATTTTGTTTGTTTGTTTGTTTTTTGTTTGTTTGTTTTTGGGTCACACCTGGCAATGCACAGGGGTTACTCCTGGCTCTGCACTCAGGAATTACTCCTGGCGGTGCTCAGGGGACCTTATGGGATGCTGGGATTTGAACCCGGGTTGGCCGCGTGCAAGGCAAACGCCCTACCCGCTATGCTATCACTCCAGCCCCTTGTGATATTTTATATTACACAAGTGAGTACAGTCATTCTGTCTGTCTCTCTCCTTCTGACTCATTTCACTTAGCATGATACTCTCCATCCCCCTTCACTTATATGCAGATTTCATGACTTCATCTTTCCTAACAGCTGCATAGTATTCTACTGTGTAAACGTATCAAAGTTTCTTTAAGCAGTTGTCTGTTCTCGGACACTCAGGTTGTTTTCAGATTTTGGCTATTGTGAACAGTGCTGCAATGAACATATAGGTGCAGATGTCATTTCTACTGTGCTTTTTTGCACCCTCAGGATATATTCCCAGAATTGATTGTGGGGTCATATGAAAGCTCAATTTCTAGTTTTTTAAGGAATCCCATATTGTTTTCCAAAAAGACTGGACCAGTCGGCATTCCCACCAATGAAAGAGTGTCCCTTTCTCCCCACATCCACGCCATCACTGGTTGTTCTTGTTCTTTTTGATATGTGCAGAAGAACATATCATCTCACACTAGAGACTTGTTTTGATTTGCATCTACTGGGAAATATATTAAGTCAGTCCTGACATCACTCCTTTCCCCCACTTGGATGATCAAGACTTAACTCTTTCATGTATATATTATATATTACATAATATATAATTATATGTACAACATACAGTGTATATATAAAATTATATATGCCATGTATAATTGTATATTATATATGATCACATGTATAATTGATATATCATTGTATATGTTATGTATTATATATGATATGGCTATATATGACACATATATGTTGTGTAATAAATGTGTGATTTATGATATATTACATATTATATATAACATATTATTTATATTATATATTTTATGATTATATGTAATATTATATATATTGTTGTAAATAAGTGAGGATTAGGGAGGGGTCAGCTATTATACATAAGTGAGGAATAGGGAGGGGGTCACCTCCCAACATGCCCCTCAAATGGCAGAGCCTGGCAAGCTACCCGTAGCATATTCAATATGCCAAAAACAGTAACAAAAATGGGCCTCATTCCCCTGACCCTGGAAGAGCCCCCAGTACAGCAGCATTGAGAAGGACGAGCAAGGAGAGACTTATAAAATCTCAGGGCCAAACTAGGCTGCCAAAACAAAGGAGGACTAAAATGACTGTCTGCAGTTTTAACGCATGTATGCTGGCATCGGAAGCATCCATTGAGGACCTGATGGTGCAAGCGCAGAAGATCAAGTACGATGTCATTGGATTGACCGAGACAAGAAGGTATCAATCACATCATGCCATTTTCAACACAGGAGAACTGTTCCTCAGAACATGCGACAATAGAGGCATCAGTGCTGTAGGTATCCATGGTATTGGCTGTGAGCATTGATTTGTTCGAATGCCTAACAACCCTAACCAGATGCTTACATTTGAATAGATGTGGCTCATTGCAGGCAGTTTCTGTCTTAATCATCTACGCACCAACATCAACTACAACAAAGAAGAAATTGAGAAGTTCTACATGGAGCTAGAGAAGTTCTGTAAAGAAGACCACACCTTCTACGAGGTCATTGTCGGCGATTTTAATGCCAAGATGTCACCTGAAGAACTCCACATCGGGACCCACGGCCTAGAATGGAACAAACAGGGTGAGAGTTCGTCATGCTGACCAAGACCATTCATGGTACTCGAAGTTCCAGAAGACCGGATCTTAACGTTGGACATGGGAGTCTCCAGGTGGATAGTTCCACGATGAAATTGGCCACATCATATTCAATTGCCGATTTTGCCTGACTGATGTCGCTATTGTCCCAAAATTCCAAATGGGATCAGACCACCATCTCCTTCGTGCAAAATTCTAACTTCACAGAGTGGGGAGAAAGGGCTGCAAAGTTTAAGAAGAGAACTCCCAGAATGACCACCAACTGGGAGCTCTTTGGCACTATTGCAGCAATATGGAAAGATGCTGTCATAAATAACGTCAATGAGGAATACGATTGACTGGTTCAGCACCTCCATAATTGTGCAAGGAACGCTGAGAGAGAAAGCCACAAACAGATGCCTGTCTTCAGGAACTCTTGAGCTTATTCACCAGTGTGGTTTGGCATCAGACTCAGGCAACCACAAGCTAATGTCCGATCTTACAAAGTTGTGCAGAGAAGCGATAAAGGAAGACCTCAGAGAGAAGAGCAGCAGTGTTGGCCGATGCAGCAGAAGCCAGGGAAAGTATTTGCAACGCCCACCTATCCTTTGCCAACTGTAAGACCACGATGACTGCCCTCTGACATCCTGATGGATCTATCACATCTTCCAGAAGGGCAATGGAAAAGGTTACCCACGACTTCTACTCAGATCTCTTCAATAGCCACATCTACCTATCCACATACCAAATTCCGCAGGATGGATATGTCATTCCCAGCATTCTCCCTTCTGAAATCTGACATGCCATTTTGTTGGTAAAGAAGTCCAGGCAAGTCCAGGCAAGGTCAGACCCAAACACCTGAAAAATCTGCTGCCAGTACTCATCAGTACACTGGCTCGGCTCTTCAAACGCTACCTATCTGAATGCAAGGTTCCATCCCAAAGGAAAACCAGCAGGACCATTCTGTTGTACAAGAAGGGAGACATCCACCACATCGGCCACTATCACCCAATCTGCCTGTTGTCCGTCATCTATAAGTTACTCATTCGAGTCATCCCGAATAGGATTGGCAGAACACTAGACAAAAGACAACCATGTGAGCAAGCCAGGTTCCAAAAAAGATTCAGCACGATCGACCGTATCCACTTGGTGACCAAGCTCATTGAGGTTTCGTGAGAGTTCAAGATGCCACTCTGTCTAATGTTCATCAATTTAAAGAAGGCCTTTGATTCTCTTGAGACTGAAGTGGTCATCTAAGCCCTAGCCAAACAGGGCATTCAAACTCAGTACATCAAGATCCCCGTTAGCTGTATTACGAATTCACCACCAGGATCTTACCATTCTACAAGGAACTGATCATCGATTAAAGAGAGGGGTTCGGCAGGGCAATACCATTTCATTGAAACTCTCCAGTGCTACCCTGGAGAACATCATGCAACGACTGGAATGTGAAGGAATGGGAGTGAAGATACAACTACACCACCTCCGATTCGCTGATGGCATCATTCTAATAACACCAGACATTAGCCATGAGAGACGAATGCTAGCTGACTTCAACCATGAGTGTGGAAAGATTGGACTACAGCTGAATTTCATGAAGGCAGTGTTCATGAGAAGCAGACTAGTTCCTGACATTCCATTTGCTCTCAATGGAACGAACATCTCCAAATGCAGCAGTTATGTGTACCTAGGTCGAGAAATGTCAACACGTCATGTTTGTCAACATGACAAATGACCTGGTACCTGAGCTGTGCAGGAGGAAGAAAGCGGCATGGAGCACCTTCAAGAGCTTCAAAGAAGTTGTTAAGAGGACGAAGAACCTCCAGCTCCGGGCACATCTTTTCGACTTCACCGTTTTTCCTGCACTAACATACACCTCAGAGACCTGGGCCCTACGAAAACAGGATGAGAATGCTATTCAGGTCTCCCAAAGAGGAATCAAAACAACTATGCTTGGAGTATCATGTTTCACTCAAATGAGAGAAGGAATCCGGAGTTCCAACCTCCATCAACAATTGAGAATCGGGGATGCTGTCTCATTTGCCAAGGCATCGAAAATCAGATGGGCCAGACACGTAATTTGATTTGGAGAAGACGGCTGGACTAGAGCTGTTACCGACTGGATTCCATAGGACGTCAAAAAAACGCGTGGCTGCCCACCAGACTTCTTCGTCAGGACCCTGAACGAATAGTTTGAGGCTCTTCATGTTCCTGGAACAAGAAGACGCCATTGGGCTACACTAGCACAATGTTTTGTGATGAATGGAGATGTTACTGGCACCCGCTCGAGCAAATCCATGAGAAGTGATACAAGTGATTATATATGTTATATATAATATTATAACATTATATATTAAAATAAAACCATTTTAGTTTCTGCTATCACTAGTGATTCCCACAGTCATCCAATATAAAGAATCTTTTAGAACTTAATTTTTATATAGTGTATGGGGCAGACTGCCTTGAGTGAGGTAATTGAATGAAAACACGCTTTTTTATCACTAGCCTAGAAATTTGTATCATTCATCTCAGTCCATCTAACCTATGGATAATTGGGTTTCTAATAAATCTGGTGGGAATATTTATGCCACAGATCCTGCCCAGACCTGGATTCCAGACACAGATGTCAGGTCTGTGGAGCGCATGCTGTTCTGAGTCAGTGAGCTCACAAACTTGTGTGCAGTAGGGTTAGATCAGCTGCCAGTGAAATTTTTCTTTTGTTAAATGGGGAAAAATAGACCAATACTTAAAGAGTCTAATGTCTAATTCAAATAGTAGAAAAAGGACATCCTCTGTGAGGCAACCTGAGTATAAGAATCTGAGGTATTTACCCATCTGTCCCTCTTTCCAACTCCCCTCTCCAGAGGCAGCCCTGAATAATGTCAGAATTTTGGAGTTTTACCTAGAGAATTTTATACATTTACAGACACAAAAATGTTTATATGATAAATTTTTGTACCCTTCTCACATAGATATTTAGGTGTCGTAAATTAATATATAACCTCATTTTTAATTATTGTCTCATATCTCTGTGTCGGGATGTTAACAAATTTGTAAACCACCTACTTGCTGCTGGTGGACATTTATCCTACTTTTTATCTTACACTGCAAACAATATTATGGTCATGCTCTTTATCTGCTTATTTTCTTATATCCATGCCTTGCTTTAGGATAAATTCCTAAATGTGGATTCATCATCGTCATCATCATCATCATCATCATCATCCCATTGATCGTCGATTTTCTCAAGTGGTCTCAGTAACGTCTCCATTTGTCCTAGCCCTGAGATTTTAGAAGCCTCTCTTTACTTGTCCTTCCCATCGGTACCGCATTGGAGGCTCTTTCAGGGTCAGGGGAATGAGAACCATCATTGTTACTGGTTTTGGCATATGAATACATCACGGGGAGCTTGCCAGGCTCTCCCACTTGTGCAGGAAACTCTGGTAGCTTGCCAGGTTCTTCGAGAGGGAGAACAAGGCTATAGTCTTCTGGGAGCTTGGTTTTTAAGTCTCTAGATGTTGGCCATTGATTACACGGCGCCAGGGGCATCTCAAAACCACTGAGACTCTCTCCTTCGTTGGCATAGACAACAATCTTATGATCAAGAAGGACCCTGTCAATAAGCTTGCTTAGTATGGCAAATTGGCACGTTATTAATTTTGATAGAAATCTTCATATTAGCCAGAAATGGACCAATTTACATTTACATCAACCATGTTGGAATAATGTGATATTCCATTAGCAATCATGGAAACTTACTTTTCAGTAACAGAGACTTCCTCTTCCTTTCCCAGAATTTAGATAATGTAAAAATTAAAACCTCAAGATTTGGAGGTGGGGGTGGAGCTTTTCTAAACAGTGCTCATGGCGTCTCAGTGGTCAGGGAAAAGGGGGCTGAACAATTCACTGTGAGGCTGACCTGCAGGCCAACTCCAGCTGGACCACATCCAGTGCATGAGGCTGTGTCCTGAGCACACACGGCCCCTGTCCTAACTTCCTGGGCCCAAACCCGAAGTTTCTCAATGAGCATGACATGGAGCCAAGGAAGCTTAAGGACGGTCCAGCACGACCTCATGCTCCCCGGATCCTGTGGTCTTTCAGATGTATCTACACCGTGCTTGATAAGCGTGTTAAAAATCAAATCTCTCTTTTCAGAATTCCATCCCAATCGTCCCCTTTCAGTTTTTCTTTATCACATTATCATTCTTTTATAACATGTAATTATGTTATATACAGATTGTGGTTCTTTCTCAGTTAATTATATATTAATTTGCTTGATTACAAATTCCATATGAAGGGTGTATTTCCTTCAGAAACAAAAATGTGGGAAGGACCGTTTTCAAATGTGGTTTCTGAAATAACTGATTCCTCTGTGGTTTGTGAATCCTTAGAGATTGTCCTTCCTGCTTAGGAGTTTGACTTTCCCTAGCATTTATTTCAGTACTTTCTTATTTATTATTAATATTTCCTATTTTTAACACCCATTCCCATCAGTGTTTGGGCCAATTTCTGTCCTGATTACCAGTGACTGACCAATTGTTACAAAGTTTTCTGGATGGAATATAAAAGTGACAAGTGAGAGGCCAGCCCTGGGTTTCCTAATGTGCCCCTCATGAGTCATGGGACCATAGGAAATGTGGATTGAGTGAGAGATGTAATCTAGGTCTAGCAAATAATGCAATCTTTGCTTTTTAAAAATCTCTTTAAAAATTATTGGACTGGAGAGATAGTATAGTGGGCAGGGTGCGCGCCTTCACACAGCCAAGCAGGCTTAGTTCCCAGCACCCCACACAGTCCCGAGAGCACCAGCAGAAGTAAACCCTGAGCACTTACAGGCAAAAAACAACTGTATGATGCCTTAAATGGTACTTACTGTAACTCTTATTGCTTTGCACTTGATTCTGAACAGTGTGCTCTGCAGTATGTTCTTTACTAATTTCATTTATCCATGTCTTTCTTTTCTGTGTTCATGTGTTTTCTAATCAAAGAAAGTCAAAGTCATTACCAGCTTTATGATTAGAATGTAATTAATATTTTCTGGTTCTCAAAGACTAGTATGATTAGATGAGAGAGCATGAGTTGAGGTTGGCCACAGAAATTTTATTAGGAAACAGTGTGTATTACTTTGGGGGCAGGGGTGTTAGGCCACAGCTGACTGTGCTCAGGGGACCATGTGGGGTGCCAGAGATCCAACTCAGGTTGGCCACATGCAAGGCAAAGGCCTCTCTGCTGTACTAGCTCTCTGAGCCCTGCAGATTCATAGTTCTTAAGTTAACAAACAATGCACCTGACAGTTGGATTGAAGGCTGCTACCACTGGTGCTGGATTGTTCCAGCACCCTCTGGGGCAGGAGGGACAGGGCTGGGGGTAAGGGAGTAGCACCCACTTTGGGAAACACAGATATAAGGAATATTTATTTTTTGTATGTAGAATGTTGGTTTTGTTGTTTTTCGGAATGAGGATCAAAACACTTCATAGAAACCTTTGAAGGGACTGCAGGGGGCAGATGGGAATTCAGTAGCCTCAGCCTGGCTCTAATCTCCCCAGCTTTTCAGCTGCAGAGAAAAGCTGTTTAATGCTTTTGTTTCATTTTTTGTAGAGGTGTCCCCAGTTGTGCTGGAGGGAGGAGGCCACTTGCAGAGAGGTGGGGTCCTGCTACTGCTCAGCGATTGGTGCTCTCTGCTCGGCAGTGCTGGAGGCCACGTATTGTCACCAGTGTTACTGGGTGGGGACATGCAGTTCCAGGCATTGAACTCAGGGTCTCAAGGGTGAATAGCGTTCATTCCATTCCTCGATGCCCCCACCCTGCGGCGCCTATGTATTTTCCATCTATTCTGTTGTTGTTGTTGTTGTTGTTGTTTTTATTAGTTTATTTTTAATTAGAGAGTCATCGTGAGGGTACAGTTACAGATCCATACATCTTTGTGCTCATATTTCCCCCATACAAAGTTCGATAACACATCCCTTCACCAGTGCCCATTCTCCACCACCAGTAAACCCAACATCCCTCCCCCCCTCCCCAGTCCCGTCTCCCCCCCCCCCCCGCCCCACCCTGCCACTATGGCAGGGAATTCCCTTTTGTTCTCTATCTCTGATTAGGTGTTGTGGTTTGCAATAAAGGTGTTGAGTGGCCATTGTGTTCAGTCTCTAGTCTGTATTGGGCCCGCATCACCCTTCCCCCACATGACCTCCAACCACATTTTACTTGGTGGTCCCTTCCCTGAGTTACCCAGAATGAGAGACCAGCCTCCAAGCCATGGAAACAATATCCTGGTACTTACTTCTACTATTCTTGGGTGTTAGTCTTATAGTCTATTATTCTATATTCCACAGATGAGTGCAATCTTTCTATGTCTGTCTCTCTCTTTCTGACTCATTTCACTTAGCATGATACTTTCCATGTTGATCCACTTATATGCAAACGTCATGACCTCATTTTTTCTAACAGCTGCATAGTATTCCATTGTATAGATGTACCAGAGTTTCTTCAACCAGTCATCTGTTCTAGGGCACTCGGGTTTTTTCCAGATTCTGGCTATTGTAAACAGTGCTGCGGTGAACATATAAGTGCATATGTCACTTCGACTATACTTTTTGGCTTTTCTGGGATATATTCCCAGCAGTGATATTGCTGGGTCAAATGGGAGCTCAACCTCTAGTTTTTTGAGAATCGTCCATACTGTTTTCCAAAAGGGCTGAACTAGCCGGCATTCCCACCAGCAGTATAGAAGGGACCCTTTCTCCCCCCATCCTCTCCAACAGTGGTTGCTTTTGTTCTTTTGGATGTGTGCTAGTCTCTGTGGTGTGAGGTGGTATCTCATGGTTGTTTTGATCTGCATCTCTCTGACGATTAGTGATGTAGAGCACTTTTTCATGTGCCTTTTGGCCATTCGTATCTCTTCCTTGTTAAAGTTTCTGTTCATTTCTTTGCCCCATTTTTTGATGGGGTTGGATGTTTTCTTCTTGTAGAGTTCAACCAGTGCTTTATATACCATTGATATTAACCCCTTATCTGATGGGTATTGTGTAAATATCCTTTCCCATTCTGTAGGTAGTCTTTGTATTCTGGTCACTGTATCTTTTGCAGTGCAGAAGCTTTTTAGTTTAATGTAGTCCCATTTGTTGATTTCTATTTTTACTAGATTGTTTAGTTCCGTGTCATCTTTGAAGATATCTTTATCTTCAATATCGTAGAGGGTTTTGCCGACCTTGTCTTCAGTGTACTTTATGGTTTGTGGTCTCATGTTGAGGTCTTTAATCCATTTTGATCTGACTTTTGTGCATGGTGTCAGGTCGAGTTCTAAGCCCATTTTTTTGCATGTGGTTGTCCAGTTGTGCCAGCACCATTTGTTAAAGAGACTTTCCTTGCTCCACTTCACATCTCTTGCTCCTTTATCAAAGATTAGATGATCATACATTTGAGGTTGTGTGTGGGGATATTCCACCCTGTTCCATTGGTCTGCAGCTCTGCCTTTGTTCCAGTACCATGCTGTTTTAATTGTTACCGCTTTGTAGTAGAGTTTAAGGTTGGGGAGGGTGATGCCTCCCATCATCTTTTTCCCAAGAATTGTTTTAGCTATCCGTGGGCGTTTATTGTATCAATAGATGCAGAGAAAGCATTTGACAAGATCCAACACCCATTCATGATAAAAACTCACCAAAATGGGTTTTGGAGGAACTTTTCTCAAGATAGTCAAAGCCATCTACCACGAACCTAGGGCAAGCATTATCATCAATGGAGAAAAACTAAGGGCTTTTCCTCTAAGATCGGGGACAAGACAAGGATGCCCACTCTCACCACTTCTCTTTAATATAGTATTGGAAGTATTAGCAGTAGCCATCAGGCAAGAAAAAGATATTAAGGGGATTCAGATCGGAAAGGAAGAAATCAAGCTCTCACTATTCGCAGATGATATGATGCTATACCTAGAGAAACCTAAAAGCTCTAGTAAGAAACTCTTAGAAACAATCGACCTATACAGTAAAGTCGCAGGCTATAAAATCAATACCCAAAAATCCATGGCCTTCCTATATGCAAACAATGAGACAGAGGAAAGGGACATGAAAAAAGCAATCCCATTCACAATTGCGCCCCAGAAAATCAAATACCTTGGAATCAGCTTAACTAAAGAAGTAAAGGACCTCTACAAAGAAAACTATAAAACGCTACTTCATGAAATAAAAGAGGACATGAGGAAATGGAAACATATCCCCTGCTCATGGATAGGGAGAATAAACATTGTCAAAATGGCAATACTCCCCAAAGCATTATACAGATTTAACGCGATCCCTATAAGGATACCCATGGCATTCTTCAAAGAAGCGGAGCAAGCAATACTGAAATTTATCTGTTGTTGTTTTTGTTGAGGTACTGTGATTCATAGCACCGTTAATGATAGTTTTACCTGTACATGATTCCAACACCACACCCATCACCAGTGCACCCACCTCCCTTCCCCCGCCCCCCCCCCCCCCGTCCTCTCCCTCTTAACCCCTGCCAGACTTAGATGTCAGGATCAATTCTCTCACTATGTTGCTTTTGATCGTTTGTCACTAGCTTGCTGTGCATCTTACGCCTCACAAATGAGAGATTTCACTCTGTTTCTACCCCCTTCCTTCTGACTGACTTCACTCAGCATGATATACTCCGGTTCCATCCATGTCATGTTGGCAAGTTGCTTGATTTTGACCTTATAGTTACATGGTATTCCCTTGTGTGTATGTAGCACAGCTTCTGACCCATTCATCCACAGTTGGACATTTTGGGTTGTTTCTCTATCTTGGCTTTTGTGCTAATTTCCGAAATGTACACAGGCGTGAATTTATCCTTTTAAATTCATGTTTTTGTATGGGGGGTAAATAACAAGAAGTAATATCAATGGGTTGTAAGGCTGCTCTGTTCCTTTGGGGCTTTTTGTTTGTTTTTAAAGATCTCCATATTCTATCCATGGAGTCTGAACCACACAGTACCCCACCAGCGCGAGGGCTCCTTCCTCGCCCCGCACTCCTCTCTAATGTTTTGTGAGGATACTATTTTTCTCCTCGTTGATTCTTTTTTCACTTTCAAATTTAAAATGAAAGCTGTATGAAGAAAGAAGCAATGATACAATTAGTTAAAATGGCATGCCTTTCCTAAATATTCTAATAAAACAAACTGTCCTTATTCAGACATTTCCCTGCAGAGTCTGGGGATGTGGCTCAAATGTTTGAGCTCCTGCTAGCATGTGTGAGCTCCTGAATCCAATCCCAATCCCTAGGTCCCTACCTATATCCCAAGGTATAGCCTTCAGGGCCCCTGATAATTGTCAGGAGTCACCTGAGACACCCCAGCTCTCTGGATATGGACTCTGGACTCTGTTTAGTGTATGTGTGTGTGTGTATATATATATATATATATATATATATATGTCTTGTTTGTATAGGTTATATATACTTTTTTGCTGTAGTTTAGGGTTAATAAGCTGATCTAGGGTCCTATTATTAAATCTAAGAGTTTTCTGTGTTCCAAAATGTTACATGTCTTTTAAAAACTATGAAAAAGCATTTCAAAATTAAGGACTAATGTTAAGTGTTTCTCCAGGAACTCAGTGCTGAATAATTTTTATTTTGCATTTTAGGACCATTGTTATAATATTTAATGTTTCATCTACTATTATGACTACTATATGGTAATATAGTTTTAGTAACATTCTTGGATTTTAAGTACTCTGAAATTACAAGATTTTAAGCCTCTAAACTTATAGGATGAGTCACTTTCTTGAATTAAGTTGTTGTATCTTATCAGTTCCTGTTTCCCAAGTGTGACTAAAAAGGAAGAACCCTTTTGAGGGAATTGTGAGGGAGGCATCCTGGCATTGTTTGGGGGACCTTGTGGTGCCAGAGATGAGCCCTCAGTCAGGTGTGCAGAAGCAGGCCCTGGAGCCCTTTGAATCATTTCCCAGCCCAAGGGGGAGAATCTTTTACATTGTAGAGACCAAGGTATTCCTATTCTTGGAGTAATCTCCCCCAAAAGATAACACAAACAAAATGCTAATCACCCAGCAACAAAACCTCTTTTCACCCTGCCACAAAACCTGAGCAGAGAGCTTTCAGATCAGTGAAGCTTTATCAAGGATCGTTGAAAAGAGATGAAATTCTGGAGCTGGTGCTCCTGCCAGAGCCCCAGAAGACCTGTGTGCGTACCATACGGCTGCCCGGGCCTGAGCTGTCTCTGCTTCCCTTCCAGTGACCCTGTACACATCCTGCATCCTCCTGGGAGTGTTCCTCAACAGCAGCATACCTATATTTTTCGAGCTTTTTGTGGAAACCGTCTACCCAGTTCCAGAAGGAATTACTTGTGGAGTTGTCACGTTTTTAAGTAATATGTTCATGGGAGTTCTTTTATTCTTCCTCACATTTTACCATACAGGTAAGAAATTTGTCATTTTCTGTCTAGATGAGTTATGAGAGAGGGCAGGTGACACTGAAGCACAGGGAATTAAAAGGCAGATTCTCAGGCAGGTTACTCCACCTGAAACAATGCTAAATGCAGAGCTACTTCAGTTTTAAAAAGGAAAAGTAGGTACCATGCTCCCCCTGCCCCCCCAAAATGGGCTAATTACCTTCCTTGAGGTTTCAGGCACCAGGAAAAGAAAATATCCTCAGTTCTTCCTGAAATGTATTCCATGCAGATTGAATGCACCCTCGGCCCCTAGAGTTTCTAACTAATTAACCTGGACCGAACCCAGCATTTGTAGTTTTTAAAGCCTCCCAGCTGATTCTAATATGCAGGTCCTCATTAACAACCACTGATATATTGCTTTCTAAACACAGTTTTTAGAACCTGCTGTCTTGTCACAGGATATCAGTGAATTCAGGATCTGTATACTTCAAAACTTGAAGGGTGCTCAGATGTCACCAGTGGTACTTTTTATGACAGTGGGAATATTCTTCGTGCTCACTGGCCAGGACAGTAGCATGTCCAGCACGTGAAGCTAGTGCAGTGATGGACTTGCTTTCTTTTTAATTATTATTCTGTTCTAATTAAGCTTAAATTTGCATGGCCATAGAACTCAGACAGTAAGCAGGGAGGGATAAAGTGAATATGACTGAGGTAACAGTCCATAGGTCCACCTTTGGAGAAGAGGGTGGTCCTTATAAAGGAAGAAGAAAAGGGCTCCTGCACCCAAGCATGTGTGTGGTCCCGGGACATGACCTGGCTGGGCAGAATGGGGAAGGATGGCACAGTCCTGAGGGCACTAGCTTCTAGAAGACAGAATGACCCTTGAAGATAAACTCTGAGGGGCTGGGTGGAGCTCTGGCAGGTGGCGGGTTCAGGGGTCATCCTTTTTGCAGTTATTTGGCTTTCTGGTAAACTCTCTTCTGTGGTCCAGATTCTATCATGATGGTTTAGAAAATTTGGGATCATTATCTAGTATTCTTTTTTGCATGTCCAAATAAGGAGTTTGTGATACTTGTGAGTCTTAAATATAAAAAGGTGTGTTTTATAATCTCTTACTAGGTTTATGTCCTATTTTACTTTCTCACCTTAAATTCCCTAACATTCTACCTTTCTCCCCACCCCCCAGTTGCTTTTGTCTTAACCACTCATCAAATACCAGAATATTTAGATAATTTATACATGGAAGAATCAAGCTTGAAAGACCCAGATGTAGGAAATGCCCTCAACTGTGACGTTCCAAGAGACCTCATGGTTCACAGGGAAGTTGCTGATAGGTTTATAACTTTATAACAAGTCAGGAGAACCTCCTTGGTTAATGATTTTGAAGCTTTCAGTGCTGGTGAAACAGAGTCTGTCCTGGGCTTTAGACAACTCTGGGCATGGCATTTTCACCAAACAGCATCAAACGGCTGTATTGCTTTCTAAATATTATGAACAACGAAATAGATTATTTCCGTCCCTCAGTAGTCCACATGAAATGAGTTGCATGTAGCCTCGCTGCCCGAGTTAGACTTGTCCTGTGAAGAAGAGTGGAGTTAATGGAGTGCCAGTTTCTGAACTCTGGAAATGGGTGTTGCCTCAGAGAACACCTCATTGCCAGGTGTCATAGAAAGGGCTTGGCCATCCCGTGAGTTTTCCAAACAGAATCACGAACGATTGTTTCAGATCCACTTGAACCCACAGCTGAAGTGGAGAGACCCAGTGCCTCTCGCTCACCTGCTCAAGCGTCAGGGTCAGCTGTGTTGCCCGTTAAGGTGCTAGAGAAGATTTTCCAGTTCTTAGGCACAGACTTGATGAGTAGCCATTGCAGCCTGGTCAAGCTTGGTTCTCCCTGTCTGCCTGGCACCCCCAGTACTCACTCAGCAGCAGTCCAGGCCAGAGAATGTTGTCCCCACGACATCTCACGCCATCCCGAGAGTTGGAGGATCACGTGTTGACTAACGACTGCGGCAGGAGATACCCCCAGGCTGCCTGTGGGAGAGCCTGCACACTCCTGACCATTTTTCCTAAACAGCAGAGTATCCGTCCCCCTCCCTGATACAACGGCAGATGTCAGTTTATTCACACAGTTCAGCACCTAGCACTAATGCACCGGAATTGACGTCAGCGTTCTGTCCTCATTCTGCAGCTTCAGGTGGCCATCAGCAGTATTTTTGTTTCACTAGTATAGGTGGCAGAGAAACACATAATACTGTCTCTGCTAATACCCACTCACTGATGTCATGGGGGCTTATCTGACTTGAGGGGAAAACACTTTCCCCTGATTTTGGTTGGCTTCTGACCATATGTTCCGTTCTCGTGTTAAAGGTTACTGCCTAAACTCCATTACTGTGAAAAATGAAACCTCGCATAATGATTCACTCTAATGCAGTGGATGATTTTTCAGGGCGAAAGAAAACACCCTGAGTCCATTTGAAAGAATTAATGAGGAGACCTGTGTCACACGCCGGGAGCCAGGGCGTGGCTGACTCACCAAAGGCTGGTTTTGTTCTCTTCTAGATGATGAGCTGGTGGCTCTTAGGGGTTTAAATGTCTAGTCTTTGTTTCGAAGAAATTTGGGGGCAGAGACCACACCTGGCAGTGCTCAGGAGTTACTCCTGGCAGGGTTCCAGGGACTTGTATGGGGTGCCTGGATCCAACCCCAGTCGGCTTGATGCAAGGTCAACGCCATACCTACCCACTGTACTACCCTACCTTCTGGCTCTTAAAGGAATTTTTACACCTATGTTTGTGACCCACATCTCTCTAGGAGTAAAGTTACTAGAACTTTGAAAATCATGTTAAGATTCTTTCAGGTAGAATTAATTGATTTCCCCGAAAGTCCTTCAGCAGAGTCTGCATGCCTTGTCACTGAGTTTCAGTGGAAAATAAATTGCAAATCTGAAAATTTTGCAAAATTATTTCCTAAAAATAACTTAATTCCACAGCCTACTGCCCTAAACACTTTATGTGCTAAACTGAATTCTTCCATGAGAGCCAGTACTCAGAATGTATCCTTCAGTTATTTTAAGCCGTTACAAAACTCCTCCAGAAGTTAACCACGTGTCATAGTTCAGCTGTCAGTTACAGGACTGTACCCTCACGGTGATTCTCTAATTAAAAATAAATAAATTATTAAAAAAAAAAAACACAAAAAAAAAGGAAGGCCTGATTTATAATCATTCCAAAGATCTGTAGGTTTTTAGGGCACTTCACAAAGAAGCACTGAATTTCCTGTGGCACGTTTTTATGTCCCCGCAGTGTGCTGTGTGGTGGCTGACTATCAGATAATATTCCAGCACTGTGCACACTAACCCCTAAAGGACTGCATTTGATCTTGGAACAAGATGGTCCCAGAAAACCAGTGTCCACTGGCGACTTGCTTGGAGATTATGGCCTTGCCAGCCTTGACCATAAACATCACACAGGGTTCTCGGCAGCGCTGCTGGATTAATTAAAGTCCTAAGTCAGGTTTTGTTTGGGTTCCACTTTGAGTACCTTGAATCATGTCAAAAGGTGCTCATAGAGTTTTTCTGACTTGGATTTTTCAGAGTCACTTTCAAGAAAGAGAAGTGGCTTGCTCTCAAATATAAGATTATTTGTAAACCCGAGTGACTTCCTCCAGTCTTTGCTTTGAGGTCTTCCAGACAGCCCAACAGTGATTTATTCTAACAACTTTACATACAAAACCTATTTGGGAATGTTATTACATTCTTTATAGGCTGAAATGTATGTTCTTTGAGTCTGTAACTTATTCTGAAATTAATACTGTCTGTTATGTTTTTGCTTTGGAGCAGGTTATGGTTAAAAGGTTTTTGCCTTGGTCCTTTCATTTTGAAGGTGGTAGCTGAATTTGAGGCTGCATTGTAGCTCAAAAGATTCAGGGGCCTGACTGAGGCAGGAGGCCCTTGACTACAAGAACAGTCACAACAGGTATGGACCCTGAGAAGTAGGTTTTGCATCTAGGAAGTAAAACAGTGCTCACCGTTGGGTGATTGTGTCGACTGAGGGCATCCAGGTGTGCACCATGAAATCTACCGTCAACTGGCTCCTGAAAATGCTGTTAATTCAGCAATGCAGGGCAAATCACCAAAGGAAGCAGAAGGTTGGTTGTGGAGGGTATTAGACACATACTGTCAGCCCTCACTCCGTGCCATCACTCCTTCTCTTAGAAACAGCAATTTCAGGGGCCAGAGCAGTATTCCAGTGAGTATGGCACATGCCTTGCCAGCAGCTGACCCAGGTTTGACCCCAGCATTCCATGTGGCCCCCTGAGCACCACCAGGAGTAATTCCTGAGTGCAGAACCAGGAGTAATCCCTCAGCATCACAGGGTGTAGCCCCCCCCAAAAAAAAAAGAAAGAAACAGCAGCTTAAGTTGCTGTGTGTCGGGAAAGCGGGTCCCCAGGCAGCACCTCTCAGTTCGTAAGAATTTCTTTTTTCCTCATTCACATTATAAAAAGTGTTGCATGATGTGCATTTGCTGGGGAACCAGCTGCCCTAGGAGGTGATTGGAACCAAAAGGCACCTTTGACCAGAAAAACAAGAGAGAAACGTGGCTGCTGTGCTAGGACTGGCAGCCTTCAGGTCTAAGTTTACCTTTTTCTCTAATGAAAGGCAAAAGGGAAGTCAGAAAACAGGGCTCGCTTTTAAGGTGTAAAAGGACAAAATAAGAACCTGGTGGCTCAGCACTGGTCAGTGGAGCACTGTCAGGTGGCACCCTGGGCTGTCACAGTTGAAACCTGCCAGTTGCTTGTACAGTTTAGACTCATAAGCAAGCCAGTTCCCAGGGGTCAGCGCCCCTGAGCCGAGGCTGCTGTGAATGACTTCCCGTGGCAAATAAAGAGCCTTTCCTGCCTCACACTCTCCGCTCGCCATTTGGCAAATCATTTCCAAGAGTGTTTGCAGTTGCAGCAGCCAAGTGAGCTTATTAACAGGCGGGTGTGAGTTCTCAGAGCTGCACGGAGAGCAGCCAAGGGACCATGACGCTCTGGGGCCATGAGGACCCATTTTAGCAATTCCAGTCATGTCAGAGTAGAAGGGATGCTTTTGTTTTTTAATTTTTCAATTTTATTTTTATGAAGTTGTTCACAGTAATTGATTATATTCAATATTTCAACACCAATCCCACCACCATGACACCTTCTCACCACCACTCAAGCCTGTCCCACAGGCAGACGCTAAATAATTTATTTTGTGTTACTTGTTATGAATAGTATGAGATGCTGTGAGGCCGCAAAAGTGGCTGTGTGCTCCTGGAATTCTAAAATTTTTAATAATTGGGGTTCGGAGACATCTCTGCAGCATGCTGCTCTCTTCAGAGATTCATTTGTGAGTTTCTGGATCATGGCCGTTAGTGAATTTAAATGGTGCCCAGAGGCAGTTCTTGGGCGTGACTGCCAGGAAACCAGAAGGGCAGGGAGATGGGGGAGGTCGCCCATCCCCGACTCCGTGAAGTTTGGGGTTTTCAGTCACTAGTCCAGCACACCTGGATTTTTCAGTGGGCTCACTCTCATGAGTGGGGGCTCGGGACAAGCCTGTGAAGGTCGGCCATGAGCATGGCGGCAATTGGGTTCTGGAGGTTTGCAGCTGCTGGAGTTCATTTGGAGCAGGCGGAGAAACACCCCTGTCCCCCTCTGTGGTGCCCCAGTGATATCAGCCTGGCACAGGGTGGAGGACACAGTGTGCTGCTCTCTTCTGAGATTCATTTGTGAGTCCAGAAGGGATAATTTTATAGCAGATAAAATAGGCCTCTGCTTCAGCCATATTTGACACATTCCTGAGCTTCAGGGGAGCAAGGACACCTTGTCTGTTGCTGCATGCGTGTGGCCGGGCTTCCTCGTGTAACCAACATGCAGTTTCCGAGGACCAAGATTAGTGTGCCTACTAGGGACCTTCCCAGCAAGGACCAGGAGTTGTGGGTTTTTTTTTTTTTTCCCAGCTTTGCTTCAAAGTCAGCTTGCTCACTTCTAACATAAGCATTTTTGCTTTTGTCTGCTATTTGACTGATTTTTCTCCTTTCATCTTTTTACTGCTTCCTTTTGCCCAGCAAAATTGCCATCAGAAATCCAGAGGCTGTCTGGCTAATATAAAGGCAGCAAACACCAGGTGTGTCATTTCAGGAAATACCAGAACAAAGACAGGATCCCTGAGGTCACCGGTTTTCTTCGTGTTTACATTATATTCCATCCAAGGAAAGCACAGAGAAGACTTTCACCTAAAACTGCCATTGAAATATACATCTTTACATGCTATGGAAAGCTTGTCTGACTCTGATAATGTAGACATTGAAAGGGGAGGAGGCAGCTTTTGAGAACATATTCTCTCACACATGCATGCACACATGCGCGCGCGCACACACACACACACACACACACACACACACAAAGGTACTTCAGCACTGTTTCTTATTGTCTGGTTTTCTAACTTCCATTCCTGAGCATAAATTGCTCTTTTCACTATATGAATTATGGATTAAGCCAAAGCAGCAGCTTGGAAATCTTTAGGGTGATTTTTGAAAATTACAGCCATATTCCTATCAGTCTATAGAAGTACAAGAGTACCATAACTAAATAACAGTGCCCACAGAAGGAGAGGGAGGGAGATATACCAGGAAATTTGTTTCTCTTATTTAATTTTTTTTAATTGAAAGTGCTACATCAATATTAGACTGAAACATTATCCCTCCCCAGCCCTCATCAAAGAGCAACCAGTTTATGCCCAGAAACTGGACCCTTCTGTACCCAGAGCCTCTGGATTGGCTGTCAGGGTGAGTGGGGGTAGAAGGAAGCTGGTCAGATGCACAGCAAGAGGGCTCCTAAGCAAGGCAAGCACTAGGGGATGTGCAGTGGCTGGTGTGTGTTGTCTGTGTCATAGCCAGACGCCCAGAGCAGCCTGCTGAAGAGCCCTGAATGCCTGAGCAAGCATTTCCAAAGAAGCATGTTCTTGGTGCCACTAAATCAAATCGGTAGAATTGCTGATTCAGTGATTCTTACAGGTTTTCTGGCAATTCGTATCATGCACAACCAACTAGGAAGATATAAACCAAAATATTTGCAGTGATTTCTCTGAGGGTAGAATTAGTCCCTGGCATCACATGTGGTCCCCCAAGTACCATCAGAAGTGACCCCTGAGGAGAGGTGTGACCCAAACTTCAACCCTCTTAGGATATTTACATATATTTTGTCAGCCAGAAATGTAATTTGCTGTTGGTGAATGCATGCCTCATACATTTGAGGTCCTGGGTTCAGATCCTGACACCACAAAATATAAATTTTATATATTAATGTAATATAAAATATAATAATATGTGTACATATATATATATATGCACACACACATATAATACACTCCTGCACGTATATACTTTTTTTACAGTGATTATATGTGATTTTTTTTCCCTGAGAAGTAAATTGATCTCTCGTCTCTCTTGATCTCTCTCACTTTCTTATTCTGGCTTTTGGGGCACACCCGGCAGTGCTTGGGGATCTATATGTGGTGCCAGGGTCCTGCACTGGTCAGCCTCGTGTACAGCAAGCAAGGGCCTCACCTACTTGTACTGTCTCTCACCCCTGTGAAGTAGATATTTCTATCCTAAGAGAATATTAAAATGCTCTCTTAAAATTCGGGAGATTTTATTATTTGTCTTTCTAAACTGGATCAGATATTTCCAGACAGGCATATGACTGATGATGATGGAAGGCACTTTTTAAAGGGAATTAACAAACTCAACATTTAAAGGTGATTGATTTTTCTTCTTAGAACTAATAGAATTTTTTATTTCATTTTTTTGGCCACCAAAGTCAAATTGATGCAAGTTATTAACAGCATTGATTTAAGGTATTCCACATGAAAGCTCTGTAATGCCTCACATGCATCATTTCAGCTCCAGGATGTCACTGTTTGCCGCTAGCTGATTGCCAGCCTTCCAGGGCACCTCTGTCACTCGAGCCCCTTCGAGCAGATGGACTCGTCCAAGCTTACAGCTGCCTGTTTCTGTCTTGCAGAGCTGTCTTGGTTCAACTGGTGCCTTTCCGGTTCATGCTTGCTCAGCCTCCTCCTCATCCTGTGCTTCAGGGAATCCTACGACAGACTCTATCTTGATGTGGTTGTGTCGGTTTAATAGCACAGACTTGGAGTTTCACAGGAGACCAGAAATCAATACTGCGAACTGCACATTTACTTGGGATTGCACATCAAACACAACGAGGAACGAAGAGGAGAGAAGCATCTTTCAATGATCACATCCATGTAATTGCTTCCAAGAAACCATAATGAGGGACTTGAGTGATAATAGGGGATTTTTTAACTCCAGAAGTGGCATACCTGTGCCTGATTTCGGGGCTTGGTGTTGTGATGTTTTACACAGAAATCACTACCTAAATAATACCTTCTGTGTTTTGTGCCAGTGTTCAACTACTGATTAGAAAGTTGTATTTATGAAAGGAAATAAAGGGTGTCTAAGATATGAAGACAATGCCTTCCCTTAGTCACAGAACAGAATTGGAGGAAATGCCACTAACTTCTAAAGAAGTCTAAACCCCTATAGATTTTAATTCTAAAGTAGCCCAGAGGCAGATCTATGTTGAGATTGGCCACCTGTACACTACATTTTTCTAATAAAGCCATTTCTTATATGACTCCTTATTTCTGATTCGGTCAGAACTCTCTGGCCTTCTTTATTCTGGTGAACAAGTGCTTTCCAGGGACTTGAAGGCACGCTCTTCGTGTCTCAGTCTTAGCTTAACCTTGTTTTTGTGAAGTGCAGTTTCCTCTATTAGGATCTTAAATAGTTATATTAAAGGTGACTAAATGTTTAATATAGTTGTATTCAGTATTGTATAAACAATGTAATTCTGTTCTGATTTAGCACTTTGTTAAAAGTGAAATGATACATCACATAGACTGTGTCTTTATCCTCTATATATGTATATATACATATATATGTAATTATATAATGGCATGGGATGTGAAGTCCAGGGCCAGCTATTATTTACCAGGGTTACATTTTATTTAAATGACCCTTGTTTGAAAATAATTTATAAAATTGAAACTTTGAAATCTGTGGAGTAATTTCTGAATTATCTTCTTGTATTTCAATTCAGGTTGTAAAATATTCAATTCTATGTGGAGTCAATATATTTGAGAGAGCAGTATTTTGCTGATACTCTGTTTTTTTTCTATAAGTGATAACTCCTTTTTTTAAAAAATAACAGTTATTCATTAGACAGTTCTCAGGAATGTATTTCACCATGATGTAAAGTATGCTGGCTGTGATCAGTTAATTGTAAACACAACTGCACTCGGACCAGCCAAGAGAGTCTCTTGCCCGAACGCCTGTCTTCCCCGGGGCCCCTCGGAGGGGATGGGCTCCAGCTTCCCTCCCCACCCTGAGCAGAGCTCCCCGGTGGCCGAAGACCACTGGAACCTAGCTATAGCCATGCTGGAGGCCCCTCTCCACACGTTTGGACAGGCCTCATGCATGAAGGTACCAGCAGAGGAACCCAGGTATGTGTGATCCCATCAACGGCCAACATCCAGAGAGAGACTTAAAAGCAAGCTCTCAGAAGATATCTTTAGCCTTCTCCCTCTGGGAGAAACTGGCAATCTTCTGAGAGTTTCCTGTCCACATGGGACAGCCTTGCAAGCTTCCCATGGTGTATTCATATGCAAAATCCAGTAACAAGCTGTATCTCATTCCCCTGACCCTGAAGAGCCCCCAGTGCAACATCGTTAGGAGGGCTGAGTCGAGATGGACTTCTAAGATCTCAGGGAAAGGACGAAATGAGATGTTACTGAGCCCGCCCAAGAAATCAGTGATTAATGGGATTTCGTGATTGTGATCGTAAAGTATGCTGTCGTGTGATTATGGCATTACCACTGTTCCACCATTTACCTAATTCCCCTCATGCAGAAAAATACACTTTCTCAGATTGTAAAGAATAGGGGTTCGTTAACCTCAGCTCTCTCTAACTCCCACCCCTCCTCCTTTTACCCTTACTTATATCTAAATACATATTTTATTGGTCTTTTTCTGGACAGAGCTTGTCAGCTCCTTCTGTTGGTCACGGCGGTGTCACCAGTGAAGAGTGTTGGTCAGTGTTTCAGTCTCCTCATCTCTGCCTATGCACACACACCCCACAAGCACCACCCCCAAATGGACTGAGCCAGTTCCCTGTCATATGAGGAACCCCTGAGTACAGCTTGGTGTGGCCCCCCAACAAAATAAAACTCCTCCCCAAAGCAGTTTCTTTTATATATAACTATTTTGATTTAGCAGCAAAAACTGAAGGGACTGAAGCACTTGGTGAAGAGAAAAAGAAGAAAATCAATCTAGGAGAGCTAGATTGAATTCCAGAGATAATCCTGCCGTTCTCAATAGAATATGAAAGGGAAAACAGACTTTTTGAGGATCGTTGAAAGTGAACTACAAGAATATCAATAAACTCTGACCCAGGTGCCAAAATAACTGCCACCCCTCCGTGTTTGTAAAGAAGGTAAAATGGAGAAGGATTGTGAAGTATTTGCTAAATAATTTTTTTTGGCTTTTTGGGTCACAACCCAGCGATGCACAGGAGTTACTCCTGGCTTTGCACTGAGGAATTACTCCTGGCAGTGCTCAGGGGACCATATGGGATGCTGGGAATCAAACCCAGATCAGCCACATGCCCACTGTACTGTATCTCCAGCCCCACTAAGTAATTCTGTGCTTGAGACATGACTGTGTAAAATTCTGCCACAATAAGACTTGTAATATGGAACATTCTAATTATGGTCAAGTCTACTAATAATACCAAGTAGAGGATAATGCTTTTAAATTTTTACCAAAATAGGGCCAGGAAGATAGGCTATCCTCATGCTTTGCATGCGTGAGACCCAAATTGAATCCTCAGCACCATGTGATTCCCCAAAGCACCAACAAAAGTGTCCCTCGAGATTTCCAGGACCCACCATGGGCACAGAGCTCTAGTTGCCCCTGAGCAACTCTCAGTGTGGCCTAAAACCCAAAATAGTTGGTTTTCTCTCACATGTGAGATGAGGGCCTCAGTCTCGTTAATATTTGCTTACCTCTCCAGCAGATCATTGGTCTGATCACAAATGGCAACTATTTTAAGTAACCAAGATTTCATTACCAAAGCTAAGAAAACCAAAGACTTTGGAAGTGGGCGAACTATCCTTTACTTACTTACTTGAATATTTCAAGTCTTCTCTTAGTTCTCGTCAGCTGCTGTCTTTGGTTTTCCTAAGGAAATATTAGAGAATCCTGATGAAGTTTATAACTGAAATCAATCTTAACTCATCACTCATCCAAATTATCATTTTAGAATTTATAGCAACAGTCCAGAGAGGTAAAGGATCTGGCTGAAGGTCACAATCCTCATTAGTGACCAAAGTAGAACTAAAAATTTACATTTGCGTCAAAAGCAGCGTTCTCCCTACTTCACAAAATTAAGGGTTACTAACCCTTAAGGGTTACTTAAGGACTCATAACACATTTTGTTATGTTCATGAGTCCCCTCCCATATTAAAAAAAAAATAGAATTTCAGTGACCGTTGTTGAGTATGGGAAGAAAGTACAGAGACTCAAAATGGTTCTTACATAAATGGTCCATTTCATTACTATTCTGTTGTTTCCCCAGCATCTATTAGTCTTGGCTTACAGTAAGATGATGTAAAGAGATTCTGATGAATAATTCAGTCCTCATCAACCAAGTCAACAGCATTAATTGGTAAGGACATGCTATAGTGTAAATTCAATGAAAGCAGTTTATGGGAAGAAGTGGTTTTTAATGTGATCTATGGTGGAGATGTAGGAACAAGATAATTACAAATGCTTTTCAGTAAAGGGAGGGAGCTAATAGAATAAAAAGGCCTCAAGTACAAATTTCGTTTAGTTTATTTAAGAATAAATAAATATTCTAGAGCCAAGGTTTATCATAGATCATATATTCATTTTACTGAGAATGTTTACAGCTTGGTTTTGTAAAGCCCTTCTAATGAAGAATTCAAATCTGGGAGTTTTAAAATTAAAGAGATTATATTTCCATCTATTTTTTCATTCAGTTTTTACTATTATTTTTACTAAAAATCTAGATATTGGTCTATTCGTATAAATACAAACCCCATTTTAAACTCAAAGTTAGAGACTGGGGAGATAGTGGAGGGGTGGAGGGGCTTGCTTTGATGTGCTCCATCCTGGTTCGAATCCCTAGCTTACCAGAATCGTTCCCAAACACAGAGCCAGTAATAGCCCTTAGCATCGGGTATGCTCCACACACCCCCTCCAAAAGAAACAACAAACTAGAGGGTGTGCTTAAAACTATATACAAATGCAAAGTCACTTCACTTTAATATTAAAAATAATATTGCATACTTATACCAGAAATAATAGAGTAATTCGCATGATTATGCCATTTTATCAAGCAAGTGCAAAAACTTCAAAGGAAGTTTTAAACTTAAAAAACTTTATAAACATATGTATTTTATATATGTATATTTTTAAATGTATACTTTAAAGGAAATACAGAAACTTTGAAAAAAGATGACCAGACCTATTTTTTTTTTAATTTTTTATTAGTGAATCACCGTGAGATACAGTTACAGACTTACAAACTTTCGTGCTTGTGTTTCAGTCATACAATGGTTGAGTGCCCATCCCTCCACCAGTGCCCATTTTCCACCACCAATGGTCCCCGAATCCCTCCCACCACCTCCACCCCGCACTCCCCCCACCCCACTCCGCCTCTGTGGCTCTTTTTCGCTCTTTCTCCTTTTGGGTGTTGTGGTTTGCAGTAGAGGTATTAAGTGGCCATCATGTTCAGTCTATAGTCTACTTTCAGCCTGTATCTTCCATCCTAAATGGGCCCTCCTAGCACCCTTTACTTGGTGGTTCCTTCTCTATCTGAGCTGCCTTTTCCCCCAGCATGCGAGGCCGGCTTCTAAATTGTGGAGTAATCCTCCAATCAGACCTATTTTACAAATATAGGAAAACAGAATTCCACTTTAACTTGGCATTATGATAAGAACAGGAAAAATAAAACTTATTTCTAAATAATGAAAGAGTTTGCCAGTCTGTTAGGAAATATAAGCAGTTTTCTCAGGGGGGAAACTGATGGGCCATCCTACAAGAACAAAATTTGACAGTGAGATTTTGGAGACTGCTCAGTAGAAATGGGTTGTCTGCCCAGCACACAGATGTCTTGGCTGGCCTGAACACTCATTTCCTTTCCGGTTGTCCTTCCAGCTCAGTTTGAACTCCAAACAGAGAAAACCTCTAAGAACCAAGTCCAGCCAATTTCAAGGCCCTAGAGGGGTCCAGCTCTGGTCAGGGGATGAATGCTAGGGGAAGAGAATGGGCCTAAATCTCTCCCTTGAGCCACGGGTCTTTATCTAAACTTTAAGTTTGTTCTTGGTCAGATCCTAAGTAAAAGCCTTTCACTTCCTGTAATGGTTCCCGGAGTCACCAGCTTATCCGTGCTGCCTGTTCCCAACCTCCTGGACCCTTCGTGCCTCCGAACCTGAGGCTCTGCTTAAAGCCCTAATGAAACTTCTTCACTCTCAACCCCTCCCAATGCCCCAGGAAAAATGCCAGGGTCAGTCTTAAAAAGTAATGAGGCCTCTCCTGAGACTCTGGAGAGTGGGAACTAAGTAAATGAAAATATTCCAGAAAATGCTTCTCACAACCAAGTCTTCCAAGTTTGAATATTTCCCTTAAGTGGCAATGACAGAGGTCTGAGAAGTTGCTCCCATTGTACAGCGTGGACATTGAATTGCCTGGCGTCGTCTTCCTGTGTACCTCGGGACCCAGGATGAAAAGCCAGGCTTTTCATCTTAGGCCACACTCTAAAAGAGAGCAAAAGGTTACCCACCCTCCGACTTCTATCCATTCAATACAGAGGGTTTTTTAATTGTATCAGCTTAAAGGGGAACAAGGGGATCAAGCATGGAGTTTGTTTCAGCAACTTTGGTGAAATATGAAACAAAAATACAACTGCTGTCCGCTGCTGCACGAGCATGATCCCGGAGGCAGGGTTTTTCCCTCTCAACCCTTCCTTCTTGGGCACAGCGTGGCACTTGCCGGTTTTTAGAACACAGAATGCAGGAATGCCCTGTAGATCCCAGGGGGCGGGATTGCCGGACCCGCCCTTTGCCGATATTTAAGCACAGCGCCACTCGGGTACAGTCTTTTCCGCTGCTGCACAAGCACGATCCCAGAGGCAACTGAACTACTTTGGACACGAGCAGCTCGCAGAAATGCCTCCAGACTGTGAACGGAGCCACTGCCCATGCGGTGCCAGCGAGGCAGGGTTTCCCTCTCCAGGCTTCTCCATCATATGAGCACACAAAAGGGAAGTAAAAGCTTGCAGTGATAGGGGCTGGAGCTATAGCACAGCGGGTAGGGCATTTGCCTTGCACTCAGTTGACCCGGGTTTGATTCCTAGCATCCCATATGGTCCCCTGAGCACCGCCAGGGGTAATTCCTGAGTGCAGAGCCAGGAGTAACCCTGTGCATCACCGGGTGTAACCCAAAAAGCAAAAAAAAAAAAGCTTGCAGTGATGCAATTACTGGCAGAATTTTCCCTGGACTTCATACAAAAATCCAAAACCGCGCGGCCACTATTGCAGCCGTGCGACCTAATATCTCTTAATTGTCAGCAATGTGAAACGGTTCCTTTTTTAGCAGGTCTGACTGTGGGGGGAAACTCCAAACAATAATACTGAGGTTTTTTTTTTTAAATATTGAAGGTAATCAAAGTAGCAGTCATTTCTCTAAACTGTGAACTAAGCCATAGCCCCACGCCGGCTGAGGACGGGAAATATCCTTTTTTCTCATCGGGAGGCGTGGCGTCAGCCATAGTATGAGGACTATTTATTAAGCAGGCATGAACTTGGTGGTGTGGGAAGGAGGAAAAAATAATTCTATGTACTTGAAACAGCGGGACTTCATATCTCTCCATTCTCACAATGGAAAACGAATTACAAATGCTTCCTTGGCAGTAGGGCTGTCTTTCCTGGAGGAAAACTCCAAAAAATAGTGAGTTTTGTGTTGAAACATGGAAAGTAGTCAAGGTAAAGAGAAAATGAAGTGAAATTTATCAGTTACGCAGGCAGGGATGAGGGGTAGGGGGCGGGGGTTGGGAGGTATACTGGGGTCTTTGGTGGTGGAATATGGGCACTGGTGAAGTGATGGGTGTGTGAGTATTGTATAACTGATACATAAGCCTGAGAACTTTGTAACTTTCCACATGGTGATTCCATAAAATAAATTTTTTAAAAAAAGAAAAATACAGGGCTGGAGTGATAGCACAGCGGGTAGGGCGTTTGCCTTGCACGCAACCAACCCGGGTTCGAATCCCAGCATCCCATATGGTCCCCTGAGCACCGCCAGGGGTGATTCCTGATTGCAGAGCCAGGAGTGACCCCTGTGCATCGCCGGGTGTGACCCAAAAAGCAAAAAAAAAAAAAAAAGAAAAGAAAGAAAGAAAAATACAACTGCTGGGCTGGAGCGATAGCACAGTGGGTAGGGTGTTTGCCTTGCACATGGCTGACCCAGGTTCAATTCCCAGCATCCCATATGGTCCTTTGAGCACCGCCAGGGGTAATTCCTGAGTGAAGAGCCAGGAGTGACTCCTGTGCATCGCCGGGTGTGACCCAAAAAGAAGAAAAAAAAAACTGCTGTGGTGGACACACTGTCAATCCAGGGACCCATTGGTCTCCCAGAAGGTCGCCCACACCACAAAACTGTCAGAGGCCCCTCCTGGCTCCCGGCTATGAGTGAGGTTTCTGCAGTATTGAGCACAGTGGCAAGGGGGCTTAGAGGTACTTTAAAGAAAAAAGCTCTTAACGTTAGAAAATGAAACTTCAAACTGACCCTTCCATTTATCTGGAAAGATTATAGAATCAAAGGGGCCAACACCCAGAGATACCCAGTCTAAATTTCCCCACTGCCCCCTTTTCAGGGACAAAAGGAAAAACGCCTTTCGACGCCCCTGGAACTCTACCTTTTGTTTGTCTTTTGGGCCGCACCTGGCAGTGCTCAGGGAATACTCCTGGCAGGCTCTGGGGACCGTTGGGGTGCAAGGGATTCAGGTAGCCACATACAAGGCAAACACCCTACCCACTGTACTACATCTCTGGCCCCTAAATCTACCTTCTTTAATTCATCAAACAGCATGCCCCAATTACACCCAAGGCTACTACCAGGAACCCCTAAGTTGTCCCAGAGCAGTGGGGTGAGGTGGGGTGGGGGTAATTTTAGTCTGGGAAACACTGGTATCATCCAACCACCTAATTTTACAAATAAGTAAACTGAGACCTTCCCAGTGAAAGTGACAGTAGGCTTTAGCAAGTCCTCTAACTCCTCCATTCTCATAAATAATGTGTTAGAAATAATTTGTGCATTTCTTTTCATTTTTAAGAAGCACATGAATACATGCTTATTAAAAAATAGCAAGAATGTTCCTTGTGCACAGCAGACCTCAGTTCTATCATCATCAACACTGCTTATGGTGCCCCAAGGACTGCCAAAAGTAAGCCCTGAGCACCCCAGGGTGTTCCCCTAAACCCTTCCCCAAGCAAAGCCACACAAGAGAATTGTAAAGGGAAGTCTTTCACATGATCTGGCTAATCCTTCCAGAGCTGATGACTATGAATCCTTTCAGAATTGCTCTATGCATTTTACATGTATACATGTGTAAAATTTGAAAGATTTAAAATCAAGTTCTCCAGGGAACTAATTCTTAGACTATGTTGGCATAAACTTGGGCGCAGAAGCAAAACATTTGGAGACCTTACTTCTCTTCACGAAGAACCAAGAGCAAATGCAACTGTAGTTCATAAACCTCTCGCAGACTGGCCATGCACCTAAGCTCTATCGTGTCCTGAAGCCTAAAGGCATACTCCCATATGCAGTATTCTCTTCTTGGGAATCTCGCTCCTGCTTTTGTGCCCACTAACTAAGGTCCATGTACTGTGAGAGAAGAAAGTGGATAACCCATCCTCAAAGTCCATATACATGCTCCTGATGGGACTTCAGTGACCCAATCTCCATGAGGCACTCAGTCCTCAGAAAGCAGAATTCAAGAGAATTTTTTTGTACATTTCCATTTTTGGCTTGGTCTTTTTTGTTTGCTGGTTTTGGTTTTGTGCCCACACACAGCAGTACTCAAAGGTCTTATTCCTGGTTTTGTGCTCAGCGACCCATTTGCAGTGCTGAGAATCAAATAGGGTTGGCTACATGCAAGGCCAGTGCCTTCATCTCTCTACTATCTCTCCAGCTCTCCAGCCCTGATTTCTTTTTTTTTTTTTTAAGTAACCCAAAACGCCAATATTCCTTACTTCTTTCTGGTCATCTTCCTTGGCTCTCCTGACTTACTGGAAACAAGTAAAATTGATGAACTGTTGCAAGGTAGGAAACACAATGTCCTATCTCTGCTTTCTTTTTTTTCCAACCTTCTCATCCAGCTTCCCTGCATTTAACCAGAAGACAAGGCTTTTCCAGTATCTATGGTAGGAGAGAAGTTGCAAGTGATCCTAAGAAATATATCAAATGCAGGGCTTTTTCAAGTTATCAGATGCAATCTGAGAAAATCTGTCATCTGATTCAAGAGAGTGTCTGGGACCACATCAGAACACTTTGATTGCTCACCAGACTCAGGACCCCATCCTTTACACCGTTGATCCATTGTGAATCCGCAGTGCATTTGCACCTGAAGGAGTCAGTCTGCCAGATCAGACACTAAACCTGATCCCTGCACTGTTATATCCAGAGTGGTGGCCCAGAGGAATCCCAGTCTTCTTTCCAAGCCAGAGCTTTCTTTCCTGCCTGGAGCTCTGTGCTGGTCACCACAGAGGGAGAGCAGGCCCAGCTCTCCTCCTAACACCTATCTGAAGCTCTGAGCTGCAGACACAGCCAATGAGGGCTAGCTGAGACCCGGATGAGTTAGAAGCGCTGGGTGCTAGCCTCTGTCACTGCTGAGTTTCCTGGGGCTGGAGCAGATGACCATTTTTGCTGAAAAAAAAATAAATAAAAGTTCTGAAAAACTGAGCTGGAAAGATCGGACAGGGATTAAGTGTGTTTTGCCTGCATGTAACCAACTGCAGCTTCATCTTTGGCACCACCAACGGTCCCCTGAACTTTGCCAAGAGTTATCTCTGAGCTCTGCCGCTGTGGGCCAACCTCCCACCGCCAAAAGGAGGATAAAGAAAAGAAACGTAGAAACAGCCTGTGTGCAAGACCTTTCTCTGGGAGGAGTGTCTTCTACAAAGCAACTCTATGAGGCAGGTTCTGGGCAGGAAGTGAGGCCGCTTCCCAGGCTCCTTCATCTCCCATTTTCCCTCTGTTCATTCATCTTTTGAAGGTTTTTCTATTTGTTTGTTTGCTGTTGTTTTTATTGTTGTTGTAGTTATTGTTGTTGCTCAGGGCTTACTCTTGGCTCAGCACTCAGGATTCCCTCCTGGCTTGCTTGCGGGACCATCTGGGATGCCAGGAATCAGTCCCTGGACTGTGCGCACGAGGCAAGTGCCTTACCCACTGTGCTTGCTCTCCAGCCCCTGTTCCTTCATCTTTTTTATTAATTCCGCATATAGTCATTCTAAGGATGCAGCATGTGCCTGTGAGAGAAAATCAGAAAAACAAAAGGTTTCTTCACCTTCCAGGACCTCTCAGACATTAAAAACCAAACAAAAATACTCCTTTGGGCTAACAGAAGTAACAGAGACAATTTCCCATATACTTAATTACACATACTAGCAGCCCAAACATTTTGCTCTCCTCATCATTAACCTTCACTGATTTCTAGGAAAGGATACTCTGTTCTGTGGATTCTTGCAGCCTAGAATCTGCATCTGTCTGAAAGCAAAAAATGTGTCCTCCCTGAGTGTGTCGAGGTAACTCAAAGTTAGCAGAAGAGCAGGTGGCCATTGAAAGACAGCTAGAAGCAGGGTGAGGCTCTTCAAGTCCAACAGTGCCCTGAAAATAGCCTGCATGGACATCATGCATTGCTTTCTCCAGCTGCCAGTAGCAGGAAAATTTCAACCCAATTAACCAATCAAAGCCACCCACTTAACATCTGGCTTCTCCACTGAAATCGTGCTTGCTGCCTGGCTTTAACTAATGAGGAAGTTGATTGATGTCGCTGAGCAGAATGTGGTAAGGAATGTTTAGAACCTTGTCTGGACGCAGATTTGAGAGTGTTCAGTGCCCCAAGACCCTTGCTCTCAGGCTGGGCAGCCCCTACAGGCTAATAAAGGCTCTTCAATTCCACAAACAAGCGTGTTGGAGACTTCTCGGAACTTCTTGGAAAATTCTCAACATGAGGAACCCCTGACCTTATGTCATTGTGGGGTCAGGAATGAGTTACTGTTACTGATGTGGGAACATGGTAGGCTCCTCCAGCTTCCTTTGAAGACAAATTTCACAAATGCATGCACACTGAGATACATACTTGTAAGGCCTTGTGAGAATCCTTCCTAAAAGGATTCTGAATTTTAACAAATACTAACCCCAAGAAGGAATTTAGTACTGGAGCTTGGCATATCAGCAGACTGTGTCGAAAAAGTTGCTTCAGGGGGAAACAGGTTTGCCCTCATATTCTCAGCACCTAAGCCACACTTCATGTGTCACTACTAAAGTTTGACCTAGCTTTTGCAGAAATTCAGAGAATGCTGGGGAGAGAAGGTTTTAGTTCTGAAAGTTTTTTTATTTGCCACAAATATCTACAGTTCCAAATTTACTTCCCTCTCTACCAAAAAAAAAATCCAAGAATTGAATGCTAAAAATAGGTAAAGGGATATATATTATAATCTTTTTGTACCTGTATTGCAAACCATAAAGCTCAAAAGGAGAGAGAGAGAAAGAGAATAAGGAGGAGAAGGAGAAGGAGGAGGTAGAGGAAGAGGAGAAGGAGAAGGTGAAGAAGAAGGAGAAGGAGGAGAAGAAAAAGAAGAGTACCTGCTATAAAGAAAGACTGGGACTGGGGAGGTGGAAGAAGAGAACCTGAGGAAACTGGTGGTGGGAGATGTACACTGTTGCAGGGACAGGTGTTGGAACATCATATGACCGAAATCCAATCGTGAACAACTTTGAAACAACAACAACAAAATTTAAATAAATAGAAATTAAAATGTTACTTAGATTGAGTGGACTGGAGCGATAGCACAGCGGGTAGGGCATTTGCCTTGCACGCGGCCGACTTAGGGTTTGATTCCTCAGTCCCTCTCAGAGAGCCCGACAAGCTACCCAGAATATCCTGCACACACAGCAGAGCTTGGCAAGCTACCTGTGGTGTATTCGATATGCCAAAAACAGTAACAAGTCTCACAATGGAGACGTTACTGGTGCTCACTCGAGCCAAAAAGGAACGACAGTGCTACAGTGCTACTTAGATTGAGTAAGTGCTAAAAGTTTGTGTGTATACATATATGTGTACATATATGTATGTGTGTACATATATATGTGTGTATATATATGTGTATATATATATATAAATTTCTGGGGATTGTCATGTTGGGTCTTATTTTTCATAATATTCCATACTAATATGGAAAAGTACTGGGAAAATGCATCCTTTGTCCTCCAGAATCCATTCACATTTACAGAGGGAAAAGACATCAGTTGTTTTCTTACCCTGATATTTCACCCTCTTCTGGCTCGGAACTGGAAGTCCCTCCGTATTTGTTCTTTCTCTCTGCAGCTCCACAGAGCCCAGCACTCCCCATTCTCCGCCCTGTAGAGTCCATCCATAAAACTGGGAAGAAGACTCATGAACCAGAGCTGATTTCCTTACCTAGTCACTCTTTCATCCATATTTCTTTACCGCTAACCTCATCTAGATCCTGAAATTTATTTTATTATGGGGGTTTGAGGAAGGGATGTCTCTCAACAGGTGCTCAGAAGGCCCAGTGCTCTCCTGGAAATTCTCTGCCAGCCAGCCAGTGGTTTGGTGCCAGGGCCAGAAGGTAACTGTTTAGGCCCTGTAGTGCTGGGATGACCTGGCCCCCAGCAGTGAGTGGGTGTCTCCAGAGCACGTCTAGCCACACTCAAGGGCATCCAGGGTTGCACCAAGCAAAGCTCTGGGGACCATGTGGTTGCTGTGAATCACTGTCAGTTAAATCACGGCAAGTGCTTTAACACCCCCTGTACTATCTCCCTGTTAGTTGTGGGTTTTTTTAACTTTAATTTTTTCTTATAAAATTTCCTTTTATCTTAAAAGCAGAATATGGTCTGTTTTTCCTCTGAGTACTTTATAATGCAATTTTAATATAATTAAATGTCCTAAAATAAAGTCAAGGCAGGATTTCAAAGAGGCAGTATTAACTGCTAAGGAAGGTAGATGACATTTTTTTAAATTAGCATGATGGAAGCTGGATCTTGTCATTCAACCAGTGTATTTGGGGCTCCTGTTATAAACTAAACAGTGGGTTAGATACTGAGGCATAGAAACAAAGTTGCTGCCTGGCTCCCAGAAAATTTCATCCTCTGACATGTCCATTCTTAATACCTGTAATGAAAAGCTAATGTTTCCCTCCGTCCCTGCCACCAAAAGGCTATCAGATGCTTTGTAGCCCATTTCTACAGCTGATGTGAGATCTCGTGCTCTCTGGAAAGTATGCCCTAAACTCTGCTTTTTGGGAAGTTGTTTAAAATCCATGCATAACCCTGACCAGTGTGTAAGTTTTGTGTTAAACCATCAGGGTCCAAATCCTTTTCAGAAAGACTTTCTTGAAGAGAAGGGTAGAGATACCTGTTTTCAAAAGTAGAATGGTGGGCATATGGTGCCACCAGCAGGTCAACCTGTATCTGTGGGGCAAGTGCATCAGCCGGCTGATGATGCCTTCAGGCTTCCTGATGCCCCCAAATTGTGCCTTTGGCCTGACCCAACAACTTGGGGCCAAATTTACCAAGAAGTTAAATGACCAAAAGTTAGGTATGTGGGAACCATGCTCACAAACCACCTCCAGCTCAGCTATACAAGCTCATTTATTGACCTTATTTCAGAGACCCTTAAATCTCGAAAGAGATCAAAAGCCACAGTTAATCTCAGACCCACACATGTCTGAACAGACCAGACTAACCTATCCTCCTCCTATCGGAGGAGGATAGGTTAGTCTTGTGCCCATCCAAACAGAGCCCCCAGCAGCCGCTTGTTTCCACAATCCAAAATTACCGCCATAACCCTGGCCTGACTCCACCGTCTCAGGATGGACCTGACTAAGATATAATCTGCTGAAAATTAGGTATACAGGTCTTGTGACTGAAATATCTAGGCTTTCTCAGGGTCAAGATGGGCTACCTCTCCCACCTCCCTGTACTCCTGGAAGCCTCAGCAGTCACATCAACACCCCAAAGTGGCCACCCAATTGAAAAGATACTCCAGCCTTACTGTCCTGATAAAAATACCAAATTCCCTGAACAAACACCATGACCTTTTAGCAACTGTATTGCAAACCACAAACAAAAAGTAAAGGAGAGAGAGAGCAAGAAAGAAAGTGCCTCTGGGGTGGGGTGGGGTGTTGGGGGATGATGGTAGGAAACGGGACATTGGTGGTGGGAAATGTACACTGGTAGAGGGATGGGAGCTGGATCATTGTATTACTGAAACCCAGTTGTAACCAGCTTTGTACTGCTCTATCTCACAGATATTCAATTAAAAAAAATTTTAAGAAGGAGTGGAGTTTGTGCCAAATTTATTCAGCTTAATCAATGGCCGAATAAGTAGCAGTATTTCTACACTGAAAAAAAGAAAAAAGAAACGAAAAGTGGAATAGTTTTAGGGAAAGCTGACAAGCTTCCAAAGATTTCATTCTGCTCTGTCCAGGCAGACAGGGAAGGGGGCAAGGGAAGAGAAGGTGGTGGAAGGAGCCTCAGAAGACCCGTGGAGGAGTTAGTGAGATTAAAGCCAAGTCTGTTGACATTTGTTAATTAATGCCTGATGAGCAGAAGTATATAAGGAGGTTTGGAGGCCAAGATTTCTAGAGGAAGCTCATTCTGGAAAACAGAATTCCACACTGGCTCATGTTCCCTCAGTCATCTGGCCTGGCCTCCAGCCTCTGACAGCACAGCCAGCAGAGAGTCTGGGCCATGGCTCATTCAGCGTGGGGGGGGGGGATGGAGAGTCACAGTTCCCATCTGCTTCCAGCCACTCCCACATTCTCCCTTTCAGAGAACAGAGGCAGGGGTGGGAGGCAGGAAGTTGCATGGCAAAGACCCCAGAGGAACAAGCTGAACAAATCTGGGCAGGGCACCCAATCAAGAGGGATTGCAGTGGGACTGGAAGTGGGGCAGGAGCCTTCTTTACTTCACACTTCATCGATATTCCCAAGTACATGGGGATCCCAGAAGGTGGGAACTGCCATCTGGCACCTTGTCCTCACAGATGGCCTGTCTGGCGGGACAGGGGTTCCAGTCTGCTCTGAGGAAGCAGTGGGAATTTAGACATCCCCCACCTCCCCAGAAGGACTGCCTTGTATTTAAGTCTGTGCCTTCAGAGGGATGCTGGGTCATTGAAGGCAGGCCTGCAGCTCACCACTGGGTTTCCAGCATCTTTTCATACCAAAAGGATTTAGATGGGAACCCATCCACACTTCACTCCATTCAGACATCTGCGCCTGTCCTTTCAGTCACACTCCTGGAAGACAGCCAAAAACCTCACCAGGAGGTACTCCCCAGAAGCCCAAGCAGGTGGTGGTTCTGTTCTTAAGCCCATGTCATCCCACTCTGATGTCTCTGGCACCCCTTGACTCTGCACCCCAAGAAGCCTGGGAGAGGGGCTGAGCCAAAACAAGGCTGAGGCTGTGGAGGAAGCCTTCAGACGTCCCACAGCCCCATGCCCCTGCACCAGGGGTTCCCACATCCTACCTGCTTCCTGGAGGTGACCCCCCTCAAACCTCCAGGCCCCGTCTCAACCTTGACCCCACCCCAGTGCCTGCCTTCTCTCCCTCTCTGCTGTCCCAGGCTGCACTAAATAAAGCTTCTCAGTGACTACTCTGCTGAGGAGGGGACCTGGTCCCCTCCCACCCTCCTACCCAGACTGATTTTGGGCTGAGATTGTTGCAGTGGAACACACAAGTTCTGACCACCAGCACACAGCAACACTTCACAGAGGATCACTGAGAATGGGCAAGATCGTGCCCAAGGACTGCAGTAGACCCGATGCTCACCCTGTGCCAGGAACTGATTTTAAAATAGCACCAAGGAGGGGCTAGAGTGATAGTACAGCGGGCAGTGGACAGTATAGCACCCCTTGCATGCAGCATCTCATATGGTTCCCTGAGCCCACCTAGCCCACCTAGCCCACCTGAGCACAGAGTCAAGGATAAACCCTGAATACAGCGTGGTATGGCTCAAAAACATCATCATCATCATCATCATCATCATCCTGTTGATCGTCAATTTTCCCAAACGGGTTCAGTAACGTCTCCATTCGTCCTAGCCCTGAGATTTTAGAAGCCTCTCTTTACTTGTCCTTCCCATCAGTACCGCATTGGAGGCTTTTTCAGGGTCTGGGGAATGAGACCCATCATTGTTACTGGTTTTGGCATATGAATACGCCATGGGGAGCTTGGCAGGCTCTCCCATATGGGCAGGAAACTCTCGGTAGCTTGCCAGTTTCTCCAAGAGGGAGAAATAGGCTATAAGCTTCCAGGAGCTTGGTTTTATAGTCTCTGGATGTTGGCAGTTGATGGAATTACACAGTGCCAGGGGCAGTTTCTGGGTCTGACTGCCTAGCTACTGGAGAATGGGGGATCTGGGTGGAAGAGACCCAGTCCTGATTTGAGCAGGCTTGGTGATCTCAGTCCCAGAGTCCTGCTCAAAAACCTAAATAAACAAAACAGCACCAAGAAGGGTCAGGTAAGGCCTTGCTTGAGGCTGTCTCAGGTTTGATCCCTGGCACCACATATGATCCCCCAAACGCCACCTGAGCACAGATCCAGGAGTAATTTCTGAGCACCACCTGGGGCACCAGGTTGTAGACAGCAGGGCTTCCTCCCTGTGGTGCTCCATGTGTCTGCATGAACTTCACAGGACAGTGCAGATATGAGCAGGTACAGGGAGTGCAGATACAGTCTTCCCACACAAACTTAATGCCAGGAAAAGTTTGGGGGGTCCATATGTGCTTGCTGGCTTACTCCATGACCAAGAGGTTTTAGGGGACAATGGAACTGTCAAAAGGTGAGGGGAATTCACAATCGTGCCCCAGAAAATCAAGTACCTCGGAATCAACTTAACCAAGGAAGTAAAAGACCTCTACAAAGAAAACTATAAAATGCTACTCCATGAAATAAAAGAGGACATGGAGGCTGGAGTGATAGCACAGCGGGTAGGGAGTTTGCCTTGCACGCGGCCGACCCGGGTTCGAATCCCAGCATCCCATATGGTCCCCTGAGCACCGCCAGGGGGTAATTCCTGAGTAAAGAGCCAGGAGTAACCCCTGTGCATCGCCAGGTGTGACCCAAAAAGCAAAAAAAAAAAAAAAAAAAAAAGAGGACATGAGGAAATAGAAACATATACCCTGCTCGTGGATCGGGAGAATCAATATTGTCAAAATGGCAATACTCTCCAAAGCATTATACAGATTCAACGCGATCCCTATAAGGATACCCATGTCATTCTTCAAAGAAACGGATCAAGCAATCCTAAAATTCATATGGAACAACAAACGCCCATGGATAGCTAAAACAATTCTTGGGAAAAAGACGATGGGAGGCATCACCCTCCCCAACCTTAAACTTTACTACAAAGCAGTAACAGTTAAAACAGCATGGTACTGGAACAAAGGCAGAGCCGAAGACTAATGGAACAGGGTGGAGTATCCCTACACACAACCCCAAATGTATGATCATCTAATCTTTGATAAGGGAGCAAAAGATGTGAAGTGGAGCAAGGAAAGCCTCTTTAACAAATGGTGCTGGCACAACTGGACAACCACATGCAAAAAAAATGGGCTTAGACCTCTACCTGACACCATGCACAAAAGTCAGATCAAAATGGATTAAAGACCTCAACATCAGACCACAAACCATAAGGTACATCAAAGACAAGGTCGGCAAAACCCTCCACGATATTGAAGATAAAGGTATCTTCAAAGATGACATGCAACTGGCCAACCAAGTGGAAACAGAGATAAACAAATGGGACTACATTAAACTAAAAAGCTTCTGCACCGCAAAAGATACAGTGACCAGAATACAAAGACAATCTATAGAATGGGAAAGGATATTTACACAATACCCATCAGATAAGGGGTTGATATCAATGGTATATAAAGCACTGGTTGAACTCTACAAGAAGAAAACATCCAACCCCATCAGAAAATGGGGCGAAGAAATGAACAGAAACTTTTCCAAGGAAGATATACGAATGGCCAAAAGGCACATGAAAAAGTGCTCTACATCACAAATTATCAGGGAGATGCAGATCAAAACAACCATGAGATACCACCTCACACCATAGAGACTAGCACACATCCAAAAGAACAAAAGCAACCACTGCTGGAGAGGATGTGGAGAGAAAGGAACCCTTCTACACTGCTGGTGGGAATGCCGACTGGTTCGGCCCTTTTGGAAAACAATATGGACGATTCTCAAGAAATTAGAAGTTGAGCTCCCATTTGACCCAGCAATACCACTTCTGGTAATATATCCCAGAGAAGCAAAGAAGTATAGTCGAAATGACATCTGCACTTATATGTGCATCGAAGCACTGTTTACAATAGCCAGAATCTGGAAAAAACCCGAGTGCCCTAGAACAGATGACTGGTTGAAGAAACTTTGGTACATCTATACAATGGAATACTATGCAGTGGTTAGGAAAAATGAGGTCAAGAATTTTGCATATAAGTGGATCAGCATGGAAAGTATCATGCTAAGTGAAATGAGTCAGAAAGAGAGAGACAGACATAGAAATATTGCACTCATCTGTGGAATATAGGATAACAGAGTAGGAGACTAACACCCAAGAATGGTAGAAATAAGTACCAGGAGGTTGGCTCCTGGCTTGGAGGCTGGCCTCACATTCTGGGGAGAAGGCAACTCAGTGAAGGGAATACCAAGTAAAATGTGGTTGGAGGCCATTCGGGGGAAGGGTGATGCGTGCCGAATGTAGACTAGAGACCGAACACAATGGCCACTCAACACCTTTATTGCAAACCACAACACCTAATTAGAGAAAGAGAGAACAAAAGGGGACACTCTGCCACAGTGGCAGGGTGGGGTGGGGGGAGATGGGACTGGTGAGGTGGGAGGGATGCTGGGTTTCCTGGTGGTGGAGAATGGGCACTGGTGAAGGGATGGGTTCTCGAACTTTGTATGAGGGAAACATGAGCACAAAAATGTATAAATCTGTAACTGTACCCCTCATGGTGATTCACTAATTAAAAATAAATAAATCTTTTTTAAAAGGTGAGGGGAACAATGAATCCACTCCCCTCACAATGGATGAGACTTGTATTTCTGTTTAGTTTTTGACATCATTCCATTTTTTATAGTAACTCTTTAGAAATGATGACTGCAAATCTTTCATTGATTGTATGCCCATCATAGAGATTAATAGTCTCTTACTGCAGGAGTTTCAATTCCTCAAATTTTTCTTTGCTTCTCTGTTATGTTTTTTATTACTATTAGAATTTTATTTTTATTAAAAACACCATGATTTACAATGTTGTTCATTGTACAGTTCATTGTTTCAGGCATTTAGTGCTCCAACGCCACCAGTGTGACCTTCCCTCCATCTATGTCCCTGTTTTCATTCCCATCTCCATCCTGTCCCTTAAGGTACATACAATTTACTTTATATTACTTGTTCCAACAAAACTTTAAGAAATGGCAAATAGAATAATGAGAAACTGAATCATTAAGAGTCAATTAGTGATTGCCATATGACTTTAACTTTGTAAATAAGGAAAATAAAACCCCTTAATCACTGTATCACTGTATCACTGTATCACTGTCATCCCGTTGTTCATCGATTTGTTCAAGCAGGTACCAGTAATGTCTCCATTGTGAAACTTGTTGTCATCATTTTTTGCATATTGAATACACCATGGGTAGCTTGCCAGGCTCTCCTGTGTGGGCGGGATACTCTTGGTAGCTTGCCAGGCTCTCCGAGAAGGATGGAAGAATCGAACCCACTTCAGCAATGTGCAAGGCAAATGCCCTACCCGCTTTGCTATGGCTTCAGCCCACCCTCTAACTAACTCTGGTTAAAGGGATTCAAACTCTCGCCACCAGCACTGAAGATTCATTCTCCTCATTACAAACTGCCAGCAGGAACCTGTGAGCACCAGGCTGAGGAAGGGTTCCAGGGCACACTTAATCCAGAAGCAGACTCTCCACCAACCAGAGGCAGATCAGAGCCCAGGAGGCGGTGGGATCCTTCTGCAGTTGCCCAGGAATGCCAGTCCTGTGTCAGGCTGACACAGATGCCTCTGGGAGTCTAGCTATGAAGGGAGAGAGCTATGAACTGTGAGACAGGTTCCAAACCTTGGCTTCTGTGCTGGGGCAGGGGGTTGCCACCTCTCTCTCTCTCTCTCTCTCTCTCTCTCTCTCTCTCTCTCTCTCTCTCTCTCTCTCTCCCTATCTATCTAAGTTTAGGTTTGGTTGGGGCTACACCTGACAATGACCAGGGCTTACTCCTGACTCTGCACTCAGGACTTACTCCTGGTGTTGCTTGGGGAGACAGCATCTGGGGTGCCAGGGATTGAACTCAGGTCAGCCACATGCAAGGCTGTACTATGGCTCTGGCTCCCTGGCATCATGTTTGTTCGGGGGCCATGCTTGGTGATGCTCAGGGGTGTCCTAGGGATTACTCCATGTTTGGGTGGAGGGAGGAGTGATATCTGTTTTGTTTTGGGGCCACACCTGGCTGGGCTCAGGGGTTACCCGAGATCACTCTTGGTGGGCTCAGGGGACCATATAGGAAAACTTTTTTTTAACCTTAAAACCCCCTTAATAGAATATAATAAAATGCTTATTCTCATTTACATAGGTAAGTTTTCAACTCTGGAGTCTAAAGTATATTGCATTAAATTTTATTTTATATTTGGATCTCATTATGTAATAATTATGCCTTACCTGTTTTTAATAAGACTTTTAAAGAAATTTTTTGCTAATATATTTTGGAGTTTACATAAAAAAGGTAAGACCTACTTATATAAACTCCCCACCCCATACACTTTACATAAACACTGTGGTTTGCAGAGTTGTTCATGATGATTTGTTTAGGCAGTCAATATTCTAACACCAACCCCACCACAATTATCACCTTCCTTCCACCGTTGTCTCCAATTTTCCCAACCACTCCTCAAGACTCCCCCCATAGCATACCCACAATAATCTATTTTATATTGCTCACAGAATGATCAAAAACATTTTATTACAAGAAAATCAGTGTAAATTGTTGTATCTCATTTTGAGTATTAAGTCCTTGTATGAGGGATACTAAGATGTTGTTATAGGTTAAGCATTCTGTGTTGCTGTTTGGTTAGTCGAGATTGGTTGCCTTCTATGTTACATTCAACTCAATCTGGTGTGCTACTACAGAGTTATCATTGTTGTAGAGTCTGGAGATGTTGAGGCCGCAAAGGCAGTCACGCACCCAGGAAGTCCAGAATTTTTAACTGGGTGGTACAGCTGGAGTAAAATTTTTGACAGGGCAGCAGCTTTGGGCTGTGATTATGATTGTCGGGGATTCTGGGAGTCCTGGGAGGTGAGGGGAGGTAGTCCATCCTGACTCCAAGAGAGCTTTGGGATTTCAGTCACAAAGACCCGCATAGCTGAATTTTCAGCAGATTAATTTCTGGGTGAGGCTCGGTCCCTAGACACTGGGGTACAGCTGGAAGCATGGTAGCAATTTTGCCTTATGAGAGCAAGCGGCCTCTAGGGCTCTGTTTGGGTGGGCCCTAGACTGGCTCCTTCTCTCCAAATGTGGTAACTTGTGATTTTAAATATAATCATGTAAAGATTGTAGTACATTGTAATTATTTATTTTTTTGTATTTTACTTTTGTACTACCTACCTAGGGTTTTATACATTATAATTTCATGGCCAAGTATACTATTATAAGGAAATACTGTAGTCTTGAGTACTTTCATTCTTTTAAAATTATAATTAATGTCAACTGTAAGCACTGATAAATATTATTCATATGCAATCTTCTTCCTTTCATCGGATCTTTTTAAGAAACTGTGTTTGGTATAGCATTTTATTTACAACTCTGCTTCATTTCACACACTGTGAATATGAAGATTCTGAAAAATAAAGATGCACTTAAAATTCCAGTGCTGATGCATTGTAGAAATGGTAATGTGCATGGCTTTGCCAACGCGGTAATTAAATGTTTAATTGTTTGGAACTCCTACTTCAGAAAGGGGTTCGAGTGGTTACTCCCTGTGCTTGGGCTGCCTTAGAAGCTCCAATTCCTCTGGATTAAAATGAGGTCTCCTGTTCACTTAAGAAATATGGTTATGTTGACATTAAAGTTACTGTGCTGTGGTTTTGCAATAAATGTGTACTGAAAGCACCAGTGATAACGTGTCCGTATTTTGTTTTTCATCAAACTCCAAATGGCATTAGAAGATGAGCCAAAGCTCTCAGAGACGTGGTGGGAAAAATACATGAGCTCGGGAGGGGGACGGATGGGCTGGATTGTGCAGTGCTGCTCACGGCCCTGAGACTTGAGGAGCTTCCTGCCTTGTGCAGGTCCTGTGCTCTGCTCCTAAGGGAGAAAACAAACTTGGAAACAAGGAGCAGTGGGGCTGGAGTGATAGCACAGTGCAGAGAGCGTTTGCCTTGCATGCAGCCGACCCGGGTTCGATTCCCAGCGTCCCATATGGTCCCCTGAGCACCGCCAAGAGTTATTCCTGAGTGCAGAGCCAGGAGTAACCCCTGTGCATCACCGAGTGTGACCGAAAAAGAAAAAAAAAAAAAACAAGGAGAGGAAGAATACTGCCCCCAACACTCCCATCCCCACACGGGGTTTTTTGAAGTTGGAACCAAATGAGAACACGAAGTTCTCAGTACTTCAGCTGCCTGATAAATGTGCTTTGCCTTCTTCCTTTCCTTTCCTCTTGGTTCTTTCCAAAAAATATTCATTTAATTTAATTAAATAACTTATTTATTTAGGTTGGGGATCCACAAAGGTTCTGCTCAGGGGCCACACCTGCTTCTGTGCTCACCACAACTGCCAGTGCTCAGGAAACCAGCATTGCGGCTGTCGCTGCAGGCTAGGCAGTGCCTTACAAATTAAATATCCAAACTAAATGCATTGGTCTTCTGAGCCAGGCAGCTGTCAGTCCTTACAAATCTGATACTGCTTGTAATTTATTATGAGTACATTCCCCAAAATGTTGCTCATAGCTTGGCTAAAAAACTATTTGAGAAAGTCCACAATGTTGTTTTTAGAAACATCACATTCTAAGTCCCCTGAGAGCCAAAGGGATTTGCCTTTGTGAAGCGTCAACAAAATGAGCAACAAATGCTATTGAGGGAATCACAGACCCACCATTCACACGACACTTTCTTTTTTGACTTTAGAGCAAGTTCATTCTTGTTTAAGTGATGGGGAACCCAGTCTTGGAAAAATCTGGAATCATGAACATATGTTACCTTTTGATGGAAAGGCTTTCTTTGCCTTTCACAGTTCATAAAGAGTTCTCTTAAAAGGTTTCAATGTCTTCATTTTTAAAATTGCAGAAAAGTATAGTGTCTACTTTATGTGCTAAACAATTTTAATGTAGAATAGATTACAGCAGCATTTTTTTAATTTTAAAATTATTTCATGAATGTTTCCCCAGAAGTAGGGAAATCTATAGCTTATGATATTTAATTTTACTTTGGGACATTAAGATTGTTTCCAGGGAAATGTATTCTGGGGGATATCTGGCTATTGACTTATTCTCGTTATAGTTTCTACTTATAGTCTTAGAAAAGACACCTAAGAGAATTTCTTGTTGAAGGTATAAAGACTTTTCACCCCAGATATGTATCCCAAGATTAGTTTAATTACTTATCCAGTCAAAAGGGGTTGAGGGTGTTTATATTCAATCCTCCCTTCTAATGCTAAACATGTAAGATTTTTCTATACCAAGCAATTCTCCAATTCTCTGCAGACCCACTTCTCCCCATTCTGACATGTAACTTCCTGGAGTTCACACAAGTAAGGAAATCACACAGGTCAATGCTCTCAACCTGAGGGTGAGCACATGTCCAGGTGCTTCTATCTGACCTCAGGCTGTCGTCAGGAGCATAGCCAGGCTGGATGATTTGCTAGACCAGCTCACAGAACTCAGGAAAGCAGCACAGGAACTGGACTTGCTGTGTATTCTCCAAGGGCACAGATCTGGTAAAGCCAGATGGAAGAAATGCACCATCTTCTCCAGCATCACCAGCCTACAGGACCTCCAAATGTTCCCCAAATGCTCCACTTAGAATGTATTGGTTAGTGAGAGCAGGATAACGCATCACATCATTGGCTGCAGGTGATTAGCTTGAGTGAAGGCCCTCGGCCCTCCCAAGAGATTCAAAATCCTTAACCCTCAACTGAGTGGGAAATTCTCCTCATGAGCCAGGCCCAAACCAGTGCTTCCCAGGGGCTAGCAATCCCCTGTCATCTCTATTATAACAAGCCACAGTGCTTCAGACTTCAAGTGGTTAGAAACTGCACTGGGGAGAGGGGTTCAGGCAGGGCCAAATCCCTGGTGTCTTTCTCGCTGTCCCACAAGTCACATTAGGATCTACCACAAATATCAGTTTCCGGGACTCCATGCAGGTGGAAGATGGCAAGGAGGGCGAGTGACATTGGCCTTTTCCTTCACTTCTCACAAATCTGCTGGGCACAGATGGGCCACTAGTTCTTTCTGACATTAAAGCACCGGGCCTGATGATCTTCAAGATCCTGTTCAACTCATTCCAATAAGAGGCAGAAATGAGGCAAATTAGAGAGAGCTGGAAAGAAAGAAAGACAAATTCAACTTTGGACAAATGGCAATGGCTTCCTATGTGGGAGACCGTCTAATGCTTCCTTTATGGAGCAGCCATCATTCACTCCCCCAGAGGATGCTAGGGCCAGGGGTTTTGTTAACAGAGCAACTTTTGTGAAGCACAGACCACATTTTTCACATTTACTGTGACACAGCTGTGGCTCAGCTGCAGAGCACATCTTATCCCCTTTCCCCTGCCTCACTCAGTAACAAGGAGAGCAATTTTGTGTTCTTGCTTTGTGCCTGATACTGTTCTCAGCACTTTTCCTGCTCCAGCCCTCACAGCAAACCCAGAATAGGTTCTATTCTTAGCGCCTTTTTGCATTAGCAGAACAAATTGCCCAAGGACAAAGAGCTGGTGAGCAATAGGGCTGGGTTGGTACCCTGGCCACAGGGCTTATACCAAGAGGTGGTAGGTCCCAGAAGGTAGGAGTGGGTGTGCACGCACACACACACTCACACACATACACATGCACACACACACACTCGCACTCACACATGCATACACTTTCACATGTACACGAAGAACCTTTAAGCCCCTGTATCTGTGTGGCCATGCTCAGTGTAGGCTCAGTTCTGTCGCGAAGTCCCTCTCCACAGAAGCCCTGGGGAGGTCGCTGGCTCACCAGCCTCACACTGCACATGACTGCTAAGTGTGCCTAGAATTCAGGGAGCCAATGTCATCCTCGTGTTGTCAGAGCAGGACCCCTGAGTACGACAGATTCGCAAGCACGAGAGATCCAACCAGCAAGGGCTCAGCACTGCCAAAGCAGAAAGACAGCATTGGAAGAATGAAATTTGTATTTTTTGAACATTTATCCACATTTTAAAAAAACAGCTTTATTATGACTTGCAGTTAGTCTAACATTTAAAGTGCCCAATGTAACTCTTGACACATGGACATGTCCATGAAACCATCACCCCATCATGACACTGGCATGGCCTCTCACCCTCTTTATTGTCCTTCGCTTCCTCCAGTGTCCCTGTCCCCAAACATCCCTCAAGAGTTGTTGACCTGCCTTCTGCCACCATAAATTAGTGTTTGCTCTCTAAGACTTGTATATAGATAGAATGATGGAGAGTGTTCTCTTTATTTTGTCTGGAATCTTTCGCTCTCTATAATTATGCTGAGATTCATTCATGCTGTTATATGTGTCAATAGTTCACTCCTTTTTTTTGCCGAAGTTTTCTACTGTATAAGAATTAAACATGGGGTATTTATCTATTTGTTTATCCAGAGCTGGGTATATAACTGTACATAGAGTGACTCAAATACTGACAATGAGGAACTTTCTAGAACTCTAAATAATCTGAGATCAGGCACAAAATGTTTTTGAGGGATATGAAGGTCAGGAAGCAAGAGATCAGGTGTTTCTTGTCAAACTCCTGTCACCTTTGCTGATCAATCAAGATCTTCTGTTTTACTTAATAAGCTTATATAGGGCTGGTTCCCTGATAATTCCAATTCCAGAATTTTGGAGCAAAGATATGAGATAATGTTGCAGGTGAGATCAGGTGGTATTAATACATTGATGCAGCTGGGGGGTCTATGCCCAGTGAGAGCTGAAGTGTTCCTGGGATGGAATGTGGCCGCCTGTAGGTTAAGTGAGGGCTAATAAGATCGTGCTGCTACTGTCAAGCCCTAGAATTCAACTAAGGACATTTCTATTTTTAATGTTCTACTTATATTTGGGGTCTTGCAGATAGTGCTCAAAGGGCTAGGGGGCCACTCCTGCGATTCTCCACCAACCGGTCAGGCAGTCCAGTGTGAGGGCAGAGAGCTCCGTGCTGCTCAGGCCGATAGTGCCTTGTACACCTGGGACCTTGTGGTCCATCGATGAAGTGAGCATCAGCTGTATGCAGTGAGTGTGCCTCCAACCCCATCTCTCAGGCTCCTCAAACGTGGACCAAGGTCCTTCTCTGAAGGAAAAAGGGAGGTTTGGGCCATTTGGGTGGTGCTCAGGGCTGAGTCCTAGCTCTTTGCTCAGGAGTTATGCTTGGCAGTCCTCTGATGGAAAAGCTTGTTTATGTGTCATATGTTAAAATTATATGGTCAGTGGTACTGTATATGTTCATCTAATAATGTAAGTGTAAAATGTGACAATAATGAGTGGTGATAATGAAAGCTGCTGATTTAATTCCATTAAGTGGAATTAAATACCAAAAATTAAATATAATGCTTAAAGGTTATTTAACATAACGAATGCTAGATAGATACTAGCCAGTGGAAACCATACACAGGGCTGGAGATTCAGATCAGGGTTATGAGTGCTGCAGCCACATGCCTGAAATCTCCTCTCAAAAGATAAAATAACATTGTTTTGCTATTAAAGCAGTAATGGCCAAATTTTAAATTTGGCTTACTGTGAGGAACATGTCTTGCTTGAACTGAATTCTGTGGTTCGACAGAGATCCTGGCTTCAAAGGAGTGAAGGCAGACAAGTCTGGGAGAGTACATTTTCTTGGACTTTTTTCTATTTCTCCATTTCCTCTATGTATTATATTTTGATTAAGGGTGATTTCTCATGGATATTGTGCATGATTTGGTCATTATTTTATGCTTATGAGATGGGAAAGTAGAAAAACTGGCAATCTTTTTTTTGAAATTCATTTTAATAAGATGTGAAATTCCCAAATAGAATTTCTTTTTGGAAGGCTCATAACCTAAATGGAATTAAATACTGAAAATTAAATATAATTCTTAAAGGTTATTGTGTTTAACATAATGAATGCTAGGTAGAAACTAGCCAGTTGACACATACAAGAATTATGATTTAATCAAATCTTTATTATTCTGCCTGGTATTTTTTCACATTTGTTTAACATTTGTTGGCTCATAATGATAATAAATGTTCTTCCTAAAGCTAGCTAGTGAGTTTCTCTCTATGTATTCTTTTTAACTCTGTCTTTTTTTAATATTCATTTACTATTTTAAAGTACCTGCTGTGTTTGAATATAAAGCAGCAGCTTTCATCATCATTAATTATTGTCACATTTTATACTTACACTATTTGATTAACATATGTAGTATCACTGATCATATAATCTTAACATGCAATACATAAATAAGTTTTCCCATCAAGATTTATTTATTTAACCTCTATAACATGAGTCCAGATCAGGCACAAGCTCAGGGGTGCTGTGAACAGTGATGAAGTATTCATTCAGCTCTTTAGTCTTCTAAAAGCTGAGGCTGAAGGCCAATTTGCATGTTATTCACTCAAGACCAAGGTTGAAGCACAAGTTTGGAGAGTTTTATGTCTGTGCATACATTCATGCTCATCTGTTGTCCATTCTATGCATCTAAGGGCAGTAAAACTTGGAGATCAGTAATTTGGAATGAGAGACCCACTTTACACTATCCTTCAGTATTCATTTTATTTTTACCCTGTGAATGTTTTCCCTTTGAATGCCCAACATGCTCAGAAAGACATTAATTAGTAAAATCTGTCCAATGGAGGAGAAGTGTGAACTTACATATTTGAAACAAAAATGTTTGGTCAGGGATCAAGGAGTTATTACAGAGGTTAAGTCACTTGCATACACCTAATCTTGATTTGATTTCAGCAGCACATGGATCCCTGAGCATAGTTGGGCTCATCCCTGGAATCCCCTGAGCACTGCTGAATGTGGTCTTGGAGACCCCCACCCACCAGGATACCAGGCACTGCAGACCTGAACAGTAGCCCATTCTTGTCGCTGCTTTAAATCACTGGCCCACTTAGGGGGTGGTGGACCATGTCCCGACGCTGCCAAAGTCTCGGCACATACCTCACTGCTGCCACCATGCCAATAACTTCGCAGCTTCACTAAGAATCTCAGCAAATTCATCCCAGCAGTACAGATCCTGAAGTTCCTAAACTGCGTGGGTACATATGCGGCAGTACCACACCTCCAAATTCCACAGTACTGAAATTCCAGTAGGAGCACACCAAGTTAGACACGAAAGTACCATAGAAGCCAACTCAACTCAACAAGAAAAAACAGTAACGCTAAAGGTTCAACTAGTAATGAACAGCCCAGTAAATCCTCAGACAAAGACTTAACAACACCAAGGTGAAATATCACAATTTTCACAAATTTTCTTTTACTAAAGTATTTTTGATAGTTTCTTTTGCCATTTGGTTGTAAAAAGCGATACAAAGCAAATTACTGTGTGCCTACTAAAGAGGCAGGCCTGAAGGGTGATTAGGAAAATGGGGACAATGGTGGAGGGAAGGTCACTCAGGTGGTGGGATTGGTGTTGGAACACTGAAAGCCCCAAATCATGACCCAGACAGGAGCTGAGATTCACTGGGAGTAGCCCCAGAGTCCCCTGAGGGGGCATTGAGAGAACCAGGGGGATAAAACCAAAACTGTTGTCTAAGGTGCCAAGTCATACAGGTACTTGGCCTCATCCAGTTACATCTGGAGAGCGGTGCCACAAGAGTAACTTGGGCTGCAACCCTGGGAATTGCCTAAGGAGAACTTCCAGGTTGGAGGGACCTTTGCATTTGAGGCTGCTCAGTGCTGTGTGGGGTGGATTGCAGAAGCCTGAGTCTGTTAGGTCCTTGACCTTCAGGAACAGTCCAGGGGAATCAAGGGAAGGAACTTGGAGGAGGGTGGATTCGCCACAGTGTTCTGAGGAAGGGCCCAGACAGTGAGGCCTAAGCTACTGTGGTTGTGAACAGACACCATGGCAGCTAAGTGTGACCTGTCCACAGGATGAGGAGGGAAGCTGGGAAGGACTTCTGCATCCTCCTTTCTCATAGGTATCCTTGTAATGCAGCTGATGGCCACAGGGAACCCCAGATTGGGATAGAGCAGTTGGCCTTATGAGGAGGACTAATGCCATAGATACCCCAGCATTGGAAAGAGTCCCCCAGGGTTCTCCTTGGGCTCAGAAGCCCGAGCCTCTGGACAAAGATGAGAGACCTCCTGCTGAGTGCCTGTGACATAGGGGTGAGGGGGGTCATCCTCTCTACCAGAAATTCCCCTTCCATATGCACACTGTTATTCACTGCTGCACTCAGTACAATAACTAAGATATAGAATCAGCCTAGGTGTCCAACAATAGATGAATGGGTTATGAAGGTGTGGGATATATGCACAATGGAATACTATGCAGCTCCAAGGAACAATGAAATCATGCAATTTACTGCAACATGGTTGGAACTGGAAGATGATGTCGAATGAAATAAGCCAGAAGAAGAAAGACAAACACAGGATGAACTCACTTATCTGTGGTATATAGAATACTGGATGAGGAAATGTATTATAGTAAAAGGGGGATGTTTACTTATTCTTGACCACAGTGTTTAGAGAAGAGACCGACAAGAGAAGGAAAGAAATTAAGGGGTGAAGACAAGAACAAGAAGTAATGGGTAAACAGGCGTCAGGGCTTCAGTTCTACCAATGGTATGAGTGAGGAGTATAGAACTATACCCAAAACACAGACTTGACAGAACTGAAACATGAGATCTAAGCTGCAATCACTGGAACTTTTTAATGTGTCTGTGGAGTTGACAGGCAGGGGTTGAGTGGAGGTTGAGGTGGGGGGCGGGGGGGAACTGGGAACACTGGTGGAGGGATTGGTGTTGAATTATTGTATGCCTAAAACACAATTATCAGCAACTTTGTAAATCATGGCTCTTTAATAAAATTTTTTTTTAAAGAAGTTCCCCTTTTAGAATGTTGCAATTCGTGGAGGTGAGGCTCCTATTGGCTTTCTGAAGAGGAACTGCTTCTGGTGTGAGGCCAGCGGGTTCAGGGCAGCTGATCCGAGTAGCAGGACAGACAGTGAGATAGTTGAGTGACTGAGAAAGACCCAGGGTCATAGCAGCATGGGAACACTGGGCTAGAATATAACCGCAGCTGAGAGGGAAAGGTGCTCTGCACAAGATCTTCTCCCCCCCAAACCCAAGGAACCATAAAATTGTGCTCTGCCATTTATTGACCAGAAGTGAAACCTCAAGGGGCAAGGACTGCGGCAATCACGCAACTGGGGAGGGATGAAGCTAGAGACTCTGAGCTCTGGACTTTCTGCCCAGTACCACAAGCCATTCTCCAATACCACAGAGTGTCTGGCTTCAGGTCCAAACCCTCAGTCCCCGGGCCAGGGAGATGGCTCGGCAGACAGCTAGGCATGACTTGCATGTGACAGGAGCTGAGTTCAAATCCCAGTGCCACATGGCCCACCATAGAGCTCTGCAGGCCCTGAGTGCCACTAGATGTGGCCCTGGCGGGTCCCGGCACCCTTTGGTATGAGCAGCGCCATATTCTAGGACCCTTGAATTCAGCCAGGATACAAGGGTGATTATGGGGGCTCCTGAGCACCACTTGGGAGCCCCAGATCCTCTGTCCTAAGCAATATGCACCAAGGTAGATTGCATTTTCATTCTGGATTTTTTGGGTGGGGGCACACCTAGAAGTGCTGAGACCCTGCACTTTCTCTGGGCTCTGTATTTAGGGGTCACTCCCCATGAGGCTCAGGGAACCTCATAGGGCACGGGGGATCGAATCAGGTTGACTGTGTAAGGCAAGCGCCCTGCCACTGTACTGTCAGTCCAGCCTCTGTATTTGCATTCTGTCTGAGTCTGGAGGCTCGAATTGAGCCGTCTGAACTGCCTGCCGTTACAGCAGCCCCTGAAGCGAGGCGGGTGCTGAGTTCCCTTCCTTGTTTGATTTACAAATAAAACTTTTTATTTTTTATCAACAAAAGTCTGAATTTAAAACAGATTTTTGCGCTGGTAGTTCATATCCATCAGCCTGTACCACTGCCTCATCCCCAGGAACTTTTCCAGAGAGCATGCCTTCATCATGAAGCGCTGTGAATTTTGCCCGCTCAAACATAAGCATCTTCGGCATTTTTCCTTTTCTAACAAAGACATCATGGAATGGGCAAATAAACTGGCAGCTTTTCCCGTGTCTTTCCCAGGGCTGTCTGGGATCAATTTATTGACCAGTCACCTCTTTTAAGTCATTTGTCTCTACCTCTCAAGTCGTAATTTCCATCATCTCCCAACTCTGGTGGACTTGCTGGTGCTTCGATCTTGATTGTTGTACTTCTGAGTGAAAGTAACACAGAGCAGACAGAGCAAACGACAATCTGTAGTCTTGATGTCAACATGTGCCTCAGCCATGGTCTGCCATTTTTTGACTATGGAGCACATTTTGTTATGGGTGAGGTCCATGTCATGGAAGTTTGTCAGGCAGCTTTTGTCCTGGACATCCTCAATAATTTGCTTGAATTTCCTAAAGGCACTTCATCATTCTGCAGATCAGCAAGGCTCACTGGACTACAAGCCCCTTGAAACCAATCAGATGCCATTTTGGTTCCAGGGGTTCTGAAAACAAGCATTTGCCAGTGTTCTTTACATTAAACATCATGGTTTCATGTCATACCAGTCTTTCTTAGAAAATGAATCTAACACTTTCTTCCGGGCTCCCATTTTGCCACCTTTGGTAAGGCCGTGATGCCATGCAGAGAGCGAAGAAGCCTTTGCTCACGTTCTATCCACAAGAGATTGGGGGTTACACCTGGTCTGCTCGGCACCTCGGCTGAAGCCTGTGCTCCAAGTCTGAACACTGACCCCGCGGTGGCCGTGCTGCACGGGAATGGAGCCTGTGGCTCTGGCATACCTGCACTGGCCCCAAAAACCCAGGGGTCTGGCTATCTTTGCTTCTCCCAGAGCAACGGTGTCTCCATGCTCTGTTTTTCTCACTTGTGAAACTCCCCCTTCCTTTGAAGAGCATAAGAATGTCAGCACCCCAAATTAAATCCTTTCTGCACATTTGCTTCTTTGGGAGTACGGCAACCATACATGCAGACCAGGAGCACGTGTCCTTAAATCTACATCCTTGAGATTCATGGTGGTCAGTAAGAAGTGAGGGTACACTGTTACCCGTGGAACTATGAAGACAAAGGCCTCCCTGACCCACTCTGAGGGCAGCTGTCTTGAGGTTCACAGAGATGAAGTGGCAGACAGTTGGGGCATAGCACTTTGTGTTCAAATCAGAGCAAAGGACTCAGGAGATGACTCAAAGGGCTAAGCACATTCTTTGCATGCTGGAGCCCAGGTTTGATCCTGATACCATATGGTCCCCCAAGCACTGCTGGAATACTGCCAAACACACAACTGGGAACATCCCCAGAGCATTACCAGATATGGTGCCCCAAAAAACGGTCTGAATAAAAACCATGTACATATGTGTGTGTATATATATATATTTATGTATGAGATTGTGGACCAGAGATTAATACATGGTTCACACATTCCATACGAAGTTTATTGGTAACATACCTGGTCCTTTGTATTTTCAAATGACCAATACATACTAAATCTTTCATGGGTAAAATATCCATTCGAAGACCAAATAGAGCAAAGCAGGTGTTTTTGTTGTTTGTTGTTTTTGTTTATTTAGCTGCTGGTTCTTCAAATTTTGGGGTTTTATTTCTAGACCATATCCTGCAGGGCTTGGCTGGGCCACAGGTGCCAGTGATCACACCCAGAGATCCTGCATGCCGAGCCTACACTCAACCTGTAGAGTTTTCTTTCTGGCTGAGACCCGTGGTGGGTTTTTCCCTGGAGGGCGGGGAGGGGGGGGTGCACATCAGTGGGTCTTAATTAAATGGATTTTGTTTAGAGGGGAAAAAAAGTTTGTTGATATGATTTCAGTTCTGTATTGAGACTATCTTTAAGAAATTACCACTGTGGGGTAATTAGAGTAAGCATAGTGGGTAAGATCAACTGTGTTCAATCCCCAGCACCCCACAAGTTCCCCCAAGCACCTCGAGGAGTGATCCCTGAGCCCAGAGTCTGGAGTGACCCCTGAGCAACACCAAGTGGGTCAAATCCTATCCCCAAGAAAGCAGGGAAGAAAGAAAAGGCAAAGAAGGAAGGAAGGAAGGAAGGAAGGAAGGAAGGAAGGAAGGAAGGAAGGAAGGAAGGAAGGAAGGAAGGAAGGAAGGAAGGAAGGAAGGAAGGAAGGAAGGAAGGAAGGAAGGATTTACCACTTGTTTTAAAAAGAAAAAAATTGTGTTAGCAGCGTACTGATCAATGCACTATTAAAAAATAAACACAATTCTCTGAAAGGCTATTAAAATATTTCTTTTTCAAACTACAAAATAATGTACATAATATGTCATAATTTTGTGAAACACTCCCAAACACCCAACGATCCCAGGAAAATTCCTGAAACAACATACTAAAATTATCAAAGTTGTCTCTCAGTTGAATTTTAGGGCATTTTTCTTTTCTTTTATGTCTTTCATTTTTCAGAATTTCTTTGATTAACATGAATCATGGTTGTAATAAAAAATCATTTTGAAAGTTTTTATTCTTTCTTTTCCAATCTTCACCCCAACGTCTAGTTGGCACCAAATGTTCAAAGGCTTGTCCCTCTGATAGTGTCTCCCTCATAGTGCACACTTGTAATCTGTCTCTATTACAGGAATGCCCAAATCCATATGCAATGTTTTAATGATCAAGATTATATGAATATAATTGTTGTTAAAGTGGTATACATTGATTACATCTCCTTTACTGTTGAGTTTTGTTTATCATGCATTATAAGGACTGGAGCCATAGCACAGTGGGTTGGGCATTTGCCTTGCATTCAGCCAACCCAGGTTTGATTCCTCTGCCCCTCTCAGAGAGCCCAGCAAGCTACCGAGAGTATCCCTCCCACACGGTAGAGCCTGGCAAGCTACCTGTGGCATATTTGATATACCAAAAACAGTAACAAGAAGTCTCACAATGGAGATGTTACTGGTGCCCGCTACAGCAAATCAAAGAACAATGGGACGACAGTGCTACAGTGCTATGTATTATAAACTGTCTCCTTTAGAAGGATGGAGATGTGACAGAAAAGAGAGAGAAAGAGACCCAAGGGTTTATCAACTTCTACTTCTTGACCTAAACAGTCATTACTAAAGCATTTGCCCCAACCGATATCCATTAAGCTATCATTTAATCAGGGTGATATGTCCATGCTGGAATTTTACTCTTTGAAAAATAGAAAAAAGAAAATAAAAGTTTAAACAAGTCATGCTATCAGAATCAAATAAAGTCACTTTGTGTGTGTGTGTGAGGGGGGGGTGCTTAATTTTCTTTGAACGCAAATTTGTTGTCTTTCCCCGAACCCTCAACAGTCTTACCATATAGTTCAAATAGTTTTATACAATTTTCCAGAATTAATACAATTCACCAAAGAACCTGATTCTTCCAGTTCTCGTTTGCGCACGCTCTGTCCTGAGCTGGTTCAAGTTGTCACTCTCTAGGCCTGCATGCAGGGTGGGCCCTCTCCACACCCGATCTGCGCTATAGATCCACTTTTTCTCATAGCTCTATTTTCTTCCTTTGCTTATTCTCTGTTCTCGTGGAAAAGAGCATTGTGATATATCTTTTGAGATTCTGCATGTCTAAAAATATCTTTATTCTACTCTCATAAGACTCAACTTTCTGAGTATAAAATTCACAGTCAAATATTTTTCACTCCTGAATTTTGAGGATCATTTAAACTGCATTTGAGCTGTAAATCTTCTAAGAAAGTTGTTGTTTTACCATATTCCTTTATCTTTAGTATCTATTGTTGGAATCTTCTCCTCAATAAAGGAATAGAGTGCCGTGGTCTATTTTGAAATGTCATGTTTATACTTCACAGTATTAATCAGGTGCTAGGTACTAAGTACTCTTTGGACTCATGCAACAAGAACCGAATAAAGTCAGTGGTGGGTTTTTTTTTTTTTGCTTAATTTTCTTTGAACCCAAATTTGTGTCTTTCCCCATACCCTCAACAATTTTATCAAATAGTTTTATACAATTTTTTCAGAGTTTATACAATTCACCAAAAAACCCTGATTCTTCCAGTTCCCCTTTGGGTGTCTTTTATGCAAAGCTCTAAGTATCCTTTGAACTGAAAACCTTGTTCTTTGGTTCAGGCAAATATTCATGATTTCTTTCTTTGATAGTTTCCTCCTGAGATTCCTCCCTCCTTTTCTTCCATTGCACCGGAAATACCGGTGGGGGTCCCTCACCGCCACAGAAAGGCAAGGCCGGTGCTCTGCCAGTCACATTCTCAAGCTCCTTCCTCTGAAGTTTAATGACTCAAGTATCTCCTGGATAATTCCCTTATTTATTCTCTCTTGTTTTCTATCTTCTGGCCTTTTATATTAATTTTCTGGAAAGTTTTCTTTATCTTTAATCCTTTGCTAATTTTTTTTTTTTTTTGCTATTACATTTTGGGCTGGAGTGAGAGCACAGCGGGGAGGATGTTTGTCTTGTATGTAGCACACCCAGGTTCAATTCCTCTTTTTCTCTTTCCAGTTGGTATTTTTTAAAAATGTCTTGCTTGTTCCTATTTAAGAGAAAAACTAAGTAACTTGGCCTGCTTGGGCACTGTTAAATGAGTTCATTCCACTATAGATCTATTACATCGACAAGCCACTGGTTTACTCTCAGAATCCAAAGACTTGGTTTGTTTCTTCAAAGAATCACATTTCAATCTTCCACCTGGAGAGGAGAAGCCAGGCTGCCAGAATCTTGAGATTAGCTGGAAAAGGCAAGTGCCGAGTCCAATGTACATACAGTCCACGAACAGTGTCCAGTCCCCTGGTCAGACAGTCGTCCTCACATGCCCGCCTTTACTATCTGGAATCCCCTGTCCAGGGCCTCTCTGGCTCAGTCCTCCAAGGGAACACATTTATTGCCCATTTGGAGTTGCATGAGTGGCCACCTGGCCTTATGAGCAGACAGTGAAGAGACCAAAGCTTACTACGCTTTTTGAACTTCTCTTCAGGCCCCCTCCTTACCCATTGCCTTCGCTGATGCTTGGATCCTCACATTTCTGCAATGGCTTGACACACATCCACACATGATCACTTTCTCTCCATTTGTTCTCTGCCTCCAAGAATCACAGTGTGCTGTTACAGGATGTTCCCTAGCTTTATTGAAAATAGTTTTAGTTTTTGTTACCTTTGCATTTGGAGTGATAGGGCATAGAGAATACCTTAGGAAATGTCCTCACCCTACCATTTAGAATCCCACTCTTCCTCGGGTTTTAATATAACTGTGATGTTTTGTATTCCTGCAGTCTCTAACTTTTCTACAATGAACCTGTATGACTTTAGTCATACATCTGTGCATATGTACACACATGTACTCTCACTACACAGTTAAAGGCAAGAGGCCCCCAGTAAGTGTGGAAACCCTTACCCTCTCTTTCCACTGTACCAATAAAGCTTGTATTTCTTTCAGACCTCAGGATCCTGATGCTCTGAAACCATCTGCTGGGAGCTAAAATGTCAGTATGGCATGATCTGCAATTAAAGACCCAACCTTTTTTGGAAAAATGTCCTTACAGTAATTACGAAAAATGTTAGAACACAGTGTGTAAGTTTCTGAGCAACGCCCGAGATAACTGTCATGCGCCTGCTGTTAGGGCTTGCACCCTGTGTCACTGAATATGTGCATGTATTTTTACTTCCCCATTTTGCCTACTTCCTCATGTAATCAATTATAAAAAATTAGCTTGAGAGAAATAAAGAGATTTTGCTTTTGCTTGCTTGCTTGATCAAAGCCTTGTCTTGCTTCCATTCTTCTTTCTTTCTACCACTTGAGCACCCTCTCCCGGTTACCCATGTTGACTAGTCCCGTGGGACAGGACAACTATCCACCAGGTATCAAGCACGTGCTAGAAAATGCTCCCCCTCCTTATCAGGAAGCACATTGCAGTTCCCTCATCTCTGGGCCAAGCTGTGGACTCTGCCAACCATGCAAGTTAATCTGGATGCAGTGTAGAACCCTTCGTGCATCCTGAAAAGTCACGTGTTCATGAGTTATATGGAGGACAGGGGCATGGCACTCACGGGTTTCCATCCCCACCGACCTATTTCACTCCATTGTAGGTGAACATTACCTGGGAAAGCTCCATAGCGACTTCCTACAACCCCATCTGATCTCTTCAAACTAGACTGAAGCAAGTACCAGGGCGCTGACCCCTCCAGATCCCAAGGAATCCGAGACCACAAGATCTAACACAAGCCCCCGGAAGCTCTGTACATGGAAATCAGTAAGAATCCCCAAATTCCGGTGATATCCACATTCCCCTGGAGTGTTCTGATTAGCCACCTCCTTATACTGAGGACACCTCCCTCATGAAGCACAAGGAATCCAAGGCTTGTGGCCCAGGAAAGTACTCTTCCCCTCATCCACACCCCAAGATTCTCTGCCTCTTTGCTGTGAGGATCTCAGTCTTTTTATAGCATGAGCTACAAGTAGATGTTGCTGGAACTCCTACAAGAATTAGCCCAGTGAAACCACAAAATTGTTCTCTAAATTGAGTGTGTCCATCTGGTTCATCTGAAAGGGTAGTACTGATCTGGTGGGTTGAGGTTTGGAGGTTATTTTAATTTATTCCAGCAAAAGAAAAAATAAAACTACATGGGCATCTCCTGCCTCATAGATTTTCTCATTTCTCAGCCAATTTCAGTTTTATTAAACTCTGTACTGTAAATGCCTCAGAGCTAACACTCATCTGTGCCCCCATATGACTCCCGCGTTCCCACTGGGACTGTCACCTGGAGGAGCTGCCTAAAGAGACCACAGGCGCCCCTCCTAGCTACCCGGGCCCCCACCGTGAGTCTGTTTATCCTCCAACTCTTTCCCCGAAAAAGCACGTAGGGCACACATGTGCGAACACACCCTCCCAAGTGGAAAGGCATCCTTGATGGAAGTCACCAGCTATGAGGTCATATGTGTCCACCCTATGACCATCTGTGCCCCCACAGCACACTGCTCAGCTTGACTAGGCTGCCAAGAAAAGCGCCCCCATATGCACACCATAACAAAGTTACATCTGGAGACTGGATATCCTCTTTAATTAAGAACGCCACGGCCCAACAACCTTCTGTGGTGGTAGCAGACTGCGGCCGTGTATGTGCATGTGTGTGTGTGTGTGTGTATATGTGTGTGTGTGTGTATGTGTGTGTGTGTGTTCCTGAATGGATGAGGGCAGCACAAGCTCCCAGGCAAGTGCCAGCCAACAGCCGTGCTGACAGTAACTGACAGCCAATTTCCATCATTACACCACGGCTCTTTCTCCTGGGCCTTTAGAGCGTTCTTGGGGCCAGCTGGCACCTGTGCCCACCTGGATGAAAGGGCTTCTCAGCCGAGATCAGCGTCCAGTCTCCAGTCCTGACTGTCTCTGACTGTAGGAATGTCCCTGGGCAAAGTACAAATAGGCAGAGGCAGACACTCTGGGCCAGCCCGGGTTCTCACGTTGCACTGGGGCAGCACCACTGTGGCCTGGCCTGGCAGAGACTGCATGAGATTCTTCCAGAGAACATCAGGATGGAGCCCAAGGTCTTCCTAGGGACGGCCAGAGAGGGGCAGACCTGGCCCACACCAGCCATTTCCAACCCCAACCCAAGCGCCTGCCCTCTGGCCTCCTCCTCTTGCCACTTTCTCCCAAGCTCAGACATGCAGCCCAGACTTGGCAGGCGAGAGCAGCATGATGGTGGGCAGAGAGGCCAGGAGAGACCCGGGCTGACTGGGACTGGTGCCAGGGCCAAGCCAGCCCTGTCCCTCATAGTCCCCGCCAAGCAGAGCCCTCTGCCGCTGGGTTGGACGCTCACGAGGCAAAGCAGCAAGTTCCTGGCCTAGTGCAGGAGAAAACCAAAGTGGCTCCATCTTCACATCCATCTCCCCCGGCTCTGTGCCTGTGAAAGCGAGGAGCCCGAGTGTCCGGCCCATGGCATCAGCTGTTAGGGAAGCACCGTTGGCCCGGAGAGGCCTCAGGCCGGAAGCTGTGTTTGTTCAATGGGCTTGGGTAGTAGGTGGTTGTGTACACATTAGTCTGCTGCAGTGGGTAGAAGTTGGCTCTGTCATCGGGGATCAGGTTATTCTTATTCAGGGTCTGTGGGCAAAGGGAGGGAAGAGAGAGGGAGATGAGGAGAGGACCAGGCCGGGAGAGAAGATCAGGAGCATGCAGCAGTGGACAAAGGGTCACCATCCCACATCTCTGCCCCCTCCCCGAGTGGCAGCCCAGGGCCAGTGCCCCTGCAGCCCACCTTGAACTCCATGGGCGTGTACTTCTCATTCTTGGGGGTCCCTCCACTCTTGTAGTGAAGGTGGTTGGGGGTAGCAGGATGGACAAGGGTGGACTCCTGGGACTGGCGCTGGCAGTGCTGGCAGGACAGGTACACAGCCAGGGTGAGCAGCCCGGAGCCCAGGAAGCAGGAGACGCCAGTGGCCACCAAGTGGATGAGGCTGAACCCTGAGGAAGGGGGCAGCGTCAGGGCCTAGGCACCACAAGAGTGCCCAATGCTCCCACAGGATGGTGGCACAGAAGGCAGGGGGCTTGGAGGAGACAAGGCAGAGTGGGAGAGAAGCTTCGTGATTCTTCTTGAATACAGAGGAAGGCTTCCTGTTTGGGGTCCAGGGTTAGAGCCGCCCAGTCCCTGGAAAGGAGACCTCAGGCGGGCAGTGGAAGTGACTGCACGCCTGCAGGGGGGCAGCCTGGGGAAGACCTGGGGTGAGGCCCCAGCACCTCTCACCTGTGCAGCCGGTGGCCTCCTCCACGCTGGACTCGGACAGGGTCACTGCGGGGAGATGCATAGTGAGGTCAGGGGCTGGAGGGACGCAAGAGGCCACTCTGAGCTGTGGCCCCAGACGCCGCCATCCATTCCCCATCTGCAGCAGTTGTCCCAGAGGCAGACGCCCCAGTGGACGCGCCCCTGCCTTGCGCTTCGTCTGGAATCCCGGGGAAGGGTGTCGGGTCGGGGTGAGTTTTGGGGCGCGGGCACAGGACCTACCTGGGACCCCACTGTAGGGGCAGGGGCGGCTCTGGCTGCTGTTGCCCGCGCAGGCGCCGGGGCCCGGGAACAGCTCCTCACAGTGGCGGCTGCGGCTCTGGCTTCCCGCCTCGGAGCATAGACTCCATTCTGACCAGGGCGACCAGCCTTCTGGGGGCGGTGGGCTGGGATGAGGTTAACCGCCTGGGACCCCGGGCTGCAGCGCCCTGGCCGCGTCCCGCCCCGCCCCCGCACCTGGGCAGGCCTCCGTGGCACACAGCGCCTCCTCCGTGTGCAGCCCCAGGCAGATGTCCTCGCCGGGAGAGGGCGCCGGGCTGGTGCAGGAACGAGTGCGCTGATAGTGGCCGCCACCGCAGGACGCTGAGCACGGGGACCACGAGGTCCAGCAGGACCAGGCGCCCCGCACTGCGAGAGCAGGGATGAGCTAAGTGAGGGGAGTTGCAGGGATGGGCAGGAGCCGAGACCCATCTCCTCCCCAAGCCCTGCTCTACAGTCTACACTGGGGGCGGGGGTGCTCGCCCCTTCACAGGCAGCAGAGGGAAATGCTGGCGACACCAAGAGCCAGTCGCAGGGCCCAGAATGCAGGTTACTGGTAACTGGTAAACTGTTCTGAATTCAATCCCCAGAACCACAAAGCAAAATCTTCTCCACTCCAGGGATGGGGAGAGAAATCAAGAGGCTGGAGGAGGCGGGGTGTCACCCCCCACTAGCTGCACGGCTGGCCCTGGTCACCACCAGCCTCCGCTCAGCAGCATCATGCCCCAGGTGCGGGGACTGAACAGTGTTGTAGTGACAGATCTGGGGGGTGGGGGTAGCACTGCTTGGAAGATGCCCCCTCCAAGTAAAACCCCACCCCCAACCCAACTCCTGATCTGGATAACTTATGGAAACCACGTGAGCACGTGGTGGAGAGGCCCTGCCACCTGGACAGCCGCTGTGCTCCAGGCAGGAAACATCCTCGTGCCCCCTGGGTGTGCGGCGTGCCCTACGCCGGCCCCGGAGTCTCACGTGGCCTACGCCCGCCCGGGGGTCTCAGGTGTGTGCGCAGACGGGGTTTCCCAGATGCTGCCCGGGAACCAAGGCCGCCAAGGCAGCCTTACCTGGGCATGCCTGCGGGTTGCAGTCCTGGTACTCGGCCGCATCGCCCACGCACGGCAAGCCCCCGTTGCGGGGCTCGGGGTTCGTGCACGTTCTCTTGCGGACGCGGAAGCCCAGCTCGCAGTCCCGGGAGCAGGAGGACCAAGGGCCCCAGGGGGCCCAGCCCCCGCTCAGCGTGTGCGGGGACATGCTCCCGCTGCGCAGGAGATCCTCCACCAGGGCTGGGATGGGGGTCGGGGAGAGGGTTGCTGGCCTCAGTGACAAGGGCGCCCAAGAGACCCTAACCAGCCCCCACTCCCTCCCCCCAGCCCTTTCTGCGCGGTCATCGCGGGAAAGGGCCGGGTCGTTCAGTCCCCCACTCCCCCACCTCCGCGTGGTCCTGGACCCCGAGCGGGCAGCCATACCGCCCCTCACTCCCCCACTTCCCTCCCAGCGGGCCGGGCCTACCGTCCGTGTCACAGGCTCCCGAGCCGTCAGCGGGGCACGTCCTGGTCTCCGTGCGCCTCCTGCCCAGCTGCAGGCCGTGCGGGTCGGCCAGGGGCGCGCGGCAAGTGAAGCGAAAACGCTGCTCCTGCCGCGCGCCGCCCCGCGTCACGTTCACGGGCAGCCAGGGCGTCCAGGGCGTGTTGCGCCGCACCTCGGGGCAGCCGTCGGGGTTGCAGGTCTTGAATTCCTTGGGGAGTGGAGCGGCCGGCTGTTCCTCCTCGACTCCCCCCTGCCGCACGCGCCCAGCGCCCTTGCCCTCTGCGCGCCCCCCGCCCCCGCCCCCGCGCCCTGCGCGGCCTCACCACGCCGCAGCCAGGGCAAGAGTCTCCGTTCTCGCAGGCCCGGCGCCGCGACTGCACGCCGCCCCCGCAGTTGCTGCTGCACCTGCTCCACGACCCCCAAGAGGCCCAGAAGATGGGCACCGGGCACGGCGTGTTCTCATTGCAGAACCTGCAGGGAGGAGAGGGCGCTCTGCACTCCGGGCGCCCGGACCTCTGCCCAGGGAGAGGGCACTGCGGTGCCAGCGGGCGGAATGCAGGCCCCCTCTAGGGCAGGAACGCCTGCTGTGACCCGGTCCCACTGCCCCAGCCAGCGTGACCCAGCCCCCGCCCCGCTCACCGCTCCTCGCGACCCTTGCCCACGCAGATGCGGCCTCCATGGCGGGGGGTGGGGTTGCTGCAGCTTCGCTGGCGGACCTGAAAGCCCATCCCGCAGGATGTGCTGCACGGGGCCCAGGACGACCACGGGCTCCACGCTCCGTTCCTGGGGGGTCCGAGAGAACGGTGACAGAGAGCCCCTCGGCCCTGGCTTCTCTCAGAGAGGCATCCAGGGAGCTGGGGTTGGTCTCATCAGGGCCTGGGGCAGTGGCAGCGCACACGGGCTCCCGGGCGGCAGTGTGAGATACGCCTTAGCTGGCTGTTCTTTCCGCAGGCCTCGAGGATGAGGACCAGAACCTCCTCAGGGCAGAAGGCTCCTTCCCTTCCCGTCAGCCTGCCCTCTCCCCTGTTCTCCAGCACAGTGCTGGCTTAGGCAGCTCGCTGCTCTACTTGGAGTCCACTTCAAGTACCGGCTTTACCACTTACAGCCTAAATCTGGACAACTTGCTGAAATGTGTGCTATAGAAAGACTTTATTTGTAATATTCTTTTCCTAAGGGACCACACCAGTGTTGATCAGTTCAGGCCTCCCCAGGTAGAGGCTGGGGGTGTCTGGTCTACCAGGGCCAAACCTGGCAGGGCTGGGAGACTGTATTCTCACTCCTATCAGATTGTTGCAATATTGAAACAAATAAGACATTGTTCTTGTTATTATTCTGAGTACCCCAAATTATGGGTGGTTGCTCTAAGCCCTTTATGAAATCCCAGGGCACTGGCGGTACAAAATTACTCTCTAAGTATATTTTCTCGTGGAATTCTCTCCAGGACCCTGGGGTGGGGCTACTGCAACCTTCACTGAGAGGGGTTCCCAGTGGGTATGGGGTTGGACCAAGATGGCCAATCGGGGCCTGCACCTGGTGCCCCGACCTGCCCAGCCCTGAGCTGGCAGGGCTTCCTGAGGCTAAGGTCTGAGGCAATTCCATGCCCACCAGCCTTGCTCCTGGCATGGAGCCCTGGGGATGGGATCCCTCTCCCACTGGCCTGGAGACTCTGGGGCTCACGGCTTCTGTCTGAGGCAACAGACACAGTCTCAGTCGCCGACACAGCCCTCAGGTGGTTTCTCTCCCATGCCACAAATGCTTGGCTAGAGATGCTCCATTTCCCCCATGTCCCCCTCTCGCCCAAGGCAGCTGTGAGCACCCATCTCCCGTCCTACCTAGAGCAGTTGGCGATGTGGATAGCTGGCCCCAGGCAGTCTTGGCCCCCGCAGCGGGGTTGGGGGGAGTCACAGGCTCGGGCCCGACACAGGCAAGAGCCTGAATTGTCCCCATCTAAGTGCTCGCATGGTTGCCATGGTGACCACGGGCCAAAGCCACCATCCCGAGTCACATTCCGCACCTGCACACACACACACACACGGGGATGAGACTCAGTGGAGGGTAGGAAAGGCATGAGGCCCTGGGGAGCCCGGGAGGGGAGCAGGGCCACAGGGGCGCTCACGGGGCACGCTGTGATGTTCTGGATCCAGAGGCTCATGTTGGAGCTGTCCTCCAGGGTGCTGCAGCGCTGCTGCTTCCCGTCCCAGCCGCAGTAGGGGTCCCGTGCTCCCAGGCACGCCCTGCCAGGCACAGGGCCAGTCACTCGGGGGCCCGGCCTCCAAGTCTCCCACAACACATGCTGGCGCACCCCTAGGGGACCCCTTTCCATCCGCTGCCCATCACAGGAACAGCCACCTTGGTCGGGTGCCTCTGAGCACACACTCCACACAGAGGAGAGCACATCAGGGACCCACGGCCTACCTGCAGAGCCCATACACTCAGCAAGACAAGGCTTCCCGAGTCTGGGTGCTGGTGCCAAACTTTAGTGATGAAAAGGACTGAAAAGACAGACCCAGCCCAGCAGTGCCGGCACTGGCTACAGATTAGAATAAGTAAAGAAGCAGTTAAGAAACACTGAACTGGGCTGGAGTGGGTAGTGCATTTGCCTTGCACGTGCTGACCCAGGGTAGATTCCCAGCAACCCAGGGTAGATTCCCAGCATCCCATTTGGTCTCCCAAGCACCGCCAGGAGTAATTCCTGAGTGCAGAACCAGGAGTAACGCCTGTGCAATGCCATTTGTGACCAAAAAAGGAAAGAAAGAAAGAAAGAAAGAAAGAAAGAAAGAAAGAAAGAAAGAAAGAAAGAAAGAAAGAAAGAAAGAAAGAAAGAAAGAAAGAAAGAAAGAAAGAAAGAAAGAAAGGGAAGGAAGAAAGAAAGAAAGAAAGAAAGAAAGAAAGAAAGAAAGAAAGAAAGAAAGAAAGAAAGAAAGAAAGAAAGAAAGAAAGAAAGAAAGAAAGAAAGAAAGAATGAACTAGATCAGAGAGATATTACAGGATTTGCCTTGCTGGACCTCCCCAGGTCCAGCACCACCTCCGGTCCCCTGATGCCAGGAGTGATGCCTGCACACTGGCTCTGGTCCCAAAACAAAACCAAACAAAACCCAGAACTTAAATAAATTCCCCTGCTTACCCCAGACCATAGTCTGAACCATGGGTGGTTCTCCAAAGCACCTGACAGTGCTGATGGGAGCCCAGCTGAGGAGCCCTGGGGTCCACAGTCCAGCCTTTCCATTGTAAGTAGGAAGAAATGGTCACGGGCAAGGGAGAGCCGTTCCCGGGATCTCCCCAGAGCTGGGGTGGAACTGAGACTCCACCCCATCCTGCCTGCCTCCCCCTGGGGACTGGGCCTAGATCCTCACATAGAGTAAACACAAGGCCTTCCCTCAAAACTGAACAGGGGCAGGGGCCAGCTGAGATAGTCCAAGGTCACCTGGGGACACGCACATGCCTGTGTGACTCAGTGGAATCAGAACACAATTTGACAGCAGCAGCAGAAGAAGCTCCAGGATCACAGGGTCACATCCCCTCCCTAGCCCCCAGGACTATGTGGGGTGACCCAGAGAAGGTTCACACCTGAGCATACCTTCTCAGCTTGCAGGGTTGCAGGGCTCCTCTCCCCCTCCCTCCTCCTGACATATTCATTGTGTCCACTGTTTTTAATTTTTTGTTCGTTTTTTCAGCCATACCTGGTGATGCTCAGGGGTTACTCCTGGCTCTGCACTCAGGAATGACTGCTGGGGGTGCTCAGGGGAACCATATGGGGTGCTGGGGATTGAAGCCTGATGGGCCGCATGCAAGGCAAGTGCTCTACTGCTATCCTATCGCTCCAACCCCTTTTTTTCTGTTTTGAATTACAATCTACTTAATATTACTCCTGCCAGAGAGTCAATGGGAGCTGTGCAATCCAGATTTGCTGTCTGCTGCTATGTAACCAAGTACCCGATTCTGGAGCTCCAACCCGCAGTGAGCCACCTGCACCCAAGGGGGCCGTCCCAGGCCTCCATCCCCTTAACAAGGCTTGGCTGCTCCATGGCAGCGTGCCTGTAGGAGAGGTGCTAGAGCAAGAAAGGGGGGCTCGGATGGGGGATTAGAACGCCTGGGCGCTAGACATCCCGGTGCACATCTGTGAGGATTTTCCATGACTAAAGGAGCAAGAATGGCCAGAGCCGAAGGGACACTGAGCCAAGGGCTGCAGACTGGGGCGATTCTAGAATATAAGCTTTAAAGAGAAAAATCTTCCTGGGAAAGTTACTGGTTAGGGGCATTCATTTTTTCTTTTTTGTGTTCTTTTGTTTGTTTGTTTTCCATTTCCTCTCTGTGGTTGTTGCAATGACAGGCTTGCATGCATGTTTGGTTGTGGTCTTGCATAGTGGTGTGGGGTGCTTGCCAGGGTCTGCACACCAGCTACACCAAAGTTCTGCTCGGTGGTGGTGCCACAGAGCTGCCGGAACCAAGCAACCAAGATGATACTCAAGGCAGATGATATTCTGCCACCAAAATTCTAGCCTCCGAGTTCTTATTTTTAGTGTGTTCAATACACCATGTTGAACTCCAGAGAGAAAAGAGGTGATGAGAGAGACTTTACAAAGAAGCCCTGGTTCGCCCTTGTTGCCAAAGGTGCTCCACTAGGCGAGTGCTCCCCATTCCTCAGGCAGTCCCATCTCACCTAGCAGAAGCGATGCTTGAGTGACAGCGGCTGAGGACTTGACAGCACACTCTGCCCTGCCCCCGCCCCCAGGAGTCCAGAGCATTCCTCTGTTGCACAAGAATCTGTTTCCACTTTCAATCACCCAAGAACACTGTGTACAAATAGTATAATATGTGTGCTCATATTTTCATCTGGGATCAGTGGTTCGCATTGGGGTCAGAATCCATCAAACTAGACATCTGGACCCCGTGCAAGGCTCGTCACAGCCACCTGCAGAGACTGATGAGTGGCTGATGTTTGGAGCAAACAGGCTGCCAACACAGCCCCTCAGAATGCAGGGAAGATTCTCTGTGTGTAATTGGTCAGGAAGGGGATCCTAACCCTGGGAGCAGTGGAATAGGGTGCTAGAGATGCCACATGACTGATGCAAGAAGGAGCAAGAAGCAGTTGTGCATAGCAATGAATAAAAATAGCAATAAAAACAAGTCGAGCCCTCTGAAAGAAATGTCTGCTAGGAAAGGACACAAGACAAAGAAGAAAATCCGATGAGGTTTACACAAGATAAATGCTGCAGAGCCTGAGGGATGCTGTGCGCCTGTGCGCGAGCAAGTATTCCCAGACCAGAGAGCAAACCAGACACTCCTGGGGCTCTTCTTTCGAGGAGGTCACAGCAGTGCTCAGAAACTTCTCCAGAATCTGTGCTCAGGGGCCATGCAATAATGGGGATTGAACAGGTGCTGGACCCCTGCAAGACAAGCACCTTAAGCCCTGTACTGTCTGACCCTCATGGAATCTTTTCAATGCTTAAGCAAACTACACAGAAGCCTGCCTCTATCTGGCCTTTTGGACTGGAGGAGGCCCAGACATGGGAATCGTTAAAAACTTCCCAGATGACGCTGATGAACAGCACAGCTGGGAGCCACTGTTGTGTTTTGGTCCAAGTTCCCAGGGAGAGAGGAAGTGCTGGATCCTTCCAATTCATGACAGAACGGGAAGGAAAGTGAGAGAAATGCAGAAGATATGTGGCCCGGCCTGTCCCCTGCCCCATACTCCCGGGCTCCTTCAGTCCCTCAGCTTCTACTCTCAGCCCACTCAGGCAGGAAATGGAATTCTTCACAGATGGGCTTACTCTGCCCCAGCCCTGGCCTGGCCCGCCCCCGAGGGGAACTCAGAGGTCGCCAGGGCCTCTGCCCGAGCTCCTCTTATGCATATGGACAACTGCAACTCTGGGCCAAAAGCCACACCAAAGCCACGCCAAAATGGTCTTAAAAATACTATAGCTCTGGAGCCACACAGATAAAACAGGGGGTAAGAAGCTTGCCTCCTTGTTTTAGACCCTGGCTTACTCTCCAGGTCCACATGGTCTCCTGAATATGGCCAGAAGTGACCCCTGAGTGCAGAGAAAGGAAAAGCCCCTATACACTGCTGCATGTGGTCCCAACATCCCCCTCCACTGAAAATAAAAAGATAATTGAAGCTTTGAGAGAGAATAGTTAGATGTGTTGCTCAGAAAAGGTGGCAGCTTCGAACATCTTCATAAAAGCAGCCATCAGACCCGTCATCTATCACGCTGTCTTTGTACAGCACGGCACGTCTCTGCCGCAATGTCTCCAGCAGCCGTTACAAAAGGTTCCTTCCCTGTACTTGGTGCAGGACAGAGATGGATGGAAGAAGGGCAAGCAGGCGGGCTTCAGCAGGATGTCACATTCTGCTCACAATGGGAGCTGTCCTGGAGGAGCTTGGGAGCAAGTGGCCATTATAACTTAAGATGGCAAGAGCAGAGGCAGGCCCGGGCCCCCTGCCAGCAAGTGTGTGTGTGTGTGTGTGTGGATGGGGGGGGTGATGTCTCTGAGCTGCTGGGAGCTAGGGCACAGGTCCCTCCCAGGCCAGCCTGAAGGCATGCTGGGCGAGCAAAGGGGCAGCTCGGGAAGAAAGCACACTATCGGGCTGGAGCGATAGCACAGCAGGGAGGGCGTTTGCCTTGCACACGGCCAACCCAGGTTCGATTCCCAGCATCTCATATGGTCCCCTAAGCACCGCCAGGCGTAATTCCTGAGTACATGAGCCAGGAGTAACCCCTGTGCATCGCCAGGTATGACGAAGAAGAAAGAAAGAAAGAAAGAAAGAAAGAAAGAAAGAAAGAAAGAAAGAAAGAAAGAAAGAAAGAAAGAAAGAAAGAAAGAAAGAAAGAAAGAAAGAAAGAAAGAAAGAAAGAAAGAAAGAAAGAAAGAAAGAAAGAAAGAAAGAAAGAAAGAAAGAACACTATGCCAGGTGCCAGGAGTGCCCAGGGGCTGGGGTTTGGCTGAGTGAAAGGAGGGGGCTGGATTCCAGAACTTTGCTGAGTGGCTGGAAGTCCCTCCTTCCCTACTCACCCCCTCCTGTCTGCTCTGGAGGGGATAAAGACAGGAGCATGGAATGTCTCTCCAGGACTTAGTAAGGCCCTGGGGCACTTGCCCACAAGACCATAACTGCTGGGGCTCAGAGAGAAGCTCAGGAGACACAAGGCAGGCTTCTTGTTTTGTTCTATTTGTGGGCCACACTCAGCGATGCTCAGGACTTACTCCCGGTTCTGTGCTCAAGGACCACTCCTGGTGAACTTGGTGGGGAACCATATGGGATGCTGGGGGTCAAACCCAGGTCTGCTGCATGTAAGGAAAGTTCTATCTCTCCTGCTCCCTGAAAACACAGACTTTGCATGCTGGAGCCTTGAGTCTAATCCCTGGTACCACCTGGTCCCCTGAGCACTGCTAGGAGTTACCCCTGAGCATAGGGTCAGTAGTAGACCCCAAACACTGACCAGTGTCCCCTCCACTCCCCGCCCACAAGGGAGTACAACTGAGAGCACATAAGAGGTGGCTGGCTTCCAATCTCAGACACAGCATGGTGACCATGTGGCTTGCTTGGCCATTCTGTTAACTTGGCCGTAATGTGACCGCCCATCCACTTAATGGCATGACTTTCACTTTCAGCATCAAGGGGCCCTTATCCTAGGCCCAGGAAAGCCAATAGGACAAAAGTACCAAGTCCAAACTGACCTATTAACACCTAGATGCTCCACCTGGCTCCAGGCCTGAATTCCAGGGCTATGGACACCTCCCTGATTGTCTACAGCACCACACGAGTGAGGGAAATATTCAGGTCTCTCTCCTCCTCTCATTGCCTGCAGACCCCATTACATCATAGTTGGCTGGGAGCCAGGCCAGTTCATGCTGGCCAGCCACCTGCCCCACAATACACTGTCTGCAGACTGATGGATCCAGGTAAACACCCTCTCATGCTACCTGCAGCTTCCAACCTTGCTCAAGGACCATCAGGGTATACAGTCACAGATCCAACTTGAGTTCCTCCCTTGATACTCCTGGCTAGCCTCCATGCACATTGCAGGCCGAGTCCTGCTCCTCCCAGGCACAGCCTCCTCTAAGGCCAAGTAAGCCACCAGCAGGGGTGGCTTTGAGGGAAAGCTGCTTGTGCCCCGGGCTAGAGATGGTTCGTGGTGGAGTTTTAAAACATTGACACTGGGTATACCTTCAAGCAGAAACAACTTCTTGGAGAATAAGCAAAGTTCAAGAGGCCAGAAAGATAGGACAGTCCCTTGCGCCAGGCCAACACAGGCTCAATCCCCAGCACTGCACATGGTCCCCTGAACACCCTAGGAGGTGTCCTCTGCAGAGCCAGGCCGGAGCCTGAGCACAGCCAGGTGTGACCCTGACCCTCCTTCAGAATATTAATAAAGAGTTAGAGAAGAGAGGCTATGGGGTGGGCCCATGAGCGGGCTGGCATTCAGCACCTGTCTGCTCAATGGCGCAGATCTGAAGGCCCTGGAGAGTGTTGGCAGGGGAGAGGGGAGAGGGGCACTAAATGCACTTGTGGAGATGAATACTGAATAGGGACTCTAAGCTGTCACTTTCTTCTTAGTGGGCTTAGCACTTCGTGACTATTTCCACCAATCCTCACATCTCTAATAAGATCAGATATCGCCAGCTCCATCACAATGGAGTTCTCCTGCTCAGATAGGCAAAGCTCAGAGAGTCGGAGAAACTTACTCAAGACCTTCGAGCTGTCAGGTGATGGTGCTGATGAGTTCATGGGCGTTCACTCGCTTCCCTACTGCCTCCCCCCTCCATCTCAGATGGGTCCAGGAAGAGTGCTCCCCCAATCAGACCTCTAGACTTTCAGAAAAATGCTCTAAGCATGGGAGAGCTTAGCAAGTGTTTGGAATTTTGCTGGTGTAGCCTGGCATCCGGGTGGAGACAGTGAAGTATCTACCCATGTTCTCCCACCCACACCTCGCCACCCAGCCTCCCTCCTCCCTAGCCTGCCCTCCTGACATCCAAGCAGCTGCCAGCATACCCTGCTGAGGCTGGAGAGCAACCTTTGGCAGCAGAGAGACCATCTGTCTCCCACAGATGGGTACACTTAAGAGGTGTCCACATGGCAAACGCCCTAGGAGCCCAGGTGGCAGTGGCCAACTAAAGGCAGCTTCTGATTATTGTCTAAAACAAGGTGCTGCAGCTCAGGGGAACCTGTGTGGTGAGCATCGGGGGAAAATTTCCGTTTGGCCTTGGAGTCTTTCGTAACCCTGGCCCCCTTTAAATGCCAATGTCACTGTCTGGCACGTTCATGAATCTACTTGCCTAGGATACGGGGAACTGGTCCCCAGAACTGACCCCACAATGCAAATGCATCCTCTTTCCCTACAGAGTGCCTCGCTGCCTCTAAGTAAAGCAAAGGAGCAAAACTGGGGGGTGTGGGGGTGGAGCTGATTTGAAGCATCACTCATCTGCCTCTACAGGGTAATAGGTGGCCCTGTCTCTAAAATAAGAGTCTCTCTGGTAACTGAGAATAAATCAAGAGGGCTAGAGGCTCTCTCTAGGGGCCTGACAGCGCCAACGACAGGCACTGGATCTAAGCGGTGATGAGTGGTTTACGTAGATAATCCCAATTAACCTTCCCCCAAGCCCTGTGGAGGTGTAAAGAGGCGGGAAGCAAGGTTGGGAGAGGTGAAGGGACTCATCCAAAGGCACAGCAGCTTTGGAGACGCCTCCAGTGTACAACCCCTGCCCCGCCCCCGTGTCCAGCTGAGTCTCCGAGTCTCCCACCGTGTCCAGCTGAGTCCTCGAGCCCACCACCGTGTCCAGCTGAGTCTCTGAGCCCCGCCCCCGTGTCCAGCTGAGTCCCCGAGCCCCGCCCCCGTGTCTGGCTGAGTCTTGGAGCCCCATCCCAGTGTCTAGCCGAGCCCTCCCCCCGGCCCCGCGTCCAGCAGAGTCCTCGGCCCAGCCTGCGCCCCGCCCCCCTCCCCTCGCGTCCGGCCCTCACCCGCGGCTGGCGTGCTGGGCGCAGCGGCCGAGAGGCACCCGCAGCACGCCGTCGCTGAGCCCCACGAAGAGCGCGCGCGCGCTGTGCAGGATGCGGAGGCTGCGCAGCGGCTCGCGGCGCCCGGGTGGCAGCACGTGCAGCTCCTCCAGGTAGCAGGCGCGCAGGCTGCGGCTGGTCGCTGACAGCGCCTTCAGGATGGTGCCCGACTCTGCGGGAGCCGGGGCAGCGTGAGCGGTGGCCTGCACACCCCGCCCCCATCCCGGCCCGGGGCGCGCGGGCTCACCCGTGCCGATGTAGAGCACGTGATAAAGCGTGTCCTTGGCCTGCACGAGGTCCACCACGAGGTGCGAGAAGCGCACGCTGTCCTGGGTGACGCAGGGCTCGGGGCTCACGGGCTGCACTGCCTCGCTCATGAGGAACAGGCGCTGCGCGTCTTGCAGGCTGCGCTCCGTCAGGTTCTCGTTGGCGCCTACCTCGGGCAGGGTCCCGCACTGCAAGGGCCCGGGCGGGGGGCGGGGGTCACGCGTGCCCTGCGCCCCCTCCTTCAGCCAGGTGGCCCCGGGGTCCCCCTTCCCGGGGAAGGCGCCTCTTCTTTGGGGATGGGGGATGAGGGGCCGGGGTACCCAAAAGCCGAGTGTGGGAACACGTGGTTTCTCACTTCTGCGCCTGCCAACTGCAGGCCCTTAGACCTTCAGTCGGAAGCTGGGGTACTAGAACACTCGCCAACTGCAGCTCAGAGGCGTGTCCATTCACGTGAGAGCCGTGAGGTCAGCAAGAGTGTGGGGGCCTTGCTCAGGATCCCAGAGAGAAGAGGTCGGGCACAGCTGGGCTTACCTGCTCCAGAGCCCCCATTAGCGGAAGGGGGGTGGGGGGCACATGACAGGGTGGCACAGAGACTGCCCTCTCCTTCCTCACTCCCTGGGGATGCCTGCCTGCCCTCCCACCGGATCCTGACCTTGCCCAGCACTCAGACCCAGGCATCAGCATCCGTGGAGACTACACAAGCTTGTGTTCTGCCACTGCCTGACCAAACGGCTGGTGAGTGCTCTCACCCCGCACCTGAGTGGGGCTCAGGCCCCCTCCCTGCTGCCATTCCATCTTGAAATGGCTCCTTGCACTTCGTCCCCTTCTTGATCCGTATTCTGAGAGGTGACCACAGACCTCGCAGGTGGCCACAGCCTGGCAGCTCCAGTTTGGTGTCTGGGCTAACCAGTTAGGATCAGCTCATGGCTGGCAATCTGGGGGGCGGCAGTGTGTTAGGAGCAGGAGGGGGGGATGACAACTGTACCTGGAAATTGGGGATGGGGTTGGCAATGGGGAGCCAGGCAGCCCTGGGGTTCTCCTGGGAGCGAAACGGGCCGTTGAACGCCTGGGAGATGGCACTGAGGTTGAAGGCGCAGACAGCAGAGGCGGCAATGCTGTTTCTGGAAGGTGAGAGATGGGGGTGCTGTCCTCCCGGCACCCCGGAAACCCTGCCCCCCTCCAGGTCTCCCAGTGCTGAGCTGGGTGTCTCTTGCCCCATGGGGCTGTCACAGAAGGAGAACAGTTCTCCCCACTCTCCCTGCGCCTTCTGGGTGAGAAGCTGCCGAGGAAAGGGTGGGCTCCTCTGGGCCCCTTCCACACCCCCCCTTCCCCCCAAGGGCAGTCAGCAAAACCTGGCTTGTAGACATCGTAGCTCATGACCCACCATGAGAAATGCATTTTACACTACAGCTGAGTAACACACACACACACACACACACACACACACACACACACGCAATGAATCTTCATGCAATAGTACTTACCTTGCCACATTCATTAATAACACTCCTATGTTCTCTTCTGTTTCACATATATATCTACTGTGTCCAAGCTAGTTGCTATGCCCTGATTTGTCACCTTTGCCAGCGACATCCAGAAGCCCTTTCTGTCAGAGTCCATGGCTCCTGTGTGTCTGAGGCGAGGCATCCACGGACACTTCCCACTTGGTCTCTGTTCTTAGTCTCTCTCCCGGGGTGTCCAGCCTGGCCTCTCCCTCTTCCTCCTGTGCCATCCTGCTGGTGGGTTCCCCCACAGTCTAGTTCCCTCTACTCCATTCTCCACACAGCAACCAGAGACAGCACTTCAAACTGCACAGCCCAGTGGGGGCCTGCTTCAAAGCCTTGAGGACGGAGACCAGACCTGTCGGGCAACCAGGCCCTCTCCTTCCAGCCTCCCTACTGCTCCAGGCTGTCTGGTCTCTGAGGTTTGGGAAGCCTAAGTGCTGAGCCTGGTGCCTCCTGCACCGTGGGGGCGTCACAGAAGGAGCACATGTGCCACCTGGCTTCTGCTACCCTGGCTTCTGCTTCATCCTTCAAACATTTCTTTCCATCTCGGGGCTTCATCTAGGGCAGAAATGCTCTTCTTCCCATGCTAATTCCTTCTCAACCTGTGGGCACCACCTCCGACGGGAAGGTTTCCCTGATGCCACTCCTCCAGTTCCCCGTGTATCAACCTTCTTACATATAGTATTTATTGCAATTAAAGTGGACATTCAGCACCAGAGAGATATTACAGGGGTTAAGGTGTTTGTCTTGCATTAGCCAAACCAGTTTGGTCCCTGGCACTGCGCCACTAAGGGTCACTCCTGAGCACGGTCGGGAAGAACCTGCAGCTCTGCCCGGCATGGCCCATACAAATAAACAAAGCGCCCCTGGACACGGCCAGCGCTGTACCTAGGATGTGAGCTCTTGAAGGCAGCCAGAGGCACTTCCTTGCTGGCACCCCTGTCCCATCCCCCCAGCAAGCTCCAGGCAAGGATAGAGCACATGATAAATAGCTGATGTTACACTCCAATATCTCTCCAGGCCATTTAGCAACTCTAGCCTCTGCCCGCAGCTGCCTACTTCCTGGGTCTGAGCTCTGGGCTGGTTGCCAAGGCCTGCTCCTTAGCTCCTGGCCCATCTGGGCTGTGCTGCATGTCTGCACCCTGGCTCCCCTCTACTCCAGCTCTTCACACACCCTGCCCAGTGTGCCTGGCCCTCATCCCAGGCCCGCTCCCTGGACTGCGAGGTCAGCCCATGCCTCTGGAGGGCTTCTCTGTGTCTGGCATCCTGAGAACGCAGACTGTCCTGCTCTGTCCAGCAAGTGTTTTGCTGGCTCTGTGCTGTATCCTCAACCCTCGCTAGGCAAACACTGATGGAGTCTCACCACCACATGCAGGAGTCAGCCGGAGAAGCATAGGCCCTCAGCGGGCCTACCCTGCTCCCCGTGCTCTGTCCCACAGCCCTTGTGACCTGCGGACTCAGCAGTCAGACTGAGCAGGACCTTGGAGTCCTGGACTTGGCCAGGAGCACACAGCACCACAGCCAGCTGTTCTGATGGAGGAGGCTGGGCCTCCACCCCAGGCAGGCACTGACTCTCCTCAGCAGCTTCTTCCTCAGAGACCCACAATCCAGCTCCGGATCCGGCCCGGGACTGTCACAGCAGACCTGGCTGCGCGGGCACACAGGACCAGCTCTGATCCCTGGCACCCTGTGGTCACAGAGGCAGGAGCAGCCCAGAGCACCTGGCGTGCCCACTCCCCGCACAGCAAAACAGAAAGGATTGACCAGGTAGGCAGTAAAGGCACTGGAGCCCAGATGCCCAGCAAGAGACATTCTGATAGGGGGATCACGGGTGGCAAGACCGGGGCAGAGAGGGAGTGGGCGTGGGACTCACACGTTGGTGGTGAAGACCCCGTAGATGAGGTCCTGCTCAGGCAGGTGGAAGGCACTCTGCAGCTCGTTGTAGTAGAAGGGGACCTCGCCGGGCCGGGAGCAGTTAAGCCGGGCCTTCATGAACGTGGTCCACGTGTCCTCCAGCAGGAAGCGGCCCCCCACATCGTTCTTGCACACTCGGGCCACCCGAGAGTACACGGTGCGCCCACAGTCATGCTCCACTGCATTCTCCCGCAGGAAGAAGTAGGCGAACAGCCCAATGTCATAGGCGGCCACAAAATTGGGCTCTGGGGAGCAGACGAAGACAAGGGGTGGGTGGGGTGTGGGGACACAGCAGGGGGCGTCTGGAGTATTGGGAGTCATTTGAACCAAATGCCACCCTCACACACTGCCCTCCACCCCCTGGCCAGCTGGGAGACTGGGAGGTTCTGAGCCTGGTCCCACCTTCCACGCACAGTGCAGTTATAATGTTAATGTGGTGCACACTGCAAACACTTGACAGGCAAGTGCACCTGAGCCACAGAACAAGCTCTGAGTCGTGCAGCTGTGCCGTCGTGCAGGCAGACACCAGAGACTTCGCCTGTCCCTCACAGCTGTGCTGCTCGTTGGGCAGGAGGAGCACTCCCAGCAGTGCTCGGGGCTTACTGCTGGTCTGTGCTCGGGAGGCATATGCGACACTGGGGGTGAAGTGGAGTGTGCAGCGTGCCGGGTAGGCGCCTTCACCTCAACTCCAGCCCACAACCTTGTGCCTTACCTTCCCAGTCCTTATAAATTCCAAACCTGAAATTTGTTTTTCTTTGGGAGCGCAATTTTGGGGAGTTGAGCCATACCCACGGGTGCTCAGGAGCTATTCCTGGCTCTATTCTCAGAAGCGACCTCTGGTGGCGCTGGGGGGCGGAGGGAAGGGCATGTTTGGTGCCAGGAAAATGAGCCACAATCACTATTGCCACCAAATTTGCCACTTGCAGGGCAAATACATCTACTTCTACTCTGGCTAAAGATGTGTGTGTGTGCGTGTGCGTGTGCGTGTGTGTGTGTGTGTGTGTGTGTGTGTGTGTGTGTAGGAAGTCTAATATCTTCGAAGGTTGCCAGTCTTTGTAACAGACAGCATGTGGCACATGGAGGTTAATACTTATGAAGGCCACATAGCTAGTTAGCGGACATACAGGAATTCAGCTCTAGGAAGGTGGACACAGCCCCATCTGCCTCTTCTTTCTGGCCACCTTTCTTCCTATGCAATGCCTAGCACCCCTCTCCCCTGTGGTGCATCCCCTCTCTCCTGCCCTGCATCCCCACTCCCCTGGCCTGCATCCTCTCTCCCCTGCTCTACATCCCCTCTCCCTTGCCTGGCATCCTCTCTCCCCTGCTCTGCATCCCTGCTCCCCTGCCTGGCATCCTCTTTCCCCTGCCCTGCATCCCCTCTCCCCTACCCTGCATCCCCTCTCCTCTGCCCTGCATCCCCTCTCCCCTGCCCTGCATCACCACTCCCCTGCCCTCCATCCCCTCTCCCCTGCCCTGCATCCATTCTGGGGCCTCCTGTGGTCTGTGAGTTCTTCCAGGGTCTGACTGACTTGATGCTATTTGGGCAAATGTCTGGTCCCTTGCAGGCCTCTTGATGAAGTGAAGTTGGCAGGAAGAAGGACGGAAGGGGGCCAGGGCATACCTGGCTGGATCAGAACCAGGACCTGGGCCTCCTTACCGTTGAGCCACTTGGAGTTGTACTGGGCGGTGCGGAGCGGTGGCCCGCTACCCAGGCTACGGTAGATGGCAGGGTCCCGGCCGGAGAAGTCGATGACTGTGGCTGCATAGAGCTCTCCTCGTGAGGAGATGACGGCTGTGGAATTGTGTCGAGGGTCGTAGGGGCAGCGAGCTGCGCCATTGATGTTCTCCATGGTCCGGCTGAGGTTCCCCACCTGCAAACCATGGGGACATGAGGAGGTTGGTGGATAAAATACAGGAGGCCCAGATACAGTGGACTTCTGATGGGCACTTTCAAATTTTTTTTTTTTGTTTGTTTTTGGGTCACACCTGGCAATGCACAGGGGTTACTCCTGGCTCTGCACTCAGGAATTACTCCTGGCGGTGCTCAGGGGACCATATGGGATGCTGGGATTCGAACCCGGGTCGGCTGTGTGCAAGGCAAACGCCCTACCCGCTATGCTATCACTCCAGCCCAACTTTCAAATTTTTATTTTGGGGGGAGGGGCGCTTCCAAGAAACATTCCACACACGGCCAACTGGGCCTAATAGTCTAGTGCTTCACCAGCCAGTGTCCATGGTGCTGGGGGATACTAGAGCTATTCGTAGCAGTGCTGAGGCTGATACAGCCCAGGGACCAAGCCCAGGACCTTGGGCCAGAGCCATAGGACAGCGGGTAGGACACTGCCTTGCATGCAGCCAATGAGGATTTGATCCTGGGCACCACCTCTGATCCTCTGGGCCCACCAGGAAGGATCCCTGAGCACAGAGCTGGGGCAAGCCTTAGACACACACTTGTGTGTGACCTCAAACACAAAAAACAACAAAAACAAAACCCAGGTACTCCAGCTCTTTGAGCTCTGCCCCTGGATATGGTTTTTGTTCATTTGGGTTTTTTTGGGGGGCCACACCCAGTGGTTCTCAGGCTGATGCCTAGATCAATACTCAGGGAAACTCCTGGTGGGTTCAGGGGACCATATGAGGTGCTGGGGATGGAGTCTGGGTCAATCGTGTGCGAGGCAAGTGCCTACCTTCTGTACTATCTCTCCAACTCAAGGCTATGTTCTGAGACTAAGTGTTTCCCTGATTTGCACAGGACTTTCTTATGCTGAAGACAGCCTTTGTTGTGGTCTGAGATGCACCCATAACGGGCACCCTCTCTGGGTCTAGTTTGGATTTTACACAGACGTCAACCCTGGGGGTTGGGGGAGTGCAAGGAGGAGGCCCCACCTGTCTGCTGGAACACACGGGGGAAAAGGCGTTGGTCCCACACATGAACACTTTCCGGCCTGTGACGATCAGCACGCGCACATAGTTCTGGCACTCCTCCTGAGGCAAGAAGAGGAAGTCAGTGGGCATGCCCCTCCCCAGCCCCCGCCCCAGATTCTCCCTCTGCCCCAGCCTCCCTGCTCCACGCCCAGGGTGCATCTATGGGTGCCTTTTCCCTGCACCCCTGCTTCTCCACCTACTCTGAGGCAAAGGGCTGCATCCCCACTGTGCCAGCCCCCACCCGAGCCCCCACCCCAGGTGACCCCGAGGGGCTCCATCCCAGGGACACATACCTCTGTCTTCCCTTTGCTTTGGCAGGAGCGGCGCGTCTCCTCGCTGGAGGCCCACTCGGTAGCCTGTGGGGGGACACACAGGGTAATCTGGCCATGCCGCCCCACCAGGGTGGGCAGCAGCGGCTCTGGTGCAGACAGGAGAGAGGGATGGGGTGTGGCCGCCTGCAGGGACAGCAAGGGGCACTTGGAGGAGGATGTGCTCTCTCAGGGCCACCCCTGCCTCCGCAGGGCACCGTCTGCCCCGGGGACTCCCGGCTCCCTCCTTTTCCAGGTCAGCTGGGGAGCTGGAAGTGGCCAAGAAGGAGCTCACAGCCATCAGGCCTGGGGTGGGCGACGGGAAATGTGGCAGAGTCCCTCCGCGTGTGGGAGGCAGCCAGGAGGAAAGGCGGGGTTTGCAACCCTCCAGATGGCTCAGGCTCATCCCACCAGATCTGGCAAGGCCCTGGGGCTTTCCCTCAGATCCATGCAGTCTGTTGGGGCGGAGATCAAACCCGGCCCCCTGCTTCCTGGTTTTTCCTTGCCTCCAGCAGCAACCCTCGCCCCCAACCCTCAGCTCTGCATGGCCTGCCCCTCTCTCTCCTGCCCCCGACAGTCACTCATGTCTGCGATCGGGGGGATGCGGACACTGGGGTTCTGCTCCCAGTCCTCACGCCTGCGCCCCCTTTCTCTGCACCTTCCCAGCCAGCCTTGCGGTGGCTCAGCAGAGATTTCTGGGTCATACGTAAAACATGTCTGTCCTGGGAGAGCGCTCTGAGCTAGCGACACTACCGATACTCCTGTGCAAACTGGGAAGGGCAGGGGGACCCACCTCTTAATTTCTAAAGCTCCTTTCTGGTCGACTCACTGGCTGCAGAGCTCTGGGATGGAGGGGGTGGGGGAGCTGCAGGCCCCTCTGCTTTTTTATAGGATGTATGGAGAGGGCAGCAGCAGAAGGAAGTGAATTTCCATAAGCCCCATAGGCAGGAGCCAGTTGGCAGGTTGGGCCTGACCCCCTCCTAGCCCTTGGGACTCGGGACTCTGCTCCCATGCCTGGATGAGGACAGGCGAGCCTGCCATGGACCAAGCACACAGGGCTCATCTGCGCAGAAACAGTGAGGCTGCCTGCTCTGAGGGGGCGGGGAGAGAACAAGGACCCTCAAGGCCTCTCGGGATGACAGAGAGACAGCCCACAAATGTGAGAGAAGTGTGGCTGGGGGCTGGTGGGGGCAGCCAGAAGGGCTCTGAGTGGACAGGTGGGCAGCCTTGTTCTTTTGCTTGAGTTTTTTGTGCCATACCTGGCGGTTTTCAGGGCTTACTCCTGGTTCAGTGCTCAGGGACTTAGGAATCAGTCCTGATGGTGCTCGGGGGAACTGATGGTGCTCATATGCCTTGCCTGGCATTGGCCCAGGGTCACAGTAACCCCGGTGCTCTCTCTGACCCCTAGCCTTGCTCCTAGGGAGAACCCCAGTGGGAAGGAGGGGGCAGGTGTTGACAATGGAAAGGAGTGGCGCCTTGTCCAGGGATGTGGCTCAGTGGGAGAGCACAGGCCGCACCTGCAGGAGACCTGGGTTCCAGCCCAGGCACCGCCAAAAGCAATGAGGCCCCAGGGCAGGGGAGCATGGGCTTTGCTTACATGAGGCCCTTGGCTCCATCCCTGCCACCACATCATGGCTCCCAAGCATCTGGTGTCGCCCCCAGAAATCAAAAAAGGAATTAATCGCTGATGATCCTATGCCTGAAACTCAACAATAAATAACTTTGTAAATTATGATGCCTAAATAAAAACCTAATTTTATAAACCCTTTTTTAAAAAGGAATGAGATGAATCACGTAAGCCGAACACCGGGCAGCACCGTGCACCTCGACACCCTTCTCTGCCCCTCGGCACCCCACTCACAGAGCGCGTTGCTCTCTGTTCAGCTCGCCAGCGGGAAGCCGTGTCCAGAGGGGCGGGCTGCGTGCAGACCCGGGGGGAGCAGTCTCCACGGCACCCTGCGGACTCCCGGGGACGAGACTGCTCAAACCAAAAATTAGAACATATGGCCTGAGAAGAATCCATGTATTTATAATGATTGCAGCACAGAACGAGCTTGTTTGAGTTGTTTTATTTATTTTTATTTTATTTTTAAAGAGTTCTTTTAGAAATTGTGACAGCAATGAGGCATGAGGCTGGAAAAGTTAAAGTGTGAAAAAATTACTAAAAGAAAGACCCAGTAACCCATTAACCCATTCCTCCCCTCTGAACTCTACTTACCAAAGACAACTACCTGCAACTCTTTTAGCTGAGTGTGTGTGTGTGTGTGTGTGTGTGTGTGTTAGACTGTGAGGTGTGCACATACCTGGGAAGTGTGTATGTGTGTGTTTCCTCAATATCTCAGAAACATGCATCGGTCTCAGACTTCCTTATTTGACTCCTGACACCGGGGAAGACACTTGTCCCACGACCTGTCCTCATTTTCCTGGCCCCAAAGCATGCACATAATTCTCCTCTCTACATCCGCCAGTAATATTAAATATTTAATACTTTAATATAAATTTTAATATTTCAAATTGAGTTAAATTTTACGTTATAATATGTAAAAGTTGTTCACTGCTACCAACTATACCAACAATACTGCAGATGTCACTGCATCTAAGATGCAATCCGATTACCTCACAATATATGCAAATGTCAAATCATGTTATACATCTAAAACTAATAAAATGTTTACATGTCAATTATATCTAACTTTAAAACCATCCATTGCACTGTGAGCTATGAAGAAAGAAAGCATGCTGTCAAATTCCTTTATTATTTAAATTTTAATGTCAGCTTATTGAAATTATTGTGCTCTTATTTGACATATTTTTGTAGCACACTCATCTCCTGTATACAAAAGTAATGCGAGGAAAACTGATCGTGTTCTTAAATCTTCTTTGAATTGGGAGTTCCTCTCTTCTAACTCATTTTTCTACTCAGTTTCTGGGGTTCAGTGCTGTTTCCTGTTTTCCTTACAGTGTCATTCTTTGAGCCACCCAGTGGGTCAGGGACGTGTCAGTTCTTAAAGAGTATTCTACTCTAGTCTCAAGCGGTTTCTTGCAAGCTGTCGATCCCATTCTGTGCATCTGGAAGTTGGCCCTTTCTGGCTCTGACCAGAAGGTGTCCACAGAAGGTTTTCCCACATGCCAGGACTCAGATTCCCTCCTCATATAATCCTAAAATGGTGTGAGGATGGAAATGTCAGTGGGTTGTTTTGTCAGATGAGAACACCAGGAATAATTCATACACAGCCAAGCACGGCCGCTCTCAGGCCTGGCATGTCAGACTCAAAAGGAGAGATGCCTTTGACCAAAGAGGAGACCTGATCTCACACTTACTCAGCTGTTTCAGAATTAATGGAATTAATGGGATACGCTTATTCTAACGAAGCTTTCCTTCTTGACCAACCTCTTGTTTCCATGGATTGAGTAACTGCCTTCATTTTTTTAGTTTACTTCATGACTTTCATGTCATTTTCCCCAAATTCATAATTCTTTAAATTCTTTATTAAATTTTAATGTCAGCTATTGACATTATAAAATATATTTTATATATTTTTGTGGCACACTCATCTCGTGTATACAAAAGTAATGCAAGGAAAACTGATCATGTCCTTAAATCTTCTTTGAATTCAGAGTTCATCTCTTCTAAATCATTTTTTCTATTCAGTTCCTGGGGTTCAGTGCTGTTTCCTGTTTGTGTTACAGAGTCATTCTTTAAAATCCTTCTCACCATCTTTTGCTTAAAGTACAGGAAAACTGTTCTGAGAGTCTCTTTATTTCCCTCTTCTCTCGTGCCCCTACCTGTGGCCATCTGCCCCAGCAGGACAGGTGCCCTGAAGGCCCCCTGTGTAGCCAAAACCTAGGATTGGCTTTATTTCCCCTTTGGTCTTGAGTCAGTCCCATTTTTCTGATTTACTTCTTATTTTGGTGGACCATAGTTCCAGCATCCTCTCAAGAAAGAGAATACAGATGAATTTTTTGAAAATGTTTTCATGTTCAATTCCTGTTAGCCTCATACTTAATTGATGACTTTGATGAGAATTCCCGGTTGAACATAACTTCCCATCAGAGTTTTAAAGGCATTTATTCCCCCATGGTCTTCTGGATTCCAGTTTTGTGGCTGAGTCTGATGTTGCTTCTTCCAGTCATGTACGGCTTCTTGACAGAGATATGTCGTGAGAAAGGTGCTTGCATCATTGTGTGAGCATCCCACAGTGTGCTGAGGTGGTACTGCCTACACAGACTGCCTGCACCACGCCAGGCTCTGTCCATGGACCCCACCAGGGACACGTTCATGATGCACTGACCGTGGCACATCCCCGGAGTCCCCATCCTCTGCAGTGACCCTTTTCTTTTCCCCTTAGGATTTCCTCCTGAATCCTGAGTTTTACACACTTGTGTCTTAGAGCAGTCTTCTTGGGGGAAACAGTGTGAAGTGTCACTGTTCAAGAAAGTTTCTGAGACTGTTATCCTTATCTTATCTCTTTCTCCCTCATTCTCTTTTTTCTAACTCTTATTAATCCAATATGCTATTGGCCCTTGTGCATAGAACTTCTGGTTTTCTACTATTTTTTCTTTAGACCACTACTGGTGGTGCTCAGGGTTTACTCCTGGTTTTGTGCTCCAGGGTCACTCCTGGTGGTGTTCAGGGAATCATCAAAGGTGCCAGGAACTGAACCCTGACTCGCACACTGGCCACTCTCTGTTTTTTATTTCTTGCTTCTTCTTGTAGTTTCTGGGATTATTTTCTTCAATTTGTCCTAATCCTTCACTTTGACTCTGATTTTCTCAATCGAATTGTCGAGTTCCATATTTGGGGCAGGGTCATACCCAGTGGTACTGAGGGTCTACTCCAGGTTGCTCCTGGGAGCACTCAAAGGGTTATCGATGTCAGGGATTAAGCCTGGGCCTCCCGCATGGAAAGCATGTTTTGCACGCACTCAATACAAAGTGTACTTATCTCCCTAGCCCCATATTTTCAATTTATAGCTTTAACGAGCAAATTTTGTTTTTAATCTGAGAAGTCTAGTCTTTAGGCACTGAATGGTGATAAAGTGATATGCAGGATACTTAGCAGTAACAGCACTGTAAGCCACAGTGCCTAAAAGTGGGAGAGGAGAAAAAGAAATAGAGAAAAGGCAGGCTGGGAGGCAGAGAAACTTGGGACATTGGTGGAGGGAAGTGAACACTAGCGAAGGGATTTGTATTGGAATATTAAATGCCTGAAACTCAACCATAAATAATTTTGTAACTTTGCAATTCACAGGAATCAATAAAGACAGTTTTTTTTAAAAAAATCAAGTATTTTCTACTTCATTTTGTCTTACTGTATTCCTTTTTCTTTTGGAGGGGTGAAGGGTGATGGGGGGCCACACCCAGCAGTGCTTAGGGCTTACTCCTGGCTCTGAATATCTCTTCAGCCCCACTTTATTATATTTCTTGCATTAGATTTGTTTCGTATAGTCCCTTTCATTCATTTGTTTAACCCCACCCCTTCCCATCTTTCCTCACACTTTGGAGGTTTTCCTTATTGTCTGGTGATTGTGCCTATTTATTTATATGTAAGGCTAAATCACTTACCATTGCCCATAGAGGAACCAAGACTTCCTGAGTAAATAGCTGACTCTACATCTGGGGAAAGAAATAGGCCGAGAACATCTTTTTTTTTCTTTTTGGGTCACACTCCTGGCTCAGGCACTCAGGAATCACCCCTGGCGGTGCTCAGGGGACCATATGGGATGCTGGGAACTGAACCTGGATCAACCGCATGCAAGGCAAACGCCCTACCCACTGTGCTATCGCTCCAGCCCCCTGCCGAGGAACATCTTATAGTGAATAAAGTGTATGCAATCAAGGAAAGCTAGAGTTATCAAGTAAAAGAACTCAGGAACCAATATAAAGAGGTCCCTTCTGGTGACCTTCTGGATGGCCACGAAGGACATGCAATGGGCTGAAGCACTTCTGCTTTAAAAATGCTTAAAGTCTGGACCTTAGTAATAAAAGGGTAAAACTAATTGTTTGGGCTGGAGTGATACTACAAAATGTAGGGGCACTTCCCTTATACACAAGCTGACCTAATTTTAATCCCCGACAACCCATATATTCCCCAGATTCCTGCCAGGAGTGATTCCTGAGTGCTACTGGCTTTAGTACCCCCAAAAGAAGAAGGAATGAAAGAAGGAAAGAAGGGAGGGAGGGAGGGAGGGAGGGAGGAAGGAAGGAAGGAAGGAAGGAAGGAAGGAAGGAAGGAAGGAAGGAAGGAAGGAAGGAAGGAAGGAAGGAAGGGAGGGAGGGAGGGAGGGAGGGAGGGAGGGAGGGAGGGAGGGAGGGAGGGATGGTCATCACTAGCAGATACTGGCAAACCACAATGTTATTTGAAATCTGGTCAGCAGAGGCTCAGTACTAAACATATACTGCCCCCCCACCCTTTCCTATATGACGGCATCTCTGGTTAACCAAATACCAGAAAGGAGTTTCTCTCTGTGGGAATCCCTCCAGGTGACACCTACCAAATAAATCAGGAATCTACCTCAATGTTCCCTAACATCAAAAGAGAGAGAGAATCAGATCCAAAGTACACAATAATACCTATAAAGTAAACTCTTGCCAGAATCAAAATTATTTTGATTATTTTGTTTGTTTGGTAGCTACACCTGATGGTAGGCAGGGCTTACTCCCTGCTCAGTGCTTCTAGATCATCCTGGAGATGCCCAGAAAACCCTGTGTGGTGAACCGAGGTGGGCCACGTGCAAGCAAGCAAGCACCTTGTTCTTGGCACCGTCACTCAGCTCCGGAGTCACAGTTAAATATAACCCTGAGATCTAACAACCAAGTTACAGAGGCTGCAGGGGATAGAGGAATGTGTTGTTTTACCACCTGAACTGCAAATAGCAAAACCCAGACTGCAGAATTCCAGAAGAAGAATGACAAGTTTCCTTCCATAAATTGCACAGAGGGGGAGGAGATACATTGTTCTAGCATCTTCCTCTATCAGCACCATTCCCCTTTCCCACAAGCCTTCAAATCTGGAGCCCACTCCTCAGACTCTGGAGAAAGTTCTGGATCTCTGGTTGGCAGAAGGCCAGATGGGGAAACTACTGCCTTGTGATTTGAGCCAGGAGAGCCAGGTTTCAAGTCTCACCTCCTCTCACGGCCCCAGGTTCACTGTCTAAATAAGTACGCAGGAAAGAATTTCAGAAGATGACCAAGAGAGAAGCAAAGACATTTTATTTTCGAGGATGAGAGAAAAGACACATGTTCAAGGGAGAGGAAAGAACTGTGCAAAGGAAAAGGATGAACTGCAGCCCCCGAGAGAAGGCTGCGGGCAGATCCCAGGGCTCAGAGCACCTGCCTTGCCCTTCTCAAAACTGGGATCAGCAGCCGCTTTCCCGTCGCCCCGGCTCAGGTCTTTCTCTGCAGTTATGCGTCAGCTGTGTTGTCAAGGGGAAGGACGAGCTCAGGGATTTCCATTCACCCCCAATTCCGTGCATTAGACTCTCGGGGTCTAACTCAGCCCTCTCCGTTTGGATGGCTTGTATGCATCTGATTTGGGGTGGCATCAGTCCTTTGCTCCATGAGCCAGCTGCAAGGGTGCCAGCGAGTCCGGGCTGGCATCCTCAGCCTGGAGCGTGGTGCTGGAGACAGGCTCTCCTTCTCAAACGATATCTTGCCTTTAGACTTTGAAATTCACAGCCAAAACCCTCATCTTCCTGACAGCTTCTGTTTCAACTCCTTAAGTTTAGGGAATTTCAACACTGTCTGCCTTTAAGTGCTGACCTTGTCCCCCCATTCCACAGTACCTGGCACTCCAATCTCTGAACCCTTCTGGGGAGCCGGCCTGTCTCTGCCAGGACCCCCTCTGTAAGCATCTCCCTCTCGCCAAGCAGCCATTGGATCGTTTCACATCTCCCTGGAATGCACTTAGCCTCCTCTCCATGGGGTCTCTTCTGATCTTCCACTGGAGCCAACACGCGGCTTGGTTTGTCTCAGTCCTGCTGGGAGCTGGTGTGCTTGGTACATGGGAAGCCCAGGTAGTATGTGAGCACTGCTACTGGACGTGGCCCCCAAACAAATAAACCCTGGAGGGAGGGACCAGAGCGACAGCACAGCAGGCAGGGCACGTGCCTTGCACCACATGGTCCCCCAAGCCCTCCAGGTATGATCCTTCAGCACAGAGCCAGGAGCAGGCCCTGAGCACTGCCAGGTGTAGCCCCCCAAAATAAAACAAAGCAGAAATCCAAATGGAATCAGCAGTGACTGGAGAAAGGCATGATCTTCCTCTTGTGCGAGAGCGAGAGAGTGGGGTTGTCTCCTTGCAGACTCAGCACCTCCCCTCAACACCAGAGACTGTGGCTGTACATTAAACTATCTTCTGAGCATTTAGCGCACTCTCAGCAGAGTTTGGATTTCAAACAACTAAAAGCTGCCAGTTTCCAGCTTGGAGAATGTGATTCCTGAGCTAGAGCTCGGGATTCTGCCCCTCCCAGCTCCAAAGCCCCATGAGCAGGGAGCATTTTATGCAGAACAAGCCTCATTTCTGTACTTGCAGGACATCTGGAGTCAGAGACCGTAAATCTACTGCACAAGACCCCAGTCACGTTATCCCCCTCCCCATCGCCACCAAACGTGCTGGCAACAGTCACCAATGAACTCAGAATTGCTAAATCCAAGTTAGCTCGTCACGTTGGCCTTGGTGGACCACTTGGCATCGCTTCTTTCCCCAAACCAGTTTATTAAGTTACAGCGAAAATGAGCCATCACAGGTGAACTGAAGCATGTCCCCTCCCCTCTGCAAGCATATCCGAGTGTGTACACACACACACACACACACACACACACACACACACACTCACACACCCCAATGATAACAAGCAAGGAGGCTGAGGATTTTGACTCTCCTTCAGGAATAGTTGACATAAAATGTTTAATAGGGATTAGATACTTAGAAGTTCTTTTAATGGACATTGGTTTGCATAAACTGTTTGCGTTTAGATTTTTTTTTTAAAAGGGCTGTTAATTATTTAAACCATCAATAAAGCAGTGAGTTTTAAGTTCAGTTAAATCATGCCCTGAGGCGAAGTAAGAGGCTGTGCTGAAGAATTGCAACCTTGTGTCCCCCCAGGCAGGGGAAGAGAGCCGGACTGACACAGCCTTGGCTGAAGTGAGCAGCGGGTAAGGTTGACACTGAGCATGGAAGGCTTTTGAACAAGATAGTGAGTACAGCAATGCCCGGGTAGCTGAAGCCAGGCTTTTCTGGTCAGAAGAGTGATGGGGAGAGAGTGCAGAGCTAAGGCCCTTGCCTTGCACGCGGCAGACTCCGGTTAGATCCCCAGCACTGTACACAGTCCCCTGAGCACCACCAGGAGGAAGCTCTGAGCACTGCCAGGTGTGGCCCCAAACCAAAAAATAAATAAGTCAATATCACAACGCCCTCACAGGGCCAGAGGCTGTGGTCTGCCACCTGCCTAGTGGAGGGGACCATGATGGCCCATCCCAGCTTCTCTTGTCTTTTTCCCTTGCCCCCTCCCTTTCTCCTCTCCTTGGCTCTGTCGTGCAGCTCCGACGGTGGGAGGACCAACCCCCAGTGCCCTGCAGCTGGTTGGTCCCTAGTTCTGAGGCAGGCAGAGGTGTCTGCCCACAGCTTAGACGAACCCCCAGAGAGCTGCAGGAGCCAAACACAGGCCTCCGTCTTCCATCAGATAGGAAAAGGATGCTTACAAGGGGACAGGCCCTGGGACCGGGGTCACAGTCAAATCATCAGCAGGCTCTGGCACTAAAGGGCCCTCCTACCACAGGCCCCTCTGGCCTAAGTGGGCTAGACACAGAATCCCCTGGAGCATTTAAGAACTCCAGAATAAGGTGGAACCAGAGGGTGGCACCCAAGTGCTCCACTGGTGTCCCAGCGGGCACCCAAGGACTTCTTCTGTGTGCCTTAGTTCAGGCTCCCGTCTGTCCCCTAACTTCTCCTCCACTGATCTACTCCATAACTGTTTGTGCTCCTCCTCTGCTCTAATTAGACCCAGTTGCCTAGGAAACAAAGAAGAGACTCCCCTCATCAGCCAGGAAGACCCTCTGACCTGGGGAAGGCTCTCTCCCTCTCCCCAGCATAGGCTTCCACCCCTGTGCCATGCCCACCCTTTGCTCTCAGCGGCACTGGGTCCCTTACACTCTGCTCTTGCCACGCTGTGTGTCCCCTCCTCGGCTGTTGGCAAAACCATCTCCAATTCCGACTCAGGACAGCGTCTGGGAAGCCTGTGCAGACCTTCCAAGCCTGGGAAGCTGCTAGTACTCCAAGTGAGACCTGCAGGCAACTCCCCTCCCTGTGGCCTCTCATCATCTCGCTTCACACCTGTGCCCAGGAGACCATGGCACCCAATGTAAGGCCAGCGGGCTGGGCTCAGGGCAGGACCCCTGAGTCCACTTCTTTCCACCCACTGTGGAAAGCTGGCTACCCAGGTCCTGCCCCACTGGGTTGGGCATCGTGGGTTCATTTCCCAGCTGGAAACTGGGCACTGGGCAGGCAGTCTCCAGAGGCCGTCTCTGAGAACTTCCTCTGCCCTGCTTTAGCTCTGGATCCAGGAGTATGCCACACGGTGCCCATCCTCTGGCTCTCCTAGACCTTTGCTCCTGGACAGAAGGGCCGGAACTTCATTTGCCTTTGACCTTCAAGTGCTCACTGCCAGGCTGGCAACCGCACCTGGGTTCTAACAGTTTATGGGGTTAGTTGGTAGGGATATGGAGATGATAGCCGGATGAATGTTATTCCCTTCCAGTTTACGCTGCTTCTGCCCCCTTCTTCCAGTGGGCACACTTTCTCTCTATCCCTTCTTTCCAGCAAGCAGCTGTATAGCCACAGGAGATGGAGATCCAAGTGTAACGAGAAAAAGCCTGCCAGCATGTCCACAGCAGCATCAGGGAAACACGACACCCAAGTTCAGTCTTTGAGTTTGAGCCAGGAGATATGTATCCCTCATCAGATTTCCTGGATCTGCCACCGGTCCTGGACATGAGAAGTCCTACTTCCTCCAGAGTCCCCACCACCCACAGCTCAGGAGCACTTGGTCACTGGGAGAGCAAGAGAACCAAGGCTGTCTTCTCGTCAGAGGAGAGATGGCCTTCCTTTCTCTCGAGTACCCGGCCTCTGCTGGGACGGTCTGGCATCTGTTTCTCAATCTGGGATAGATGCTCTGGATCAGGGAGTCCCATTAAAATAGCTCCCTGAGCACTTACGGAATTATCCCTGGGGCGTTTTGCTTGGCAGCAAACAATAAATGAAGCCCGGCTCCGTGGGGACGCTGAGTTGGAACAGGGTCATTCATGCTGAACCAAGGACAGGCATTCATCCTCCTGAGGCCGCAACTCAGGGATCCTCAGTCGATTCACGCTCTGGACTTGGAATGATCCTCGGTTCCATTGCTCAGCACCGTGATGGTTTCAGCACTGGGCAGTCCCGTATCCTAGGAACACTGGGCTCGCAGGGACGGCGCTTAGCCTGCTCTTCCCTATCTCTGGGGCCTGGGCATAAGGCAGCCTCCCCGCCCACCGTGTGCTTCCAGGCTGAAGTGCTCACACCCCCTCAGAAGCCCCCAGCAGCCCCTTGATAGCCTGTGTGCCGCAGGCCCAGTGATTTTCTTTTTCTTATTTTCCTGCTTGTTCATTTTTTTGGTTTGAGGCCACACAAGACGGTGCTTGAGGCTTGGGGCTTGGGGTTGGGGGTTGCTCAGGTGGTGCCCAGGGGCCCATGTGGTGTTGCTGGGGACTTAAGCTGGGGCTGTGCACAAGTGGCCCATTGGAGCCCACTGAGCAATCTCCCCAGCCCAGAGTCTTCTGTTGGTTCGTTTGCTTCGTGGTGGGCTTCTAGCCCAGGGCCTCATGCATGTGAGGCAAATCGTCCAACATTAATTCTCAGCCTCCTGTGGCTCCTGATTTCAACCCTAGGGCTTGAGTTCTGAACCTTGCTCTGTCTGATGCCCCCGGTTCCCAAATCCCAGAGGAGGGGAGGGGAGAGGAGGGGAGGGGAGAGCGGTATGGGAATGTACCTGAAGGAGGGTGACATTGGCAAGGCTGAGTCTGAAGAGGTAGTTCCTGCAAAAACAGAAAGGAAGACAGTAAGCCAAGCTGGTTTCCGGTTGGTGTGTGACTCATGCCAAGCCAGGGCCCAGGACACACACACTCACACACCCTTTACCTCCTTTCTCAGCCAAATGCCTGTTGAATGGAGAGACTCAGGCCCTGGGCCGGCTCCTGCCTCCCCTCGCCTGCCTCCCGGCCCACTTCCCCTCACACAAGCTGCCATCTCTCCTGGCTCCTGGATGGAGGGGTTTGTGGCACCTGGAGTCCTATCTGCTTCCTCTGACCTCTCCATGGGACCCTCTGTGCCCCCCACTCTAATTGGCACTCCTATCTCCTACCTGATACTTCTTCCCCACATGGTCCAGCCTGGAGAAGCTAAGATATCATCTATTTTGTTTGTTTGTTTAGTTTTGGGTTTTGTTGCCACACCTAGCAGTGCTTAGGGCACTCTTGGCTCTGCACTCGGGGATCACTCCTGACAGGGGTCAGGGAGCATATGTGGTGCCAGGGTTCAAACCCAAGTGGACTGTGTGCAAGATAAACATTCCACATGCTGTACTACTTCTCCAGCGCACGGATAAGCCATCATCTTTAAACCCCACTTTCATTGTCTCAGTCTACTGCTCAAAAGTCTTCAGTAAGGAAAAGTGCTCACAAGCCCCCATACACAGATGTCTTATTCCTATTTGTCAAGCCTTGGAAGTAAGCAAGACGTTGTTCAGTAGGTGAGTGGTAACTGATCGGGGAGACAGCCAGGAAGTGGGCTATGAGTCTGTGCTTGGAAATGCGCCACTGAAGGGCCACTGGAGCAATAGTACATAGGGGAGGGCGTTTGCTTTGCTTGCGGCCCGCTCGGATTCGATCCCCTGCATCCCACATGGTGCCTCGAGCACCACCAGGAAGCTAGCAGTAATTCCTGAATGTGCAGAACCAGGAGTCACCCCTGAGCATGGCAGGATGTGACCCCAAAACCAAGCCAAACAAAAAGAAATAAATGTACCATCAAGGCATGAAAAGACAAGCAGGTACCTGCTGTGCGTGCTACCGAGTGAAGGAGAGGGATTCTTGCTCTGTCTGGAGAAGTTACCTACTGCATGCTGGGAAACAGAGCAGTGGTTTCTCCAGGGTAGAGGGCTGGAGGGACAACGAGCAAGGCACAGAGAATGTTTCGGGCTGCAAGCATATTCTGTATAAGAGTGTCATGATCCAAGGTCCACTGAGGCACTGTGATGTATGCGGTGACTCTGGGTGATGATGAGGTGTCCGGGGAGGATTTTAGATGCAGCTTGTGTACCACTCTGCTGGGGGGCATGATGTATGGAAGGCTGTGCGGGGCGGGGGAGGGGACAGGGGCTCTAGGGGGACTCTTTGAGCCTTCCCCTCAAGTTTGCTGTGAACTGAAAACTACTCTGAAAATAAAAAGTCCTAATTTTAAAATACAAAAACAAACAAAAACCCTCTAAGAATGATGCTGGTGGGGGCTGGAGAGAGTACAGTGAAGAGGGAACCTGCCTTGCTACCTGCTGGCCCCAGTTAGGTCCCTGACACCACTGATGGTCCCCTGAGCCCCACCAGGAGTGGTGCCTGAGCACAAAACCAGGAGTAAACCCTGAGCACTGCTGGGTGTGGCCCCAAATTCACCTCCCCTGATAAAGAATGGTGTGGAGGCTGAGGGTGTAACTGTCAGCCGCCACCACCTTCGTGGGGTCTAGAGCCAGAGGTCATTGGACTTGACCATGGCAGGGTCGGAGCTGAGAGCCCCATGGTTATGGGGTAGAGTCTGTCAGAGAATTCCAGCCCGGCCACTTGCTGTGACCTTCTGAGAGCCTGAATCCGAATGGGTATGTGCCGTTCCTATTTCACAGGGCCCAGTGTGTGTGTGTGTGTGTGTGTGTGTGTGTGTGTGTGTGTGTGTATGAGTATGTGAGTGCACATGACTGTGTGTGTATATATGTGCAAGCTTGAATGAGTCTGTACATGTGTGAGTGTATGTGCATGCACGTGTGTGAATGCAAGCATGTGTGTGCGCACATGTACATGTTTGTATGCACGAGTGTATGTGCATTGCATGTCTATGCATATGTGTGCATGCATATATGTGAATATGTGTGCACGTGCAAGTGTGCATGTATTTGTGTACACATGAGTGGGTGTACATACATACATGTGTATGTGAGTGTGCACATGCAAGAGTGTGCGGGTGTGTGAGTGTATGCGTGCATGGGTGTGGCTGTGTGAGCATGCGCTTGTGCTCACACACAGCCTTGAGTAATGTCAAGCAGATGATTCTGGGCCTTTCTTCAGCGTTTGCTTTTAGTTCTTCTCCCATCTTTGGCTTTTCTTCTTTTAGTTTCCAAAATATTTAAGAATAATTCCTTTGGAAAGTTCTGATCAACCTCAGGTGGGAAAGAGAAATGAGGGAATGGTCTGGGAGGGGCCAGAGGAGGCGGACCTGCTGGGCTGTAGGGGCCCTTTCCCAACTGTCTACTGTCCGGCTGTCCTGGGGCTTTGCAGCCTCCCCAGCACGCCCCACCTACAGGTCCTCACAGAGACGCCCCCAGCGTGTGTTAGGTGCTGCCGCACCTGGGCCTGGCTGGAACAATCAGGGGGACAGGGCGTGGCGTTATGCACATTTGCTCCTCACCCAGCACTCATTGCTACAGTGCAACTGTCTTGAGGATGAAACCTCTGCAGCCGGGTGCCCTCCCCTTCAGACCAGCAGCAGAAATGAATCTCCTCAGCCTGGACCCCAGCACCCAGAATGGAGGGAAGGGAAAGGAATGTGAGGCAGGAGAGAAGAAGGAAAGGAATGCGAGACAGGAGAGAGGGGGCAGATAGGAAAATGACCCAGAGAAAGGGGAGGAAAAAGAAGAATCTACATTTTTCTTTCGTTTGCCTTAGGGATGTTAAAGGCTGAATCCAGAACTCATTTCCTCTTGTTCATCTGCCCAGGGACTTAGGAAAAGGTTCATTCCCTGCAGAGTGTGTGTGTGTGTGTGTGTGTGTGTGTGTGTGTGTGTGTGTGTGTGTGTGTGTGTGTTGGGGTGGGGGAGTGGAAGGGCGTCGTGACCACAGCTTGTGATTTAACCTGAGCTCCCGTTTCCTGGTCCAAACCGGAGATGCTCACAGCTCCCCCACCCCCCTGCAGATTGCATGAGGCAATGATTTCTGACACGCCTGATTGACTTCATGTTTTCGACACTTTAGTACATGTTTGGCACCTGGCAGGCGTCAGATGAGTGGCAGCTTTCAAAATGCTTCAACAGCGCTGGAGCGGGGGTGGCAGGCTCTGTAAAGCAGGATGAATGCTGCTTTCTGGAGAGAAACGCACTGTCACACACCAGGCGCCTCCGGGGGGCACTGGGGATGGGGTGCGGATCCCCGTCTCTGCACTGCCTCTCACCTCAAAACAAGTCAGTCATTCTCATTGCTGGGAAAGTGAAGCTGCTCTCTTGACTATTTGCGTCCATACAGATTATCCCTCGGGGTACCCACAGACTCCTGCCTGGGCGGAAGGTCCAGCTTGCGCTGGGTCGAGGGGTGCTTTCCAAAAGTAGAGAAGCCCTTTCACCTTGGCTTCTCTACTTTTGGAAGGTCACACCATAGCACAGCCCTGATACTAGTTTATTTTGGTTTGGTAAGGGGTGTAGGGTCGCCCAGCGATGCTCAGGGCTTCCTCCTGTTCTGCACTCAGGGATCACTCCTGATGGGGTTTGGGGGACTGTGTGCCGGAGATTGAGTGGTCATGCGCAAGGCAAGTGCCCTACTCACTGGACTCCCTCTCCTCTCCACTCCCCAGCTCCACTCGGTTTTACAAACATGTTTGGCTCCAGCTTCACCACAGTGAGGTGATGTGTGTGCAAAGATGGTATCCCAGACTTTTCAGATGTGGAAACTGAGCCTCAGAGCGCCCACCCAAGACCAGAGCCCAGCTCCTCTGGGCTTTCTGCGGCACTGTGTCCTGGAGCCGCATCCCTTGCACCAGCCGGGGCAGGCATGGGGACGCTCAGCCAGGCCCAGGGTCCAGGCCGCTCTGACACACTGGAGCGGGTGGGACCAAGTGAAGCTGCTTTCTTGGCCTGCCACTGGGCAGATCCACAGGGACGGTGAGCGTGGGACAGATGCCACGGCCCAGCCTGGCAGAACCACACTCCTACGTCCAGGCCCTCGAGCAGTATCTCCTTGGTGGTCACCTTCCCCCCCTGCCTCCTCAGGTCTAGCTCAATGGCAGGAGTGACATCTGCAAGTCTCAGAATGCAGAGCTCACCAGGCCAGGGGGGTGGTTACAGAAACACAGGGGTCACGCCACCAGCCCCCAGTTTCTGATTCAGCAGGTTCTGAGAGGAACCCCCAACTTTTTGGGGGGGAAGGGTGGGGTTTGGGGCCACACTCAGTAGTGTTCAGGGCTTACTCCTGAGGTCGCTGCTGTGGGTCTAGGGGTGCTGGGGATGGAGCCCAGGCTGGGCTGCTCCTTATCTCTCCGGCCTGAGTTTCTTCTAAGCCCCGCTGGTGATCTGGCCAGGGCTCTCTCATGGAGACATCCCTAAGCCCCTTCTCTCCAGCGCTGAGGCGCTGTGGCGGTGTTTCCCAACGTGGGTGATACCAGAACCCGCTTGGGGCTGGGGGGTGCTGGAATGATGGGGGCACAGGAATGATGGGGGCACTGGAATGATGGGGGGAACTAGTGACCTCAGGTGAAATTGCGGGGACGCTTTGTTTGCCTCAAGAAGGTAGATCTTAGTGGGGCTCCGAATGACTTTTTTTTATTTCTGAAAAAGGGTTGTAGGTTAAAAAACTCTGAGAAGCTGAAAGAGGGTTTTGTGAGAATCCCCACCCCCCCTCCACTCCACAGAGTCTCCATAAGTCCTCCCGACTGAGTGGGTCAGCTGCAGTACTGACCAGAGAGAGGAAGGGAGGACAGGGCATGAGTGCACGGGACAGGTGTCGGCAGCCCACCGCCAGCAGGGGGCGCCCCGGGCTCCAACAATGAGGTGGGTGCTAGGGGCCTGCAAGAGAATCACGCTCAGCACCCCTCTGCCTTTGAAGGGCGGGGCTCAACAAGATCTGAAGTTCCTTCCCAGCCTCGCCCCAACCCTCACCCCAACAATGCTTTCTTCCGTGTTGGTGGTGGGGAGCCATTCAACAGAGAGAGAGAGAGATGGGGGGGGGAAGGAGAGAGAGAACAGAGAGAACAGAGAAAAAGAGAGAGAGAGAGAGAGAGAGAGAGAGAGAGAGAGAGAGAGAGAGAGAGAGAGCGCACCCAGTATGTCAAGGAGGAATGAGTCCATCCCCAATAACATCCCCTCCACCCCCACTCCTGGCCCCGCCCCCTGCATCCCATTACCTGGCTCCCACGATGAGCTGGTTCCTGGGAGGGTCGAGGGCGAGCTGGGAGAAGTCTTGGGCTCCGGGGTAGGTGAAGTTGGAGACCCAGGGCTGCAGGTCTAGAGGAGGGAGAGTTCCTGGTTATCCGGGCGCCCAGCTGTGTGGGCTGGGGGCAGACAGGAGAGTGAAAGCAGGGTGCCTCTTCCCTGCAGGTCAGGGCTTGTCACCTTTCCTCTCTGTGTCCCCAAAGGAGGCTCCCCAGCCCCCCAGCCCCCCTACTGCTCCCCCCCCCACTGTCACTCCCACTCTGGGAGATTCGAGTCCGCAGACCCTCCCACATCCAGACTTGGGGAAGCCGTGAAGACAGTCAAATCCTTCTGCTCACCTGCAGAGCGGCCCAAAAACCAGCGGTTCCTGCCCGCTGTGCCCCCGTGTGCCACGCGCCCTGTGACTGGCCTGGCTTCCGCTCCAGGCCTCCCGCCTGGCACACAAGGCAACCAGCTGACCTTTGTAAACCTCGAATCTGATCCCCTCCCACGCAAAGCTCCTTAATAATGCCCGTTTGCCCCCAGCTCCTGTGTGCGTTTTGGGTTCTGACCCCGAGGCTTGCTCTCTTGCACCCCCTCCCCCAGACTCCATCCCACCACACTTGCCAGGCAAGAGTGTCCTGCAAGCAGATGTCTGCATTTCTGTTCTCTCAGCGATCAGTTCCGAGCCCTACCTGCCTCTGCGAACCCCCAAACCAGGTTGACCACTGCCTGCCACCACCTGAACCCCCAAACCAGTGACCTACTGCCTGCCATCACCTGAACCCCCAAACCAGTGACCTACTGCCTGCCATCACCTGAACCCCCAAACCAGGGTGACCTGTTGCCCACCATCACAGCTGCCTTCCTTCTGCTGCCTAGCTTGGTGTGCCCTGGGGGACAGGAAAATTCTTACTTCCTTTTGGGGTGGGAGGGCTTTGGCTACCCCTTGTGCTGGGGGCACTCCTGGTTCTGTGCTCAGAGGTCACTCCTGATCAAGCTTTGGGGAACCATGTGCAGTGCCGGGGATAAAGTGCAGGTGGGCAGGCAGGCAGTTAGTTACCTTAGGCCCTGTCCTAGCTCTCTGGGCCAAGATCTTGCTTGCGTCTTGAATTCCTAGGGTCACCCACATTTGGCAGAGTTTAAGTGAATGCAATAATCATTCTCAGCCCCTGACATCTTTCTGAACAAGAAGAATCAGGTTTTAGAGAAGGCTGTAAGTGGAGGGAGAAACAGAGTGGGGGGAGGGGGTACACCCTGTGTGTGTCTGCATGCTATGTGTGTTGTGCGTTGTGTGTGTGGTGTTGTGTGTTGTGCTGTGTGTGGTGTGTTGTGTTGTGCTGTGTGTATTGTGCTGTGTGTGGTGTACTCTGTGTATGGTGTGTTATGTGTGTTGTGCTGTGTGTCATGTGTGTTGTGTGTGCCACCCTGTGTGTGTTGTGCTAACATGTTGTTTGTATTATGCCATGTTACGAGTGTTATGTGTGTGTTGCGCTGTGTGTGCTTGTGTGTGGTGTATTTTGTGGTGTGTGTGTGTGTGTGCTGTGTGCATTATGTGTGGTTCATGTGTAATTGTGTGTGTGTATGCATGCATGCAGTTCTTTCTCTGAGGCCAAGGCCACAGAGTTTCATGAGGGTATTCAAAGAGCACAGGCAGCCCCCTGTGTGGATGACAGGGCAGAGGACAGGCGCCTAAGGAGCAGAGTTGACAAGTCTTCCCCCCTCCCAGCCCCCACAGCCCAGAATAGCGCCTGCTGAGCCCTCACCTCGCTGTGGGTGGGGCCTATGCCTGTGCGGAGGAAGGTTCAAAGGAGGGGTGGAGAGCAGGGGGCCTGGGCCTGGCGCCTCCTCCCCATCGTGGAGGCCCAGAGGAGACTGTGCGCGTGAGTGGGCGTGTGGAGTCCTGGGGAAATAAATCATTGCTCATTATCCCTCCACTCCCGAGTAAAAGCAGCCCTTCACTTCTGCACAACAGGCAAATACTTAATCGCTCCCTGGAGAAAGGAAGTTTCTCGAGTTGGATGTTTCTCAGAAAACTGTGATATGCATGATTTTTGAGCAAAGAAGAAATTCTGCAGCAAAATGAAGCCCCTTCCTGGGCCTGCCTCTGCCCCCAGCAGGTGACGGTGGCGTGGTAAGGACTGCTTGGTAGTTGTAACAGCATCCGGCAGCGTCAGGATCAGGTGTGAGTGGTGCTGGCTGTGTGTGTAGCCTGTTGGTCTATTATACTACCTTAGGGACTAAGCCGAGAGGCCTCCTCCTCCAGGAAGTCCTTCTGGATCATAACTTTGCAACCCTGATCTAATTTGATTCCCTCCCACTGTTCCTCCGTATTGTGCATTCTATGCACTCTCAGCATGCCGTTTCTGGGAGGAGAGAGGGAAGGGGTGAACGGGTTTGCCCATATCATCAGACAGGGGACTCCCCAACAATAGCGGTCAGGATGCTAATTCTCTCTTCCTCCCAACTGGGCATTTAGATGGGCACAGTTTGCCCGATCAGCAGCAATGCCAGAGAGCTCTGCTGGGTGCTGCCATTGCAGAATCCCTGTGGTCCTTTCCTGGGAGGCAGGGCAGAGGCAGTGGTGCCGTGGGGAGGGATGGGGTGTGCAGGGGGCTCCCCCAGTTTCTGCCCCCGCGTGGGAGGACCAGGGCGGGAGGCTGCTCTCACACCCTGAGCACGTCCTAACTCCACGCGCATGAAGTCTGTGGATGGCGACTTTAAGAGAAAAATGACATTCTCCATGACGCGCCTGTGATTTTAATTAGAGCCAATTCAATTACCCACTTTATGGATCGACCGCTGACTCCGTTAACACTGCACTGGCTCCCGCCTGCGCGTGAAAGGCGGACGGAATGAGGTGAGGCCCAAAGACCCCCCAGCTCAGCCCACCCCAGGAAGCCCAGGGAGAAGGTTGCACGGCACAGGACCCTGGAGCCTGTCGGATGCTGCAGCTGGCCGCCCTTCCAGGGCAGTTAGGGGTCACGGGGAGGTCAGGCAGGCAGGGGAGAGGGACACGCAGCACCTGGGTGCCCTGCAAGCGGGGTCTCTGCAGGCACCCAGCAGGGATGAGTCCTCAGGGTGTGTTCAGCAGAGCTGAAGCCTGCGGGGAGACAGAGCTGATGGCCACCTCTGCACTGGGGCCTTGGGGAGACCTGGGCACCCCCAGACTCGCTACAAGAACCCCAGCATCCAGCTCCCCCCCCCCCCCCGCATCATGCTGGCCCTAAATCCGGAGATCATCGCAGGCCCTGCCTGAGGGGGCCTCACGGGTCCCCAGCACTGCAGGTCCCCTAAACATAGCCAGAAGCCACCCCTGAGCACTGACACGTGTGGCCCCGAAACAAAAATAAACAAAGCAGGAACAAGTTTGGAGAGTGGGTAGGAAAACCCAAAGCTACCCATGTAGGGGGAGGAGTGGCAGAGGGTGGCCCGGAGGGCAGGAGGAAGAGCTTGACACGGCCTCGCTCCAGACCTGCCCATCCTGGGTGACCGGCCATCTCTGCTCTGCCTGCCAGGGTCTGAGGCCACTGTGACACGCCCATGCCCACTGTGGCGGGTTACATGGACACATCAGTTTAAACAAGTTCCATTCGGAGAGCACTGTCCAGGGAGCTGCCTCAAGGGCACATCTCTCGTCTCTACAGCCACCCCCCAATTTGTTCCATCCAGTAGAGGTGCTTCCGGCTGGGGGGGTCAGGGTCTCTCTGCTCTCTTCCACTGTCCCCGTCCCCCCTCAGCCAGGCTCACACAACGCCCTATGAGACTGTCCCTCAGAGCTGCCATGTCGGCCCCCTGCTCGGTCCCTGCCTTCAGGAACAGCCACAAGCACAGGGGGAGGGGCAGAGTTTCAGGGTGCTGTGCTTGGTCGTTTATGGTTGGTGCTGATTTACTTTAAGCCTTTCAAGCCTGGAGCCCTGCTCAAACAAGACAGAACTGGGGGGACTGATGGGAGAGGCCTCGTCTGGACCCAGGGGGCAGTACTAGCAGGGAAGCTGTCGACCCTCCCAGCCCCCCACTCCCGGGTCCCACGCACTGCCCCGGACCTGCCTTGGCTGTGCTTCAGGAAGCCCGCCTGGCTGCCTCCTCCTGCCGAGGGTCCCCCTGAGTGTAAGCCCTGCGCCCCCGGCCTCCCGGCCTGTCCCCTCCCCTGTGAGGAGGACATCACAGGGTGCTGATCCAGCTTAAGGAATGGCAATGGGTCCTGAAGGATGGGTGGGATCCTCCCGCCTCTGGGGGCCCCCCAGCAGGCTAACAGGCCATGGGAGAACATATGGGACGTGAGCTTGTTTTCTCTTGGAGGCTCATCAAATGCACAAGCTACTTTTAGAAACTCTCGTGAGAACTCAGGGGCTCCTCGGAGCAGGGCCAGCGAGGCGCAGACTCGGGTTGGGAAACACTCGAGAGCAGCGCTCTCATGCTCCCCCACAGATGGAGCGTGTAGTCACCAGGGCCCCTTCCCGGGGGGTCCCGGGAACCCAAAGATGGGCCTTCCTGGAGCTGTCTGCAGCCAGACCGCCCCCGCAATGAGTCATCTTCATTCTCGCCCTTCCCAGAAAGCCAAGAAACGAAGCTTGCGCTTCCAGAAGAGCTGGAGGGTGGGACCCCCAGCCAACCCCCGGCCAGCCCACCGGGGCCGTCAGCAGAGGAACCCCCGTAAGACAACGCACCCCACCCCAGGCACTGTGCTCCCACACAAACGACTGAGCAACACAGTCTAAAACCCTCCAGCTGACTTCCCGCCCTCAGATGCCGGCCCCAGAGGGAGCACTCCTGAGAGAGTGGCAGGGCCTGAGCAGCTCGAGGGTCCCCACTGTCTCACCTCAGCACCACAGCCCTGAGGAGGCAGAGAAGGGCAGTGTGGGGTGGGTCTCACCTGCGAAGGCCACGGTGGGGTGTTCCCTGGGGGTGCAGAGAGACTGCTCCCCGCTGGGCTCACTGGAGAGGTCCTGGGAGCTGGAGAGGTGGAGCAGCAGCAGCGTGAGGCTGGGCGGCAGCAGTGCTCCTGGGAGCACCATGGTGGGCCGCTGCGGGCCGAGCTCCAGTAAGCAGGCCGGGCAGACCTGCAAGACAAACACTATCTCACTGCAAAGCCTTAGGGAATGAAGATAGCAAGCTGCAGGCCCGCATCACAGCCTTTTGTGCAGAAAGACATGGCACTGTAGCACTGTCATCCTGTCCCATTGTTCATCGATTTGCTCGAGCGGGCACCAGTAACGTCTCCACTGTGAAACTTGTTGTTACTGTTTTTGGCATATCAAATACGCCACAGGTAGCTTGCCAGGCTCTGCCATTGGGGGTGAAATACTCTCGGTAGCTTGCCGGGCTCTCTGAGAGGGATGGAGAAATCGAACCCGGGTCGGCTGCATGCAAGGCAAATGCCCTACCTGCTGTGCTATCACTCCAGCCCAGAAAGACTGTAGACATAAAAATACATGTTTATATGTCCTTGGACTAGCATTCGTATATGCGAGGAAAGCAAATCACAACAAATTTCAATAAAAAGTCTGGGCGTCAGGTATCTCGGTGGTTGGAACACCTGCCTTGCAAGCATCAACCCACCAGGTTGGGGGGGTGTTTGTCAGTGATGAGATGGTTTGTTTGCTTGTTTTTTCACACATCTTTATTCTATTTGGTATAGCTTAGTCTGCTTCGTGCAAAGTTATAGATCATATCTTGAAAGCTAATTTCCTTTGGAATGGTATTCTGGATAAAATTGACAAATGATAGAGGCTTTTTTCCCCCCCTATTATGATCCCAAAATGACTTCAAACTTGTTTTAATGATAAAGGATGATATCTAAGGAGTTTAATAAATGGAGCTAGGACAAAGGAGTAAGCTATTTGCAAAAAGATAAATTGGGATCTGCAATTCATATTTTATACTAGGAAAAACTCCAATTGGATCGAAGATTTAAATGTTAAGATTAAAGCTATAAACACACTGGAAGAAAATGTGGGCAGAATTCCTTCTAACCTTAGAGTGAGAACCCCATGATTCAAAATCCAGAAGTTAGGCAAGAAAAAATCGACCAACTTTACATCATAAAATAATAAATGTCTGCATGTCCTCTTTCACCCAGCCCACCACAAACATCCAGCAAACTCAAACAGCAAATAACAAAACGGGAAAAAAGTCACACTTCGCACAAAGAAGCAGCTACTATTCCTAATACAGAAAGAGCACATGAGAATCAAGAAGAAGATCAATCACCCAACTGAAATGTGAGCCACAAATACACACGCAAACAGGGCTTTCATACCTGAAGGACACTTATTCTGACTCATCAAAGCAGCGCCAATTTAAGCCTTAGGCAGAGATGCCACAGCAAATACCTCAGCTCGATGACACCCTCGTTAAGGCTGTGGGGAAAGGGGCACCTTGTAGAGTGTTGGTGGACATGCAAAAAGGGCACCTCTCTGTGGAGAGGGATTAGGCAAATCTGGGCACAAGACAGAGACCTTTATCATTTCAACTCACTTCTGGGTGTCTAGACTCAAAACATCACTCAAAACATGGCACTGAACCACAAAGTGTGACAACTCCGTCACAAGGTAAACGCAGACTATAACAAAACCTCCTAGCAGTTGGGGCTGGACAGACAGTACAGCGGGCTATGCTTGGTCTGATACCAAGCGTATGTGACACCACATATGCGCCAGCACATCACCAGGGCCACTTCTGAGCACCGCTGCCTGTGGCCCAACCCCTCCCCAACCAAAGAAAAATAATAGTAAAAATGAAAACTGCATATTGTTTTACAGAGTAATTTTTCAGGCCATTTAATCTAATTAAATATTTGGCCTTGTGTTTTAGTCAGTCTGTTTTCTTTTAACTTCTCTGGTAATCTACTTGGCTGAACTCTGCATAAGTACCCATCTGCATCCGATTGTTGACTGAAAACGAAAACCTGCTCCTTCATCTCTGAAAAACAAACGGTTCCATGTGCAAAGTGACTTGTATACAAGATGACTCCTTGTGGCTTTCTTTGAAGTAACAGAAGTCAGGAAGTAACCAGATATTTAGCAACAAGAGGCTGCTTGAACAAGCTGTGATGTAGTTGGTAATGGAACGCAGCACTGGAGATGAATGATGAATTTCTCTAGATTTCAATACAGAGGAATCTTTAGGGTAGTGAAGGTAGCAAGGTGCAGACCAGTTGAACAGCCTTTTGTGTAAAAAGATGGTAGACATAAAAGTACATGTTTTTATTTCCTTGGATTAGCATTCATGTACACTGGGAAAGCAATCCACAACGAATTTCAATAAAAAGGCTGGGTCAGATAGCTCCATGGCTTGGAACACCTGCCTTGCGAGCATCAAGCTGCTAGTTTGATTCGCAGTGCCACCACATACTCCAGGCAGGATCCTGGCAGTTCCATTGTCTCTGATGCCTGTTGCAAGTATTACAGCTGTACTGCAGGCAGGCGTGTGTCAGCAGCACAACTCACCTGGCCTGACCCCAGGTAAGCATCACTGAGCCTGACTTAGGAAGCATGAGAGTGAGCGCTGCAGCAGCCCCACCAGCTGTGACCAAAATGTGTGTGAGCAACACAGCGGACATACTCGGACCCCAGCAAGCACATGGGCAATCACCCCAGCCATGGAGCATGACCCGGAGTGCTAGCCACCCCCCACGCAACACCACAGACAGCCATGACAAGCAGCAACAATAAAAGAGTGGAAGGAAGGAAATAAATAAAATAAAATTAGTTGGTAAAATGAATCAAGAACTAAAAGGCTGGATTGACAGTACAGAGGGCAGAGTGCTTGCCTTCCCCAGCATCCTGTATGGTCCCCCGATCACTGCCAGGAGTAATTTCTGGGTGCAGAGCCAGGAGTAACCCCTGAGCACCACTGGGTGTGACCCCAACAAAAACAAACAAAATCCCAAGCAAACAAACAAAGAAAGACCAATAAAATATCATTTTATAAAATAAAAGAAGTAAAAAAAATTTGTGTGTGTGTGTGTGTGTGTGTGTGTGTGTGTGTGTGTGTGTGTGTGTGTGTGTGTATTTGGGCTACACCTGATGGTGCTTAGGACTTTCTCCTGGTGCTGTGCTCAGGAATCACTTCTAGTGGAGCTCAGGGGACCCTCCATAGTGCTGGGGTCAGAACAGGGGCTGCCATGTGCAAAGCAAGCACCTTATCCTGAACTATGCGGCCTGAGAAGTCGAAAGTTTTACAGATTTATCAGTAGCTCTCGGCGGTGAATGGCGACCACAGCTCCTTGATGAACAGTGTTTTCTGTTTTCACTTTTGGGTACTGAATGTGTTTGCTAGTACCTGGGCAGTGAAACTCAGAAGCTAGTTGTCACCTGCACAAATGTTGCCACAGGCCCGGGAAGCAGCTCCCTCATTGCTCCTTCCGGGGCCCATCCCAGCTGGACCCCCACATCACTCCTAGGTCCCCACACCATGGAGGGCCTACCTGGTGGCACTGCCAGGATGGGGATCTGGAAGGAGGGACTAGACCAGGCACCCAGCCAGACATGGGGGCCCGGGCCTTAAAGTTAGGGTGCAGGCAGCTAGTGGGTGAGGGTGTCAAAGGTCTTTCTCTTTTTCTGTTCTTCTTTTCTTTTTGGGCAGGCAGGGGGGGCAAGTGCCCATCCAGTGATGCTTAGGGCGTACTCCTGGCTCTGTGCTCAGGGATCACTCCTGGTTGGGCCAGAGATTGAACCAAGGTTGGCCACGAGCAAGGCTGGTGTCTTAACCCCTGTACTATCTCTCCGCCCCCCACCAAGAGTGTTTCTGACCAGCTTCCCCAAGGTCCCAGTACCCTGGGGGACCTTCTTCTCAAAAACTGCTGGACCTGGGTCTCTCTGCGCCCTGCCCTCCTCTTGCACCATGGTGGATGGGGCAGAACCCTGCCCGCCCTGAGGAAGGCTCAGGGCCACTGCTGCAGGGACACACAGAGCCGCCAGCAGAGCCCACTTCTCCCGTCCACCCCTCCTGCACCCCACAAGTCTTAGTCCTGCTGCATAGGACTTTTTTTTTCTTTTCTTAAAAAAAAATTTATTACAGCACTAGGATTTACTGAATTGTCCATAATACAGTTGTTTCAGGCATTAAATGTTCCAACACCAGTCCCGCCATCCTCCCTCCAATGTCCCCAGCTTCTCACCCACCACCCTAGCCTGTCCTCTTGCAGGCACATATACACTCACTTCCCATTGTTTGTTGCAACACAAAGGCAAATGGAGTGATCCCAGCTCAGACCAACAAGAATCCATGTGTCACTGCTACATCCCTGTGGCGTTACCAAGTCGCTGGTCCCTACTGCGCTGGGTTGCCGTCGAGGCTCACTGACCTTGGTGGGCTCCTAGCAACCTTCCCATCAGGTTTGCTGTAACCCCACTGGGCCGACAGTACTGGGAAATTCTGAGATATCAGTCCAGGAGCAACAGACCTGGAACGATTTGGTGGCCGGCAGCTTGGTGGGGCTGCCCTGTGGAGGGGCTTGGTAGGAGGTGTTGGGTGTGGCTGGGCCTCCAGGCAGGAAGGGGATCTGCCTCCCCATTCCGAGAAGGCCCCAGAGTTCTCGCACGGACCAGCCTACTTGGGGACCTTGGGGGTATCCTGTTCTTTCGGAGATGTGATGCGGAGCCATTTCCCCTGCTCCCGCCTTGGGTTCCCTCATCCTCAGGCTCATGCTCTGCCCCACGCTCTGGCCACTCTTAGTGGAGACCCCGTACAGACAGTGCGCCCCACCCTGGGGCGCGTGCAGAGCCTTGACTTCCCACTGCCTGGGGTGCAGCACGTCTCTCCTGCCCTGCCCCTCAGGCAGCCTACATTCCAGGGCAGCTCACAGAGAAACCCCCTGCTTCTCCCCGGCTTCGCTGCCCACACCTGGAAGGAGATGATTATCAATAGCTCAGGCAAGGCAGAAGTAGTTATGGCCTGGAGAGTCCACAGAGGTCGGCCAGGAGGGAGGCCTGGGCAAAGGGGCCAGAGCAGGTCCTGAGTCATTCATTCCTGCCAGATGACTTCCATGGGCCTCTCCTCCCCCATCGACTTTGGCTCCTGCCCAGATAGTGCAGGGCTCCACCCCACAGGCAGAAAACAGGAGGGATAAAAAAAAGGGGGGGGGGCAGTGGAGAGATAGCACAGTGGGTAGGGCATTTGCCTTGCATGCAGCCAACCTCAGTTCGATTCCTGTCATCCCTATGGTCCCCTGAGCACCGCTAGGAGTCATTCCTGAGTGCAGAGCCAGGAGTGACCCCTGAGCATCGCCAGGTGTGACCCAAAAAAGCCAAAGAAAAAAAGAAAACACGAGGGACAAGGCAAAGTTTTTCTTTTTTGAGGGGGAGTCACCCTCCAGCCCTGAGGTCGCTCTGCTTTGGATTCCAGCTGCCCCTCTACTCTCCACCCCACCAGCCCCACCCCATGGCCCCATGCCAGGGATCTGCAGAACGAGCTGGACCACACAGTTCTGCTTCCCTCCCCACGCCTCGGCACAGAAGTCCTTGATCAGGGCCCTGGGAGAGCACAAAGGGCCACAGTGCACATGTTGCACGTGGGACCCCAAGCTTCCAGCCCCACAGAGCCCCTGAGCACTATCAGGAGTGACCCCCAAACATTGGGCTGGGAATAGCCCCCGAGCACCATAAATCCAACTCACAAACCAAAATCCCTTGATTCCGTTGTCCTCCCCCTCCCCGCCTGAGTGTGCTGGCGGCTCGTCTACCTGGTGCCATTGGATGTGACACACATATCATCTCTCCAGACCTCAGCCCCTCGGGTCGCCCATGGCACTGGGAAGCTGCCCACCCTCCACCTGCAACCCCCACCGAGGGCTGACTGCCAGGGTACCTGCACCCCTCTCCCAGACCCGGCCAGCCCAGTGTGGCCAGCTCGGGGGCTCCAGGACTGGGTTAGGCACACATTGGTCTTCTCAGGACCCTCAGGTCTCCCAGTGCCTGGATGATGCAGAAGCTCCCAACCAGGTGTGTGTGAGTGACCCCCTCGCCCCACCCATGCAAAGACTCCCGTCACAGTTCTTAAGTAACTCTGCCCCCCAGTTCTCTCCTGAGTCAGTAGCTCAGAGTTGCTCTGGCTGAGTCCACCTGGGTCCTGGCACAGGATGCCTACTGTGCGAGGAGCAGAATGGGCACAAGAAGGCAGAGACAGGCCAGGACCGGGGTGTCCCTTCCAGGGGGCAGCGGGAGAGGACGGGAGCCCCAGAGCAGCAGCTCAGGGACCAGAGAGCCAGCCGGAAGGGGAGCCAGCCTGGCTGGGGGAGGATGGGAGCTTTTTGGGAGATGAGTGTCCCCTCTGGGGAGGGGATGACAGGAGCCGGCCACAGCTCTCACCCAGGCTTCTGTCCTCAGCTGGGCCAGCAGGCCTGCCAGGTGCAAAGGGAGAACAGGAGGGCAGGGTATTGAGGGATGGGCCTGGGGCCTTGGGTACCTGTGATCGGGGCAGAATTCCATAAGCCTGACTTGCCTCTTGGCAAACATGAGCAGTCAGGAGTACAGAGAAGAATGGTGAAGCCCTGTGTCCCCAAGACTGTTACAGGTCCAGCTCTTTTGAGAAGAGCCTTCGACACACTGTGTGGCACGGCTTCTTAGCCCTTCAAGTGCTCCATTCTTGGAAACGATCTCGCCTCCACCCACAGGTCAAAGGGATGTAGGCCGCCAGGGCTTTATCTCTGTACCTTCTCCACATCTTATCACTAAAGTGCACGAGTCATAAACACATACACACACACACAAAAACAAAAACTGGGGGGATAGTACAGGACTAAGGTGCTTGCCTCACATGCAGAACCTGGGTTTGATCCCTGGCACCACATACGCCAAGCCCACGAGCAGTGATCTCTGAGCATAGAGCCAGGAGTAAGCCCCAGACATTGCCAGGTGTGACCCCAAACCTAATCCAAGACAAAACAAACCAGTCAGAGAGGGAGCTTGGGGTCAGGAGTGTGTGCCCCTAGGTAGAGGACCGGGTCCCAAGCACTAGGAGGCTCCCCAGGACCTTCAGGAGTGGCCCTGCTAGCTCCAGCTCTGTTGGCTCTTAGCACTGAATTGCTGGAGCTGGTCGGTTGAGTGTTTCCAGGACCAGCCACCCAGAACTCCTGCTTGTGACACTCTCTCTGGCCCTCCCCCAACCCCCCAAAAAGGAACCATTAAATTCTCTGGCTTGTATGAAGTACCTCTAACACCCAGGGTCTGGGCTATCTTTGCAGAGGACCTTGAAACATCCAAGTGGGCCCTGGAGGTGACAGAGAGAAAGAGAGAATGGGGGGCCAAGACTCACTGGGACGCCAACACCTTCCAGGGCCGGTGCCAGCGCTCTCCTGGACTCTGACTCCGTCAGCTTCCAGGGCTCATGTGGAAGGTGCCCATCCTTTAAAACAGTTCCCCCACTTTTGCCAAAGCCAGGAGCACATGAGTCAGTTTGGAGTCACCTGCTCCAGGTGACCACCTCTGCACTGCCCTCTCCACCGTGCCAAAGATGCTAAAAAAATCTGTGTCTAAATTTCTGATATGTTTGTCTGATATAGCATTAAAATAATTCTAAAACATCTTGTATAGCAAGAAGCCGTTTGATCTTCCACAAGGCTGTAGGGCACCAAAGTCCTGGTACTAGGCCACCAGACTCAGGTGCATATCTCCGTTTCCTCACCTGGAGAGTAAGGCTGGTGGTCCCCTTGCCCTAGCAGCCCACTAACAACCCCCCAGACTGGGTCTGGCACAAAGCAGGAACTTCGTGAAATTCCTTCGTACAAATGTTGAGATCTGTCCCTTCAGTTTTATTATTATTGTTGTTGCTGTTTTGGGCCATGCCTGGCAGTGCTCAGGACTTACTTCTTACTCCTGGCTCTGTACTCACTCTATGTTCCTGCCAGGGAACCATAGGTGGTGACAGGGATCAAATCCAGGTAAGCTGCAGGCAAGGCAAGTGCCACACACTCTGTACTATCTCTCCAAGCCCTTCAATATGATTTGTTTTTTGAAATTTACTATTCCAATTTTAAATACAAAATTATTATTTAAATAATTTAGGTGACATGGTCATCATGGTGCCATCACCGAGAGTTCTGATAGACAGAACTGCACCTCGACACCATCAAAGTAACAAAGCCCTCCAAAGCCCTTCTTCTATCACTGCATCACCCCAACCTTCTCCCCCCCCCCCCCCAGTCAGACTTGACTAGCTGCCTCATAGATGCCTCAGGGTTACCAGTTCAACAACTCACTGAGTTTTTACTGAGCAGCTATTACATGCCAGGACCTGTATAGAAGGAGCTACTGGGCAGATGGGGTGGGGCTGCAGGGGGCACGGGACATTGGCAGCCTAGTGGGGAGAAGCCTGAGACCGGAACAGCCCCAAGGGCTGAGGGCTCGGCAAGGGCCCTGGCCTGGCCTGCTATCACTAGAGCTGCAGCGGGCTGCTTGAGGGGGAGGGGGGATTACGGGGAAGCCCAGCACCACTGATTCGTGTTATTTGGGGACACCCTCAGTGATGAGGCAGCGTTTTCCCAAATCATGGGCCAGCGCTTCTTTCACCTTCTCCCGGTGCAGTGAGGAGGACCGGCTGAAGCTGGGGAGGGGTGAGGTGCGAGAGGGTACCAGTGCAGAGGCCTGAGGCCAGAGTGTGGGTCTGCTCTGAGTTACAGAGGGAGCGCTGCTCTCCTCCCGGAGGCGGGGAGGAGGACGCAGACTGGGGCAGAGTGCGTGCATGTGTGCGTACATGTGTGCTTGTGTGTGCGTGTGAGTATGTGTGTGCATGTGTGTGCATGCATGTGTGTGCGTGTGTGCATGAGCTCTGGGATGTTTAGGTGGTTGGGACACAGGGTGGGGCCACGAGGCAGATGCGACTCCACAGAATGGAACTCTGTGTTTTTTTCGAAAGAACCCAGATAGCAGCCTTTGAATGTGGTCCTCGGATCAGGCCCCAGACCCCTCTATGCACCCTGGGGAGGCCGCACAGCTGCCTGCGGGGAGAGCTGGGGTGAAGGGGTGAAGAGGACGCCAGACAGCGGTGCAGGGCAGGGAGATGACTCTGGTCACTGCTGCCGAGAAACCAGGACTTCCTTCCTCTTCAGAGGTCCCCAGACTGGGAAAAGGGGGCCTTATCGCCAAGTGCCAGTGCCCGAGAACCTCCTTCCTTCAAATAGACACCAGGAGGCAGGCGGAAAGGAAAGGCAACTCGTGACCTGAGAGGTGAGGTTTGCCGTTGGCGGGCACTGTGCCAACACAGAGCAGGCTCCAGAGGGGCCCCAGCCCAGACGGTGACTAACAGAGTCTGGGTGGGGAGCAGTGCCGAACTCTGGGTCGGGGGCAAGTCGGTCCTCCCTTCCTGGCACCCACTGGCCACTCCACGCAGCCCTGGGTCTCTCGCTGGGCTTCCTGAGGCTTCCGACAGGAGGTACTTTCTGGCTGGATGTGATTAAACTGACTTCCTGCTGCCGAGGTCTGCCCTGGGCTCTGGGTAGGGCGGGGGTGGAGGGCAACTCTCCAGGTCCCTGAGGCTCCCTGGGCAGGGCAGAACCCAGGTGCCCAGCTCCACAGGGCCCGCAACCACCTGACAGCCACCAAGGCTCCGCAGGGTCCAGGAGGGTGGGAGGGAACAAGAATCCCCCTTTGTCCCCACCCCACACTCAGAAAGGGGCTCTGCGAGGCGCCTGCCCCCTCTCCACGCCTCCATTCAAAGTCTCTGCTTGGCAGCCAGCCTGGGAGAGGGGGAGCAAAAGAGAAGGAAAAGAAAAGAAGAGGAAATGGAGGGAAAGCAAAAACAGGAAAGCTTGCATTCTGTCTGGGTTTGGAGGGGAGGGGAGGTGTGGGGGGGCCCCTCGCCCCCTACCCCAGCCAGAGGCCACCAAATGCCATCTTCCCACCCACCCATCACTCACCACGGTGGGGGCAAGGCTAAGCCTGGCTCAGCACAAAGGTAAGATTCAGATGCAGATCCCTTCCCCCAGCCCTGAATAGAGCAGATTGGATACGGATTTTCCTCCTTTCTTCCCTTCAGACCATCTGGGCGGCTGGGCCCAGGGAAGGTTGGGACCTGGTGAGCGGCTAGGGCGGGGCTGGAGGGAATTCCCTGTTCTCTGGGGCCTGGGAGGCCTGTCTCTAGGGCCGGTGTGCATCTGCCTTTGCACTGTGCTCTCGGCTGAGCTGGGCCCAGGGCTCTGGTCTCTCTCCTCAGTCACCCTCACAGATGCCAAGCCCCGCATCTGTTCCCCAGTGCTCCACAGTCCCACCTGGTCCCCCCACTCCCAGGTGCAGCTAAACTCAGGGGAGACATCCAGCACAGAGCCACTCTCATCAGGTTCCGCGTGGACGGCTGGAGGGTCACACTCAGCCCCGTGTTCTTTTTGTTTTTGTTTTGGGGCCTCACCCATGAGCCTTTGGGGCTACATCTGGCCCTGGGCTCAGGGGTGACTCCTGGTGGTGCTCAGGGAACTAAACCCGGGTCTCCCTCATGCCGGGCATGTGCTCCGGCTGAGCAACCGTGTGTGCTACAGGTGAGGGCACAGCTGTGAGAACTCAGCCTCCGTTCACAGTCAGGTAAGGAGTGGGCAGCGCTGAGATTCTGCTAGCATGCACCAGACAGCATTCACTCTGTGCTGTTTATATTGTGTCAGGAGAACTGCAAACTAACCCGGTGAAGTGGGGACTGCTATCATTCCCATTTCATGGGGAAAACTGAGGCTCGAGCTGGTGAACTAACATCAAACTGCACCTGACTCCAAACCCAGATGAGGGGCTGGAGAGACTTGGCCTGGCACACAGCCCAGCCATGCTCCATTCCTGTTCTCACACATGGTCCCAGGAGCACAGAGGCAAGTGGGATCCCTGAGCACCTCTGGGTGTGGGTCCCAAAGCCAGGCTGCCTGCTCTGACCCAGTCACCTCGGGGGGCTCAGGCAGCTCCAGGGATGAGTTGCAGATGGTGGAACCTCTTACTCGATTTTCCTAATTAATCTGTGTTTGTGATCAGGGCTCTGGACTTGCCCCAGAAACAGCTGTCACCACGCGCCAAGCTGGAGACCAGGGCCTGGTCCCTCGGGAGAACAGGCCCGGGGGTGGGAGTGGGGGCACCCATCTTCCGGGAAGCCGGCCAGAGCCGACCTCAAGGTAGTAAGCCAAGGGGACTAGGGGTGGGGGGAGTGCATTGGGGTCCGCGCCTCTTACCCGGGAGCATGACGAGGGGCAGAGGCAGTAGTGAACCAGAGAAAGCACATCAGCAGGGATTTTTCCTGACCCTCCACTCGTACTTTGCTATTTTTCTAAGGAAAAGGGAAGCAAGGGTGGCTTGCCTTTCTTAATTGCTGGAATGAACCACTAAGGATGTTGCCAAACACAAATCAGGCTTATCTATTCATTAGCGCAAACTCCTTCCTGTTCCCCACAGCACGCGCTCTCCCGGGAAACATCCTGCTATCAGATACTCAGGTGCTGCATGAACCGAAAATTGCATTTGCAAACAGCCCACTGCGCCAACGCAGACAGCAAACCAGGACTGGCCTGACTTCCGTGGGTTCCTGGGACAGATTCCCTTATTCAGTAAACCTCGGGGCGGGAGGGTCACTGCTACTTCCTCGCTGGCTGGAGCTGACTGCTCAGGGCACTCTCCCTTCCCTCTCTCTCTCCCTCTCTCTCCCACCCTCTCTCCCTCTCTCACCCTCTTTCTTTCCTTCCCTCTCTCTCCTTTTCTCTTTCCCTTTCTCTCTCTCCCTCCCTCTTTCCCTTCCTCACACTCTCCCTACCTCTCTCTCTTTCCCTCCCTCTCTCCTTCTCTCCCTCCCTCTCCCTCTCTCTCCCTCTGCTTCTCTCCCTCTCTCATCCTCTCCTCTCTCTGTGTTGGAGGTGGGGAGGCACTCCCAAGCCCCCAAATCTGGGGGCTCCTCCTGGTTCCACCAGGGCCGCGAGAGCCCTAAGCAGCAGTGCAGGTGGATCCTGTGGAACTGAGGCTGGGCACAGTGCTTTAGCATGCAGGCTGGGGGCTGCAGCCAGCCAGGAGCTCTCTCCCCAGTGTCCCCTTCCACTCAAAGAACTGCGGGGAGGGCCGAGGCCTGTGTGGGAACGCGGACCCTGCACGGTCTGGTGCCCGTGGGCTGAGGGGAACAGAGGAGGCTCTTGGGACAATGAAAAGGAGAACTGCTGGAAGGAGCCTGCGGCCCAAGGTGCCTCTTCTGGATTTAGAACTCCCCCCCAGCCCCCTCCCCACCCCGCCCCGCCCCATTTGAAAGGACAGAGGAGTCAAAATTCCCAGGCACTCTTCTGCTGCGTGCTTACAGCCCCAGGTCAGAAACAACATACCAAAAGGGGTCTGTGCACATAGGGGGCACCCCGGAAGACAGGGGAGACTGGGTGCTGGCCCTGGGAAGCAGGCTGAGGCAGCAAGCTCAGCTGGAGGCCAGAGGCGCGGAGACAGAAAGCAAAGGACCTGCGTCTACAGTGCAGCGGGCAGCGTGCTCCTTCCTCCCCGTGTGTCACAGCACCCTCAGTTCCGCCAGGAGCGATTCCTGAGCGCAGAGCCAGAGAATTTCCTGAGCACCACAGGGTGTGGCCCAAACACTATTTGAAAGGGAAGTAGAAGAGGCCAGAAGGGCTGAATAGTGAAGCCTGCCCCCCCCCCACCCCTCAGGGATGTTTGCCCCCCAGCACTCCCGCCTGCTGAGGGCGTTGCAGGCGTGCAGCACTGGATCTGGGGTCCTGGGGCCACGTGCAGTGTCAGGAGGGTAGCCTTGGCACTATCTAGAGGACCACAGACCTCTGGGTTTCTGGCATGGCAGCTGTTTTGCAGAGGCGCTGGGGAAGAATCGTTGCCTTATTCCTTCTAGAGACTTCCACTCTCTCAGAGTCAGCAACACCGCCTCTCTCCAGCCCACAGCCGGGACCACCTCCCCATCTCAGCTCCTGTCCCTCATGCCTGTCAGGACTCCCTCACATGCCACAGGTAGGAGGGGCCACTCTGCCTCCAGCCTACACACGCTGGCTCACAGAGATGGGGAGAAGGATGAGCACTGGCAGCAGAGCCCCGACCATGCTGGGGCCAGCCTGATCCGGGCGACCTGTGGTGGCAGGGAGACAAGGGCACAGAGCAAGGGTCATGGGAAGGGCTCAAAAGAGGGCCACTGGAGCAGGCACCACGGAGGGGCATGACGGAGGAGGCAAGGAGAGGGGCACGGGGAGGGGGCAGGGGAGGGGTCCAGGGAGGGGCAGAGGGGAGGGGCTTGGTGAGAGGCCTGAGAGGGTCTGCTGCCTCTGCAGGAAGTGTGGGCAGAAGGACAGGCCAGCTCGCAGGTGAGCAGAACTTTGGAAGGTTCAGCCAGAACGTCACCAAATGGTGATGACTATTCAAGGAGTTTCCAAAGCGTCCTTCAAGACTCCTTCCGTGCCTCTAAAATAGGACTGACACCCAGCTTCTCACCACACATAAGGGGATGCTTGTAAATCCTGCAGAGATGAAGTGAGAGCAGCAACATCTGCTGCCTTCATGCAGGCAGGGCCGGGTGGAGGGTGGAGGGTGCAGGGAGCCCCAAGGGCGGGGGCGCCTCTGCCAGCCTGCGCTCAGGTGCAGCCACCAAGGCAGGGGGGAGGGGCACGTAGGGTTAGGCTCCGCCTCTGCCCCCCCCCCCAGGGTCCCGCAGGCATGCAGGGTCCCGGCTGCCTGTGCCTGGTGTCATTCCAGGAGGTGGGGGTGGAATTCTGAGGCTTCCGGAGAGAAACGCCTTCCACTCTGTCCTTTGAGAGAGGACAGAGAGGCAGAGAGACCATGTGCGGAGATCCAGACTCAGAGACGCCAAGACCCGAAGAGACGCAGCCTGAGGCCCTGCACATCCCAGGACAGCAGGTCGCTCCTGCACACAGCCGGGCGTGCCTTCCTGGGCACCAGAGCAGGGGACACTGGCGACATCCCGAGTGTGAGACTCCTTCCCACCCCTCCTCCCTGGCGGGACCCTTGGTGCCACTATTTGTTCTAAAACATGGATGTTTCCAGGGGTCCTGGATGACTTTTTTGTCTCCAAAGGGGGTGTAGGAGAGTTGAGTTGGGGTCTCTGAGCGCATGCTTCTCTTGAAACTGTCAACACGGAGCCCGCCGCCAGCAGGTCTGTGTCTGGGCCCCACCCACCTTGCTCCTTGGGCCTCGGGCCTCCAGGGTGCAGGGAGCAGAGGTGGCATCCGGCCCTGGCCAGTGCCTTCCCTGCTCCAGTACCTCTCTGGGCCTAAGAGAAAGTGTCGCGCTGGAGAGATGGTCCTGGGCTAAGGCGCTGGCATGGCACGGGACCACTGAGCACTGCCAAGTGTGATCCCGACCCCGAAACAGAGGCTGCATTGGCCTTCGAACACAACTGGGTATGACCCAACAGACCCCAAATAAATTTTTTTTAAAGGCAAGTTTCTAAATTGGAATTTATGTGAGATTTACATTTGTTGTTGCTGTTTGGGCCTAACTGGTGGTGCTCAGGGCTTACTCCTGGCTGTGTGCTCAGTGACCTCTACTGGTGGGCTCAAGGGACCACATGGGGTCATGGAGACAGAACACAGGTCAGGCGTGTGCAAGGCTAATGCCCTACCTGCATTCTATAGCTTTAAGCCCAGTTGCTATTTTTTTTTTTAATTTAGTGACCATGAAATTACAAAGTTCTTCACGATTGCAATTCCCTTACTCTGAAGTGCTGGCAGTGACTCCCCTCTTTGAAATCCCTCCCTGCACCAAACAAAGCTCTCGCCTGTCTGTGCCCGAGGGCTTGGCCTCTGCTCCTCTTCCTCGACTCTTACAGGCTCCCAGGGACATGGGCGCCTCCTCAGTGGGGCTTCACCTTCTCTCCATCTCTCCCCATGGAACCAACTCGAGCTCCTCTGCTCTGGAGCCAGTGGGAGCAGGGGAGGAGGGGGGAGGAGACAAGCGCAGGTGATGCTCTGGACCCTGGGGCCATTAACACATGAGTTAAACATCTGGCATTTAATTAACATCCCTTCTCTTCCATCTCCCTCCTATTCCTCTCCCAGAGGGGCTCTGGTGGGTGAGAGAATTCTAGCCTGAGAAGCGGCCAGTGGGCAATGGGCAAGGTGGGGGTGAGGGGCTGGCAGGGGCCCCACCGGGTTTACATGGGCCCCACTGGGTTTACACTGCAGAAGGAGAGACTTAGTCCCGAGCTTTCCTAGGGAAGGAAGGAGGTACAGATGCTCAGGGTCCCGGTACCAGGAAGCCCCCAGCTCTCTATGGTCACCTCCCTGCTACAGGCCTCACTGGGCTGCAGACAGCACATCAGGGGCAAAGGCTTCCTCGATTCCCTCTTGAGTGCATAGTCTGACCCCAGGAAGTGGGAAATGAGCAGCATCTGCTCGATCCTGAGTTCTGCTGACCTGGATTGGATCCGAGGGCACCACCCCACCCCTGCCTTATATACTACTGCGATGTCCTTTATTTGGGGGGACACCCAGTGGTGTTCCAGAGCTATTTCTGGCTCTGTGCTGGAGAGTGAGCCCTGGCGGTTCTTGGGAGCCATGTGTGGTGTGCCACAGGATCCAGCCCAGGTTGGCTGTGTACCAGACAAGCACCTAAACCCCTGAACTAGCTCTCGGGCCCATTATAACGTGACATCTTGCAACCTGAAGATGTTCTGGGACTTGCCTAGCAAGTGTGACTCCATGAGTTAGCTCAGTGCCAGCAGCTGCCTGTAGGGTGCTGGAGATGGAGGGCTGCCAGCCACCATTGAGGGCCCCAGTGAGGAAGGACAAAAGAAGAAAGGACCCAGGACCAAGGTGTGGCTCAGAAAGCATCCAGGGCAAGCCCAAGGTCAAGGAACCGGGGCTGGAGGTAGAGAGCCCCATGGGGCAGCTGGGGAGAACCTGATAAAGGCCAACTTGAACAAACAAAATGTGCATATGCCGCTTGCACCCATGTGCTGCTCGAGCACTGTCACCCACATCTCCCTCTCGAGATGTGCACTTTCTTTCTTCCTCTCTTTCTTCCTCTCTTTCTTTCTTTCTCTCTCTCTCTCTCTTTCTTTCTTTCTTTCTTTCTTTCTTTCTTTCTTTCTTTCTTTCTTTCTTTCTCTCTCTTTCTTTTTTTAAATTTTATTGAATCACCGTGAGACAGTTACAAGCTTTCATGTTTGAGTTACAATCTCACAATGATCAAACACCCATCCCTCCACCAGTGCACATTCCCCACCACCAATTTCCCCAGTATACCCCCCTTTCCCACCCTCCCCCTGCCTCCATGGCAGACAATACTCCCCATACTCTCTCTCTACTTTTGGGCATTATGGTTTGCAATACAGACACTGAGAATTTACCATATTTGGTCCATTATCTACTTTCAGCACACATCTCCCATCCTGACTGATTTATCCAGCATCATTTTCTTAGCAATCCCTTCTCTATTCCAGCTGTCTTCTCCCCTCCACTCATGAGGCAGACTTCCAGCTATGGAACAGTCTTTCTGGCTATTGTATCTACTGTCCTTGGGTGTCAGCCTCATGTTATATTATTTTATACTCCACAAATGAGTTCAGTCCTTCTATGTCTGTCCCTCTCTTTTTGACTCATTTCACTTAGCATGATACTTTCCATGAGATGTGCACTGTTTTTTTTTTGGCTTTTGGGTCACACCCGGCGATGCACAGGGGTTACTCCTGGCTCTGCACTCAGGAATTACCCCTGGCGGTGCTCAGGGGACCATAGGGGATGCTGGGATTCAAACCTGGGTCGGTCGAGTGCAAAGCAAACGCCCTACCCGCTGTGCTATTGCTCCAGCCCCAAGCTGTGCACTTTCATAGCTGATGTGGCCTCCTCTCTGTTGAGCACTTTCTCTCCCTCCCTCTTTCTCTCTCTCCCTCTTCCTCCCACTCTCACTCTGTCCCTCTCTCCCTCTTTCTCTCTCTCTCCCTCCCTCTCTTCCCCCACTCCCTCCCTCAATCTCTTTCACTCCCCTTTCTCCTTCCCTCTCTCTTCCTTGCATCCCTCTTCCTCAAAGTTTCCAAATAAAATTTGTCATACTTCAAAAAATACAAAAGAGAGAGAGTTGGTGCTCAGCATGAGTCTATCCCGACAGCCCCTTCCCGCTGCTGGTCCTGGTAAGGGAGACAAACGGATGTCTGGTGTTAGAGCAGATCATTTGGAGGGGGTGGGGAGAGCTCCCCAATCAGTGCTCAGATTCTCCCCGTCCCCATGATGCTCAATGACAGGGACATGCATGCCATATCCTGGGGCTTGCAGTGCTGGGCACTGCTCTGGATAGGTCACCCAGAGGTGCTGGGGTGGGGTGGGGGGTTCCAGAGCTGTCCCTGCTGCTGAATGAGGGGCCATGCAATGCTGGGAATGGAACCCAGGTCAGGCCCATGCTCTAGCCCTGCACCCTCCCTCAGGCCCTGGCAGCAGCTAGGGCCTCTCATTTTGACACCATGAGAGACACAAATAGGATACCAGATTTTTCTGCTATGGTTGAGGCAGTGAGTGAAGCTCAGCAGCTGCTGTCACCCCCAAACCTCTTGTTCAGAGAGTCTGATGAGGTGGGGTTGCTCAAAAGAGCCCCCCCTACAAAGAGGGAACCTTGGAGGGAGAGAGGTTCTTTGTGGTGGGCACAGCATGGTACCGCTGTACCTGGAAAACATGTATGTACGCTTCTACACATGCACATCCTCTCAAACCTATGTTACCTCAATGAAATATAAATGTCCACAGAAGAACAGTACTCTGACAACACCCCAATGCCTGAGATTCTGCTATTAGCCAGCACCACGTAGGCTAGTGGGTGCCTCCGAGGTAAGCTCTCAGGGCAGCTCTCGTGAGACGGGAGCATAATAAACCTGCCTCCCTGCATCCTGTGAGACTCCAAGAGCACAGAAACGCATGTCAGAATGGTTATTAAAATAAGCCTCTAATGCGATTAGTCTCGGAAGAATCACCCCAGCAATTACTCACTTGTAGGCCTTCAGGCAGGAAAGAGCCCCAGGCTCCCTTCCTGAGCACCCCCAAAGGACCTCTAACATTTCAGAAGTATCAGAGGAACTCCCTGAGTATATTTATTTATTTATTTATTTATTTATTTATTTATTGGGGGGGTTCCCAAGGGTACTCAGGAGACATAGGGGGTGGGCTTCCTGCGATTCTCAGTCAAGCAGGTCTGTGGCTCAAACAAGGGTCTGAGGATTTGGGGTGCTCTCGAACCCCGAAGTGCCACAAACCACCAAGAGCACTTGATGGGGTTGGAGACTGAACCCAAATTAGGCGAGTGCCCTAAGCTCTGCACCATCTGACGAGGCATTGCAGAGAGAGAAAGGGAGAAGGGCTCCCAAGGACCCCTCTCCCGGGCCTGTGCGCCCAAACCTCCACTTCCCCTTGCCAGAGGCCAGCCCCAGCCAACCACTTTACACCTACCCCCTGGGGTGCTAGGCGGCGTCCCCCCCCTCCATAGGCAGGAAGAACTGCGGTGACGTAATGAATTTACCTGTGCTCGAGGCCAGGCGGGCTGCCACCGGGAACCTGCAGGGCTGTGGCCTCCTCTCTCTGCTTCCCTCACCCTCTCTCACCTCATAGGATGCTCCCAGTCAGCCAGTAGACCAGGTCACCCCAGCTCAGGCTCCGCTGCTGTGACACAGGTCTTGCACAAGGCCCCCTCACCCGTGCCTCAGTCCCCTAGGAACTGCACCCTTGATCAACGCTCGGTCTGCACCTCCATACCCCCTGCTCCGGTCTCAAGGAAACATGTATAGATTCACTCCAAGGCCCTCCGGATATTTTCCTGGAAAGATGTAAATGGAAATTGATTGGCCTCCATGCACAAGATGATTTAGGATAGACACCCTCTACCCCAAAGGTTTAACTCAGACACACACAACATTTGCTGCGTGTAACCAACCGTATGGTTTGACTTGGATTAACATGCGTATTTGCTTTCAACAGAACAAACATCTCCAAATGCAGCAGCTATGGGTACCTAGGTCGAGAACTCAACATGACGAACAACCTGGTACCTGAGCTGCGCAGGAGGAAGAGAGTGGTGTGCAACGCCTTCAAGAGCATCAAAGAAGTTGTTAAGAGAATGAAGACCCTCTGGCTCCAGGCACATCTTTTCAACTCCACTGTTCTTTCTGCACTAACATACGCCTCAGAGACCTGGGCCCTACGAAAACAGGATGAGAACGCTATTCAGGTGTCCCAAAGAGGAATATAAAAGAGCCATGCTAGGAGTATCACATTTCACTCAAGTGAGAGAAGGAATCTGGACCTCCATCGACGGTCAAGAATCAGGGATGCTGTCTCATTTGCCAACTCATCAAAAATCAGATGGACCGGACACATAATGTGATTTGGAGACGACCGCTGGACTAGAGCCGTTACCAACTGGATTCCACAGGATATCAAAAGAACGCATGACTGCCCACCTACGAGATGGTCGGACTTCTTCATCAAGACCCTGAACAAATGGTTTTGAGGCTCTTTATGTTCCTGGAGTGAGCAGACGCCATTGGGCTACACTAGCACGTGACAGGGATGAATGGAGATGTTACTGGTGTCCACATGAGCAAATCAGTGAGCACCGGGATGACTAGTGACAAGTGACAAGTGTTTCATGCCTCTGCCCTCTTGTTCTAACTGCGATCACGATGGTCCCTTTCATTCTTCACTAAATCATTCCCATGACCTGAGAGAGCTGGGAAGGCACGGCCGCTAACCCCCCCACCCTGGGCCTGATTGTCAGGGCCGATCTGCCCTAGAGGAGTCAGAGGGGAGCGGTTCTTTGAGATGTACTGGGTGCTCAGGCAGAGGCATCAGTTAGACTGGTGATATGCATGCGCGGGATAGCCTTATATCGGAACACAGACTCAACAACACTGAAAACATGAGAGCTCAGTGGGCACTGCTGGAGCTGTGTAGTGTGCTTGTCAAGTTGACAGGCGGAGATGAGGTGGGGATTGAGTGGGGAGGGAACCTGGAACACTGGTGGAGGGAAGTTGACACTCGTGTTGGGATTGGTATTGAAAATAACATGCCTAAAACTCACAGTTCTTTAATTTTTTTAAAAAAAAAGGATAAAAAAAAGAAGATAGTGGTTCGAGGGGTGACCTATCAGTGGGATGGGATTTGAGTAGGGTGGGTGGGGGCTGGGCCACACCAGTGGTGCTCAGGGCTTACTCCTGGCTCTGTGCTCAGGGATCGCTGCTGGCAGTGCTCGGAGAGCCATGCGGCGCTAGGCGTTGAACCCTTGCTCAACCGGCCAGGTGCAAAGCAAGTATGTTAACCCTGCACTCTCTCCCAGGCCCTGGGAGGAGGACCGGCAAGGTGAAGGGGAAGGAGAATTGCTTGTGTAGGTTTCATCCCAGTGCACACACCAGCACACGTGAAGTATTGTTTCTAAGAAAGGCAGAGGGAAATCAGGGTAAGTTTGGAGCTGTAGGATCTTCCTGTGGATAATAAAGCCTTGGATGAGGCTGTATGGTTCAATGGGCAGAGCACATGCATTGCACATGGAGGCCAGGGCTGGGCGTGGCTGCCCCAGCACGGGAGCGGCCAACATGGAATCAGGAGTAGCCCCCAGAGCACCGCCAGGTGTGGCCCCTGAACAAACCAGAAAGTCTTGTGTGGACACCTTAAGTCATCTGGTCCAGGACAGCTGGCTCGGAAGAGGGGACGGGTCACTGAAGGTCACGTAATGGCAGCCACTGTCAGACACTGTCACAGCTCTTCTTTCCCTGCTGCCCCATTGACCAGGAAGCCCCCTAAAGGCCGTGGGCTTCAAACTTACCCTGATTTCCCCCTGCCTTTCTTGAGGGAGGGTGCTCGCCTTCCCTGGGGGACCCCTTTTCTAGGGGATTCCAGGATCAGATTCCCTTTCCTCCCAAGGACTCCAACTTGCCAACCCCCAGATATCAATTAGGCCTTCGGGTGGAACGGCAGGTTTCTCTCTCTAATTAGGGTCTGTGCTCTTTGGGCGATGATAGCATGCTGATTATTTTATGCATATTATCTCATTTTATCCTCACCATATGCCCATTAAATAAGCTTTATCACCTTTGAACAGGGAAAACCCTGAGAACTCAGGGGCTTTCCCCGCTCGGCTCAGGAAGGGGCCAGGCCAGAGTGTGGCATGAGATGGGCTCAGCCAAAGCTCCTGCACGCTGCCTGCTGCCAAGCAGGACATTCGGGGGCTCTCCTCGGCCCTGTGCAGCTGCCGGCAGTTCAGTGCCTTTCCCCACACCTGGGGCTTGCTTCCCACGTCCCATCCCCGCTCTGGATCCACCTGGCCCTATCCCATGCCTCAGGCCCCAGACCCCACACCCACACCCCTGGCGCTCCCAGCTGCCTAGAGCTACCTGTCTTTATACTTCTGGGGTTACCCCACTCAGGGGGCCTGGAAAAAGAGGACAGCAGGAAGGGACTGGCCTTGCGCGCCCCACCTGGGTTTGGTCCTGCCGTGCCAGCCCCACCAGGAGGGAGCCCTGCTCTGGGGGAGGCCCAGAAACAAAAAAGAAAAAAGAAAAAGGGGGGCTGGGGCAATAGCACAGCGGGTAGGGCATTTGCCTTGCACTCGGCAGACCCGGTTTTGATTCCCGCATCCCATATGGTCCCCTGAGCACCGCCAGGAGTAATTCCTGAGTGCAGAGCCAGGAGTAACTCCTGAGCATCGCCAGGTGTGACCCAAAAAGGAAAAAAGAAAAGAAAAGAAAAGAAAAGAAAAGAAAAGAAAAGAAAAGAAAAGAAAAGAAAAGAAAAGAAAAGAAAAGAAAAGAAAAAGGAAAAATCCAGTCCAGGGGGCCCCACCTGGCCCCGGCAGCCTCCCAGTCAGCGGGCAGGGCGGGCAGCGGGGGCGGCCGGGAGCAGAGAGGCAGATAATCCGAGGGAGTGGGAAATGTAAAAACCCTTTCTCGGGCTGAGGAAGGTATTTTTGGATGCACAGTTGAATGTGGGTGTGTGAGATGTGCTGGGAATTCACAACACTTCAAGTCAGAGCCTGATGGCAGGAGCAGGCCTTAACGGCGTCAGAAACCCCTGCTGGGCCCAGCAGCTCCGGGGTCCCAGGGGATGCCGCACAGCTCCAGTAGCCTGTGTGGGACCCAGGCTGCCAGCTCGGATGGACCCGGGCTGGACGGCCACACCAAGAAGGCCAGCTGGCGCGAGCAGGAGGGAGAGAGGCCTGCTGAGACCATGCCAGCTGCTCCCGGCTCGAGCTGCCAGCAGGAGCCTAACAGGACACACCTGGCCAGACACGTGGCCCCGACAGCTGCTGACAGTCCCAGCCCTGCGGCTCCAGAGCTTAGCCAGCACCAAGGCCACCTGGAGAGCTTGTTCGAGTAGATCCCCAGGCCCCAGACGGAGTTTCTCAGTCCCCGGTTCTAAGGTGGAGCCCACAGTTGCGCGTTCCTAAGCTGCCGCTGCTCCTGAAGCCAGGACCACACTGCTCTCACCTAGCTCTGGGATGCTGTGTGGACCACGTGCCATGAGCACTGCATCCGGCTGGAGTGTGCATTCACCAAGGGGAGGTAGCCCACGTCCCTTGCATAGAGCATGGTTATGGAGTCACATTCCCTTATGCCAGACCGTGGCTGGCATTTTTAATCAATAAGCTATTTTAATTAGCTAATCTAAGGGCTGAAGTGATAGCACAGCAGTTGGGCTTTCACGCGGCCAACCTGTGTTCCTCCGCCCCTCTCGGAGAGCCCGGCTAGCTACTGAGAGTATGGAGCCTGCACAGCAGAGCCTGGCAAGCTACTTGTGCATATCGGATATGCCAAAAATAGTAACAATAAGTCTCTCAATGAGAAACGTTACTGGTGCCCGCTCGAACAAATCGATGAGCAACGGGATGACAGTATCAATATCAATTGGTTCATCTATTAGTCAGCTTTGGCGTCTCATTCAGTGGTGCTCAGGGCTTATTCCAGAGTCTGAACTTAGGGGTCAATCCTAGTGGGGTTCAGGGGACCATATGCAGGGACCCTCACACTGAACCAGTGTCAGCTATATGCAATGCAAGTGCCCATCTGCTGTGCTCTCTCTCCAGCCCCAGCAATGGGGTGTTTGAAAGTCAATATGCACTCTTTTTCCTTTCCTTAAGGGGGGTGGGGAGCCACACTCAGGGGTGTGTTCAGGGGCCGTTTGAGGAGCCAGTCGGCTCTGAGCAAGGCAACACCTTAAACCCGGCACCATCTCTCTGGCCCAAGTGTGCAAATTGGTTTTGCTGCCAGAGCACATTCCGTTGGCTACAGTCTCCTGTCAGCACCACTCCCGTAAGCAGCAGGAAACCCAAGCTCCCGTGCAGTGTTCCGGTCTTGCCACAGTGGTCTGGAGCCGGCGTTAAGTCCCAAACCTACTGAGCCCCTGACTCTCCCAGTATCAGCTCCCAAGCTCACGTGTCCTCCAGAAGCCGGAGGCTGGACGTGTGCTTGAGAAGGGAGGATGGCCACACCCTCTGCACGGGCCACATGCTTCCCAGGCCCCTGTCCACACACCGCCACCTGCCTGCTCCAGGCGCCTGGGACCAGAGTCCCCTCCGCCTCTCTGCAACCCCCAAGCCCTTCTCTAGCCAGAGCCCCAGAGGGGGCGTCTTTGAAACGGAGCCTCTTCCTGAAGGCGTCTCTCCCAGGGTCTAAGTCTGCCCATGGGGCAACTTCCACAGGAGACGCAAAAATGACAGGCTGCCTCTGTCTTCCCCCAGAGGAAAGGGGCTCTGGGGTTTCTGGGAGACAGGAGGAGTCACTCCAGGCCAGCGTGGGGGCCTGGCAACAACGGGTTTGAAGCCGCTCCCACACGGGTCAGCATTGCAGCGCTCAGCCCAGTGCCACAGCCGACACGTCCACGACGAACTGTCAGTGCCACGAGAGAGTGAATGAACAGTGGCAGCCCGGGCAGAGAATCCTTGCTCCTAGCCAAAGGGACTTGGGGTTACACGTATTTGGAAGTGTAGACACTTGCAAAGCAGCCAGCCTTGAGAAGGAAGATGTGGCAGGTGATAATTCTGTTCAAGGTAATTGATCGAAAATGTTTTCTGAATCCAGCCAGGACCGAGAAGCAAAGATATTAACAGTTCTCCTGAGAGTTGACAAGAAGAATGTCAAATTCACTTCAGATCCCCAGGCCCTGTCTGAGGCAGGAACGGATGGATGGCGGCACCCCCTCCTGAATGCCCGATGTGGGAGGTGCGCACGCTGTGCCATCCTCTGCAGAAGCAGGCTCCCCCCAGGCCCCCAGAAACGCAGGGGCCTGTGGGGGGTATGGAGGGAGCATGGGGACTTGGAGCAGAAAGCCCCGGGGGGCAGTACCAGGCAGCCGTCCTCCTCTTTTCATTGTTATTTGGGGAGTGGGGTGTTGGGCCACAGCTCTGTGCTCGGGGTCACTCCCAGTCGAGCCGAGGTATAGCGGGGGCTCAGTCACATCCTGGGCAGAGGGAATGGGTCCAAACGCCCTGAGAGAGGAGCATGACTGTCCCAGTCAATGACCTGAAGAGGCTCCACTACGGTGGAGGCCAATGGGAAAGAGGCAGGGGATGAAGACCAAGAATGGAGGCCCACACAGGCAGAAACCGCCAACACCTTCATTTCTGAGCTGGCTCTGCGGCCCGATCAGGGAGATGGTCCCCAGGGCTGGAGCAGCTGTCTTCATGCTCAGAGCACAGAGTTAGATGCCTGGCATGGCACAGTAGCCCCTCCCCACGCCAGCACTCCCGCCCCCAAAGAATGGGAGGAAAAGAGGAGTAACAGAACAAAGACAACAGCAACACTGAAATAGGAACAACGGCTTCATGACCAAGCAAAGTGGCAGCTTAGAGGGCAATGCGCTGAGCCATCGCAAGAATAGAGTCATTCGTGGTGCCCTGCTGCCCAGAGGTGATGCCCACAGCCCCTCCCTGACAGCCAGCAGAGCGGGCTTCCTCCCAGCCCGGGCGGTGCGCGGAAAACCCACTCCCCACTCTGGGCCTGACGAAAGGGCTAAGGATGGCACTGCTGTGAAGAGCTGGCCACGCCCAGACGACACTGCTGACCAGTGTAGGCGTACAGCTGACCTGCTGACACAGGAGAGGTTTGATACTGGGGACACAGCCCCACCTCACCCCCGAATCTGCGCAGGTGGATGCTGGGTTGGGTGCAGCAGAAGTGACTTAGCAGAAAAGCTGGTATAGAGGGGTCACTTCAGGCTTCCTGTGATGAGTTCCAGCCCTTGAGCACCAGGACCCCAGCACCTCCCAGGCGGAATCTGCAGGGTCCTCCCTGCCATAGGGTGGGAGAGGGGGGCTGGGAGCCCAGCATCACTGCCCTGGATGAGGTCATCTGGATAAGTCCTGAGCAGCGGGCCAGGGAAGTCGTGAGTGCCCCACGGGTGAAGGATGAGTGACTGAGTCCACATGTCTTGTTTCCAAATGGCCAGAGCCTCCCCGTAAAGCATCCCTCTGGCCGCCCGCTCTGCAGGAGGGAGTGCTGAGAACAAGTGGGCTGGACGCAGTGGCCCCTCTCCAGCCTGTGCTTGGCTTCCTTTGCCTCCCCACTCCTCAGTCAAGGGGCCCTGAGGGACTGGCCGGCAAGGTGCCTGGTCCCGGGCACACAGCAGGTCCAGCTCCGTGTCCGAGATGCGCCCCACCAGAACCCCGTGCTCCCGTGATGCACCGGGGCTGCCTCTTCCCACCCGGGGAGGAACTGGGGCCTGGGAAGCTGCTGGACCCTTCCCTCCCGGCCTGAGGAAGAGAGAGAAGAGGTGGGGGGAGTATTAAGGGCAGGGGCTGGGGGGGGGGGTAACAGGGGATGTGGAAGGCATCATCTACTCAGACTATGAAATGGAAGATGCTTTCCTGTGAGTTGAACTTACTGCTAGTATCACGGTGTTTGTGGAATAAAAAAAAAAAAAAAACAAGGGTGAAGGGGATATCTCAATGGCTGGGTGCTCGCTTTGCATAAAAATACCAGGGTTCAATCTCCAGGCATGTCCCTGAGGCCACCCAGGAAATAGAGTCTGGGGTCAGTGCTGGATCTCAGTGGTGGCCGAGTCCCAGCGCAGAAGGCAGAGATGGAGGGTGCGGGTCAGGACGCACACAGGTGGGAGAAAGGAAGTCCGGGATGCATTTCCTCCTCCTCAGGCCCCGTTCCTGTTCATGGAGATTCCTGAGCTCCCCAAGCGTTATGGTGTCCCAGCTCAGCCCATCAAGGTGCCAGGTTGGCTGTGAGCCACTGCCAGTCCCCGTGTGCCTATGCCCACCACCCCATTGGCGCCCAGAGCCACCTGGGCTGGTGCCAACAGGGCTGGCAGTGGGCTGGTGGAGAGGGTGCAGGCGGGGGTAGGGGCAGCACCCAGCACGGGCAGCACCACTGTCCAGCCCTGGTGAGATCCACTCCCGCACCCCTCCACTATCAGATGAACCCCCTTCTCTCTGCACAGACAGATGAAAATGGGTGTGTCTGACGCTCCCCCCTAGCCCCTAACATGCAAATGGTCATGTGAACACGCAGGTCCCTGTGCAGCCCCAGACCAGGCTGGCCAAGCCCTGGGCACCGGTGAGGCAGGTGATGGGTGCTGCTGGCTGGGGGCTGGGAGGGGAGCAGGGCATCCCTGGGACAGTGTCTAGAGATGAGCAGGCCCCGGGGCTTGGCGGGAGCTGGGGCTGGGGGCAGGGCTGTGGGAAACACAGTGAGCTCTTTCTGACCTGGCATAAAAGCGGCCCTTCTTAGGCACAGAATGATGCTCAAGATGTGACAAAGCCCTCCCAGTGCTTGATGAATGTCCCTCTTTCAACCTGGCCTTTGGTGCCAAAGGCCCGTAAGCTCTGCATTCATGCAGCCGGGCAGAGTCAGAGGAGCAGCACACAGGCTTCCCAGCTGAGGCGGTTCTGTGAGGACTTTCTCTTCCTCTGCCCTCCCCCTTCCTCTGCAGAGCTCCTGGGAGGGCATCTGGAAGACCCAACCTCTGGGACGGGACCTGCCAGGGTCCCCTGCTCTGGCCCTGGCAGTGAGGTTTCCTCGAGTGCCTGCAGGTGTGCTGTGCCGGCAGCTGTGGGCAGCTCGGGCCAGGCAGGGACAGGACTGGGCGCTGAGCCCGGGTGAGGTGGACGGAGGCCCAGCTGGGCGCCTGCCTGCCAGGACCGCAGCCCTGGCCAGCTGGTGGGAAGAAATGAGAGATACTCCGGATCCCAGCCGCGCTCTGGGAAGTGAGGTGAGGCACCCAGCCTGCGGCAGGCCGGGTGGCCCTGAGTGCTGAGCCTGACCCCCCAGCCGTGGGCAGGTGGGGGAGGGGCGCCGCACCCCTGAATGGGTTTCCTCGCCTATAGGCCCACGTAGAGCAGTGGTGCAGACGAAGCACATTTGCAAACTCACAGAGCACTGCAGCACCTCCAAAGCACTCCATAACACAGCCGTGTGAGTTCAGCCTCATCATTAGTACTGTGACCACGCAGACCCTCCACACCGCTGACAACGGCCTGCTGAGGACGGTTCCCGTCTTCCATCTCTCCTCGTCAACCGTCCTGCATAGCTGTCAGAGCACTCAGGGATGATCCACGGCAGTGCCTGCAGCGGGCCCCTCAACCTCCACTCTGAGCGCCCCTCAGAGCAAATCCTGCAGAGCTCAGGCCTTCTGCTGCCTCCCCACTGCCCGCTCTCCCCACACCCCGACCCCTCAGCTCCTCCACCTCACCCCGGCCAGCCCCCCTCTGCTCACCAGCCCAGCTCTGCACCTTCCCTGCTGCCTCCCGCCAACAAAGAACTCTCCCACCCTACACAGGCTCACACATGTGCTAGTTCCTCTTTCACCTTTTAAAACAATTTGGGTTAGGGGGCCACACTTGGCAGTGCTACTGAGAGGCTACCCCAGGTTGGTGCGGGAACTGGGTCTGGAGGACAGGCCGGTGGTATGCTCCGAGTGTGGGTCCCAGGTGGCTGTCTGCTGGATCCACACCCACTAGCCACGCCCTCTGCTGAAGGGCACCCCGTGCATGAGGGTATGTGTGTGTGAGTGCCTCCGTGTGTGAGTGTAGGTGTGTGTGTGGGTGTGTGCCGGTGCATATATGTGTGCACATGTGTCCTGTGCACATAAGCCTGAGTGCGTGCTTATATGTATATGTGTGTATATGAGTGTGTCTGTGTGTGCGTGTGTGTTTGCGTGTAGGTGCGTGTGTGCAGGTGTGAGTGTGCAGTGTGTGTGTCTGTGTGTGCAGGTGCCTGTGTGTGTGCATGTGTGTGTGGAGGGATACACGTGCTCATGCAGGTGCATGTATGTCTGTGTGTATGCACAGGGAGTGTGTGTGCATGTGTGTGCATGTATACGTGTGTGCATGTGTGCATGCTGCTCTGGGTGTAGCCACTCCATGTGATCCTGAGGGCGGTGCTTGTCAGGGTTTCTGGCACCCGAAGCACCTGTCCTTCCTTTAATTTTGTTGGAAACAGATTTGGGCTTGGGATGTGGCTCAGTGCTAGAGCCTTCACTCTGCACACAGGAGGGTTTGCTCACAAGCACGGCATAAAGCACAAATGACTGAAAGCAGATTCTCAGGCCTCACCGCAGGCTTAGAAAGTCTATTTTAGGGCTTGAGAGATAATATAGAGTGTGGGGCGTTTGCCTTGCACAGCTGACCCAAGGTCAACCCCGGGCATCCCATATGTACCCCCTGAACACTGCCAGGAGTAATCCCTGAGCACAGAGTGAAGAGTAACCTGTGAACATCACCAGGTATGGCCCAAAAACCAAAAAGAAAAAGTCAACTTTGGCGCCAGAACCATAGTACAGAGGTTAAGGCGCTTGATCCCTGGCACCTGATTCCAATCCCTAAGTACTGCTGGGCGTGGTCCCCAAGCACCCCAAAATTTTATTAAAATTTAAAAACAAAATCACTTTTTCCTGGGTTACAATATTTTGTCTGAATAACTTTCAGATACATGAAGCTGTTAAAGATTTTAGAGTCACAACCTAGCTATGCGCCACATGAATTCTCTCAGTAGTTTGCTCTATTTGCTTTATCACATATCCATCCCTCGAGCCGGCAGTCACTCATTTTATTTCCGATGCATTTCAAAGCACGTGGCTGGCATTATACCCATTGTCCAGATACGAGTGAGTGAATTTAAAGCCCTCCCAGCAGTTCCCCTGTGCAGTCAAGCTGCTCTGGTCAAAGCCAGGGACCCCTGGCAGCCAGAGCCTCTGGTCAGAGGTGAGGGCAATGGAGTGTGAGGCCTCCTCTGTCTCCCAGCTGTGCAAGGATGGGGGAGATAGCCCAGGGGAAACCGAATGAGGAGCAGGAAACAGTTGGGGGCTCCAGAGCCCTCCCAGGGTCCCTTGCTGAAGATCCAGGAGGCCCAGGGAAATCAGAATTGCAGAAAAACAAATAACTGCTTTTGTAGTTTAAGTATGTCTCACCTACTGCATGAGGCATACAAAAATAGGTTTCATTGCTTCTTCAAAATTTAGCTTTCACTGGCAGTCTGTGCGGTCATTCGCTAAATCTGGCGATTCAGCCCTGGTGTGTGAGGGCAGCAGGACAGGACCCTACCCAAAGACAAGGGTCAGAGCTGGCTGGCAGCAGCTACTTGCTAACCCTGTGGTGGCTCAGAGCACGTGTCTGGGAAGTAGGGCTGCCAGGTCAGCAGTGGGCTTGCAGCACTCAGCTGCAGCATTCAGGTATGTGGTGATGAGAATTAAATATATACATATATATATGTATATATAGCATATCTATTGATAAATCTTTTTCTCGTGGTGACTAGTACCTAGTGCAGTGCTCAGAAGCTACTCCCAGATCAGTGCTCAGGAAGTCACTCCTGGCTGTGCTTGAGGAACCATGTGGTACCAGGGAGTAAACTCTGACCTCCCGTGTGCAAAGCATGTTCCAACTCTATCCCTGGCTCAAAGATTGGGGAGGGGGTGCTGGGACTCCCAACACTGCTCAGGAGACCTGGGTGCTTTTCCTAGTGATTCTCAGCCAACGGGGTCTGTGGCTCAATGCAAGGACTGAGAACACGGAGCTGGGGAAGGCCTGGGCCAACTGGTGGTGCTCAGGTGCCTCCTGAGCTGAAGATGCTGAGGGCATCACCTGGTACCAGGAACCAGCTCAGTCGCCGGTGCAAGGCACACAATCAAACCCACTACTCTCTCCAGCTCCCCAGCTGATTTCTTTTTGTTCTCTGCAATACTGCTCAGGGCCCAGGGGCCAGCCAGGCTGAAAGGTGGTGGTCAGCAGGGTCTGGGGGCCATGTGGTACCGTGTGGAGATGAAACCTGGAGCCTGCACCTGCAAGGCACACAGGCCAGCCCATTGCACTCCCGCCAGCCCCAAGAGTGATTGTAAGGAAGTGGGTCCTGTGGAGCCTGCAAGACAATCACTGGATGGACCACAGGCTAAAGACTCGGGAGGAGCCAGGGTTCAAAGGCAGCCCGAAAGCCCTCTGGGCAAACTGCCTCTTGGTCAAGAGGTGCCGGTCAGTCTCTGTTGTTGATCTAGTCAACCTTCTCTTGCTGGACTGAGCCCACCCACACGGAGGAGGGCAATCTGCTCCCCTTAAGGCCAACAACTGACTTGCTGATCTCGTCCCACACTACCTGCTCTCCATCATGCAGAATCATGTTGGACCAGGGCTGGAGCAATAGTACAGCAGGTAGGGCATTTGCCCTGCATGCAGCCAAGCCAGATTTGATCCTCGGTATCCCATTTGGTCCCCTGAGCACCACTAGGAGTGATTCTTGAGTGCAGAACCAATAGTAACCCCTGAGTATCACCGGTCCAAAACTATTCCCTGCTCCCCCCACACACAAAAAATCCCAGAATCATGTTTGGCCAAGTAAATAGGCAGTGTGGCCCTGTCATTGGAAGGTTGGGGTGGGGGTGAGATGTGGTGTAATTTCTCAAACATTAGGGGTCAAAACTATCACTTGAGAGAAACAATTAAAATGCAGATCCTCAGGCTTCCAGTCCAGAGTCTGATGCATTGGTTCTGGCACCAAGCCCCAGAGGCAGCATGTTAACCACCGTTCCAGATGGTTCCATTCCATGGATACTCTGCATCTTCTTTGGGAAACATGGGCTATTGGAATTCTGTGAGTGTTTGCCAATGAAAGGAATGCAGCTGGCAATCAGCTGGGCAGGAAGGCGACAGGCCAGAGCCAGGCCACCCAGCACGACCATGCAAGGTTCTGGTACCCGGCCGTGATTGATGGTGGAGGGAGCTGAAAGCAGAACTCGCTCGCAGACCTGAGACACAGCGAGACTTTCTCTCCACCAGCCCTGGCACCACCCCCAAAGGCAGTTCCCTGCACCTCAGAGCCCGAAGCACCCCCTGTGCCCTGGGAGCAGGTGGCTGTGCCTGTCAGAGCCACTGAGCTCAGGGCTCAGGCATCTGCGTGACAGAAGCGCTCACTCAGCTGTGGACGAGTGTGGGGGAGGCCCAGCACAGGGCTGCAGACCCCTGTAGCATCCCAAACTCCCTCCCTGCAGAAAGGAAAATCGATCGGGAATAGCAACCCACTGTAACACAGCCTGGTTCTTAATGGACTTCTGCAGACTGTGGGTCAAATGTCCCAGAAAACCCTGTCCCAGAGGGAGCAGCCACTTAGTGGAGGGGGCCAAGCAGGAGGAGGCTTGGCTGGGGGGGGCCTGGGGGGCACCAGCACCGTCTCGAAGCTGGACACCTGCCCTGGGCAGGCAGAGAGCAGCTCAGCCAGGTCCCCTGCAGGCGCCAAGGGGAGAGATGGGGGTTGGGGCAGCTCAAAGGCACATGCATCCCCAATATTCTGCATGTGTGCAATTCAGGCTACCAACAGGTGCTCAATAAATGCACCTTCTGTGCTGCTGGCATAATGCATGCATGCGAGGTATAATAGTATTGGGAATCCTGTTACTTCAATAAAAATGATAAAACAACAAGCAAAAGGGCACATTTTATGGGACCAAGGCAGAGAGTTTGGTGCAGGTTGGCGCCAAGGAGAAGGCGGGTGGCTGCTCCTTCTTCTGAGCCCCTGGGCATTTGTCACTGTGCCCTGAAGCTCTGAATTCTCTCCTCCTTCCCTTCCACAGGGTCACACCCCACCATACTGCCTTTACCTCCAATCACCTGGCCCAGGTCCAGCGGACCTTCAGCCTACCCTGTAACTGCACAGGGGCTGGGAAGGGGTTCAGATCTGGAGTCTGGGTACACAGAACACGGAGACGGGGCAGGAGAGGGAAAACAAAGGATCGGGAGCATGAATGTGATGGGGGCAGTGTGGGATGGAATCTTCGAGGTTTCCTGGAGATGCCCAGAGCTGTAAGGACTAAGTTATGCCCAAGACAGCCTGGAAATAACCAGATCAACCCCCCTCCCTCCACAACACACACACACACACACACACAAACACACGCACACATACACGCACACACAGAGACATATACACAGACAAAGACAGACACAGACACACGCACACACACACACACACACACACTGAGCTCAGCTGGCCCCTCTGCCTTTGTCCCGAGCACTCAGCACCCCCTAACAACCCATTAGGGCTCACCAACCATGAACACGGACCGTGCTTGCCTGAGTCCCTTCTTATATTTAGCTTATGCCCCTCTGGGGGCTCAGAGCTCTAGCAACGTTTCCTACCTGCTGTGTAAATAGCACCTCCTTTCACTCATGTTGAAGCTGCCTCAGCCAGCCCAGGGGAGACCGAGTCTCCCAGCCTCCTCAACAAGGGGGGCTCACACAGAGAATGCACTTCCTCCACCCTCCTGCCCAGCACACAGGGAATTCTCACCTGCCAGCACAGTGTCTGTTTCTCAGGACCAGGCCAGGCTGTGTCCAGCACTGCAGTCAGCCCTGCACCCCCACACGCTCGGCCGAGGCTCTAGGCCATTGCTGGGTCACATCAAACTACTGCAACTCCCAGCCATGGCAACAGTCCAGTGTGTGTGGCCTTTCACATCCAGGGAACACTGAAGCTACCACTGGGGCTACACATATGGCTGACTTGGTCCGATCACTCAAAAGCTTTCTTTTTTCTTTTTTTTTTTTGCCTTTTGGGTCACACCCGGCGTTGCACAGGGTTTATGCCTTGCTCTGCACTCAGGAATTACTCCTAGTGATGCTCAGGGGACCATATGGGATGCTGGGAATCGAACCCAGGTTGGCCGCATGCAAGGCAAATGCCCTAACCACTGTGCTATCACTCCAGCCCCACTCACTCCAAAGCTTTGATGTCATCCACATCTTCCTGCAGACTCTGCCTGGGACCTGCCCCCCAGAACAAACTACCATATCCCTTCTGTTTAGTTCACTATTTTTTTTATATTTGTGCTCTTGGTTTGGGGGCCACACTCAGCAGTGCTCAGGGACCATGCTTGCTGGGGGTTGAACCCGAACTTCCTACACACTAAACATCTACTCTGGCCCTCTGACTTCTGACCTCTGGCGCTCTTTTGTAAATTTGGGTAGGGGTGCTGGGGGCTCCACAGCAGGGAGAGACAGAGAAAGATGGTCTCCGGTGGGGTCTCAGGTGGAATGAGACAGGAGCCCAGGCTGACACACAGTGGGTACTCACTGGCAGCCAGGAGACAGTTACCCTAAGGGACAGAAAACTCTTCAGAAAAGAGAGTAACACTCCTGTGCTCATTGCAGCGCCATTCATAGTAACCAAACTCTGGAAACAGCCCACTGTGCACAAACAGGTGACTGGGTAAAGAAACTGTAGTCCACAGGCACAGTGGACTATTACTCCTCCATAAGGAAGAAATGAAGTCACACAATTGGCAGCTACATGTATCCATCTGGAGAATATCCTGCTGAGTGAAGTTAGTGAGGAGAGGCACAGACACCAGCCAGGGCTTCCTCACGTGTGGTATATAAGCAACATAGTAAAGAAGCAGCATGGGTGTTGGAGAGATAGGACAGTAGGGAGGGCATTTGCCTGGCATGCAGCCGACCAGAGTTCAATCCCCGGCATCCCATATGGTCCCCTGAGCACCACCAGGAGTCATTCCTGAGCATAGAGCCAGGAGTAACCCTAAGCATCACTGGGTTTGGCCCCAAAACAACAAAAGAAACAGCAAATACTCAAATGAAACAGAACCAGAACCGGAACTGGACTTTAATGGAAGCGTACCACTGTAGAGGGGATGGGCGAGATTAGAGGTGGGAACAGGGACAGTGGTGAAGGAAGCTGACACTGATGGAAGGTGTGTTGTTGAAATGTTTCGGGCACAAAACCCTGCCATCATCAACATTATGCATCATGGTGCCTACAGTACAGCAAAGCGAAGAGCAGCCCGGAGGAGGCACACTGGCGAGTCCCTGAGCAGAGAAGAGCACGTCCCCTGGGAGCAGGAAGAGCTCTGCCAGGAGGGCACAGAATCCCACTGTGGGCTGGAGCCACAGGACAGCAGGCAGGCGCTTGCCCTGCACACAGCGATGCCACCACGAGAGCCACGAGTAAGGCCTGGGCACCACCAGTGTGACCCAAACCAGTTAACAAGCGGACAATTCCAGCCTGGGATGGAGGATAAGGCGGGTGGGACAATCCTGAGGGCTCCTCATGGAGGTGGTGGCCGTGGGGGGTCCGAGGGCCTGGCTGACTGGGGTGCAGGATGAGGAGCTGGGGTCACACTGTGGAGAACCTTGAGCGAGCGTAGTTTAGGGAGAAGCTGGGAGGGGCCAGCCAGTCTCAGGGCAGAGACAGACTCCCCCATTCTCCTCTTCCTCTTCTGGGAATTCCCTCAAAGATAGGGGGCCACCTCGGGGAGCGCTGCAGTCCCCCCTCCCGTCCCTCACCCATTGACAAAATCTGGAAATGGGAACACTAAATAATTTATCAATATGTTAAGTAAGCCTGCTTCGAGCCTTGATCCCCGGGGAGCTGGCTGCTAATCCTCCCCTCATTCACCATCCTGCAGCCAGACATCATTAGGAGGGAAATCTCTCTCTCTTTTAAAAATCATGTCATTTAAATGGTTTGGGAGTGTTTGCGGCTTTGAATCATTCCCGCTGCAGCTCCCTCCCGTTAACGGGGATAATTAAGAATTGACTATGGTTGGCAAAAAGCGCTTCGGCGGCCAGCTTTCTCTTTGATTTCTCTAGTGTCCCCGACTTCCCTCCCCCGGGACCCCAGCCTTCTTTTCTTATCCCCCCCCACCACCAGCCTGGGGGTCCAGGTCTCCCGGTAGCCCCTCCCCCAGGTCTGCAACCTGTAAACACACTCAGGCCCATGGAAACCGCACCGAGTGGGGAAGCAGGAGGCCATTCACTTGGCCTATCCCACTGCCCCATTTCCTGCGGGCACATCGCCTGCCCGCCCTGGGCCCTGGGCCAGCGTGCTTGCTCGGCTGCCCTGGTCACCCCAGAATGGCATGGGCGCAGGTCCCAGGCCTGTCCCCCAGCTGGTCTTTCTTTCTCTCAAGAGCCACAGTCTCTGAGTGCCTCAGGCGGGATGAGTGTCTCTTCGGGCAGAAGGTCACTCAGGGCACTATCAGCCGAGAGGTCCCTAGGACTGTGGGGGTTCCTGGGCAGCAGAGAAGACCAGGGGGCTGCACCGGTCTGCTCCAGCCTAAACCTGCGGGGTGCTGTGGGGGGCTAGGGGCTCTTTCCTTCACTTCCACTGCATGTCTGAGTCACCTCGAGAATGTTCTCCTTTCTGGGGCGGGCGAGATGGAACAGCATGCAGGCTCCCGTCTGGCACACGGCGGCCAGAGTTTCAACCCGGGCACTACACGTGACCCCCTAGGCTCAGCCTGGCCATCCTTGAGCAAAGAGCCAGGAGAAAGCCCTGAGCATGGCTGTGTGCCTGTGTGTGTGCGCGCATGTGTGTGTATGTGTGTGTGTGTGTGTGTGTGTGTGTGTGTGTGTGTGTGTGTGTGTGTGTGAGAGAGAGAGAGAGAGAGAGAGAGAGAGAGAGAGAGAGAGTTCGTTCTTTCTGTCTCCATGTCATGCAATTCTAAATTCCTGGTTCTTGTTTTGATTTTGGTTTGGGGCCATACCAAGTGGTGCAGGGGCTCTCGGGCTCTCTGTCCTTAAGGGTCATTCCTGGCAGGGTTCGAGAGCAGCCGCGGTGCCTGTCACTGAACCCATCAGCCATGTGCACGGCAGCTGCCGTCCCCTGCACTGTCTCTCTAGCCAAGTCCTACATATTCTTCTCATAGTCCAACCAACATCTTCCTGACAGTCCAGTGAAGGTTCAGTGACATTTCCTCCACAATGCTGGGTTGTAGACACTGAGTGCCACCTCCTTCATACTGTAACTCTCATCAGAACAGCAACAAGCTATAACAGCACACAGGAAACCAAGCTCCATTGCTGGGAGATGCTCAAAAGAATTTGATCAGAAGTTCCAGAGAACAAGATGCTTCTAGACAGGCCACCAGAGCTCTCTCCCTCCACCTGGGAGTCTACGCCAGGAGCTGACCCTCAGAGAACTTGTTCTTAAAAGATCTTTGTTGTGGCTTTCTATATTGGCTTTATAAAATGATGAGGTGTATGTGTTAGGAGAGATGAGTGTTAAAAATCACCCATTTTGAGATTCTCTGCAAGTACCCCGCTGTCTCCAGCACCTCAGCAGTCACAGCCATAAGCCACCCCTGGCTGGCACCAGATAATCTCATCATCGGCCACCATGTCTTTCTCTCCCAGAAGGGAGCAACAGACCTCACCATAACCATGCCACTCTCCACAGACTCAGGCTGAGTCTCACCCATGAGTGAGCCTTTTCCTCGACTGTGTGGCCACAAATGTGGCCACATAACACTCCATAGGACATACCCTACCCATACTCCAAGAATACCGCACCACATTTAATGGGATTCAAAATAGAAGGCAACCAACCTTAGAGGGAAATACTATATTATTTCGGTTCTGCATTGGGGCAGAAATGGGATTCGGGATGGAAACACCTGAAATATGGTGGTGGGAAGGTGTAATGGTAGTGGGGTTGGTGTTTGACTATTAAATGTAATAAAATATTGTGAACTACTTTATAAAATGTAAATAAATAAATAATCACCTTTTTCACACATAACCTTTCAGTGCCTGTATGGCAAACTACAGTGCCTAAAAGGAGAGAGTGCAAGAGAGAGAAGACAAGTGTCTGTCATAGAGTCGGGCTGGGGGCGGGGGGAAACTGGGGTCATTGGTGGTGGGAAATGTACACTGGTGAAGGGACGGGTGCTGGAACATTGTATGACTGAGACTCAATCATGAACAGCTCGGGAACTGTACCTCACTGTGATCCAGTAAAAAGGCAGGGGAGAAGCCATCGTCCTGTCACCATTGAGCACCCTCCCCAGGGAGCTATACTTTGAGGTGACTCAACTCTTTAGCATCTCCTCCGAGAACTTGGATCCCTGCTCCAGGGACCGCCCAAACACTGAGACATTTGTCTCCAGGGAGCCTGTTGCCCAGGTGCTGCCAAACACTTATGAGGATCCAGCACGTGGCCGAGCTGGGCAGAGGGAGCAGGGCTGAGTCCTATTCTGGCTTACTGTGGCGCCTGAGCCCCGGAGGGGGCTCACAGGCTTCCTGACCCTGCAGATTACTGGTGCTGCCCAGTAAGCAGCAGGTTAGACCTGGTCCCCAGAGCCAGGCCGCTCCATGCTGGCAGCGAGGAGCCCAGTGCGTCTCCATCCCTGCTGCTCTGAGGCAGGCGCGCATCAGCAGGCCTTGGCCCTGCATGAAGGGTTAGTAAAACAGCAGCCGGCAAGGCTGGGAGAAGCCTCCATGTCCAGCTGACACTTTCCCTGTAACTCACCAAACCATCCCCACTCTCCCTCCTTGGCTGTCTCCCCAAGTGCCCTCTCCTAGGCTTATCCCCAGAGGGTCATCTTCCACTCTTAGACATGCAGAGGAGGCAGGGGGCAAAGGTCCAGAATGGGCCCTTCCCTTGGGTCAGCCTGCCCTCCCAGCCTCCATCCCCACAGCCAATGGCGCAGCAGACTTGGAGGAACTCCCAAACGCCATTATGGTCAGAGGACCTGAGAGATGGTACAGGGGTAAGATGACGGCATGGCACGCAAATGACCCTGGTTCAATTCCTGGCACTGCATATGATCTTCTGAACATATGTGACCCCTAAACACAGAGCCAGGAGGAAGCCCTGAACACAGTGGGGTGGGTCTCCAAACAGAAAGAAAACTCCATGGTGGTCAGTGACTCATTGTTGGGAGCAGTCTTGGTTTACCATTAAAATTCTCTCTTTTTTGGGGGGGTGGAGTTCACACATAGCAGTGCTCAGGGCTTACTACTCCTGGAGCTCAGGGGAGACATCGGGGGTACAGGGGACCAAGCCTGGACCAGCAGCAGGCAAGGCAGATGTCCTCTCCACAGGACTGTCACTCCAGCACCAGCTTTGGTTCTGAGGGGAGGAGCACCCCCAAAGAGCTGGGGGCCCAGGGCCAGACTTGGGGGTGCTCTAGGGATCAGCTGGTGCTGGGGACAGCACCTTTGAGCCCCCTCCCCAGTCTCTAAGCTGCTCTTTGTCCCTTGTTTGTTGAGCCTGACAACCTGTCCAGGCGTCCACGTCCATGTTGGGGCCCTGTTTGAGCCCATGTGTCCCTCTCTGGCCCCCTGCTCCAACCAATGGCCACAGTGGAATTCTGGACACATTTGCATTTTTCTTTTGAATAACAGCAAAGGAAGCTACAGAGGAGGAAAGAGAAAGGTAGAATTTATTCTAAACCTGTTCAACATGGGGATTCCTCAGGGACAAGACTGAGAACATGAAGGCTCACATTTTCACAAAACACTTAAGGGGGAAAAAGCCATTTCCAAGTTTGATCCCAAGGACTTCTTTGAAATATTTATTTCAACTACATATCTGTGTTCTAAAACTTTTTTAGAACAAATAAGGTGTTTTGGATGGAGTATTTTAATGTTCCCAAATCCTTTCTAAAAACTCTGCAATAAGGGTTTATGTTAAACAAGTTACATCAATCTTTTTGTCCGCATATAATGATGCACCTAGTTTGACATTCCTTTCTAAATGACCTATAGAAAAATCAATTGTTCCTGGGAATTCAAGTACTTTTCCACTTACAAGTACAGGGGAAAATAAAATAAATTACTTTAATCAAGTCTGGGAAAATCTTGTCCTTACAACTCAAGCTGTGCTCATAGCTCTGGCAGGAGGATCTGGAGCTGACCTTTGGAGGGATGGGGGTGCTTCACAGCGTGTAACAGATCCTCAGAAAACATCCAGCCACTCAGAGCTGCAACAGCAGGCATTTAGGGAGTTAGGTGGACAAGAAGTGGGGGTCTCCCCAGGCTAATCTCCAACATGGCGACCATGTCATCATGTGCTTCCCATCTGTCCCCCATAGCTCTCACTGCACCGAAACAGCCACATTTGGGAAACATGATAAAAAGCAAAAATAAATCACACGTGAAAAAGGTGAGAAACCATCTCAGTGGCGACAGACCTTCTGTTTTCGACTCAGGGAAGACGATGAAAGTGAAGTCTTGGAAGCATCTAAAGCAGGTCTAGGTGACGGCTCAGAGGATGCAGCTGGTTAGAAAGAAGTTCTTTAGGGCCGATTGTGTTCAGTGAATTTACAGGTAGGCTTCCCTCTCCTTTCTTTCCACAGAAGATAAGTGCTTTTCTGTTCCTCGCCAGTGCTCAGTCCAGGAAACAGAACACATCCTTTGTCTTCCTTTAAGTGGGTTGTAGATGGATTCGGCTGTTCAAGGCTTTGCCTACTTCTTACAGACTCTCAGCAGAGGGGCTGTCAGGCATCTGGCTTTGTAATAGGACACTGAGAATTATTAGCAGAATAAACCACAACGTGCAGTTTGCTAGGCCCCACCAGCTCGCTTCATTGTTAGAAAATCAATTATGTACAACCATTTTGATGTTTTGAAACAAAGACACATCAGATCTTGTGAAAATCAGCAAAAATGAGTTTTAGGCATGTGTGTATGTTTTCTTTTTACTCTTTGAAAAAACTATCTTTCTCTGTTCCTCCCGACTTTCTGAGAATGTCCAAATCCGAGATAAAATACTGATGCTCTCCAGAAGGCAGAAGGCATGGCAGGATGGGGACTGGAGGAGGGGGCAGGCTCCAGACAGGCTCATGTATGCAAACATGTGCTTGTGTGTGTGTGTGTGTGTGTGTGTGTGTGTGTGCGCGCGCACAGTGTTGGCCCTCTTCCCACCCATCCTACAGCACAGATGGGTAGTAGAAAGGAAACTAGGAACACACACACACACACACACACATATACACGTACACACGCACTCGCACACGCACATGCATGCACACATGCATGCATATATCCATCCACATAGTCAGGAAAAAACTTCCCAGAGGTTAACCCTGGAAACTTGGATCATTGTGGTGCCCTCTCCTCAGAAGAGATTTGCAATTCTCTCCCAAACTTTTCAGTACTTTCCATGAGAATGGGGATGTTCCTGCATAAAACATGAGTTTGCCAGGGCCTGAGGGAGCAGGCCTGGGGGCGGGAGCTGCCTCCGGTTTGGGGGAGCCTGGGGCTGTTGTGGGGAGTGGGTAAGTAAGGCGGACTGAGCCATGGGGGAGGGGGAGCCTGTTTTCTCAGGCTGCATTTCTCAGAGGCTCCTTGGAGACCAGAGAAAGGCCTAGAAAGGTCTGGGCAGGGGCCAGCTGTGCTCAGAACCCGGGCAAAGTGGACTACAGGACCTGACCCGGTGGAGTGTACTGGGGGTCTCTGGACCTCCGGGAGTGTCTGCTGCTGGGAAGGAGGGGATTGCAGCCAGAGGAAAAGCCTGGTCGGGTGAAAGCAGGAGGAAGAGGAGGAAGAAGGGGCATCGCAGCCAGGGCTTACAGGCCCTGCCTGGCTCCCTGGTGCTCCGGGCAGGGACAAAGGGCCCATTTGTTCTAGTGTCATCCTGAACCCAGACCACTGCCAGACCTTTTCCATGTGTTTTTGTGAATGACTGCAGGTGGTCAGACAGGATTCTTAGCCTGTCATCAGCACCCCAGCGAGCAGGATTTAGGGGTCTGCAAGAGGTCTCCTCTCAGGCAAACTGGTTATTAGTATTGCTGCATTCACTCAGGCTGCAGGCTGAATGGCAGCAGCGGGAGAGAGATGTTAGGGCGTTTGCTCCTCCCTGGAAGGGGGATAATAACATGCCTGGGCAGGGCCCCCACAGGCTCTGAAAGGGCAGGATCAGGGAGTGGGGTCTGAACAGAACATCCGTGGGATGCATTGTATCTGGGGGTCAGACCAGAGCATCCATGGGGTGCACAGTGCATCCATGCCTCGCACTGTTCAAAGGTTTCCCCCACTTCAGGCTGCCCGCAGGTGGCTTTTCTGGAAGAGACCAGGTGGACACTTGCTCTGGGTCCATGGGCAGTTTTGGGTAGCTGATGACACCCTGATGTTTGGCTGAAGCCAAATGGTGCTGGAAAATTTTTGAAAATCACTAGGGATGAGCCCTCAAACTGCCATAGGAAGGCTCCAATTCAAGCTACAACATGTGTTTGACAGGAACTGTGGCATCTTCATCTGTGGCCTGGGTCACAGATTCGAGAGGGCGGCGCACTTCTAACACATTCTCCTGAGATGCTGCTCTCCTAAAACCCAGAGGGGAAGCAACTCTGACAGACTCAACTCCCCGACTCAGGGCCCTGGGCCTTAGCAGCTTTTCTTGTGCATGTGTCCAGTTTCCAGACTGCTCCCCGTCTGCTGGTGGAATGAGACGCCATGAGTTAGGGTCACAGCTGAGGTGCCCGTGGTGGGGGTGGGGGATGGGGTGGCCCTGGCTTCTCCTTCTAACTCACCCCATGGGGGTGCATGCACGGGCCTACACTCTCTGTGGAAGCACATGGGGACCCCTCTGTCCCTCTCCACAATGGGGAGTCTCATGTCTCCAACCCCAGCCTGGCCCCGTCCAAGACTCCTGTGTGCCTGTCCAGGCCAGCCAGTGGACGAATGGGCGGTGTCCCAGGGACCCCAAACCTCAGGGCCGAGGGGCACTAGGACAGACCCCACAGCTGCCCGTTGGAGGAGACATCCAGCCCCTCCTCAGGCGCCTCTAGACTGGCTTCCAAGGGTCCCAGAGATGGGAAAAGGGGATGGTCACAAGTCCCAAGTGAGGACAGGTGCTTGGGCCCTTGACACACGGAGGAGCGGGTGTCGGATTCCCCACGTACCCCAACACTGCTGGGTGTAACCCTGGTGGCCCAGTGGTCCGGGCCTGGGGTTGGGCGGGCAAAGCAGCCTTCTCAGGCCTCACAGAACCATCGGCCTGCTTGGCTGAGTGCCCTGAGCACACAAACCCACACGATGTACAGTGGCCTGTTGGGGTGGCCGAGGATCCCAGACAGCGGCACCCCTGCCACCCCACCTGTTAGCGGTGCCGTAATCCCAGCTGTCAGAGTCCAGCATCATTAGGAGATGGTGTCTCCTCCTGGGTGCACACAGGACACTTCAAAGCCCAGCGGATGCGGTGAGGCAGTGCTTTCTCCCTGCCAGCCCGGCTCAGGATGAGGCTCCCTGGGGTCCCTTCTGAGCTGGGAGGGGGGACTGCTTCCACGCGCAAGGGCGACTTGGAGTGGAGTACAGGGGCGGCGCGGGGAGGATAGCCAGGCTGCCAGCCTCAGCCAACTCCTTATCTACACCCCTAACTCTCAGAAACGAGATCCATGGCACACACACACACACCACCACCACCACCACCACACCACACCACACCACACCACACCACACCACACCACACCACCTCCCATCTATATTATGAGTTTGCAGAGATGTAGGCAGTTAAACCTCCTTCATGAAGCCCTCCAGGATTACCCTTGCTGAGAAAAAATTTAGGAGCCCTGAAGCAAGGACCTTCTTGCTTTCCTTCTTTTTCTTGGTCCAGGAGAGGATGTTGGTCACACTGTGAGCTTGCCCGGGGAAGGTCTCGAACTTCACTCACTCATGGGGCAAAACACAGAAAGAGGCAATTCGAGCCTGCCTGGGGCAGAGAGCCTCCAGCCTGCATGCCACTGGGTTCTGGGGACATGTCGTCGGGACAAGACTGGAGCCTGTGGCTGCAGGATTTCCTTCCCAAGCAGGAGGCCCCTCCCAAGAGAAAGACCTGGAGGTCGGGGCTGGCAGGAGTCCCCGCTGGGATGCATGGGGACCCGTGTCCAGGGGCGCCCACCCAGTGCATGCTGGGGCCAGAGTGGCCACCGGGTCCCGGCCACGAGAAGCCTAGCAGCTGCCCGAGACAGGAGGCGAGAAGAGTGGCCGGAGCAGCGTCACCAAAACCAGCATTTCTCAGCGGGCAAGCTGCCTGTGCGAAACAACAGGTGACATCGGAGAGGTTTGGGGCTGTCACAAATGAGAGTGCTGCAAGGCCCGGAGACATCCCCCACCTCCGCCAGTCAGCTCTGGGGTGCGGCTTCAGAAGCCTGCCCAAACACAGCCACTTCCCTGCTGCAGAGCAGGTCAGACCTGGGATCAGAACCAAGCTTGCCAGTCCAGGCCTGGGACACACAGGGAGAGGGGGCTGCCGAACTGCCTCCCCCTGACCCGCTGAGGGTTGGAGATGCTCCCCAAGGGCACCACAGAAGCCACTGTGTCCGAACAGGCCGACTGCCTCCAAGTCACACACACATCAGCAAGCAAAGACCACACGGATACAGGGGACCCAGTGACCTGATCCTGGACGCACCTGGAACGGGAGGAATACAGGCACATTCTGGAGCTGGAGCAACAATACAGGACGAGGCGCTGGCCTGGCATGAGCCTGAGGCTGGGTCATTTCCTGGTACCACATATGGTCCTTGAGCCCCGCCAGGAATGATCCCTGGGCACAGGGTCAGGAGTAAGCCTGAGCACCACCACGGCCCAAAAACCAAAGAAGAAAAAGAAACCACTAAGGGTCCAGGTAGAAGGACAGGAAAGGTGACCCAGCTCCAGGGGCAGCCCAAGTGAAGCGACCTTCATCATTGAAGGTGACAGTGGGCGAGGACAGGGCTATCACCCTGGGCAATCCCCAGTCTCGTCCTGTGCCATGCCACAGCGTGCCCCAGGGCATGAGTTCCAGCCCCTTCCCTGGAAGGGAAGCCAGGAGCCTCCGAAGCCAGCAGAAGGACTGAGGCCAGGGAGGAGGGGGCTGGTGCAGGCACATGGCGGGAGCAAAGGGCAAACCCAGCGTGGCACCCTTAGCGCAGGGTGCGAGTGGCACCCCTCCTGCCCCTGTCTACTGCAACTCCTGAGAATCGAGCATCTCAGAGCTGCCCCCCAACACACTCCCACACTCTTAGCACCCCCCATCACTTTTTTTTGGCTCTGGGAATACACAGGGGATACTCCTGGTTCTGCACTCAGGGATCAGTCCTGACAGTGCTCAGGGGACCACATGGATGCCGGGGATCAAGTCTGGGTCAGCCACATGCAGGCCAAACACTCTACCCACTGTCCAAGCACTGCAGCCCCACTGCAGCCCATCTTTATCCCTAGGAGGGCAGCTCTCCAGCCTCCCAGGATCCCCCCACTCTTGGCAGAAACACCTGCAGCACCCTGTCCTGACATGGCCCCCTCTCTCTGTGGCCGCCCCACTCCCTAGGTCTCCCTCCCAACCTGGCCGCTGGACGGGAATGGACATCTGTCTGGAAAGTTATGATCCACAAGTCTGCTATGAGCACATGGAGCCCCTTACACCATTCTGGGGAGGCCCCGTGTCTGCCCCCGGTCCCTTGGCACTGTACCCCCAGCCTCAGCACCGGGGCCCAGCTCCCGCTGCTGCCAGGTATCCCTTGGGCAACCCAGGCGAAAGCTTCAGGGGACCATCAGGCCCAGGCGAGAGTTTCAGGGACCATCACGGCCCAGAAAAGAGCTCCAGGGACCATCACGGCCCAGAAAAGAGCTCCAGGGACCATCGGGTCCAGGTGCAAGGGCTCCTTGATTAATTCTGAAGGCAACATCTGAACGGTTTGGGCCATGTAGCAGCAAAGGATAGGGTTAATGTTTTGCTAACTTGCTTGATTGCTTTCTGTAACTTGCTAACTTTCTTGATCAATCTCTGTAAAATAATGCCTTGCAGTATGATCTAAGCTACACAACACAAGGACCTGTTTCAGGAAATGAAACTGACCAGACGCCTGGTAATGTCCAAGAAAGACATGGTCATACCCCCCCTTGATCCTGAAAAATAAGGATGTTGATCACAGTGACCTGGGAAAAATGAAAACGTTGATCAAAGTAACCTTGGAAAAATGAGAAAAATGAGAATAATGATCAAAGTAATCTTATTTACTAAGGTGTATAAAAAGAGCCTGAACTCTGTATACGGGGCTCTCTTTCTCTCTCTCTAACCCTCCTCTGCGTAGGAGTGAGAGCTGAGTGAGAGCCCCAGCATGCTGGTCTGAATAAATCCCCTTGCTGTTGCAGAAAGAGTTGTCTCGGCCTGTTCCTCCGAGCCTCCCGTGGGCAGAGATCTGCCCCACCCTAACACATCTTGGAGGCTCGGCACTCAGCGGGTTCAGGCCCAAGTAAGACTTCAAAACCAATGAACACCAAGGTCTGGAGTGAAGGCTCAGTCTCTGAGATGCAAATTGTCCTTATGGACATTGGTGGCTCAGGGAGAAGCCCCAGGGCTGGGCCCAGACTTTGCATGCAGGAAGCCTGGGTTTGACTCTGGCATGTTCTCCACACCCAGCCCCAGCCCTGCCACCCAGCACTGCCCTGGGAATAGTTCTCAAGCACTATTTTGTGACCAAGTGTGGCCACAAAAAACCTGTGGCAATGTTTTATTTTTGTTTGTTTGTTTGTTTTTTTGGTTTTTGGGTCATACCAGCGATGCACAGGGGTTACTCCCCTGTGCATCAGGAACCATTCCTGGCGGTGCTCGGGGGACCATATGGGATGCTGGGAATCGAACCCAGGTTGGCCGAGTGCAAGGCAAATGCCCTACCTGCTGTGCTATCACTCCAGCCCAAACCTGTGGTAATGTTAATATCTACTTCCTACAGTTCTAGGGGTCACGGGACAGAACATGTAAGGCTCCCCACAGTGAGGCCCTGCCCAGGCCCCCACGCAGCACACTCTGGACCTCAGCTTTCTGTTTGCTGTCGGATCCTGAGAGGTTGAGGTGGGGAGTCCTTCAGTGGGAAAGCATCCCCAGGGAGATGCTTTCGGGAGGAAGGCCCAGCTTTAAGCTGAGAGGGGCTTCTAGGAGAAACAAAGCCAGAGGGTCTGGAGAGATAGTACAGCAGGACTATCGAACACTTGCCATGTTCGATTCCCGGCATCCCCTATGGCCCCCTGTGCACCACCAGGAGTGATTCCCAAGTGCAAAGACAGGAGTATCCCCCGAGCATTGCCAGGTGTGGCCCAAAAAACAAAATAATGATGATAGGGGCTGGAACGATAGCACAGTGGGTAAGGTATTTACCTTGCATGTGGCTGACCCGAGTTCAATTCCCAGCATCCCATATGGTCCCCTGAGCACTGCCAGGAGTAACTTCTGCATGCATGAACCAGGAGTAACCCCTGTGCATCACTGCATGTGACCCAAAAAGCAAATAAATAAATAAATAAATAAAATAATGCTAATAATAATAATAATAATAAATCTAGAAGTGAAGCCAGAATGTGGAGAGGAGAGGCTGCAGGGCAGGTGCTGTCTACTGAGGGGGCAGATCAGGGAGCAGGGCCATCCTCACTGCAGACTGGACCACAGCCAGGCCTGGAGCACATTGGAAGAGGACAGGGCAGTGGGCAGAGAGAGGGCCTTGTCCAAAAGAAATGATAATCTGGGTTTTCTGGCACGGAATCCAGGTGGCAGGAGGGAGTGGTTGGATCAGCCATGACAATCAGCAGCCCAGATGGATAAACTCAAGCCCAACCAAAGAGTCAGGTTTCCCCAGAAACAGAAGGGGAAGGAGATGGAGTGATCTGTGGTCTGCCACAAAACCCTCAAAAGCCACTGACGCCCCGAGAATCTGGCATGGAGACAGCCCTCTGGTGAAGAGGCTGCAGTCGCCATAGCAGGTTGTTTCGCACCCGGCTCCGTTTGGTCAGTGCTGTGCGTGGCTGACATGCCCTGCATAGGAGAAATGAGGACATGACGGCACGGATGGCCCCGGGACGGAGACGGGGAGGGAAGCCTGACGCAGGCTGGCACCACCAGAGCCAGTCAGGACCATGGAGAGATCCTGCCCAACCCAGCAGGCCTGTCCTGCCAATAGCGGTGGGGACCCTGGCCCTCTCCGGCTCTCTGTATCTTTGAAATCAGACACATTTGTCATCTCCAAACTGGTCTCATTTTTCCATCAGCAGCAGAAGTGGTCTTCAACCAAAGCATGACGGAGAACATCTATAGCTACATCAGCCAGGAGCAGATACAGGTGAGTGGCCAGGCCCCGGCCCCCAGCCTCTCAGCAGCCCTCCAGCTAGGGAGGAGACCCGCAGCCCCTGGAAACTAGCCCTGTCTACGGCTGAGTGTCTGTCTCCTCTTCACCAGCAAGATGGTTTTAGAAGGGGGGATGTTTTGGGCCACTCCCAGCGGTGCTCAGAAATCCCTCCTGGAAGGGCTCGGGGACTGTGTGGCGCTGGGTCAACTGTGTCTCCCTGCTGCACTGTCCCTCTGGTGCCTGACTCCGAGACCTTGTATCCCAGGGGGAGCAGAGGGAGACACCGGCTGGACGGCACCAGCTGGAGGGCCTGGCAGGGAGGGTTCCCAGGGAGGGAGCAGGTCGCCGCCCTCCCAGCACCTGTTGCAGACAGAGGCTGCTGATGGCGGCACTGGGGCTCCACACGGCAGGAGGGGGGCCTGAGGGGGCCCAGGCTGCGGTGACAAATGGAGTGTGTGGCGGGCCAGATGGATGCTCTGCCTTTGGCACTGTGGCTTGGGGAAGCACTGGGTGGCTTTTCATCCCTGGGCTCTTGCAGGCTCCCTCTCTCACAGCCAGATCATAAATCTCAGCCGCCAGGGGAGCTGGCTGCCCGACCCCGGCCTGCACTCCTGGCCTGGCTCTGCCTCATGCCCGGAGACCATCCAAGCACGAGCAGACGTGGAGCCAGGCCCTCGAGAGTGGAAGGGCAGGCTGGCTTGGACTTTCCAGAATCTTCTCTCTCCAACTGTGCCTTTTGAATCCTTTCCACCTCCTGTCCAAGCCTCTGCCACGAGTCCTTCTGTTGTCGCTGCCACTGCCACGCTGTCTGGGGCTCACGTCCAGCAGAGTGAGTCAGCTGCGTGGAGGCACCCAGGGCCCCAGGTGCAGTGGCTGCAACCAGCGCCCCCCACAGGCCAGGCAGACTGTGCCACTGAGTCACATCCTGAGCTCGGCCAAGAGCTTCGCCAGACTCCCCTCACATGAACCTCCTCAGCCCTTCCAGAGTGTTCTGTTCATTTTTGTTTTAAGTTTTTGGGCACACCCAATTTTTTGTTTTTGTTTTTTGTTTGGGGTGGCTGACTCCTGGCTCTGTGCTCAGGGATCACTCCTGGCAGGGTTCAGGGGACTGTGTGCGGTGCCAGGGATTGAAGCAGGACTGGTGAGTGTGAGACAGGCGCCCTGTCTACTGTACCACCTCTCCAGCCCGCAGAGCTTGGAGTCTGATGAGACTGGACCAGATCCATGAGTCCTGATGGAGCTGCCCGCCAGGGAAGCTACAGCACCCGGGGGTAGTGGCTGACAGAGGTTCCCCAGGGGTCAGCCCCCACAGTCTTGGGAGGGAACCCCACGCCCTCGCTCTGCCCACTCAGGGCCAGCAAGGCTGAGAGGAGACCTCTGCCTGCTTCCTGAGGCTCCTGTGGGCTCCATGCTTTACCCTCCCCCACTGGGGGCTGCCAGCTGGGGCTTCGAGGGTGGACTCCGAGGCCTGGACCCCCAGGTGCAACAAGCCTGCTGTGCTCTGAGCATCTCTCACTGCACCTCCTCAGCCTCCCACGTGCCCCGTCCTGCCCTCTCCCCACCTCCACTTCCTGGCATCTCCTCAGAGCCTCGCTCTGGCCCACCCCCACCAGATCTCCACTTAAGGCCCCCCAGGGAGAGCAGGCTGGGCCTCTGGACCACTTCGGCCCCTTCCCTGGGTCCCCCAGGCCTCTGCCCTCTGGCTCTGCCAGAACCCGTGGGTGGCAGCAGGCGAGGTAATGGATTTCTGAAGTCATCCTGATTTTATTACTTGGAGCATTTCTAGGGCAGGACCCAGACATGCGGCCACTCCCCCTCCCTCCCTCTGCAGCGCCATGCAGCATCTCTGCAATGCTGGTGCTCCAGGCGGAGCACAGCTGGGAAAGGTCAGGGTGCTGGGCTCCAAGCCACCCGCAGCACGCCGGGTGTGAGAGCTGCTCTGCTCCCATGCCCCACGTGGCCCTCCGCACAGCCCCCGGAGCCTCCATTCTAGTCCCAACAGTAGCATGGCGGCGTCTCCCCCACAGATGTGACCACGGTGCCCAGCAAGGGCGGACCCTGTGTGCCACGCACAGTCGTGTGCCAGCTCTGAGCAGCCAAGGCCACAGTCTGTCAAGAAGCCCCCAAGCTCCATGCTAGTGAGGCCCCGCGGTCCCCAGCACCTGAACTCTTTTTGAGCCCTAGCACTAAACCACGAGCCCATCTGGGGAGCCCCCACAAAGGGAGCCTCTCCCCCCACCCCCTGCCCACCAGCCTGATCTTCCTCAGGCTGGGAGAGGTGGGCCCAGCGGGCAGGAGAAAGCAGGGGGCAGGAAGAACAGAGCTCAGGGAGGCTCTGCTCTGGGTCTGGGTTTGGGGGGTGGGGGTGCACCTAGCAGTGCTCAGGGGCTGCTCCCGGCCTTGCAGGGGGCTGGGGTGTGGACTGCATGAGTGCCAGGGGTGCTGCGCAGCCACATGACCATCTTCTGGTTTTGTTAATTTTCTGTTCAGAGCCACCTCAGCGGTGCTCGGGCCTGACTCCTTGCTCTGCACTCAGGGCCTGGCTGGGAGCGGGAGACCACAGTGAAGCGGCTATACTGCACAACACGGCCCCACGGCCTTAACCTCTACATTCTCTCAGCTCTGCTCTGATCCTTCAGCCTCTCGGCTCGAGTCACCCCCGAGTCTCTGCAGCTAAACAGGAGAGAGAGAAGCCCAGGCCTGTCGATGCCCCTGGCAAGAGAGGATTAAGGGACAGAAACTAAACAGATGAGAGTGTGCCTGGAATGGGGCAAGGACAGGACAGTGGCCAGCATCTTCCTCCACACTCTTCCCTTGAGCCCGCCCTGCAGGTCTCACCTGCTTCCGGCCGAGCCCACCTGCCTGCTCTGGTGCGTGGCTTGGTTCCTGGCTCCCAGCCTCCCCGGAGCCCCCAGAAAGGAGCTTGGGACTCAGCTCCCTCTTCCCCGGAGGCTTCCACCACTTGCTGAAACCTGTTCTGGGGTGCAGGGGCTCAGCTCATTACCCGTGGAGAGCCTTCCTTCTGGAGCCCTCATTATCACCTAATTGTGTTCTCGCTAAAAACTCATTAATTGGCCATTCTAAAGCTGTCAGCACACTGGAATCGAATCCTAGGCTTTTAGAGTTGAAGAAGAACTTTGGCAAGACCGACATCCCTCTGTGAGAAGTGTGAGGCCCAGAAAGGTCAACTGGCTGCCCCCCGGGTCACACAGCAAAGAGACTGGCATGGTAGTAGGGCTAGAAAACTACCCATGGCATTCCAGTCTAGAGAGTCTTCTACCCCGTGTGTTCCCGTCATGCTTTCCCCGAAGAGCAGTCCCACGGGGAGGAATAACCCAGCTGGAAGAAAACATAAATGTGGAATACAGTAAAGTCAGTGAAAAAAGACATGCAGGGGTCCAGAGAGAAAGTACAATGGATAAGGTATCTGTCTTGCATGAGGCCAAACCCAGTTCCAATCCCCAGAGCACCACCAGGAGTGATCCTTGAGCACCGGGCCAGGAGTAAGCCCTGAGCACCACTGGGTGCCCCAAACAAACTAAAGGGCCACAGGGGACTTGGCTGCGGCTCATTGGCTAGCACCTGCCTGCAGCCTGAGCTCTGTTCAGCTGCAATTTTAGTCCTCTTGGCACAGCCCCCCACACGCGTGCAACCCTGGAAATAGCACCTCAGGTTCCCAACCAAGTGCATGATGCCGCAGTCCACCACAACCACAGCAGCAAAGAGAAGGGGAAATTATCAATGAGCTAATTTTTAAAATCCCACTGGAGGGACTTAGGGGGAGACAGCTCAAAGGGCGGGAGCACACGCTTGCTAGAGCCCAGGGCCTGCTCCCCAGCACTGCTCAGTCCCAAGAGAGAATGGTTGTGTCCAGACCCCAAAATAAAAAAACCCAAAGTAACAATAAACAAGCCAGTGAGGGTGATACTGTAACCATTTCAAGTGGTGATCAGCTGTGGCATGCTAACAATGGCCTGTTCCTTTGGGGAGGGGAAGGCAGCCATGTGCACCTCACCTCCCACCCCCCCCCCTCACGTGTGCATCCTCCCTGGAAGGAGAGCAGACACTAAGCACTGGCCTTGGTGCTGGGCTGCCCTGCAGAGCGCCCCCACAACAAGCCTGGAGACATGCTGATTCTCAGCCCCCTTCCTGGACATCCTGACTCGGAACCTCTGGACTGAGGGGCTTTGAAGGCTGGGCTTGGAGTGCCATAGGTGGAAAGAGATTCTGAACAAGAAACAGGAAGCTTGTTAGGGAGGAAAGGGGATGAGAGAAGCAGCAGCCATCCAGAATGATCCCTGGAGGGAGGCGGCTGGACTGAGAGGCAAAGCTGCGGGTGCGTGGTCCCTGCACCAGGGCTGGGTTATCCTTGTGGGGGCCACCAGCCAAGTATTCATGAGGCCAGTGGTTCTGCCTGAGGCCAGGTGCGGAGGCCCAGAGCAGTTGCAAAGCCCTGTCAGCACCAGCCCGGGCGCTCTGAGCACATGCATGATCTACTGGTGTACAGTGGAGGCTGCGGTGATTCCCCGCACTGCCCTCGCAGCAGGCGGCCTCAGGAGACCATCAAAGCCTGCACGGGGCCGAGTTTCTCATTTCCTGTTGCTGCTTTTGAGGGCTGGAATTCCCCTGTGTACTGCAGGGATGCGGGGTCCCTGGGCTCTGCCACCAAATGGGATCAAGGTTCCCCATGTCCCTTGACGACTGAAAACCACCCCACACTTCTGGACACCTGCGTGGTGGCAGGAAAAGTTCAGGGCCCCCAGAGAGGGCAGATGCACTCAGTTCCAGAGACACAGCCTCGCTCTGCAAGAGATGGTGCTGGAAACCACCAGGTCACGCAGTTAGTGTAACTGGTTGCTTTATGTTGTCTCCTCACCCCAGAGAAAACAGTCTCCAGACAAAATAGGCAATGGGATGGCAGAGAGCACCCCTGCAATCCCACCAGGAGGCTCCTCTTTACCCCTCACCTCTGCACAGACAAACAGGCAAGACAGCAGGGGTGTACACACACACACACACACACACACACACACACGGCCATAGCCAGAGACTAAGGAAAGCTGAGGGACAGGGACCCCTGGGCACAGCGAACCACCTACTGGACCTGAACCATGGGGGTCAAGAGATACAGCAGGCAAGGTACTAGCTTACACACAGCCAACCAGGGTTTAGTCTCTGACATCATATATGTCCCTTGAGCACCACTAGGTATAACCCCAAAACTCAAAGAAAAAGAGGGCAGCGAGAAAGACCAGTGTATGAGCACAAACCACAGACCTTGGAGAAGAAACTCTCCTCACCCACCACATTTACTATTATTTTCTTGTGTGTGTGGTACCAGAGATTGAGCTCAGGGCCCCACACATGCATGTGCTCTGACACAACAATTTTTTAACACTGACTGGGGGCAGCAGAAATCTCAGAGTTTCAGCAAACGGGCAGGGAGAGCCCTCTGTCCTGGATCCTGAAAGCCCCCTCGTCCTTGTGGTTGGAGGCAAGCAGCCAGCAGGCCTTTCTCTCCTACACCCCGAGGAGCTAGCTCAGAGAACAGCATCACTGGGCCTGGACACTAAGCCACCCTGCCCCGAGAGCAGGGCCAACAGCACCGGGAGTGACCCCCAGCTTCCCTGAGCTCTGCTTAAGAATGTTGTCCCTCCCAAACACATGAAAAAGAAACCAAGCTCTCATAGAATTCAGTACCCTACCCTCAATCCATCCAGTTAATCTTTTGCCACCAATCGTCCCTTCAAAATCGCCAGGGACCGGAAAGCCAGCATGCCTCTGTAATATAGTACAGAATGCATGCAGGCAATGTAAGCTGACCTCACACCCACTCGGCCCTTTCAAAGCCCAGGTCTGACAAGTCGCCATTCAGCCTCACAGTGAGCGGCCTGGCAAGAGACAAGGAGCGAGCACAGATTATCTATAAAGGAGATCACTAAGAAGCAATGACACTGGCCCTGGCTCAAATGGGCAGCGTGCTCCCTTGAGAACTCAAACTTGGAAAGGTAAATGCTGGCTGCTGTGCGTAGCACGAGAGCTAGCAAGCCACAAAGCCCACCCTGCGTGAACACCACAGACACGGTGGCGTTCCAGAAACAACATCAACACAAGTGTTCTGTAGGAGAATTTCTAGGGGTGTTGGGAGAGAAGAAAGGGATCGCTCCAGTGCCGAAGGCACTGGAATCAGAAGGGGTGGGCAGCCAAGCACACCCAGCCCAGGCCCAGTGTGTTAAACCCAAGTGCAGGAAAATGCAGGGAGGGGATGGTGCAGGGGGCGGAGGGCAGTGGGCAGTGAGAGACGCAGGGCGTGAGTTCAGAGCACGGAGCTCTGCTGGGCCTGGTGGTGGGACTGGCTTCCTCCAAATGATGTTGTGAACCCAATGCATGGTTTCCAGCAGGCGCGCTCTGTTCTGCATACAGACACACAGGCAACGTGTTCCCCTAGAGGCTGACATCCTGCCGTGTTCCCAGACACCTCTGTGCAGATAGCCATCACGAGACGTGTCCAAAGCAAGAGACACCCAAGTTTCACAGTTCATTTTTAGCACAAAATTTGCAAGAGCAGACAAACACAGGCAGTTTTCCGAGCTTCCCATCGGCGGGAGCAACCCAATTTGAAGACTAAGCACCAATTAGTTAGGTGAGAAGCTCAAGCTGTGAATCCTGAAGAGCTTGAACCTGATGGCAAATTGCAATTCTTCAGGTGGCAGGGGGAGGTGGCAGCCGTTCCGACCCGGGGCCCTGACGGGCAGATGCTGATCATTATACCTTATTTATCTCTCTCAGCAAACGCGCAGCATCTGTGTCGGAGAAGGGCCCTTTTTCAAGCACACGGCTATTTATTCCAACTGAAAGAGCTTTGGTTGCCATTTCAGAGTAAAATTTGTTAAGAGCAAATTCTGAAAGAAAGCGTCTTGCCAATCCACTGACCTTCAGTTTTCTTATCTGTGAGAGGGCAGTGGTGATGCTGGCACTATGTCTGTGCTGAGATAAGGACGAGGTGGCACTGTGTACTCGGGAAAGCATAACACAAAAAATGACTAGCATCGAGTGTCTTTCCCATTCCAGTCCACCTGATAGGCAAAGAGCAACCAGCGCATGTAACTGACGACAGGGGGTAGAAAGCGCAGCCCAGACCCAGACATACTGTGAGTTCAAGCCAATGGAACGAGTTGTTGAATGTCCAGTGAGGGCAAGGCACTGTGAAAAGTATCAGGGATTTAAAGGTGAATGAGAAGCCATTGCTACCCACCTAGAAAAGCTCAGGAAGAAATAAGCCCCCAGATTCAAATTCAAACAGAGAACTACACTTCTGAGAGCCCAAAAGCAGAATAACAGTACTCTGTGAACACCGCAGACAGCCCCCAGAAACTCAATCACTGTTATTTCCCTCCTACATTTAGTATTCATCCCCTTCAGATGCTCTAGTTACAGGTAACCAAAACCTAGCTCAACACAAAAGGGTTTAAACAGTGGAAAGGTAATCATTTGCTTGAGAGGCGGTTTAGAGGCTTTACAAAATAATCCACTCATGGGTTCAGGAAAGAAGCTCAAAGGGCCAGAGTGCATGTGGGAACCCCAGCTTTGATCCCTGGTACCCCACGGTTCCCCAAGAACCATTAACCAAGAAAAAAGCAAAGGTCCACCCAATTCACAGTTCTTTTCTTCCTTCCTCCCCCTCTAATCCCTCCCCAACATCCCCAGATGTCAACTTTTCTTCCCCCACATGTTCTGGCTATCAGGAGTGAGAGGCTGTCTCACCGATATGGAGAGTGACTTCCTACAGTTCTTCATTGCTTATGAACAGGAAATATTGGACCAGAGCGATGGATTAGCAAGTACCCACTTGCTGTACCTTGGCCGACCCAGACTTGACACCTGGCACTGCAAATGGTCCCCCAAGCACTGCCAGGAGTGATCCCTGAGCACAGAGCCAGGGATAATCCCTGAGCACCTCTGGGTATGGCGCAAAAAAAAACAGAAAGAAAAAATAAAGTTAAAAGATTATGAAAAATATTTCTTGAAAATTCGCCGAGAACCTCTCTTCAAAATCCCTCACTCAGGATTCCTGCTTTAGGAGATCCCCACTGCACCCCTATAATCATGGGGGCCTCCCAGCCTTTCCCTTCCTTTCAGTTTCCCTAAATCAAGTCTTTTACTGAATTCAGCCACTTACTCTCTGGTTCTTTGCTTTCAATTTTGATTGCTTGAGGACAAGAACCTGAGCATCTGCACCTGCTACATTTGGCAAAAGGCCAGCCAGGAGCTTGCCATCTTCATCATCATCCTCTACAACCATCATCCATCACCAAACACCATCTGGGATGCCAGGGACTGAACCCAGGTCAGCAGCGTGCAAGGCAAAGGTCCTACCTTCTGTAATATCTCTCCAGCCCCTATTAGTTAAAGCTCTTAGTATGCCCTTGGGACATCAAGAGAGGCCAGATCTCTGCTTGTGTGACTTGGTTTTTAAAAAGCAGGGGTCCAAATAACACCGTTTATTGAGAGTCACCAGCACCGTGATGGCTCTGAGCATTGCCTCTCTGGGGCGCAGGTGCTGGCCCCATTCAGTTGGTCTCTTCTTTCCCTCCCAGTCCTTTCTCTCCCCATCCAGCCTGCCAGTGTGCAGCATTGCAGACCGCCTCAGCTTTTCCTGGCCGCGCCCCCCCACCCCATCTGCTCCCTACTCCCTCCTTCTACTGACTGGCTTGTCTGGTGGCTGCAATAAACGGGGCGTCCAGACAATTGACAATCTTGCCCAAGGCTACTCTCTGGGGGATCCAAAGCTCCCCTCTCCTTAAGTCTGTCTAGGGTGCTTAGTCACTGGCAAAAAAAAAAAAAAAAAAGAGGTCATTTTGCTCTCCTCCTCACTGTGAGTATGTTTTTCCTCTGCATCTTTCTTTCAGAGTATCCAGGAATAAAATGCAGGTACCCAGAAGGACAATTGAAGGGTGCTGAGGGAATTCCCTTGGGCATTCCTGAAATTCCCCCCACACACCCCCTCCACCACTGTACCTTCATGAGAAACCTCTAGTTAGGATGAGTAGAGACTCTTCCTTGGTCTCTCTCTTTTCCTCAGCCTGAATTACACTCTGGCCACGCAGAGCCACATGGTGCTCTGGGCCTCACTGACCATTTTTTTCTTTTTCCCACTACGCTGTTTACAGTCTACAGGTTATAGCAGGTGCCCTTTGTGCTAAAAACAGACAATGAAAGAAAAAACCCTCATTCAAAATGTGTGTGTCCGTGGATGACCCGCCCACCAAGCCGGAAGGTGTCTCTGATTGGCTAACCAGCTCTCCCTCTTAGGCTGAGCGCCCATTCCATGTCCATACTGATGGGGAGTGGGATGGATGAGAGGCAGGTTCAGGTGTCAAAAACCGAGTTATCCATTTCCCAAGACCATCTAATAAATGCAAATGAAGAGTGAAGACAAATTTGCTTTAGGCAGGTACATTGTATCTAGCAAGAAGGAACAACCGTTAGCAAAGAAGCACAACTAGAAAAAAAAATTAAAAGGCAGGCAGAAAAACTCTCAGTCCCAGGAGGCCATCTGGTATTAGCAAACTGCCCCCACCAGCCCCAGTGGACTACAGCCCAGTCTATTAATTAAAGTTCTTAACATGCCCTTGGGACGTCAGGGAAAGGTTATATCTATGCTCGTGTGACTGTTAAAAAAGCCAGGGATGCATGTAACAACGTTTACCGAGAGTCAGGGCCAATTCTCATTCAGGCTAGAGAAACCTGAAATTTGGGATGACCAGCGCCACCCCCGTCAGCCTCTGAGAGATGGGACTGAGTGCGCAGACTGCAAAGATGCTGCCTGCACAGCAGGATGCTGCTGATGGACATTGATCCCCACCCTCTCCCGAATGGGTGGCGGGTTTTCAATGCCAAACAAATGCCAAGTATTTGTATTATGATATTGCTCTTGTAGAACAAATATGCAGACTCCCCGCCCCACTTAGACTTGGCGAATCAGAACCCCAGGTGGGACCCAAACACTGTCTGTCCTTCGAGTTTCCCTAGCAAAGCACATGAGCAGCCAGACCTGTCTCAGGGGGCAAACTCTAATCGATGGGCAGGAAGAATCCTGTGACTGGTTTAACAGCTCGGCTCCCTTCCACACTTCAGGGAAGGCCGGCCGGAAATGCCAGAACCAGGGGCCGCCTCTGCGCTCCACCTCTCCTGACGAGCGGGAGCGGAGCGAACTCAGCTTACTCCCTGGATGCAGAATAGCCATGATGCCGGGACCCTCTGCACCTAAAGACTTTGATTCCAAAGATGTAACACATTCGGGCATCCAGCGCAGCATCCGATAGCGATGCACTGGGACACCGAACTGGGCTACAACTTTGTGCTGCCGGGGGTGGAATTTTTTTTCCTCCCCACCCTGTCTTCCTGCACGGAAAGCGGCAGGCTGGCGGCACCCATGTGGCAGGCGCCATCTTCTGTGACTCCAAACCCACAGGTATTTACTTTTGGGGCTCCCAGGAACTCATGGGAAGGGGGCGTAACCAGCACGCCCTCGGCCCAGATAAATCCGGAGCCGCTGAGCGCGAATCGGACACTCTGCGCCTAAAGACTTTGAATTCAGAGACTTCTTACAGCAATGCACTGGGACTGTGAGCTGGGCTATGTAATTTCTGGCAGAATTTTCCCTGGACTTTATACAGAAATCCAAAACCGCGCGGACGCAACTGCGTCCGCGCGACTTAACATTTATAATTGTCAGCAATGTGAAACGGTTCCATTTGAACAGGTCTGACTTGGGGGGGAAAATTCAAATAATAACAGTAAGTTAAATTTTTGTTGAAATATTGAAGGTTTTTAATGTAGCAGCCACCTCTGGACTGTGAACTAAGCAAAAGCCCCACGCTGGCCGACGCGGCGTGGCGTACACCATACTATGAGGCGCAGGAAGGGGGATGAGGGGGAAAAAGAAAAAAAAAAGGGAAAAGAAAAAAGGAAAAAAAAAATAGAGAGAGAGAGAGTTATGTACTTGTAGCAGTGGGGCTACATATCTCTTCACTTCCAGCAATGAAAAACTAATTATCAAATGTAGTAGGTCTGTCTCTCTTGGTTGGAAACTCCAACAACTATAGTGAGTTTTGTGTTGAATTATGGAATGTAATCAAGGTAAAGAAAAAATGAAGTGAAATTCATTAGTTATACAGTAGGGGGTAGGGGGTGGGGGCGGGGGGTATACTGGGGTTTCTGGTGGTGGAATATGGGCACTGGTGAAGGGATGGGTGTTTGAATATTGTATAACTGACATATAAACCTGAGAACTTTGTAACTTTCCACATGGTGATTTAATAAAAATTAAAAAAAAAAAAGAACAGCCATGATGCCCCCAGCCCCGCCACCTAGAGCCTGTCCGCCCCCTGCATGTGGCCAGCTCTGGCTCCATCCCAAGCATTGCCAGGACTAACTTCTTGAGCACAGAGCCAGGAGTACTCAATGAGCACCAGCGGGTGTGCCCCCTTCCGCAAAAAGAAATACCAACATGACAGACATGTTGAACAGAAGAAGAACAGAATCTCCCCAGCCAGAAGAACACTGTGGTCTCCCACCCGGCCCCACTGCTTCCCATCCCCTCCCACTCCTGCTCCAGCCCTGCCCCCGCCCCCTCCCCATCTCGTTTCAGAAACTGGCTGAGGGTGTAGGCAGGGGCATAGAACAGGGACTCAGGACTCCTTACTCACTGCAAGTAACCACCCCCACCCCCCGGGACCCTTGGGGTCTATCAGTTCACTTCGTTGTTGGTTTGATTTTCCAGGCAAAGAAGACAGCAACATCCTGACACACACACACCGCCCCCCAACTGCGTCATCAAGAAGATGTGGGTCCCTGAGCCTGTCCCACTGCCTGCGAGGTCACAAGGCACTCAGCTTCCCGGGCACTCCCCCCACCTCCCGAGTCCAAGGGCGTTCAGTGTCCAGCCACTCATTGCATGGTCAGGGGTCATGCTTGACTCCGAGCCTGTCTGCAGCCACCACAGAGCCGCACCTCTCTGCGCTGCTTCCCCAGGGAAGGGCTCATGCAGCCGATGGCCTATGGGCCCCAGCTGTGAGGGGGCGCTCATCCGGGGGTGGGCAAAGGGCTGCTGAGGTGGGCGGGCACAGACAGCACTGAGCAGAATGAGCAGAGGGGACTGGGGAGGGGGCAGCGCCTCACAGGCCAGGACCACAACACTAAAGCAGGTCAGTGGTGGAAGAGAAATGCCCCCTCACAACCTGTTCCAATACCCCTCGCTCAGTCTCTGATCAAAAGCTGCCCCTCCCTCGTTGATTAGACAGTAACTCTCTCTCCCTCCTTCTCTCTCTCTCTCTCTCTCTCTCTCTCTCTCTCTCTCTCTGTGTGTGTGTGTGTGTGTGTGTGTGTGTGTGTAGACAGGTAACTTTTTAAATGGCTCTAGCCCTGAAGAGAAAGGCTGTTATTAAAGCTTTTCCATGCCAATTTAAATAAAATATTGAACACATCCAACCTTTAAACTGAACAGAATAGCCCATTTGGTTAACAGCCCTCTTGGGTGATTGCTCGCCTTAGCGGGCACTGCACGGAACAGAAGGGAAGGCTGACAACAACGGGAGGCCCGCCGCTCCGAGGGCAGGCTGGGAAGGCCAAGCTCTGGCGCACTCCTCCTCCCTCTGCGTCCCATTGCAGGCTTTCTGAAAGCGCTTCCACTCTGAGCCCTTTTGGCTTGAGGAATTTCTGCCTGAGCCCAGATACAGCTACATAAAACAGGCACACAGGCCAGAGAGACAGTGTAGTGGGAGAATGCTTGCCTTGCATGCAGCTGACCCTGGTTTGACCCCTGACATCCCATATGGTCCCCGAGCAGTACCAAGAGTGATTCCTAAGCACAAGAGTCAGCCCTGAACAACGACAGGTGTGGCTCCAAGACCAAAATGATACAGATAAATGAATAAAACATTAACTGGTAATAATTCCTAAAGAAATTTATTTTAAAACAAATGTTTAGGGGCCAGAGAGAGAGAGAGTGTGTGTGCAGTGGGTAAGGCATTTGCCTTGCATGAGGCTGCCCTGGGTTTGATCCTGGCACTTCATGTGGTCCTCTGCTCACCAACAGGTGATCCCTGAGCACAAAGCCAGGAGTAAGCCCTGAGCACTGTTGGGTGGGGCCCCAAATTCACAATAAATTAATACATACATAAGTACATAAACAAACTGTCCTATAAGTTACATGAGCCCATATGGGGCCATGACCACAGTTTAAGGAACTCCTGTGGGTGCAGGGCTTAGGGCATCCGCCCTTGCCCACGGCATGGCTGGGTGTAGACCTGGTGGTCCCAGAAACAGTCCCACATCTGCAGGCTCTAGGACCGAAGCACCTGACCTGGTTGACACCCTAAGCCTGCATGAGAGCCCCTGTATCCCTGGGCCCCCGAAACGAGGAGGAGGCAGCCGGGAGGCTGAGAGAGCCAGAAAGTGAGGGCTGTTCCGTGTGAAGGGAGGTCACGTCCTATCGCCGGGATCCCACAGGCCTACCAGCAGTGGCTTGTCACTGTGTCACCACACACTGGCCCCGCCATATGTCCCCGGAACAGACACACGGCTGCGGCTCTCACCACACACATGCCCTCCCCCACAGCCCCAGCTCCTCCCGCCTCCCTCTGCTTCCCCGGGCCCAACAGCGAAAGAAGAGCTGGGATAAGCCGTAAGGAGAGCTTGTCACCGGGAAGAGCAGGAGGAGCGAAAGTGTGTCGTTCTTGGGCATGAAAGAAGGCACTCAGACGCAGGCGCCTGCCGGGGTTCCTCACCCGTGGGCCCGCGTGCACCGAGCAAGCCAGCGGCTCTGGCTGCAGCTCTGCTTCCAGGACACCCCCAGGTATTAAGACAGAGTGTGACTCCCCCCCTCCCTGTACACCGAGGCGGGGTGTCCACACACTGCAGCCACCCCAGAACGGGTGTGACCCCACAGACAAGCCGGCCAGCAGACCAAGGCAGACCAAGGCCATGGCCGAGAGCACCACAAACCTGTTTGGCCCCAGTCAGAAAACGGACAAAAAGGGAACAGGGAGAGAAGATTGCCCTAGTGCTTCTCTGTGCAGCACGGCAGAGCGGCGGCCAGAATGTTCTCGGCACATTTCCCACCACACATACACTCACGCACACATACATATCGACACATATGCACACCCAACAACATAAACACAAATATACACAGACACATGTGCACATACATACATATCTATGCACACACATGCACGCACACATGCAAACACAAATGTGCATATGCAAACACAAATGTACAAATTCACAGAACACATGCACACAAAGATACATATATGCACATACAAGTACACATGTACACATATGCACATACTGTGTCCATATGCACACACAGATGCACAGAAACGGGCGTGAGCTCAGGCCCTGCTCGTGCCCCTTCCTCTCTCTCCTCTCAAATGTTAGGACTGCAGTAGGGGCTCATTGCCAGGCCCAGGGCCCAGGCCCAGAACCCACAGCGACCCTCCCTCCAGGCATAGGGGAAGCCAGACCAGGCCCCTGCTCTGGCCCTCCTCTTGCAGGTGTTCTGCGATCATGCAACATGACATCTGCCAAACGCTCGGCAACTTGAAATCCAATGCTTCCTCCTAACAGTGCCAACGTATAGTTTTCCAAATGCTCTCATAGAAATATAATGATTTCACTCGCTAATGAGGGACAGTCAAGTTGGCTCCATGGAGAACTGGAAGAGCAGGGGTTCATATAATTAGGGGGTGTGTGTGCAGAAATGAGTTTGTTCAGGGGAGACAAGCTGGTAAAGTCCTGTAGAGCAATAAAAACCACAGTTCTCAGGATTCTAGTTACTGCTAGAGTCATTTGCATCTCTACTAGCTAAAGATCTGCATTGCCTTAGCCATCCATATATGAACTCTCACTTCATAAAGTCCTGCTCTGGGGCCCTGATAAACACAAAGTCAAGCCAAAAGTGTTCTTCCCCAGAGAAATAAATCACCTTGGAGGGTGAGGGCTGTTACCACAAAGTGGCCGGGTCCCAACGTCAGCCATCAGCCCTTCTATGCTTCTGTGTTTCTGTGTTCCTAGGTTTCTATGCTTTGGGCCTTTTATTGGTGGCCCCCAGTACTTTCCTTGAGGACTCCTCCACCCAGGGACCAGCTCGTCCCAACCACTCTGCCGAGCAACCCTGGAGAAACAGCCCCGAGATTCAAGCCTGGAATCCACTTCAATCCCCCGCGCTGCATATGGTCCGCCGAACACAGCCAGCAGTGATGAGTGGTCCCCGAGCTAGAGCCGGGACCACACCCTGAGTGGGGTGTGCCCCAGCCCTGTGCACCGGCCCCCACAAAACAGCCCTGTTCCAGACAAAGTCCTGCTCCTAGAATGAGAAGCGTCAGCTGCCCCATGTTCGGGTACCACAGCAATACCTTGTCGTCAGTGGAGATGCACCCTCAAGCTCCCTTATTAAACAACTCACGGTGTCTGGGACGCCTGCCAGGAGAAACACAGGTCATGGGAGAATAGATGAATCGACTGGACAAAACTCGGACCACTGTGGAGGTGAAGTGAGGGGACTTGGGAGTTCTCTGGGGGATGGGGGGGACACCCTGCAGTGGCCTGAGTCCCTCAGAGCTCTCACTTGGGAGTTCTCTGGGGGATGGGGGGGACACCCTGCAGTGGCCTGAGTCCCTCAGAGACAGCAGTGGGAGGCCAGCGTCAGCGGCACCACTGGGCACAGGGAGGGGCTGCACGCAGACCCGGAGACCAGGCCTGGCAGGAGCTGGCAGAGAGGAAGCAAGGCCAAGGCCAGCCCTGAGGTGGCCTCGGAAAAGGGCCTTGCTGGAGGTGGGACAGGAGAGCCTTCCGGGCAGCAGACTGCTTGTGGGGGGTCTCTCCCGGCCTCGGGTCCCCGGCTAGACGTGTGGGACGAAGTGACAAGGCGTTCAGCTGTCCTGGCCTGGGTGTCCCTGGTCCCCACTGCAGGTGGCCCTTTGAAGTAGCTGCTCCTGCATCAGTGCCCCCAATTTCCAATAAGGCCCCCAGAGATGGGGGTGGGGGCGGTCATGGACTGTGGTCTGCAGGGAGGCAACTGCTCTAAGGACAAGGTGGCTGGCAGGAAATGAAGGCCAGTGCTCCCTCGGCAGCGATGAAAGGGCCTTTCCGCCCAACCCTCCCTCTGCCCCCACTGCTCTCTGCTGGCGGGCTCGGGGCCTCCACAGGCAGGCGTGGACTCCTGCCTTCTCTCCTAGAAGGACAGAGTGCCCAGGGGGTGTCTGGGCCAAGAGAGACCCTGTGCTCAGGGGGAGGCAATTCTCCAGGGAGTGCGTGCCCCGTGTGTCCCCTCAGCCTCGGTACACACCCCCCTCCCAGCACCCACACTCCTCCCTGCACACATGCGACAGAGAGAACATTAGAGCACACAGGAACCCACCGTGTCCTCTGCTGTTTCCAGCCAAGGACACTCACTGAGGAACCCTGAAATCCTGCCAGGGTTCAGGACTGCACCCCCAGGCCATACTGGGGATACAAAGACAAATAACCTTGTGTCTGAGAATATGCTTCGCCAGCAGGGGGGTTGAAAGATAAAGGGAGGTGGGGGATGGAATAGTTTCTCCTTTTATTTCTTTTTTTCAATTTATTTTTTAATTAGTGAATCACCGTGAGGGTACAGTTACAGATTTATACATTTTTGTCATCATGTTTCCCTCATACAAAGTTCAAGAACCCATCTCTTCACCAGTGCCCATTCTCCACCACAAATAAACCCAGCATCCCTCCCACCCCCCTCCTTTTATTTCTTATATTATGGTACAGTTCTGGTAGTGGTTAACCTTATAGCACTGATGTGCAAATTTATTGCACAGCATCGCCACCAAAGTGACCATGAGCCTCCACGCCCCCCCCACCTTTGTCACCTCTGGTCCAGTCTTCTCCCCACCCTCCTCCCACTATTTGCAGACTGACAGTTTTGATGCATAGTTACCCACCTGACCACCGCTAAGGTGTCCCTCCCACTATGCCCTTATGCTACTCCCTCTCACTCATTGTCCGCCCCACCCCCATATCTGACACTCTCAGGTTTGTTACCCAGTGCCCAGGGTTGGTGATTATCAATTGATACTATTCATACCTTTGACCTGTTTCTCTACTTCACAAAGATATATGAGCTCACCGGTATGTGTCCTTCTTCATGAATCACGAATCACGAAATCCCCGTTAATCATCAATTTCTCGAGTGGGCTCAGTAACCTCTCCATTCACCCTTTCCCTGAGATCTTAGAAGTCTCTCTCAACTTGGCCCTCCCAAGGATATCACACTAGAGACTCTTTCAGGGTCAAGGGAATGAGATCCAGCTTGTTACTGGATTTAGCATATGAATATACCATGGGAAGCTTGCAAGGCTGTCCCATGTGGGCAGGAAACTCTCAGAAGCTTGCCAGTTTCTCCCAGAGGGATAAGTAGGCTTCAAGATATTGAGAGGCCGCTTTGCGGCCACACACTTCTGGGAGATTGCTTTTAAGTCTCTGGATATTGGCCGTTGATGGAATTACATACACCTGGATTCCTCTGACAGTACCTTCATGCGTGAGGCCTGTCCAAACGTGTGGAGAGTGGCCTCGGGCATGGCTGTAGCTAGGTTCCGGCTGCCGGGAGCTCTGCTCGGGGTGGGGAGGGAAGCTGGAGCCCATCCCCTCCAAGGGGCCCCGGGGAAGATAGCAAGGTGTGCAGGCAAGAGACTCTCTGCCTGTGTTCTTACACTGGTTATTTCCCTCAACATGACACCCTCCCGTTCCATCCAAGATGCTGTAATGCTATACATATATAGTGAAACTTCTTTACCCATTGGTCTTGTACTAGACATTAAGCTTATCTCCATCCTGACTGCTCCACTAAACACTGCTATGAGGGAGCGATAGTACAGTGGGTAGGGAGCTTTATACAACCTTGCACACAGCTGACCCCGGCTCAATCCCTGGCATCCTATATGGTCCCCTGCCAGGAATAATTCCTGTGTGCAGAGCCAGAAGCATTTCCAGGTGTGACCCAAAAAGCAAAATAAATAAATACATAAATAAACATTGCAATGGATATAATTGTATCCATTAATAAATGGATACAATTATACATAATATAATTGTATCCATTAACAAATGGATACAATTATACATATATAAAGGTAAATGTACCTTTCCTAAATGAATGCTTTTGTGTTTGGGGCATAGACATTTATATATTCATTGTTGGGAAACCAGAGTGAAAGTACAGGCATAGGGTGTTGCCTTGCATGGTGCCAATCCGAGTTTGATCCCAACACCAGGTATGGTCCCCCCAACACCATCAGGAGTTACCCCTATCATAGTCATTTGTATACCCTAAACAGCACTGAGTATGGCCTGATAAACTGAAAAAAGTTGTTATTTTTTCAATTTTGGAGCCACATATGGTGGTGCTCAGGGGCTACTCCTAGCTCCAAGCTTCGGAGCATTTCCTGGTGGAATTGGAGCAATTGTGTAGCGCAAGTGAATCTAATTCGGGTTCTTTCAAGCAAAGCCAGTGCTCAATCCATTAAGCTCTCTCTCCTTAGTGCTTCACTGGCCACTCAGGTCATGACAGTCCTCACTGCTGGCTCTAGTCTGGGTACAAGGACATAAAGATTAAGGTAACCCTGTCCCATCCTGGGAAAGGAGTTGAAGTAGGCAGACACATCCCACTTGACCCCTGTTCCTTTTCTTAAGGTGTGTGTGTGTGTGTGTGTGTGTGTGTGTGTGTGTGTGTGTGTGTGTGAGAGAGAGAGAGAGAGAGAGAGATCCTGCAGCGCTGCTCATGGCTTGGTGCTCAGGGTGATCCATGCAGTGCTCAGGGGACCATGCGGTGCTGGGGATCGAAGCTGAGATTCCAGGTGCAGAACATGCACTCAGCCCTGAGCTATCCCGGCTTCATGTCCCCTATTCTGGCCTCTGAGACATCCCCGAGCACTGGATGAATGAGAAGGAAAAGCATCCCTCCAAGAACCCTGGCTGCCATAGCTAGCGGGAAGGGGTATTCAAGCCCAACCCCAAACAGGTCTGGAGAGGTGAGGGCAGGACCTAGGGCAGGCTGGGAGCAAGTACCACAGTGACTGACTCTCCAGTGTGGGGAGGTCTGGGGAAGTCTGGGGCTTTGGCAAGTCTGGGGCCCCATAACCAGGATCAGGGCCTGGCATCCAGAGTCCACCAGAGCTCACACTGGCATGTAAACCAATGGGACTGGTGTGGAACTGGAGTCAGAGCTTGAAAGCGTCTCTTCAAAGATGTATGGCCAGAGTCGAAGTGCTAGTACAGTGGGCAGGACATTTGCCTTGCATGTGGCCAAGCCAGATTCTATCCCCAGCGTCCCATATGGTCCCCGAAGCACCTCCAGGAGTGATTCCTGAATGCAGAGCCAGAAATAATCTCTGAGCATCACTGGGTGTGGCCAAACAAATAAAATATGTGACCTTGGATGCATTTTTTTCAACTCTAAAATGGGTCAACAGTGCGAAGCTAAGAACTGTTTGCAAATATTATAAGAATTAAATAAGTTGGTGGGGAAGTAGCTCAGTGGCAGAGCACTAGTCTTACTGGTTTGATCCCCAGTGCCACACAAACACACCACACATACACACAAACATTCACACTTAAATAATCAATCACACCATTATATTTTATTTTATTTTTTGGCCTTTTTTGGGGGGTCACACCCGGCGATGCACAGGGGTTACTCCTGGCTCTGCACTCAGGAATTACGCCTGGCGGTGCTCAGGAGACCATATGGGATGCTAGGAATTGAACCCAGGTCAGCCGTGTGCAAGGCAAACGGCTCCCTATTGTGCTATTGCTTCAGCCCAACAATCACACCATTATAATCAGCAGACCAGAGAGATAGTACAGCAGGAGAACACTAGCCTTGCATGCAGCTGAACCCAGTTCAGTCCCCATACTCAGCGTATGGTTGCCTGAGCCCACCAGGAGGGATTCAGGAACACAAGCAGTGCCAGGAGCACCACCTGGTGTGACCCAAAGACAAATCAATAAACAAAAAGCAATCGGAATGCTGTTCCCCCATGGAGATCAGCAAATGGAAGTTAGGGTTACTGGAGAAGAAAACTCAGATGAGAATTTCCTTCAAGCACAGTAAAGCCCTCCATTAAAAGGTGGATCTTGCTAATATCGTCAGCATCTTGTTTGTGGCCTGGAGCTGGTGAAAATAAATTGTTGTGGCTGCTGTACAGTACAAGGGTCCAGGTCCTTGCCGGCATGTGCCAACCTCGGTTTGATCCCCAGCTCCACACATGTTCCCCCGAGCCCCACCAGGAGTGATCCTTGGGCACAGAGCAGGAGCAAATCCTGAGCACAGCAGGGTATGGTCCAAAAACAGAACAAAAACCCGAAAAGAAAGACAATGAATGATTGGAAACCTAGATCGAGCTGGTGAGAGGGCCAGCCTGCTCTCCAGAGGGCAGGACTGGGCAGATGCCTGGGGCCAGCCCAAGGGCGTGGAGACCTTGGTTCACTCCCCCAGTCTCTCCTTCTCTCAGCCTTAGCACCATCCTGGCATGGGGGCCTCGGGGAGTGAAGGGGCACGCCAGGCAACAACAGCACGTCCAGTCAGGCCAACGGGAAGGAGGGAAGGTTGACAGGGCAAGTCCAAGGTCAAGCCTGTGAACGTAAAGAGGCTCGGTGCAGCCCCATGGCCGGATGCTGGGGCCCGCAGAAGGGGTGCAGCTCTGAGGCCTCCCCGGTCGCCCCTCCATCACCAGAGGCAGGCCTGGCTGACCCACAGGACACTGGCCCAGAGGTACTAGCTGGGAAACATATGCGGGGCAATGACAAGCCTGGCACTCCCCCTGTCTCCTTAGAACCCTGGGAGGGACAGCGACCACCTGCCATCGATGTCCACCATCACCAGCAAAACTTGGCCCGGAAACCACATTCCCCTTGGGACATGTCCTCCACCCAGAGTCCTGGCGAGTTTTACCCCCTGGGACTGCATGGAGCGTGGCCCTGACCTTGGAGCATGGCCCTGACCCCAGGTCCTTCATGCTCCCGTCTCTCCAGTCCGTGGCAGACAGCTCCAGCTAATCCCAGCATGCCAGGATTAACATGCAGAGCAGCGGGGCCTGGGCACACGGTGCAGCAAGAAAACCAGCTGCTCTGCCTCTGCCGCGACCCTCACACCCTCAGACCCGGGCTACCCGGGCTCGCCCCTGGGAGGGGTCCCCTGAGCACAGACCACACCATCTGAGTCAGGCAGTGAGTGGAGCCGGTTTCCTGCAGTGGCCCCAAAACCGAACTCCCCAAATTCCCTCAGCAGCCTCGCCATCGCAAACCTCGAGGGCTGGAGCTGGAGCGATAGGACAGTAGGTAGGGCATTTGCCTTGCACGTGGCTGACCTGGGTTTGATTCTCAGCATCCCATATGGTCCCCAGAGCACCGCCAGGCGTAATTCTTGAGTGCACAGCCAGCAGTAACTCCTGTGCATCGCTGGGTGTGACCCCCCCAAAGAAAATGGGTTCTGCCTAAAAGGGGGAAAGGAGCAACAGAGAGAGACAGGGAGAGAGAAGAAACGTGTCTGCCATAGAGGCAGGCTGGGGGCTGGGGCAGGTGGTGGTGGGGAGCTGGGGACACTGGTGGTGGGAAATGTAAGCTGGTGGAAGGGCAGCTGTTGGAACGCTGTATGAGTGAAACCCAACTGTGAGCAATTTAGTAACTGCGTTTCTCACGGAAGGAAGCTGGAAGGTCCAGGGAGAGAGTAAATGGAGTGGGGAGTGGCCTGGCTACTACTCACCTATCTCTGTGGCTCAAGTCACCCCAGCTGCAAAATGGGAGCATTTTGGTTTGGGGGTTATATTCCTACCGGGTGGGGCTGGGGGCAGGAGGCTCCCCTGCTCTGTGCTCAGCAGTCGCTCCCGGCAGTACAGAGGACCACGGGGAACACGGAAATGAATCAGGCCCTTTGGGCAGTGGTACTAAGCCCAGGGTCTTTTTTTTTTTTAATGGCCCAGCACAGGACAAATTCTCCAGGAAGTCATTCTCCATGTTCTGCAAATTTGCTCAAGGTCTTGGGAGTTTTCCCTTCTCTATTGCTCCCAGACTCATGCCCTACCCCCACTCTGAGGCCCACCTCCTGCTCACCCGCCACTGCCACCCCTTCCCCCACCACATCAGGCTCCACTCAGGGGTCTAGGCCCAAGGCCCAGGAGAACTTGCTTCACTCCAAGAACTCAGTTCCTCAGGGCCCCGGTCACTCTCTGAGGAATGGATTCCGGCTCTTACACAGGAGGGGCTGAGTCTCAAAGAGAAGCAATCTGGCTGAGTGGGCACTGGGCTCCGTGTCCCAGGCCTGCGGGCCTCCCGGCTGTGCCCACCTCACTAGGCTGCTCTCCAAGCTGGACACTGAGGCCTTCATCACCAGGCACCCCTCCTTGCCCCGAATCCAGCCCAACTCACATGGCTGCCCCCAACAAGCCTTTCATGCACAAACACGCTGCCTTCCTCACGCACTCACCCCTGCGCAGTGAACTGTGGATGAGAGAAATTTGGGAGAGGGAAGAGAGGAAGGAGGGATCAAACAGCACCGCAAGTCTGGGAACTTTCCTGGCAGGCCCACAGGTCTGCCTCCAGCTCCGGAGCGGACTCTACAGGGCCCTGAGAGGGAGCTTTTGGCACTGGGACCCAGAGGAGACAGGGCGAGACTGCCTTGAGTTCCGAGCAGTTGCCTCTGGCCCAGGGAGTTCAAGCCCCTTAGTCCAGCTGCAGGCCCAGGGCATGGGGATATCCAAGTCAGGCTCACACCGTGGTGGCGCCTGGCTGGAATCTGATGGGGTCCTGGCAAACTCTGGGGGCTCGGAGTGGCCTCAGGCAGGCCACACAGCTGTCTGCTCCAGGAAGGGCACAGAGTTGTTTTTTGCAAACCACAGAGAAGGGAACTTCACGTGGCATCTGCGGAAGATTCCTGAAAAGACTAGTCTCAGGTGCTGGGCAGCTGGGAGATAGCGTAGACTCTGGGCAGACCGTGCCTAGCCAGTAGTGAAGAGAGACGTCAGAGAAGGCGTCTCTCTCCTTGACAGGGTCACCAGGCTGGTAGATGCAGGAAATGGGGTTCACCCATGCAGCTGATCTTGCAAAGTACAACATAAGTTCATGGGCTATACAGTCACTGCCCAACTATAGCTGGGGCTCCTTCCAAAAGAAGGCGCACTGGGAGAGACCATGCTTTGGGCTCCACTCACATCACAGCATGCACCTTCTACAGTGTATCAATTCCTTGGGTCAACAGATGGGAAGTGCTTAAGGCAAAGAGCAGCAGTTACTGGTTGACAGGGTCTGAGACTTCAAAGAGGAGAGATGGCCTGGCCTTAGACAAGATGAATCCCGGAAAATACAAAGTCCTAAACACAATACAAGAAAAACAACCCAGGAGGTGGGTAGGTTGAGGGGGGAAGGGACACACCGGTGGGGTGTGGTGTTGGAATGATGTGTGCAGAAACCCTGTCATTAACAATGCTGTAAATCACCGCACCTACAATTTCCCCCCAAGTTTTATTTAATTAAAGCGCCCTGAATTTTTTTTTTAAAAACTCAACATTTTTATAGATTAAACCATGTCCACCTAAAACTCATCTGTTGAATTTGTAATCCCAGTACTAATGGCCTGATTTGGAAATGGGGTTGTTAGAGAGCAGTTATTTACCAGAGGTCACACTGGACCTCTACCTCAATAGGACCAGGGTCGCGATAGAAGGGGACATTCACAGTCTGACAGGCACACAGGAGAACAGCATGTGAGAATGAAAGGCAGAGCGGGTGACTTCTAGAAACCCTATAGTGCCAAAGACTGCCAGGGCACCACCCGGCAGAGGCAAGGGACACATTCCGCCTCCTGGTCCTCAGAGGAGCCAGCCAGCCGACACCTTGGACTTCCAGCCCCACAACCACGTATTTCCATGGTGTCCAGCACCCAGACTGCGGGGCTCATCACGGCACCCCAAGCAGCCTCACCTAGGCACAGGGGCCACTTGGTAGATAGGGCTGAGGAACGTTCTCTGCTAAGGAGCTCTGGGCGTGTCGGCCGGTTGCCAAATGAGGACGTCAGCAGGTCAGCAACTGCCCAAAATAGCCGGGCAGGACTGAGGCTGAAGGAGTGGGAGGCGCTGACTGGTCCACACCTGAGGCCAGAGTTGGGCTGATGACCTCAATGTTAAACACGTGGGGCATGTTCAGAATCCCAAGGGAGCTCAGAGCCAAGGGGCGATGCAGGGGGAGAGAAGGCCACTGAGCCCTGGTATCTGAGCACTGTGACAGGCGCTGAGGTGCTGGGGTGGGCTGCGGAAGGCACACACAGGGAGAGGCTGACTTCTAAGTCAGAAGACATTTCTAGTAGATATTGTTGGCCAAAGAATTGAAGGGGCCTCTATGGGGAGCTGAGTGGCTGTCTCAGAGGAACTCATGGAGCTCTCCCCGCGGACCAGAGCACAGGCAGCCCCGAGAAGTGGCCACTCACACCAGCACTGCAGGCTTCTGACCACTAAGATGCCTCCATGACGTGTGTTGACCGAGAGACCTTTGGCTGATGGGAACAGTTGATGACATTACAAACTGAAGCCTAGAGAGATAATACAAGGGGAAGGCACCTGGGACAACCAGGTGTGCCCCTGCACCCCCAAATAAGAGACGACAGACTGTCAACCAAGCGTAGGGAGTTCAGACTTGTTGCCTTCACGAGCTCGCACTACCCAGGAGAGGTGAGTCAGTGTGGACCAGGGACCCAGGAGGATGATGGGTGGGAAGAAAGTAGCTCTGGCTATCCCTTGCCCGGGAGGGTAGGGAAGAGACCCAGGACTGACCCCAGCAAGCACCATGCCAGTGAACACCTTGACAGCTTGCACCCAGGCTCCCCTCTGCAGAATCAGGGGATTCAGCAATAATCCAGGTGGAAGAGGCAGCTCAGGTGCTAACAAGACCCTCCCCGAGGGGCTGAGCAGCAGCATTTCTGCCAGCCTCTCTTCTTCCAAAGCTTCCTGGAGCCAAGGCTGGGGTGCCGCCTGCAGACTCAAGGCCGGTCACTGTTGGCACCCAGCTATCCGAGTGCTATCCTTGGCAGCACCTGTAGCCGAGTGTGCACGAACGCCAAAATAACCAGTGCACTGCAGCCGTGTGTGCATGTGTGAGCACCGAAATAACCAGCACACGGCAGCTGAGTGTGCATGAGTGCTGAAATAACATCACAGGCCCCAGGGGAGCCCTGTGAGCAGGATGCACCCAGGGCTCATCACAACAGCCAAAGAGAAGGGAAGGGAAGGGGGAAGGAGAGAATGCTAACTAGTCCTGCCTCGTTTCATGGGAGCCCAGGAAGGGAGAGACCTTAGACAAAAGCCACCACCCGAATCATTCAAGCCGCATCTGAACCCTGGCTGGTCTCATTCCCAAACCCACACTCTTTACAAGGTTCTCGGTAGCTTCCCCAGGAGTGGGCAGGAGGCTGGGCCAGCGGGTCAGCTGCTTCTGCTGGCAGCCTGGAGAAGGGGCTTATTCTAAACTCTCCAGCTTCCGGCACTGATGGGGCCTGGCGCTGTGCTTGGCTCCCATTGCGAGGCCTTGGGTTCGATCCCCGATACCGTAAAATAAATAGAACTGGCTAAACTCTCCAGCTTCTGGATGTTCTGGAGGCTTCTGGATGCCAAGCTGAGAAAGTGTGTTGTCTGTTATGGGTTCTGGTGCGTACTTCCTGCAGTCACCACGTGACCCCATGGCCACCCCGCCCCCAGGTCAGCTCTCAGCTCCCTCCAGATCAGACCTTTTTCTCCCCTTTCTCCCCTGCTTCTGGCGGGGCCTTTCTCAGCCCATTCAGCCCATTCTGATGGGGGAGGGGGCGTAGCGGGGGGTGGGGGGGAGGGGGCGGTGCTCAGCACACTTGGATCCATCAGGCCCTTGGATCCATCAGGCCCTTCTGTGATGGGAGAGCCCAGTCCCCGCCCGTGGCTGGTAGGTCCTTTGAGGTGGGCCGTGTTGCTTCAGCAGCCCGGTCCACCCTGTCAGCTCCCATGAAGCCTGTGCTCAGTTAAAGCGCTGCAACTTCTCCCCGGAGCCAGCCAAATCCAGTCTCCCCACCTCCACCCCCACATGAACCTGAGCAATTAATTTCTGCAATCTAAATGTGACTTTCCATCTGCCCCTGTAAAGTTTCATCTCATCGGGTACACCCAGCATTGAAGTCTGTGGAGACTGTTTTGGCGAGTGATTCTCTCTTCTCATCGGAGCTGCCCATCAGGGCCTCATCATTCACAAACTAAGTTCACTTACTCCAGCTTCCTCCAAGTCATGGATAAACATGTGAAGTTTCGTATTTTCAAAATTTCACCTGCTAGTTACCACCTTCCATTGGGGGAGTCCCAATCACGTGATCAGATATCCCCAGGTCAGACTTCCTAGAGCGTAAGGGAGGTCTGGGGGCATGTCAGCTCTTTCCTTGGCTGCTATGACTCTTGGCTGCTGTGATCTGTTCCTCCAAGCTGTCACCCCACCACCTCATTCTTCGTTACAGTCAGAATCAAATCCAAGGGACAGTTTCTGTTTAGTCTTTCTCCCTCTTCTGAGCAGTGACAATGTTTCCAAGGCAAGAACGCAGACAAGTGTCTCATTCTTGAGATGGTATTTGACATGGCACTGAAGTCAGGCTGCCTGCCCCTCCCCCCACCATCTTGACTCTCGCACACCTGACAGCTATAGAAGAGCACTGGGGAAGCGGCATCCAAGTTCTTCCTGGGGTGGGAGGCTGTGAGGGGGTTATGTATAACTTGGACCTGCTCAGCTGCAAGGCATCCTGGGATCTTGGCAGCTGGTCAATGAAGAGGCAAGAAATATTTTCTGGCATGGAGAACGTAGAGAAAAGGGGTGACGACAGAACTAAGGAAGTGAAAAGAAAAAAGAGGCCTTGGTGAATAGTGCCCCCCACTGCCCTGCCATTTCTGTGCCAAAACTGGCCCTCTTTTATCAGAGGCACAGTAGGTCCACGAGATACCAGTGTGCTAGAATATCTGTGAAACTTTGTGGACTCCACAAGACCTGATGGAAGGAAGCAGATTGAGTGGTTCACTGTGTAGGTTCTGAAGCCAGTCTGGGTTTGAATCCCAGCTCTTCTTAATTCTGTGACCTTGGGAAAATTGTTTTATCACTCAAGATTTTCAGTTTCCTCCCAGTGGAAAGTGAAGATAAGAATAGTACATGCCCACAAGGTAGGTGAGGAGAGAGAGAGCATGCTCATAGGAAGTTCCTCAGACTGGCACATACGAATAGCTCAGTTAGTGGTAGCCGTTACGGGTCTGGGGATGAGCGTCAGTGGGAGAGGCTTGAGGCTCTATCCCTAATACCCTCTGCATCTCCTGATCCCATCCCGGGCACTACGACCTGACATCCCCAGCATTATCAAAAAAAGGTGTGACCCATGACATACCACAAGTGCAATGACAACAAATGGGAAATATTTAAATAGAAGCTGCTATGATGGAACAAGAGCTTGAAGACACGAACTCCTGAGAGTTTTAGGGCTAGAGGTGTGAGGAGAAAATCACTGAGAAGGGGGAGAGTCCAGATGCAAGGGAAGGGCAGGGTGGGCCTAGAGCAGCCTGAATGGGGGCTGGGTCCCCATGGAGCTGCTGCAGGTCAAAGGAGAAACCTGGGATTGACTGGAGGTCTCTGGGCTCAGTGAAAACTGATTGCTGGTGTTTTTTCTGTTCCCAATATAAAATCCTCTTTATCTTAAGAAGTCACTCAAAAGTTGGCTAAATGGACCATGTTAAAAAGAAGCATAAATATTCTACTTCTAGAAGTCTGCTTTAAAGGAAATAATCATCAATAGGTTCAAAGATTTACAGTCTGGGATGTTCAGTACAGCATTATTTATATTAGTGAGAAAATGGTTTACAGCCCAGATGCCCAGCCCATAGGGAGTTGTTAAATAAATTACGGCTCATCCACATGATGGATCGTGGCAGCCATAAAAAAGACGCCTGAGGAGCAGTGGGGACAGCTGTGAAGGGCTGGAGCCACACTTTGCATTTGGGAGACCTGGATTCTGCTCCAAAACATCTCCGAGCATTAAGCTAGGAGAGTAGCCCCTGCCAACTGCTGGGGGTACCCCAGAACCAGAACTCCGAAAGAGTCCATTTAAGAAATGTGCCTGGGGAAATTATCACCAAAATGTTATGGGATGAACAGGGCTGGTTGTAAAACAGCAACCAATGACCACAGCAAAGTTTGTTACTTTATATATATCTAGAAGGAATGTGCATTACTTTTAGGTATGCTTTTTTTCAGGAGAAAAAAAAATGGCTGCCAAGAAGTCACACGACAAAGATGCACCCACAAATAGCTTATACTAGAAAGCCATTCCATTCAGAACACAGGGGCGCCAACAGTAGGTTCCATCTGTGTGCCAGGCCTGAGCTGCAGCCCCCCAGACAGGAACTGGCTGCTCTGAAGGGCTGAGGGCTTAGTCTGCGTGCTGCTGGCCTGAAGCCAGGCAGAGCACAGGAGCGATGATTTAGGTCAGTGGCTCTCAACCGTGGCTGCGTAGTAGAAGCTCAGAAGCACAGCATGCCCGGCTCCAGCCTCAGGACCCAGCATTTTTAAGGTCCAGGAAAGGGCTGGTCAAAGCTCTCCAGGTGATTCTCTGAAGACTGTGAATTTGTGTTGAGCTTGACAGAGAACATTTGAGTCCAACTGTCCACTGTGGCCCACCTTCTGAGCACCACTTGTGCCCACAGTGCACAAGTGGTGCTCAGAAGCAACCTACTCCTGCGCATGACTCAGAGAGCCCTGGGGAGGTGCTAGGGATTGAGCCCGGATCTCCTGCATGCAAAGCCTGCGCTCAGTTTGCTGCGCCGTCTCTCCGGCCTGCTATGCCACAGACGCGCCTCTCTACTCTGACTCAGGAGGAGACCCAGGCTCACAGCTCATGCCACAAACTGCAAGGGAGTTCTATCTAGAGAAGAGAACAGGGGAGACAACACAAGGGACAGGCTGGAGCCAAGGTGTCCGACGCTGGATAATGCCGGTGGCATTTTCCTTCTCCTGCTTTGGGCAGAAACAGTCGCTGGGGAACCTTGGGTAGGTGAGTTTTCCCCAGGCACAGAGAAAGAAGGGGAGCGGGGAGAGCAAGCTGCAAAGAACAAACATTTGTATTAAATGATAGCATCTCCCCTAGCGTCTCTCTACAGGGATAGAGTTACTCCAGGCCATAGGAAGAGAAAGCGAAGGCTCAGCTTGGGCACTGGCCCCACTGGAGTCGGCCATGCCTGAATAATTAAGGGTCTACTGCCATCCTTCTGTTCCTTTAAAGCAGGGTTGCTGGGAGCCTCGGGACAGTGATAGGGTTATTGGGTGACTAATAGGACTGGCAAGAGGTATGGATCTAAAAAGCAACCCCCAAAAGCCATCTTCCTGATATTAGGAAGCTGGCAGCCTCACCCAACCGTAGCAGAACAGAGTGTAGAGAATCCCAAATGCTTCTTTACATCGCAAGATATCAAATCTATGTTTACACACAGATGCCCGTGAGCATATTTACACAAACATCTCAGCACACAGCCGACTGGCTTCCAAATGAGGTGTGGCTAGGACAAAGGTTAAAAGGATAATGCACTCTCCCAAGATGTCAGGGCTGGCATCAGATGGGCGGCCAACAGTAACAAGAAACCAGCCTGAAACCAAATGAACATCCCACAAATAATCCCCCTAAAAGGGAACGATCCACTCTTGGATAAGTAAGAAGCAGCTGTAACTCCCATTCAACACCAATGACCTTGAGTGCCAAAAAGGGTCTCGGGGTTCATCTAACCCCTCACATCCATGTAGTCAAGCAGGAACGCCTTCCCTGTGCTGGGCCCCACCTCCTGGAACTCAGCCTTATCGCCTCTAATTTGATCCGCAGAGGACTGGCAGAGCAGATGGTCACCAGTTGTCCTCTAGAACCAGCCCTTCCCATCTCCGAAGGGCCTCCCCCAAGATCATCTCGGTCCAGTGCAAAGATATTCTGAGCCTGTCAGCAAGGCTGCAAATGCAACTGAGCTCCAGGTGCAGGTTGATTACGTCCCCCTGATTACATGCAGATCAATGGGGCAATGTCATGGTGGGGCTGGACACACGTCAGGATAAAGCTCTCCTCCGCTCGGGAAAAACCCTGAGGAGTCACTGTCCTCCTGTCTCAAGCCAGGGTGGGGAAGGGTGAGCAGGTCATGGGGAAAATGTTCAAGGCCACTCTCCCAAGTCCCGTCTGCAGCCCAGTGGGTTTCCCCCCTGCTGTGGCCAGCGACGAGCAGGAGAGGACATAGCAGAAACGTAGTCAAGCATAGTCACTTCTTAGCAGTGATCCCTGGACTAACGTCACGACTTCAGAGTCCCACCAGGTCTGATCTGATTTTCATCTCTGAGGCTCCCCAGAGCCAAACACTACCGCAGAAGGGAGGAAGGCGGCATGTGGAGCCGGGGCACCTCAGGCAGCGTTTCCCTCACAGAACTCGGCTTCCAGCTGGAGCCTCACCCTGCCAGGTTCTGGCATTTAGGCAGGTCTGCTGGGAAATTTCTCCAGAAAGTCCATCCCCGAGGAGATGTCTTTCTCTGAGGTAGAAAAGAGCAACACAAAGACCCCCTTCCATATCTCCCATCAGAAAGCTGTCTCCTCAGCTCAGAGAGATGTCATCCCACCGAAAGGCAAGGGGGTAATAATATAGCACTAAGCCAGGGAAGCCAAGCATTGCCCAATACAAGTTTTAAAAGGGCTCATTGCTGTTGATTTGATAAATCTCCAGAAGTCTAGACACTTGCTGTCATGTATTTAAGACCACATTGGTTAAGCCTTGTCACAAATGTAAGACCAATTCAGTGATGACTAGACTAATGCAAAAAGATATGACTGAAGAAAACGCATTTATTAGAGATAACATTTACCAGCTCCAACACACACACACACACACACACACACACACACACACACACACACACACACCCATAGATTGAAGTCAAGAATGTCAGGGTAACTGAAAGAGGCAGAGGATGGGCTTGGTTCGCATCCTCCTAAGCTGCGGGCAGGTGTTCAGAGTCCGTGATAAGTGATCAATATGAGGGATGGAGAGGGAAACCTAGGAACTGGGCCAGGGGAAGACCAAGGTAGTGGAAATCCTAGTACCATCTCCCCTCAGCCCAAACTCCAGTCCTTGGACAGCTGCACATTAGCAACAGATCTCCAAGACAACCACACAGGGAGAAAACAATAATGACAACAGTAAGCTCCACCACAGGAGTTGAGGGAATGGTAGCAGTTGTGTTCTGCTGACTGACGTTCACCATGGGAGGGCTGAGAGGGTTGTCTTGCTTACTGGAGCTGCGAAGTCTAGTCTGGCATGTAGTACGTACTCAGAAACTGAGAGCCTAGGGTCTTGTTGGTTTTGCGTGCAGTCATAATAAGAACAAAGTCAACCCTTGAGAACTACTGGAGACATCTGAGTGCCAGGACAATGGGGTGGTGAGCACCCAGTTTAGCCCTGATTCATTCTAAGGCCATTTAACAAAGTAATGTGGACTTCTAATGCCCTCAACCCTCTGTGTACACTCTGCCAGCTCGGTCTCCAGTGAAAGCAGTGAATTGACAGATTGCTGTGGCTGTGATCTGACTCACTATCGTGCTTATTCTCTCTATGGGATCTAAGACAGTGACCAAGGTTAAGAGCAGGAATGTCGTGACTAACCGTCCAAATAATTGGATCCAACTATGCCTTCACCCCAAGTGAATGTTCTCCATCCACCAATCATCATCTTGGCCAGGCAAACCCTCCCTCAAAGTCAGCCATCCCTCTGTCCCCTTGCTGGCCATCCCTTGTCCCTTTATACTCACTCCCAGGACTCAGGGATTTATGCATGTTCCTTGGGATCTCTGGATATCCTATATGAGCTTCCAATATTTTCTCATCCATCTCCTTAATCAGCTTCACTACAGTTGGAGGTTAAGGAAAAAAGCCATGGTTGGAATTTTCCTTTTTACTTTCTTTCTTTTTTGGCTTTGGGTAATGCTCAGCAGTGCAGGGGATTGAACCAGGAGCTCCCAAATGCAAAACATGTGCTCCAGCCCTCTCTGTTTCTTTTCAAGTATAAAATTGGTTTTCTGGAGTTTCTGAGGGGGTGGGGGGCGTGAGTTCCTGCTTGAGCTCTGGACCTTGGGACAGCAGGTATGAGGGGTTCAAGTAGGTATCAGGCCCAGTGACTCCCTAATCTCAAGGCCTTTATCAGCTCTAGAGGTGGGCCCCGAGGGCATGGAGGAGCTGGTGGCCTAACAGGTCAAGATCACTTCCTAGAATCTTCATTCTTGATACACTCATATGAGGGGGTGGGTGGTCAGGCTGCTGTAGCAGGCTCCTGGGTTCTGCTGGTGCCCTGTTGTTTGGTCAGGCTGCCTTTGAACAGATGTCCCCAAGTGGGTCACTCTCTTGACCTCATCAGCACTTAGTTACTGCCTCCCCTCTGCTGGCACTGAATCTCTGACTTGGCTGACGCGTACAATCTCTAGGCCCCATTCTGGTTCTGAGATTCAAGAAGCGGCTAAGCCGAGGCCAGAGAGCACTGTGCCTTGTACACGGCTGACTCATTCGATTCCAGGCACACATATGACCCCCCTTGAGCACCACCAGGAGCGATTCCTGAGCTCAGAGCCAGGTGTCAGCCCTGAGAACTTCTGAGTGTGGTCTTTCCCCGGTCCCAGAAAAAAATATTTTTTTTTTTAAATTACTAAAAGAACTTCCAAATGGGCCTGGAAAGATAGCCAAGACAGAGAAGCTTTGTGGGTTCCTCCAAGCCCAGCACTGCCAGCCCATGAAGCAGGCTGGATGTCTGGTCTGGCTCTAGGAGGAGGGAAAGGGGGACCTTCTTTCTCCAGCCTCCATCCCTCCCACCCCTGCTCAGTCCCACTCAGGCCACCAGCTGTCCTTCAACCAGCCCTGTCCTAGAACCTCACAGTCCCCAGGAGCCTTGGGTCTGCCTGTCAAACTACTAGCGCTGAATCTCCTGTTACAAGTGGCAGAAGTGGCCTCCCCTCTGTGCACAGACCTACTCTTGGTGGGTACCTCTGCACCTACCAGCACCCAATGGAGTGCTAGGCAAACAGAGATGCTTTGCAACGTGATGTGCACAGTGACGGAAACCGCGGCTTTTGTCTGCTTTGAAGAAGGAAGGTTCTCACACTGACCCACTGGGGAGAGAAAAGCAAGGTGGAAGCTGTGGGCTTGCCCCTGACACCCCACCCTCCATCAACACCGTTCCAGGCTTTTGCCTCCTGAGTGGGCTCCCTCAAATGGTTCTATCGGGCCACCCTCTGGCTAAACAAATGCCAATTCGCACTCTGACATTATAGCCCCTTGCTCCTGGTTTGGTGCGTGATGCCCACTTGGCGGTATCTTACAAGCTGCTTTGTCATCTGCCTCCTTTTTCCCTACCTCACCGCCCCCCCCCCCGCCACCCCCTCTCCCGGCCCGCGCTGTGAGGTCCAGTGCTCAGACTCAAGTTTTCCCGTGCCCCATCCTCAAGGTCATTGATCCCGACCAAGGTCGACAAAGGGGAGAGAGGGACTAGGGCGAGGGGAGCGAGGGTAGGTGGAGAGACAGAAGGGGAACGGAACGGAGAGAAAGAAAAGAGTGAAAGAGCAGGCGGGCTCCGCGCGCGAGGCCCGCCGCAGAGAGAGGAGACGGCGGGCGGAGGAGGGGCGCCGGAGAAAAGTGGCAGGAGACGCGACCCGCTACGGGAGAGGTCGGGGCTGGGAGGCTGGCTGGGGAGGCCGGGAGGGCTGGGGTGCGGGGTGCGGGCTGGCCGGCTGCGAGCTCCCGCGTCTCTGGCACGGCGCGGCGGGGATCGCGGGGCGCGCGGCTGGACCCGGACGGGGCGGCCGGGCCGGGCAGGGCCGAGGCTGGCTCTTCAGGTGGCTCCTGCGGGCGATCTAAAGTTTGCGGCAGGCGAGGACGCCCGCTCCGTCCTCCCTCCCCTGGGCTCGGCCGGGCCCGGTCTCCCCCGCGCTCCGCCTCGGGTCCACGCAGGGTCCGGCGCCCACTCCGCTCTCGTCGCCCCGCGCGCGGGTCCCCTCAGGCGTCTCCATCCCTCCCGGTGCCCGCGCGCCCCCCGCTCCCGCCCTCCGCGCCGGCTCTCCCGCACGACGTGAGCGGAAAGTGAATGGGCAGCCCCGACCACAAAGACAGACCGCGGAGAGCACCAGCCCGGAGACCGCCGCGGAGTCCCGCGCAGATGCCGCCGGCGGGAGCGGGTGGCAGGAGCCCAGTTGCGGGCCCGCGCGGCAGGGACCCCCTCCGGCCCCGCTGAGCCCAGACCTCACAGCCCGGGCGGCCCACGCGCTCCCACGCGCCGCGCCGCCCCGCCGGCCCCCCAGCTTCTGCGCCCTCGTCCCCCGTCCTGTCCCTCCCAGCCCCCCCCCCGCGCCCTCCTCGGGGCCGGGCTCGCCAGACGCAGGCCAGCAGGCGGCGGGCGGCGCCCCAGCCCGGGGCCTCGCCCGCACCGGCCCCCCGAGTTCCAACTTGCCGGCGCCCCCGGGCCCCCACCCCTCTACCCACCCGAGTTACTGAAGTTTGCAACTTGCAGCCGCAGCCGGCGCGGGGGGACGCGCCCGCCGTTCCCGGGACTCACCTCCGAGCTGCGGGCGCAGGTGCGGGTGCCCGGCCGAGGGTCCGTCCCGGCGGCGTCCGGCGGTGCGGGCCCGCGGGGCGGTGCAGTCCCCACCCGGCCCGGCTGCAGCCCCCGCGCGCCCAGAGCTCCGAGCCGCGCGCCGGGGACAGCGGGAGGAGGAGACGGAGCGGCAGGCGAGGCAGTGAGCGGCGGCGGGGGAGGAGTTGGGGCGGCGGGAGAGGAGGGGAGGGGGCCCGCCAGCCCCGAGCGCGCCCCGGAGCGCAAGGGGGCGCCCACTCGCGGCCCCGGCCCCGCTCGCCGTGCGCCCCCAGCCACGACGCCGCGGCCCGGAACCTATCCTGCTCCAGCCGCCCCCCGCCGCCCCCCGCCGCGCCCCGGGCTCCTGGCGAGGACCCTTTCCTCCAGGCCCCCAGCCCCCGACCCGGAGCGGCTAGAAACCTCCCTCCTTCCCGCGGATCCCAAGAAGAAACGCGCACACACCGGGGGGAGGGGGTCGCGGCTAGGAACTGCGGGGGGAGTGGGGCGAGGCTGCTGGGCCCGGCTGGAAAACCCCAGGGGGTTCAGGTTAGAAGCGGCGCGACCTTGAGAGCGCCTCTCCGAGCCTCAGTTTCTCCTAGTTCTAGGGTGGAACTAGGGCGATACCCACCCTCCAGCGCTCTTGAAAGAACCAGGAGGGACAGAGCGGCATCCAATCCCATCAGGAACGTTGGCAGGGCGTCCACTCCCGACCCCCGAGCCCCGGAGGCTGCGGGGTGCTCTCCGCTGAGGAGGGGAGCTGCAGCTCCCGGCTGAGCACGGCTGAATTGTTTACAAGTTTAAGTAGCCGGGGTCTGATGGCCAGACTCGGGAGGGGACGGCAGAAGGGGCAAGCGCCAAACCCTAATTGCCAGCTGCGAGAGGGAAGGGAAGAGAGCCCTCTACTGAACAAAGAAAGGTATTTTTAAACGGAAGGGGGAAGCGACCTAAGGAAAGAAACGGGAAAATGAAGGAGGAACACAAAGGATCTGAAAAATTAAACGCAGAGAAGGTGGGATTTTAAGAGATAAGCAAAGATGTTTTTGAGGCAAAAATAGGTAAGAATGGGAACATTGAAAAACTTTGGGAGTAAAGCGTTTTACATAACAATATTCTGGGTTATTAAATATTCTGGGTTATTAAAAATCCCAGATAAAGCAGATAAATGGAGGCTGATAGAAACCCAGGGAAGGCACCCCATCTGCATTAGGTCACACACACACACACACACACACACACACACACACACACACACCTCTGCCTGCACACGCACCTCTGTGCCAAGGTGAGAACCCACATAGACAGGATGATGGGGAAGAGTTTGCAAGCCACTGTAAAAAGGAAAACGGTGCCAAGCTCAGGGAAAAAAAATCCTTCTAGAGCAACAGGAATGCTGAAAGTCGTAACCTGCAGAAAGAAGAGGAACTCATCAGGGTAAGTGGAAGGAAAGAAGCTGCAGGAGACTCTGGCGGAAGGAGACGGTGGCAGGGACGAGGCAGAGGGCAGGGCCCAGGTGTTGGGCACACGTCTGGTAGCTCCCCCTCAGCATCTGGGGCAGGGGAGGGGGAAGAGGAATCCCAGCATGTCTCTTCTAGACAGGACAGGGAGATACAGAGGGAGGATGAGTGTCTGTTGGGGGCTGGGGGTCTCTTGGATCCCCAGCCAAGGAGGGTCCAGTGCTGAGTGCTGCCCTGCCCCCTCCCCCTGCCATTCCCAGGGACTATTTTTGTTATGTGTAATAATGCCAATGTGTGCGATACAGAGACAACATTTTATTAATAGGAAAACATGGATATGTTTATGCGCCAGAGGAGGGACGGGCAGGAGAGTTGCCCAGACGCTGCCCTCAGGGGCCCTCCGCGCTCTCCCAAGCGGCACAAACCCTCACCCTCACCACATCCTTGAACCCTCCCACTCTTTGTCCACCATGTCTGAACGGTTTTCCCTCTTCCCTTCCCACCCTGGATTTCTGGCTCTCCTCTCCCCCACCAGTATGGAGTGTGGGAGGGAACTGGGTAGAGAAAGAGAAGCTGGAAGATCCTATCTTAGGGGACACAGGCTAGCAGCCCGTCCCTTTTTATTTTTTTTTTGTTTTTTTTTTTTTAATGGAGAGCATTGAAAGGAGGGGAAGCAGAATTTTATTTTATTATTTTTTATTTATTTTATTTTATTTTTTTTGCTTTTTTGGGTCACACCCAGCGATGCTCAGGGGTTACTCCTGGCTTTGCACTCAGGAATTACTCCTGGCGGTGCTTGGGGGACCATATGGGATGCCGGGGATCGAACCCGGGTGGGCCGCGTGCAAGGCAAACGCCCTACCCGCTGTGCTATCGCTCCGGCCCCAGCCCGTCCCTTTTTAGAAGCTGGAGGCAAGAAGGGGAGACACTCAGAGCGAGGAGCAGAGCTGCCTGGGAAGCAGGCTAATTAATCCTAATTGCATCCTACAGGATTGTATTGATTAAGAGTGATTACTCAAGCGCTCTCAATGCGAGAGCTTCAGAAGTCCATGTGCAAAGGGCCACTGCTTTTCTCAGTCTTCTATTATCACCTGCTGCAGCACCCCTGGAGCTTAGCAAACCTGGCCTGGAGAGAATCCCCGAATCCCTTACTTGGGCCCATCATTCTCCCTCTGGCACCTTTCTTAGCCTTGGCCATCATCAATATGATAACTTCAGTTAGGAAGGATTTTCCACCGACTGGAACCGTGTTTAATTAAGCGGAATGTAAACACAGTAATTAATACAGAACTATTCAAAACAAACATGCTGACTAGTAGGGAATATAGTGAGTGGGAAAGGGTGCCTCGAATTTACTCTTGACCTAGAAAGTCCAAACTGCTTTTAAACCTGGAGATTAGGAGTAATCCGAAGGCTGGGAGGCAGCACAGTGGCAGGTCTCAACCTACCATGCACCCAGCACTCCGGAGGCCTCCAGTGGGAAGTATACCCCACTCCGTGGGCCTAAGTGGAATCTCATTCTTGGCCCTTGCACTGAACCCAAGGCCAGAATGACTGAGAATTTCCCCCACCTCCTCACAAAGGAGAAGTAATGCAAATGCTCCTGGCTCGGGATAGCTATTTTGGGAGCATTGTTCTGGAAGATTGAGAGCACAGTCTCCTGGGGCCCATGGCCATGGGAGCACTTGCTCAGGCACAAGAATCTGGAAACAACCCAATTGTTTGAATAAAGGAAAGGTACATCTACACGATGGAGTACTAGACAGCATTAGGAAAAATGAGCTCATGGAATCTGCACATACACGGATGGACCTGGAGAGTATAGTGCTGAGTGAAATGCGTCAGAGCGAGGGTGGACAGAATGGACACACTCATTTGCAGGATGTGAAAAAAAAAAACACATCATATGAGAATAATACCCAAAGACAGTAGAAACAAGGGCCAGGACAACTGATGCCTGTTAGAAAACTAGCCACAAGATGGGTGTGGGGCTGGGGGAGAAGTGGGGGGGCTTGGGGAGGACAGTTAGGCTAGAGAAGGGACCACTATGACAATGAATGTAGGAAATGATCACTCTGGACTAGAACTGAGTGTTGAAAGTGGGTAAAGGGATATACATGATAACCTGTTAGTACCTGGATTGCAAACCATGATGCCCAAAAGGAGAAAGAGAGATAGAGAGGAGGTGGGGGGGAAGTGTCTGCCACAGAGGACAGTTGCGGGGTGGGGTACAGTGGGATGGGAAACTGGGGTCATTGGTGGTGGGAAATGTACACTGTGAAGAGAGGGGTGTTGGAATAGTGCATGACTGAAACCCAATCAGGAATAACTTTGTAACTGTGTATCTCATGGTGACTTGAGAAAGAAAGAAAGAAAGAAAGAAAGAAAGAAAGAAAGAAAGAAAGAAAGAAAGAAAGAAAGAAAGAAAGAAAGAAAGAAAGAAAGAAAGAAAGAAAGAAAGAAAGAAAGAAAGAAAGAAAGAAAGAAAAGAAAGAAAGAAAGAAAGAAAGAAAGAAAGTAAATGAAAAAGAATAGCTCAGGCACAAACAGGCGCCTAGCTTTACAGCCCGGGGCTGACAGCAGGAGAGAAAGAATCGAAAAAGAAAAAGACAGCAATCGCTTATAATGTCTAAATAGTTTCCTGGCCCCCAAATCACCTGCTCATTGTGTCCAGGGACAGGAAAGAAATGAAAGAGAATTCCTACTCAGAAGCCATTGTCGATTTGTGAACCGAAAGCACGCTTAGGTCAGAGGAACTCAAGTGTCACTAAATGGCAGCTTCGCCATTGTCCGGAGCTAATGTGAGAGAAGAGACCTTCCTTCCTTCCGCTCCAGCACTGGAGTGCCACTCACGCTGCTCGGCGAGAGGTCACTGGGAGAGGGGCCAGCGGGCGGACGGGAGAGCAGACAGTCTCGAGTGTCAGGCGCTACAGGCCTCAGGGTCAGGCTGCAGCACAGGCTGCATGCGCAGCAGTCCTGGGTTCGATCCCAAGCACTGCAGGGTCCCCTGAGTCCACCAGGTGTGACCCCCCTGCCACCCAACACCACCACCACTGGGGAGAAAAAGAGGTGACCCCAGCAAAGGGCCTTTTAGCTGGAAATGGGGGCAGGGAAATATTCTCCAGAAAAGCAGGATATGTCGGTTCTTCCAGGCAGAGGGCACATACGACAGCGCACAGCGATAGAATTAGACTTCTGCTGGGGGAGGACGACTTGGCCCAGGTCAACAGCGTAAGAGACCTGAAGCAGTAAATGCGAGCAGATGTACCCTACCATCAGCACCGGGGGTTCCAGGGCCAGCTTGGCCACTGAAGAACAACTGTCCTCGGGGAAACCTCGAGCTCTGTCACCTCGACCACAGGAACAGGTGAGAGGGGACGATGGGCATGGCTGGGTCTAACTGGGACTTCTTCCAAATCGGTTCTTTAGGCACTTTGTTCTTTCTCTCCAGGGGGTAAAGCTTCACAGTTTGCAAAAGCATTATCAGCTAGTATCTGCTGGGGGAAGCTCCCTTCAGTGCTGGGGGCCTGGGGGCTGCTCCTGTGAGGTACTCAGCACAGCAGAGCTGGCCTCATGGTTTGGGTCTGCACTGGTGACCAGGTGCTGGGCGGCCACCATGCCACCCTGGCTGTACCATGGGGCCATGTAGTGCTGTGGATCAAACTTGGGCTGTCACGTGCCAGGCTACAGTCCTTCCCACTAGCCCCTGGCCCGGCCGGTATCTTTTGATCTGCACGTTTGCCGGAAGGTGAGAGGGACTCACCGCGAGATGCTCATGTGCAGCTGGGTGACAGTGGCCGGTTTGTCTCCACAGCTGCTCTCTCTGGAAGTCCAGAAGCAGAGACCCAAGACTGCTGCCCTCCTCTGTGCGAATCACTCACCAGGGTCTCAAACAGCACCCATCTGACACGCACCTTTGGACTTCCTCTCCCCAAACTGGCTCTCCATTTAAGTAAATAAAAATACTTCCAAAGTCCTCAGAGCCCAAATAATGAAGTTATCCCATACTCTGCATGAAAGGGGCCAATAATCCCCTTGTCTGCTCCTTTGAATTGGGGGCTAGAGGCCCAGGCAGCCAGGTTGAGCCACACCTGCCTATGCCCAGGCCTTACTCCTGCAGGGGATCTAACTGGGGTGGCCACAGGCAAGGTAAGTGCCACAGCGTTGTACATCAGGTAGGACTTTTGCCTTGCACTCGGCCAGTCAGGGCTTGATCTCAGCACCTCACCTGGTCCTCGAGCAAACCAGAAGTGATCCCTGAACACAGATCCAGGAGTAAGCCCTGAGCACAGCCAGGTGTGGCCACAGAACAAGCAACAACAACATAAAGGCAAGTGCCGTAGCTGCTGTGCTCCTCTGGAAGCCATGTTGTTCTCCCTTGCCCTTGACGTGGTCATCCTCAGTTGTCCACACTGTCTTGGTTGCCATTGTGTCTTCCCGGTGTGGCGCAGGGGTCATATTCTGCGATGGTTCAGGGCTGGCTCTGGGATGGGAAGCAGAGGGGCCCGCACTTCCAGGGGACATGTTGGCCTCGACTGTTGGCCCACATCCCCTGGCCCTTTGGGATCTTTTCCAAACGTGATCACTTCTTGCCTCCTCCTCCCCTGGCACCCCAGTTCTACCCCCTCTCTTTTCTCCCTTGGGGTGTTGAGACTGTCCCCACAATAGCCATTCTCGGCCAGACTCCCTCTCCTCTGCTCAGAACCCCACGGCTCTCCAGCTTGTTCGTGGACAACTATGCCCACGGGGTCCGCACGGCCCCTTCCGGCATGGGCCCCTGCCTCTCTGCACGTCCTTGTTTCCCACACTCACCTCCTCCCTGCGTCCAGCATCTGGGCCTTGGCTCTGCAGCTTCTCTGCCCGAAGCTCTGCGGTGAGATGCCCCTTCCTTCACCTCCTCGTCTTGGATCGAACATGAGTCAGTTCATCAGAACTGACTTTCAAGAGTGACGCAGGTACCGATAGCCAGGAGTAGCACTCCCTATTGGACGGAGGTAAAGTGGAAGGCAACCGATGTCGGTTACCGAGATACAAACACACAGGGCTGTCACAACATGTTAGTAATCTCTTACACACCGGCTTTAAGAGCTCCTTGGTGAGATACAACAACCTTCACACACTTTCTTCCAAGAAAATCTTTTTCGATCATTTTTAGCTAATTATTTATAACAAGTAATATAAAATAAATTATTCAGGGCCTGCTTTAGGGGCAGGCTTGAGAAAGGTTGGGAAAATTGGAAATAATGGTGGTGGGAAGGTGCAATGGTGGTGGGATTGGTGTTGGAATATTGAATGGAAAAAATCATTATAAACAACTTTATTAAAAATCACTCTATCACTGTATCATTGTCATCCCATTGTTCATGGATTTGCTCAACCGGGCACCAGTAACGTCTCCATTCATCCCTGTCACGTGCTAGTGTAGCCTGATGGTGTATTGGGAGCTCTTTCAGGATCAGGGGAATTAGGAACGTGATTGTTACTTTTTTTGGCATATTGAGTACACCCACCATGGGTAGCTTGCCAGGCTCTGCCGTGTAGGCAGGATGCTCTCGGTAGCTTGCTGGGCTCTCTGAGAGGGACAGAGGCTTTTGGGGCGGCCTCTAATCACCTTTGCAGGTGTTCCCAGTCTACTGAATGTAAGCTTTTGGTCGACTGGCATTTTGTAACGATCTGCACACTGACAAACATGCACCTGCCTGCGTCTCTGGGCAGTAGCTGGGACATCTGCAGCCTCAGGTTGATCTCCTTGAGGTTGATGGAGTGTGCCTGGAGGTTGTTGAGCAGCTGGCAGAGCAGGACCCTGTCGAGGAGGATCTGTGCCAGGTTGAACACCTGCGCTGAGTCCCAGGTCACCCGGTGATTGGATGACACTACCCCATAGTGACGAGCCACTGGGCGCACTGCCGCTAAGGCTCTATGTTCCATGGCACTATGACTCGACCCAGTCAGGGCAGGTGGCAATGTTGCGGCTGCTGTCACAGTTTCCCCATACCCGCCAATGCCATTCTGTCTGAATCTTGCAAAACAGCCGGTGATGTCCATCGGGAATCACGTGTAGAGTTCCAGCAGGGATCACCCGTAGAGTTCTATGCCTGGTGTGCTGAGCTGTGCATTGTCTAAGGCAAGATGGTGAGCCGGATTCGGGAGAGCACAGGGCTGGAGCAATAGCACAGCGGGTCGGGCGTTTGCCTGGCACGTGGCTGACCCAGGTTCGATTTCCAACATCCCATATAGTTACCCGAGTATTGTCAGAAGTAATTCCTGAGTACATGAGCTAGGAGTAACCCCTGTGCATCACCGAGTGTGACCCAAAAAGCAAAAATAAATAAATAAATAAAAGTGTTAAAAATAAAATTAAAAAATTTAAAAATACTGATTTTTTTTTTAAAGTGATACAGGGGCCAGAGCACTCATTTGTGGGATATAAAAAGAAAGTAGTATGAGGGACCATGTAGGATATCATTGGTTTGTCCTTTGTCCCTTGCCACAAAGAGTTTAGGCATTTCTGGTAATAATCTCTAAACATTTTAAGACAACATTGGTATGTTCTGTTCCCCTTGCCACTAGGAGCTTAGGTATATCAGTCACGCCCATCAAGGTGCTCCCTAGTCACTCCCATTCCTTTGTCTATCCGTAACCACTTCTATGCTCCCTTCCCCAACCAGTTAATCAGCTTTTCCCCTAATCAGACTCTGTTAATTTGTAAGGTCAAACCTTTCTAGGACTATGAACTTGTATTGTAAGTTAATATTGCCTTGCTCCTCTCCTCATGTCTTTTGAATAGTTTACTTTAAAACAATGTCCTTTTTGTATGGACAAAGAAAGACAGTTGTTAATATGCTTTGGTAACATGGTATTTAATTGGCTTCGAATATTATTCACTCCTGGGCATCTGCTTTCTCAACTTAAGCCTCAGCTGCCCTTACTTCCTAGCACCCCCCAAAGCAGGGTCCCAACGAGGGATGGGACGGACCCAGGGCAAGCAGTGAGTTATGTGCTACCCTGGCATCGAGATGGGCCTGGCCAAAGTGCCTAATGCTTAACTATGTGTTAAGAGCTTGGTCATGGACATGTCATGTCATGATCCAAAAGCAACAATGAGACTAGGATCCTGCTAGGGATAGGAAAGACTAATCTGGCCTGAGCACTGTAGTCTGAGATCGAGATGACCCCAGGAGAGCAATTCTATAAGCTTAATGCATCTCTTACTATGTCCATACAAAATAACTAATATTATGAATGCTTATATGTTAGTTGGACAAGGAGAGGATTCCTCTCTTGGGTGGGTGTCCTGCTGAAAGAGAATCTGTCCTAGAAGAAACATCCCCTGAGAGAAAGAACTTTACCCCTATTGATTTTGACCACACCTATGTGTAAGCCCCAACCCCTCATTCTTGGGGATTTAACTAGGCTGTGAGAGTGGACTGGGGGGCCAGTCCCAGTGCCAGATCTGGAGAAGCCAGATCCAGATCCAGATCCAGATCCAGAGTGAGAAGGAGAATGAAGTAGCATGGGGGAGGAAGTAGCAGGAAGGGAGGAGAATCAGAGGAGAATGGAGATGGGAATGGAATAAACTGCAACTGAGACCAACCAGCCTGGTCCTCATTCCTTCCTTTGCCTGCTTCGTCATCACCATCAACCTCCCCAGGGTAGGGGAAGCAGCTGGAGACTACCAAACACGGGCGGTGGGAGAGATAGAGCGCCGCTGCCCTGTGCCCGCTGCCCGTGTCCCTCCTCCCCCTCCTTCTTTTCTGTGTGTTTACACAGGACCAGAGTGATAGTACAGTGTGAAGTGCATTTGCCTTGCATTGCAGCAACCTGGACTCAATCTCTAGCATCCCATATGGGCCCTCAAACACTGCCCAGAGTAATTCCTGAGTAGAGCCAGAAGTAACCCCTGAGCATCACTGGGTGTGACCCCAAAAGCAAAATAATGAAAAAAAACAAGGACAATAGAAACAAGGACCAGGAGGGCTGGTCCATGGTTGGAAACCCACCTCAAGTGGTGGTGTGGGGTGGAGGGAGGGCAGTTAGGGTAGAGAAGGGACCATTGTCATAGACAATGATTGATAGTTTGAAATCAGTCTCAAGAACTGAGTGCTGAAAGTGGTACAGGGACAAAGATGATCATCTTTCAGTGCCTGTATTGCAAACTATAATGCCCAAAAGGAAAGGGAGAGAGAGAGTTGGGGGGGGAGAGAGAGACAGACAGACAGACAGACAAAGAGACAGAGACAGAGAGAGAGAAGAAAAGCTCCTGCCACAGTGGCCGGAGGGACCCTGGGAAACTAGTGGTGGCAATGTACTCTGGTGGGGGGCTGGGTGTTGGAACATCATGTGACTGAAACCCGATTATGAACAACTTTGCCACTGTGTATTTCATGGTCATTCAATAAAAGAAAAAATATTTTTTTAAGTGATGCAGTCTGCCTTCTCCTTGCCTGACAGACACTGCCCTTTGCTGCCTGCCACCTGCTAGGCCGGGCCAGAGGTGCTGTGTTCACGGCTCTGGTCACAGGCCACACAATGGGCGTCAGGACCAAGCAGCACACGGCAACAAGGGGATGAACGCGTGACCATGACTCCCCTTTGTCGGGAAACTGGGGCTTCCTAACACTGGGTCACTTTCAGAACTGAGGTTTAGACTCAGATTTCCCAGCGTCACATTTGCATTTAAAAACACTGTGTGTGGTGGTGGGGGGGAGGAGTAGGAGTGCTCGGGAACTCCTAGCTCTGTGCTCAGAGCTCACTCTGGCAGTGCTTAGATAACCTGATGTGGTGCTGAGGATGGAACCAGTGTCAGTCTTGTGCCAGCAAACGCCTTAACCCCTCACCCACCTCGCTGGGCCCTCAAATGCTTAATAGCAAATGCAAATTAGAGTCAAACATACAGCCATTGTTTTTGGTTTGGTTTTGGGGAACACACACAGTGGTGTGTGAGCCTTACTCCTGGCTCTGTGCTCAGGATTCACTCCTGCTGGTGTTCGTGGGACCTTCTGCAGTTCCAGGTATCCAGCTGCTTTCAAAGCAAGTGCGGAACCCAGCCCCACTCACTGTCTTAATGACAGTTAGCCAGTTGTGCCCAGGGGCAGATGCAGCAGCCCTCAAGGTCACACAGAACAGCATGATCTCAAACCCAGACCCTTCACGGGGCCCCAGGCATGCAAGCACACTGGAATCATCTTTCGTGCCTACATTAAAGTTTTACATTTCCTTCTTAATTTTTTTTAACCAATGTTCTTTTGGGTCTCTCACTATATTCCGCTCTCTCCGCCACTCACACACATAATCTCTGGCACTCTGTGTGTGTGTGTGTGTGTGTGTGTGTGTGTGTGGTGTAGCTCACAGACCCACACTAGGCCACGGTGAGGAGAGAGAAGCCTCCCCTGGTGTTGGCGGAGTGGTGTGGCTGGGCTCGGAGGGAGGTGCTAACTATCTGCATGTAGGTGAGCCAGCAAAGAGGAAGTTTCTTGGCTAGAGGCTTCCTTTAACCACCTGCTATTTCCCACCCTTAGCCACCCCACTCCCTACTTTGACTGGATACCTTTTCAAGGGACAAGATGTTAAATGAACTAGTTCCCTGGCAACTCTCCTTCTATTCCTACTGCCACAGGTCCTGAAAGACCCCTTTACCCTCACTGACATGTTTCTCCGTGGGCCATGGAAGAACCCTGAAACCCTCGCAGTGGGAGAGTAGTAGGTGGGCATAAAACTTGATCTAGACAGGCTGCCCATAAACCAGCCGCCCCTCCCAAGAGGCTGGGCAGTAATTCCCTCTGAGTTATCTCGGAGCACACAGCACGGATCATTCCTTCCATCAATATTGACTGAATGCATGGATGGGTGCGCTGGGGCTGACGCCAGCCTCTCGCAGGCCCAGATTAGCGTGGCTGTGTGCTGTGCAAGGAGGAGGGCTTGGCTCTGGCAGCCAGACCGGGAGAACCAGCTGCGGGGGCTAACGTGGCTGGATGGGACGCAGTGGGTGGGCTGGAGTGGGGGAGAGCCTTGACAACAACGTGGCAATGGCTCCGCAACTGCTGGGACCTCGACCCAGCCAGTGATGACAGAAATCATGAAAACCCATTATCAACTTTTGCTGCATGCAGTAGTAAACTAAGATATTGGACTATACAGAGAGAACTGAAATGGTCAGGATTTAGAAATGAATAAGAAGAAAGCCAGGACCATGGTGATCAGACAAACAAGAATGTGCGCCAAGGGGATAATGAGAAACGGCCTGATGAAGACAACTTTGGCCCTCATCATGGGCGTGCTGGCTCTGTCCCCAAATTGTGGGGACAAAAGAGGGTGGGACATGTCGTAAGCACATCCTGTAATGCTGCTGGCACCTCTGATCACAGACATTAGCTGGGAAGCTCCAAATTCTTGGGCAGAGGCAGCAGGCTCCTTCATTTCAATTAAATGTGAATTTTCCCCCTCTGTTATTTGCTCAGGACTATTCTATGCTAGAAAGGACACGGATAGAGGGGGGGAGCAATGCATAAGGGAGAATCATCTTATTGGGAGTGAGAGGTGCATGCAAGAAGCAAATAGCAGGTAAATGCCAGATTGGCAGCTCTAGGCAATAAACACAGACAAGTTCAAGAGAGCCCCCTGCCCTCTGCAGCTGTGTCCAGGAAGGCTTCTCTGAGTAGTGGGGGTGGACTATATGTACAATGTAAGCATGGACAGGCATGGGGAGGGGAAGAGACAGAGCTCTAAGAGGAAGTGAAGAAGGGAGATATGAGGGAGAGACAACTATAATCTACTCAGACTATGCAAAAGCTTCTGACATAGTTCACTTAGAAAGGCACTTTTCAAAGGTTAGATCCCCGCCTGCTAAAGGAGAGATGATGTCTCTTTTACTGGGACTAATGAATGGCTTAGATGTAGGAAAGTTCGGAGCAAATGGAGCCTTCTGCAGACAGTGCACTGTGAAAATGCCCTCCTCAAAAACGCATGCATTGCTGCAGGTGACTTGTGTGAAGTGGGCCACAGAGGGGCGGCAGCCTGGAGAAGGGAGTCCACTGCTTCCCTCTCTGCCCACCTCAGTCACCCCCCGAGAGAAGTTCCCACTGGATTCACACTGATACAGTCTTCCACGAGCACCTGCATGGTTTACCCCTCACATCTCACCAGCTCTGCTTGACTGTTGCCAACCTGCACCAGAGTCCTGTTTGCTCGGCTCAGTGTGGAGTCGATGCTGGCGACCCAGATTCTCAGGGAGCTGTGGCCCTTGGGCTGGGCACAGAAATACCTCTCCACAGGCAGAGGAGAGTTATCCCCAACCCTCCTCGGGTTTTCCACAAGCATCACCTTCTCTCACAGAAAAAAAAAATTTAAGAGGAGACAAAGAGTGAAATAAAGGAGTTTTATTTCAAGGACTATGAGAAGAAAAGAGAAAGTGATGCATTTAGAGAGAAGGGGGCTTCTCCGAAAGGGAGAGAGCTGGGAGTCCAAATCTCAGGTGCCAGCCGCCCCCTTTCCGAAGATGGGGAAATGTGCCGCTCTCCTCCGAGATGCTGGGGTGTAGTTTTACTCCCAATTGCCTCACAGGGACTTTCTACATAGACGAATCCATTGCTGGGTGTTGCCAAGGGGAGAAGCTTTGAAGTTTTGCCAGTCTACCTTCATGTCCTTATCACAGCTGAAGAGGAGTTTCTCCTCTCAGGAGGGCGCCAACCTTCTCTGGGTCAGCACTGGCACTGGTAGGAATCTCCAGGTCCCGTGCCCACAGGTGGGGCTTGCCCTCAGCTTCTACCTGCTTTAGAGCAGTGACAGAATAGCTTCTTTAAATCAGAGAAACTTTGGGGTGCAGTGCTTCCAGCAGGTCACCTGTACCTACAAGCGAGGGCATCAGAAGCCTGTGCCTATGGTCAGACCCCAACTACTTGGGACCGTTTCCGAGAAAATAAACAGCCAAAAGTTAGGTGTGCGGGAGCCACACTCACAAACCACCTCCGGCTCAGCTATACAAGCTCATTTATCAGCCTTGCTTCAGAGACCCATAAATAAATCCTGAAAGAGATCAAAAGCCACAGTTAATCTCTGCCCCACCATGGATGAATAGACCGAGGGAAATCGGTGGGGGCGGGTTGGCTTGATGTCTGCCCAAGCAGAGCCCCAGCAGCCACTTGCTTCCACAATCCAAAATCACTGCCATGCCCCCAGCCTGACTCCACCATCTAGGGACGGACCTCACCAAGATATAATCTGCTGAAAATTCTGGTATGCGGGTTTTGTAACTGAAATCTCCAGGCTTTCTCGAAGTTAGGATGGGCTACCTCCCCCCACTTCCCAATATTCCTGGAAGTACCGACAGTAACCCCCCCACACACACCATGAACCAACTCCTATAAGCACCACCGTGTAAGCTCTACTACCGGCCTTACTTCAGAGACCCATAAATAAGTCTCTAAAGGGAATCCCTGGCACCACATATGTCCCCCAGAACCCACCAGGGGTCACTGCTGAGCACAGAGCCAGGAACAGCTCCTGAGTCTTCCCCTCCGAGGAAACACAAACCCGTGGGTACGGTGGAGCTGGGGAGATGTCTCAGGCAGTAGAGCTCATGCCTTGCTTGTGGAGGCCTGAATCTGACCCTCAGCTGCGTCACCCCAGAGCCTCTCTAATGTGGTCCCTTTAAAAAACTAGAAGTCACCAACCTGGTGAAATCTATACTATGTGGATTGAACCACAATTTTAAAATAAAAACATGTGTAAAATGATGTCATTTCTATATTTAAAATGAAATTTTTGAAAGTAGACCCTATAGGGCCAGAGTAAGGTAAGGCACTTGCCTTGCACGCGGCCAAGCTGGGTTCTATGCCTGGCACCCATATGTTCACCAGAATACCACCGGAGCACCACCAGAGCACCGGAGCCTTGAGGGTAGAGCCAGGATACTGCCCCCAAACAAAAAAACGAAAAGCTGCCCTGATCCATGTTACAACTATTGTTACCACCACAGCAACAGGAGCTGAATCTCCCCCTTCGGATCTGACCCAATGTCTGCATCCATCAATTGCTGAGGGGAAGTCACATGACATACTGACTTACAGGTGGAATGTCTTCTGGAGTGGAAAAAACAGAGCCTTTGACAGCAGGAGGGCCCAGAGTAGAGATCTGGAAGAACCAGAGACTTTCTGGGGGAGTTTCTCTAGGTCTCTGAAGCTGGCACAGCCTCTGATGGTCTAGCTTCACTGCTCTGGGGTGGGCAGGGATTTGGCATTTGCCTGAAGTTTTCTGGCCACTCGACCATGCAGCCATGGGGCTACTGCACTGAGCCTTAAGGCTGCAACCCTCGGCCTCTCCAACTGGATTCTGGGCACTGCCGCTGCCAGTTGGTGAGAGGATCTAGCTATTTAATTTCTGTTTCTCCAGGCTTCCAATTTGGGGTAATAATGGTCTCTGCGTCAGAAGGTGGCAAAGAAAAAGCCTGCATTTAGCTAGTGCCTAAGGCACATTTAAATGCTAATTGATATTGTTATCAATAGAATTTGGATAAAACAGGGACAGAATTCTCATACACGTGCAAAAATTATGAAAATGTTTAAAATAACCTATCCAAAGTTTACCATTAACATTTCTGTCAGAAGTCAGGGAAAGACCTGTGTCTCCAGAAGAATTTTCCTTTCTAGTACATAAATCTGAAGCACAGTTTTTCTGCCAAGTTCCTGCAAACCCCCATCAGGCATCAGCAGGCGGTGGGGGAGGCTGAGAATAACAGCGTCCCTGCCCTTGCATTTCTCTAAACCCTGTGCATCCTTCATTGATTTGTGGTGAGTGCTGCACGGCAGCCACTGAAGGATGTCCTGACAGAGGAGAAGGGACAAGAAAACAACCCAGGGCTGCAGGAGGAAGCCTGGCTGCTTGAGTGAGACCCCTCCAGACCCAGAAGACAAGACAGAGGCTCACCAAGAGCCAAGAGCCAGCGAGCAAGGACTCAGTCAACGCTCGCAGGGAAAGAAGGTGCGAAAGGAACAGTCAGAACAAATGAAAGTTGGGTAATAAACTGGCACGCATTCCTCTGAGAGGCAGAACCTGAGGGAAATATAAATGAATTCACAAAGGGTCTGGGCAAATTAAAGCCAGAGATGCAAATAGATTCCTGAGGGAGCCGGCACAGCTTGAAGGTCAGTGTGGAGAGGGCAGTGTGTGGTGTGTTTCCTTTCCAGCCGCAGACTCGGAGACCAAGGGCTGTCCAATGGCACCTTCCCACTGTCCTGTGTCCCCAGTGAGGGACTGCGGAAAGAGTGTTCAGTGCAGGGATACGGGGAATGGTGGGTTGGCTGGGTTGGCTGCGTGTTGGTTTGTCTGGGCACATGACACTGGGTCAGAAGGAGGGGCTGAAGTAAGCCCAAGAACCACCGTATGTTATATCTGTTCTATTCAACCCTTTCCTTTAAAGTTAGTAAAACCTTGGGGGCCGGAGCGATAGCACAGCGGGTAGGGCGTTTGCCTTGCACGCGGCCGACCCGGGTTCGATCCCCGGCATCCCATATGGTCCCCCAAGCACTGCCAGGAGTAATTCCTGAGTGCAAAGCCAGGAGTAACTCCTGAGCATCGCTGGGTGTGACCCAAAAAGCAAAATAAATAAATAAATAAATAAATAAATAAATAAAGTTAGTAAAACCAGAGCAGAGGGGGACACTTGTCTTCCATACAGGAGACCCCCTCAGATCCCTGGAATGGCATATGGCCCCCGGGCACCACCAGGGGGCACTCTTGAGCACGGAGCCAAGAGCAGCCCTTCTCAGGTAGAACAGTGAAGACCAATCCCAGAAGGCTAGGGAGAAAGTGCCCTGACAACCTCAGCGTCAGTCCCTCTGAGTCTGCACACTAGCCTATGTGCAAGACCAGGACGCTGCATTTTGAGGGCTCCTCTCCACCCTGCCCCACACCAAGAGTTCCATAGTAATCGCTGCTTTCCCCAAAGACCCCCAGTTAAGTTCTGCAAACCCCCACAGAACCTGGGACCAGGCCAAGCTCTTCCCCTCTGTCCTCTCTTGCTTCCTTCCTTTCTTGTTTTGTTTTGTTCGGTTGGGGGCCACACCCAGCAATGCTCAGGGCTTCTCCTGGCTCTGCACTCAGGAACTACCCCTGGTGGTGCCCAGGGGATGGAACCTCAGCATGCCACATGCAAGGCCAGTGCCCAAGCCACTGTCCCCAGGCTCCAGCCCCACCGCCTCGCTGTCTCCTTCCTCTTGCTCTGCAGTGCCCACTCCTGCTGGGGTGTGAGGCCTTCCTACCAAACCGACTTCCACGCCCGATGTCTGCGGAGAGGAGTTGATCTCCCACAGTGCAGAAACTTCCGCCCGGATTTTCCTCCTACTGCCCTTCGTGGGGGGATCATACATGTCTTGGGAAGAGGAGGTCTCAGAGATGGGCCAGGCACCAGAGAGCACAGCAGCCAAGGCCTCCCATGCTGCTACCCAGGTTTGATCCCCAGCACTCCACATGGGCCCAGAGCACTCACAGGAGTAATTTCTGAGAGCAGAGCCAGGAATAAGCCCTGAGCATAGCCAGGTGTGCAGGTGTGACCACAACCCCCCCCAAAAAAAAGAATGGAAAAATAATGACTTTAGATTATAGCTCTGTATCACTGTCATCCCACTGCTCATCGATTTGCTCGAGCGGGCACCAGTAATGTCTCCATTGTGAGACTTGTTACTGGTTTTAGCATATCAAATACGCTATGGGTACCTTGCCAGGCTCTGCCATGCAGGCGGGATACTCTCAGTAGCTTGCCGGGCTCTCGAGAGGGGCGGAAGAATCAAACCCGGGTAAACGCCCTACCCGCTGTGCTATAGAAACAAAAATTCCAGGGAACAAGAAAATTGAAGGGAAGCAAGAGGCAACAACACAGAAGGGTCAAGCCCTGGGCGCCTCTGTGGCAGAGGCAAAGCATCTATATCCATCCCTGGACCCAACGCTGCTGAAAGCATGGGCTTAACAGCCAAACGCAGAAATGTGGACTGGGAGGAAAGCTGGGGTCACTTTGGTGGAGTGATGGGGTCATAGGGTGGTGTTTTGGGGCTGGGAACACTGAATGCCTGAAACTTTATTATAAACAACTTTGCAAGTCATAGTGTTAAAATAGAAAGAAAGAAAATACCACCCAAATATGCACATATATTACACTTGTTTAAGTCCTTTGTTGGTGTGGGTTTGCTCTGTACTCGGCTCTGGGTGACAGTGGCCCCACCTGCTCCTCCTCCAGGTTGGCTTCATTGCCTGTGGATTTCTTTCCCTTGGACCCCCAATGCCTGCTGCAGAATTGGGGGCTTTGCAGGTGAACGTGAAATATTTCTTGAATGAATGGGCAAATTTCTTCGGCTGGATTTTCTCTTCAAATTTAGAAAAATCAGTTAGCTTTATCTCCCCCACCCCTCCTCAAAAAAAGCTTCATGGCCAGCCAGGACCACAGGCTAAACGTGGCTCAGCGCACGCTGGTCTCTGTCATCACGGAGTGGCATCGAGCAGCATGTGCAGAGCAGAGCTGGGACACTGCAGGGGGCTCAACGCCACTTCATCACTTTCTTTCTTTTGCCTAACTAGGATCTCTGCCTCAGAAGGGGGGAACATCAAAGGCTTCGCACAAAGAAATTGATGTAAAATGAAAGCAATTTGGAGTCGGGGAAAATGACAGTGCATCCGCGACTGGTATAATAGGGGTATCTCAGAACCTCACAAGGGCTGCGGGGATGTTATTTATTACAGTTTTACTTTAGTCCTCATCTTTTCCCAAAGCGGATGAGAGGCCAGAATTTAAAAAATAAACAACCCAAGCACTCAGGAATGAGAGAGCGGCAGGCAAAGGAGAATCAGGCCTTCCAGATGGGTGGGTTCAGAGGGGTAGAATGGGACAGCCCTGGGGGCTGGGGAGGGCAGGGATGGGCCTGGGTGGATGCTGGTGAGGAACTGTCATAACCGGGGTCATGGGAATAGAAACTAAAGAAGCTTCTGGACGACAGGGAATTTCTTAGTATTCTTTGATGGACCTAAGAAGCAGAGACCAAGGGAGAGAGAGTTCAAAGGGCTGTCGCTCATGCCCCGTGGGAGTGAGACCCTGGGTATGTCCCCCGTCCATTCCCCAGGGGACAAGCACACAGAAGGGACCCTGGTGTCCCTGTGACACCGAGAGCTCCAAGCAGCCCCATGTTGCTGAACCACGGCACAGAGACATCAGAGGGGCTACTGCCAGAGGGGCCTCTCAAGAAAGAAGACGAAAATGGGAACCTGGTTAAACGGCAGCAAAAGAGGTATGTGGGCAGAAACGAACCTGGAAATGAAAAATACATTTTCAGTTTATACAGCTCTAAAGGAGGCAATTTGCACTTATGCAATTGAATGGTGTTTGCCATGTTAAACACCGGTTCCTCTCCTTCCCTCTGCCTCTCTGTAAAGGGGGAGAAAGCCTGGATTTTTGGGGTCTTGAAGTGACACAGGAGGATAGATGTGTGTCAATGAGCAGACAAAGGGTCATGGAGCATAGAAGCCAGGGGAGTCTGTGCTAGGAGAAGGTGTGTGGTCTGACTGGCCCAAGACACACACGAATGCAGAATGTGGCTAGACTCTGGTCCGGCACCAGCAGGGTACGGCTCCCCTGTAAGGGAGGGCAAACAGGATCCTGGCTAGGGCCAGCACGAGGCTGCAGACACACACACCTCACACTCGCTGTAGTGCGCACCAGCCCTCTGGGGGAGGGACACAGAGTCCAGAACAAACTTTGGTGGTGGGGTGGGCAGACCCAGCTGTGCTCAGGGCTTACCCCTGGTTCTGCACTCGGATTACTCCTGGCGTGGCTCAGAGACCATATGTGGTATCGGGGACTCAGCCCAGGGCCGCTGTTCGAAAGGTTTTATAAACCCCACTGTGCTATCTCTCCAGGCTCTGTAATTGACAATGTTTTGCATTTTAAATGAGTATGAAATACCAAATTGTAAGAACTGACTTGAAAGTGACAAGGACGCAAGGGTCTTACAACAGGGAAGACGGAGACTGGAGCTGGGAATTAACCTGAATGATGAGAAAAATGAAGTGACATGTTGGTGCCCCGTGGTGGTGGTGTGGAATGTGGACCTGCTCTTCTGGTTTGGATGGTTGCTGTTGCTATAGTAACATCTCAATTAACAGGAGAACAGACTTCCTGAAGCTCCCTCCCTGTGGAGGACACAGCTGTTTCGAACAGCACTAGCCCTTGACCCGGAACACAGTGCGGGTTGAAAAGTGTTGAAGGATTCCCACTAAGACTTGTCAGTCTGGGTGCCAGGAACCTCCTCTCTTCTACCACTGCTGAGTCTGGGACCTTGAAGATTCATTTACGCTCTGAGAGAAAGCGTCTGAGGGGAGCACTGTGGACATGCTGGGGAAACACGCAGTTTCAGGGTTAGGGGATAAGTCACTCTGGTTTCGGGCGTTGATGCTCCCTTGACTATGTCTCTCAGCCCTCGGTGTTACTAAGTGTCTGCTATATGTATTTTAATGGCATTCAACAGACTATCATGATCAAAAATAGGCAATCCCCTTAGAGAAGAGAGGGGGCTCAGGGCAAGCCCCTTGGAGCAGAGAGGGGGTTCAAGGCAAGCTCCTCAGAGCAGAGAGGGGGCTTGAAGTAAGCCCCCGGGTCAGAGAGGGGACTCACTCATATGAGTAAACATATTCCTGGACACATCATAAAACACTCCCTACCCATTCTCCATAATTACCACACCATGTTTGATGGGATTCAGACAAGAAATCATAGAGGGAAATATATATATATACATGCATATATATATATATTTTTCAGATATATATACCAAAGCTCACATCACCCAAACTTTAACAACATGTTAGTGATATCCTTTAGAATGTCTTAATGGCTCTTGCCAAAACAGAACAATCTTCACACTGTTTCCTATATCAACACTTTTTTGTAAGCATGTTCAGCAGTTCCTTATAATAGTCAATACGAAATATATTGTTTCGGTTGTGTTTGGGGACAGGGATTGGGGTCTGGGATAGAAACATCGAGAATTTGGTGGCGGGAAGGTGTCATGGTGGTGGGATTGGTGTGTGAATATTGAATGTAATCAAACATAGTGAACTAACTTATAAAACTAAAAAAACTTTTAAAAAAAGTAATGTGGAGTTCATGCCCAATTCAATCAGCTTAATCAATGGCTGAATAAATAGCAGTGCTCCTACATCATTAGAAAAAAAAAAGAGGGGGGGCTCAGAGGGCTGGAGTGCTGTTCTGCGTGCAGGACCCCCGGGTCAATGCCCAGCACTGCATGTTCCTCTGAGCATCATAGAGAGTAGCTCTTTAGCACTGCCAGGTGTGGCCCTCTTAAAAACAAACAAACAAACAAACAAAAACAAACTCATCCTGAAAAATGAGTATAAGGAGCAAGATAAGGAGAAGAAAAGGGGGGAATGAAGGAACAAGGCCAGGGGGTGAAGCCAGCCAGCCCTGCTGGCCATGAGGCCTGGGGCAAGTGAGCCCTTGGCTCTGGACATCTCTCTGCTCCCAAGGACTGTGCTGGTACTGCACGGGGCTCTGAGAGCGTGAGTGACAGGACTAAGTAGGAGGACTGCAGGTCCCAGACACTCCACAGGCCATGGAATCGGTCTGGTCAGTGAAGATTGTCAAAGGAAACAAAATATCTTGTCATCTACTGGCAACATTTAAAAACAATTACTTGGGGTTCTGGGACTCTTCATTTTCTAGAAGGATGTGTTAGAAATGGCGGAGAGGGTGGCTGGCGAGGAGAGGAGGGCCTGGCACCGTGCTTAGAACCACAGGCACCCAGGATAGGGCAGGACTCTTCTCTATCATGCCCAGGGAAATGGTGGTCTTTAAGCTGCACTCTAGAAACCCTCAAACATAGGAGCGGAACCTCAAACTTGCACTGGGAAGATGTAAGTGTAAAAACAGGAGAAACCAGGTATGTCATAACAGAGCAGGTGATGCAGGCTGGAATCTCTCCCAGGGAACACGGGTGGCAAGACTGAGGGCTGCTGGGGAGGCTGCGAGCAGAGAGTGGTGCCCAAGAGACCCAGCGGGCAAGTCTCAAAAACTAAAAGGCCTGAAGGAGACTTCAGGAGCTGCCTGGCTGTCCATGGCACCGAGGCAGCGCAGGCATTTTCCAGGAACCTGTTAAATCAGAACTTTCTTTTCCTCCCTTCCTCCCCCTTTTCCCCTGCTGAGACCACAGAGAGGAGGAGATCGGGAGGAGAGAAGCGAAGGCAGACAGACCACTCTGGTCACCGGAGGCAGATCGCTGCACTGCAGCCAGCAGGGAGGGCAGGGAGCATTTATCTGAGAGCAGAGATGGGGTAGCTGACAGCTTAACCGGCTAGTGTGGGATGAAGACTGCTATTGCCTCAGAAAGGACCACACACTGCGTTATTATCTAGGTTGAGTAGAGTTTACCCAGCAACAGCGGGCAGATTTCCTTCCCTGACAGGGTTGGAGAGCCCTGGGAAGCAGGAAGAACTAAGTTGTCTTTATTATAGCATCCTGGGAGCCCTGTTTGCTGATGGTGTGTTGTTTCCAGATGTGGACACTCTGGCTGTGCCGGGAGTTACCCACTGGGTCCTTTTCTTCTCTTTCCTTTCGGCCATCTCATTCTGGCCACAGGCAAGGGAAGACAAAGAGCCCTGAATTTGCTCTGGTGCATACCACGAGCCTAATTTCTGAGTGGCACAGAGAGTTAACTGAGAGACGGAAAGAAAGAATAGCACTGCCATTTGGCAGATGTGGCCCCTGAGATGCCCACTCTCCAGGTGGGACACTGACGCTACACTTTCCCACCTTGAGAGCAGGGCTGGTTTGGTGGGTTCATTCACCCCAGCAGCCAGTGAGTTCCTATACCAACCCCTGGAGCTACACTGATTCTATAAGCTGTCCCATATCCTTCAAATAAATGCCCTTTCCCATACGCTGAGCACGGCACTTTCTGCTACTTGCCCTGGGAAGATGTAAGTGTGAAAACAGGAGAAACCATGTATGTCACAACAGAGCAGGTGATGCAGCAAGTGTCAGCCGAGGAGAGGAGACCCTCAGTTCCTTTAATAGAAATGTCACAGAGCAGCACATCACAGCTGACATTGATGATGACCAGCTATAAAAGGGGGCAGGCAGGTAGATGGACACAGATCGCTAGGCACAGAAATAGATATGGGCAAAAATATATAGTCATCTTCTCCTTGGTTCCCTGCTAGTTGAAAAGGCAAATGACTGTAAATGAGCAATGGCAATTAATGAAGCCATGAATATTCTGAAGGACTGCTTTGGTATTTCAAAATGAGACAGAGTTAGAAAACTATGCCAAGTTAGTGAAAAGTTATCACTTCTTAGTCTTAAAGCCATAGGCCAAATTTCTGACTTTTGAAAAGTAACTCTTGGGCTAGAGCGACGGAACAGTGGGTAGGGCGTTTGCCTTGCACGCGGCTGACACAGGGCTGATTCCCAGCATTCCATATGGTTCCCGAGCACCGCCAGGAATGATTCCTGAGTGCATGAGCCAGGTGTAACCCCTGTGCATCACCAGGTGTGACCAAAAAAGAAAAAAAAAAGAAAAGAAAAGCAACTCTTTCCTGAAAACTCTCCTGAGCAGCTTTATAGAGCTTTCGTTTTCTAATCAGTTAGTTATATGTGAAACTTTATAATCCCTCTCAGTGTCTATGAAGCAAATGTTTTGGGCTTTGAGCAACATACAATAGACTCAAATAAATATATTAGTGAGCTGGAATGATAGTACAGCAGAGAAGACACTTGCCTTGCATAATTGACTGCATTGGGACCCCTGAGCACCACCAGGAGTGACTCCTGAGCACAGAGCCAGGAGTGGCCACTGAGCCCAGGCATAATAAACCCCAAACAAAGTAATATAAATTAGCATTGAGTACAGGCATAAACACTATTGGTGATCAGACCTACACCTGTTTCCCGTTTTTCTGCCAATAGAAGATGTAATGTTCAGAAAAGGCATCTTGTATTTTACAATCGTTCCCTTCCAATGGACAATCTTAGCCATTCAAAATAATTTAAAGGATATGTGACTAAACTTTTCTGTTCGTTTGTTTGATTGGGGGCCACACCAGGCAGTGCTGAGTGTTTACTTCTGGCTTTGTGCTCAGGGATCACTCCTGGTGAGGCTCGGGGAGCAATATGAGATGCTAAGGATCAGCAGGGTGGGCCCCACACAAGACAAGAACCCTACTGGCTGTGCTATCACTCCAGTCCCGAGTGACCGAATCTGCCAACGGGACGGTCGTGTTCGTCATCTGCAAAGATTGTTTGAAGAAAGTTTCTTTGTCCTAAGCACAGGAAAGCATGTGGTTCTTTTCTGTCCATTAGGGTGGTTGCCTTGTGAGGATGCAGTACCTGGAGAGTGTGCAGCCACCTTAGCACTGTGAGGAAAGTTAGCAAGTGTAGGTAGGAAAAACAGAACTTGGATCACTGAGAATGATCTTAAATTAACACATTGACCAACTCACAAATGGTTTTACCTCTAGCCTTTTTGCTTTGTGAATTAATAGTAAATTTATTGTTTTTTATTTAAAGTTTCCTCTTATTTGAAAGATTTTTCCCTTGGTGAGCTTGTGATAGTTTTTTAAAATGTCACTGAATGCATCTTTCAAAACTAAAGGCACCCGTTGCTCTCAGACAAGGATTTTTTCCTAACTGGAACAAACATCTTTTCGAACCTTCCACAAAAGCTTAAGAACCACAGAACTCCCTAGGTAAGCAAAGCTATTGTATTACTAGATAATTATAAAGTGCTCCCTAAGGTGATGGTCTGATAATATTTTTTCCCACTTACTGCCTTCCCTCCAGCACCCTCCCTCCCTCACTCCCCCCATGTTACTACTCTGATCTGACCTAGGCAGCAGGGGGATAGTCCAAATATGAAGTATTATTACAAAACAAATGTCACGAGCTAGCTGCTCTATTATGTAGGCACACAGCAGAGGATTTCTGCAGCCTGTGGCGATATTAAAGACCCAGCTTTCCTAGAGTTTGTGCCCAGACTCTGCAAAAGTCAAACATGAAAAAGAACTTTAAAAACTTGCGACCTGGGGCATCTGGAGATAATTGTTATCTGGTGAGGAGAGGAGGGATAACATCAGCATGTGTTGAGCCAGTTGCTGTCAAAACATTCCTGCATCACTCCTTGGCAAGACCTGGCTAATGCTTCTCTCCCTTTGTGTCTAAACAGTCTGCAGGAAGAAATGCAGTGGCTCTTCGCCTAGCTCAGGGGCTAGAGATGCAGAAATAACTGACATGTCTCCCAAACCCTGCCAAGCAATTCAAGACACTGGGGGCCACAGTGAAGGAAAAAAGGCTCTTCTGGAGGTCAGACTCACCGGGGAGAAGGCAGCTCCGACTTTAGTTTTGCTAATTAATTTTATGGAAGGGCAATATCAGTACATTGCCCCCAAGAGCAGGCAGACTACAACCTTCACTTGGCTCTAGAAAGAGAAGCTAAGAGCCCAGTGCAAGTTGACTCTGGGACTCTTCCCTGAAGACTGACGACTCAAAATCGAGAAAGGAAGAAGCAAGCGCCAAAGAGACGGCAGCTCACAGCGCTCTCAACTTCCCATGGGGGCACAGAATCTCTGCACGAGTAAACGTAGGTGCCCCTTGGATACTCTGGCTCAGGGAGACCGCCATTAAGCCAAACCAGCCGCTTGCCCGTGCAGAGAGCTGGCCGGAGTGGGCTGCGTGAGGACCGGTCCAGATAAGCTCTTCAGGCCCAGCTCTACTGCAGAGCGAGTGTTAAGGCCCCGGGGCTGAGGAGGCATCCTGGGTCTTCACCATGGGACCCCACCACCAGCTGGGCACCCCGTTGCCATTTCTTCCCTGGACCAGCCTGCACCATCTACAGCATATTATGGAAGAAAACCTCTCTGAGCCCCAACCGCCCTGAGCACCAACTGTCTGGAGAGGGGGCGTGTGCCCCTTGGTCAGGTTCAGCTAGCTGGTGACTGCAGCCCACCCAGAGTGCCCAAGCTGCCTCCTGTAGCAGCCCTGCACTCAGTTCTGGCCCTGCCATGTCTGCTACTACTATCACACTGGGGCCCAAGAGGTACAGAGCTGCCAGCAGGTCAACCTGGACCTGTGGGGCAAGTGCATCAGCAGCCTGATAGTGTCTGCAGGCTTCCTGATGCCTCAGAATTGCCACTGTGCCTCTGGCCAGACCCCCACAATTCAGGACCAAGTTTCCCTGAGAAATTAAATGGCCAAAAGTTTGGTATATGGGAGAAACTGCCACAAACCACCTCCGGCTCAGCTATACAAGCTCATTTATCAGCCTTGCTTCAAAGACACAAATAAATCTCAAAGAAATCAGAAACTGCAGTTAATCTCAGACCCACACAAGGCTGCACAAAGGGGTCCATCACAGGGGGCTGGGCTTGCCAGCACCCACCCAAACAGCAGCCGCTTGCTCCCACAATCCAAAATTGTTGCCATGCCCCCAGCCGGTCTCCACTGTCTTGGGACAGACCTCATTAAGATATTAATCTGCTGAAAATTTGAGTATGTGGGTTTTGTAACTGAAATCTCCAGGCTCTCTTGAGGTTGGGATGGGCTACCCTCCCCACCTCCTTGTACTTCCAGAATCCCTGGCAATACATCCACACCCCAAAGCTGCCACTCAGTGGCAACTCATAATGCATGAAAGGAGAGAGAGAAGAAAGGTGCCTGCCAGGGAGACAGACGGGCTGGGGCGGGAGGAAGGAAAACTGGAGACATTGGTGGTGGGAAATATACACTGGTAGAGAAATGGGTGGAGGAATCGTGTATGACTGAAACCCTATCATAAATAGCTTTCTGATGGTCTATTTGATGGTGATTCAATTTAAAAAAAAAATGCGAGAAAGAAGGGCTAGTGTCCTGAGAGTGAGGACCAAGCGGCATGAAAGGTGAGAGGAGCCAAGCTCTGCAGAAGGGAAATGATAGGCAGCATGAGAGAGGAAAAGGAGGAATGCAGAGAGAAGCAGAGAGAAGAGACTTTCCCTTGGTTTCCCCCAAGACGGCAGCCTGGCTACAGTCCATCCCCAGGGCGTGGATTCCATTAGAGACCCATCAATCTCTCCATGTTTGCCTTGCTCAGCAAAAATCATTTTCTGACACCTCCAACCAGCATTTTGTCATCATTCGACACATTATATATACAACGGGGTGTGTTGCACTCTGCAACAATTATGTTCTCAGTACCTACTCTAGAGATGGGGGTACACAGCCCCCAAAACTCATGGTACTTAGCGCCCGGTGGGAATCAAAAAACATTTCACAAATAATCCCTCAAATAAATGTATAGTGACTCTTGGTTCTGTTCTCATGGGTTATTCGAAGAAGCTAAATTGTATCCCATAGACAGCGGGACCCTCAAAGAGCCGGGAGCATCTGAATGGGGTTACAGGTCAAGTCCTGGCACTTCAATAGTTAAACTTCAGTCAACTGGAAAATGCCCTGATCCCAACAGCTCTGCCAGACAGGTGGGGTGTCTTGCCTATCCTGGGCTTCACACTTCTAGTCATCACCTTTATTGCTCTCTTTAAATCCTGGGGTTTCAATTTCTGTTTCCATCAGAACGATTCTGCTTTGAGCAATCCCAGGCTTTTCTCCCTGTGATTCTGTAGCCCGGGGCGGGCACATCCACCTCATGGAAGAGAGCCATCACTTGCTGCTCAGACCCCAAGGAGCTGCCTTGTCACTGATTTATGACTGCCTGTCCCCTGCTTGTTGAGGAAAATCACTTTATCCAGATGAAAGTCGGGCTGGGGGTGGGGCTGGGCTTCCGGTTTGGCTGCTCCCACGGGCACTTACATCAGGACTGCGTGCAAGAGATGCGGAGAAATGGCCAAATATTGATCAAAGGCGTGTGCTCTATTAATCATGCTTTTCAGGATTTAAATCCAGGATGGGGAGGGGTTGCAGGATTCTGAGTGTAGACAGAAGGAGCGGCTGCAGTCTGCCCCCAGAGGGACATGCTTCTGCCTCGTCATCCCAGCCTTGAAGGGAAGCTCACCTGGGCTCCTGAGCACCATCTCCACTGCCATGCTTGCGATGCATGTGGGGCTTTTAGGACCAGAACGGGCTGAGCACGGCCCTGCTCCTGAGATCATTTTTCTTTTCACAAATGAGGTCTCTGAGGCTCACTAAGGTCAGATTGTGAAACGGGGGCCAGATGCCAGCTCTTCTGGCTTCCCATCCAGGATTTGCAGGACTCCGCGTGGGGAGAAGCACCCAGCGGTTCCCCAGAGCACTCACATGAGTGAAAAATGCACAAGACGGTTTCCTTATAGTTTATTCCCGCTGAAGGAGTCGTGTAATCCTATTTGAAAAACTTGGAAAGTACGGTAAAGAATTAGTTCCATCATCCTAACACATTTTGTTCTTCTTCATTCTAATATTTTCTCTTGCACTTAATTCCCTGTGTGTGCTGTTATGATTAGCTACCCCCACACTGTTGGATCCTGTTTCTATTTAACTTTATGGCCTATGCATTTGTCCATGTTTCTGCTCTGTGCTCATTGCCATAATGTTAACAATGACTTAATATCAGTGTCTGACAGCTTATTTACCCATTCCCTGTACCATAGGCCATATAGGTTTCTCCACTTTATCATTAATATAAATAATGCTGCAACGAACATCTAATGTGTAGAGCTTTCCTCCTTGTATCCATGTGATTTCTCTCAGGAAGCTTTCAACCATGGAATAATTAGGTCAATGATTCTGAGCAATTTTACAGTTCTTGATGCAAATTGCCAAATTGTCTGCAAAAAGCCTCTTACCAATTTACATAAACAATTTTGAATAAGGGTCAAGAAGGTGACCAAATAAAAACACAGCAAGGAACAAACTAAGAGCCGTGCCGCATGGATGCAGGTGTACTCTGAGCTGATGGGGAGATTCCTCCTTCCAGGTAGGAAGAAAGGAAGAGAGGAAGGACCAACCCCCCCCCAGGCTGGTCACACCATCCTTTCCGGTTCTGAGTGTGTGTGTGTGTGTGTGTGTGTGTGTGTGTGTTGTATGTGTGTGGTACTTCCTGTGATGCTCAGGGGTTACTCCTGGCCCTGCGCTCAGGAACTATTTCCGGCAGTGCTCGGGAGACACATAGTATGGCAGGGCTCCAACCCTGGTGGGCCGTATGCAAGGCAAACACCCTACTCACTGTGCTATCTCTCCAGCCCCCTGATCACACCATTCTTATCTCCCAGCTCTGTGTAAAGAGACCAGGGGACACCTCAAGGTACATTCACTGGTGAGCAGCCAGGCCAGGGAAGAGTTTATTTGTGCTGAAATGTAATACTCTTCAAGATCATGAAGGAGCCAGGGAGACGGTTCAAAGGAATTGTCACATGCTTTGTATGTGGGAGGCCTGGGTTCAATTCCCAGCACCTTTTCATCCCCTAAGCACTGCTGGGAGGGACCCCTGAGCCCCGTGTTAGGAGTCGCCCTTTAAACCGCCCATGATATCCCCTTCCCCCAGAAGATGATGGATAAAGAAACTCCAGGCACAAAAGTGTCTGACTGAGGGACATGAAGAAACACTGCATGCGGCTTCACCTGCATGTGTATCAGAGGCATCCTAAAGATGCGACACACGGCCAGGGAGATGGCTCTGAGCACAGTAGACATCTGCATACGGTAGCCAGGCTGAGCTTGGGACTCGGCCATTGCTCCTGGTCATGCTGAGAGGGCCACGTGGTGCAGGGAACAGAACCTGGGCTGCCACATGCAAAGCCCTTTGAGGGTACTTTGCAGCCTCTCAACTTTATTGATTCATTTATTTATTTATTTATTTCAATTCCAGAGGTAATCAGGCGTTCTGGGATCCCTCCTGCAGAACCCCCCAAGGATGCCATGCTGTTTGGATCCCGGAGCCAGGGATTACCTGGGCCGCCCTGGTAGTTCTTGACAGTAGTCCTCGGGGCCTTTGGGCTGCACCCAGTGATACTCAGGGCCGGGTGATGCTGGGCATTTTTTAAAGTAATTTTTTTATTCAATCATCATGAGATACAGTTACAAAGTTGCTCATGCTTAGGTTTCAGCCATACAATGTTCCAACACCTATTTCTTCACGAGTGTACATTTCCCACCACCAGTGTCCCCAGTTTCCTTCTTACCACCCCATTCTCTCTCTCTCTTTCTCTCTCTGCTGAAAATTGAACTGTATCCCTAATCTCAAGTTTATCTTCCTTCCTTCCTTCCTTCCTTCCTTCCTTCCTTCCTTCCTTCCTTCCTTCCTTCCTTCCTTCCTTCCTTCCTTCCTTCCTTCCTTCCTTACTGTTTTGGGGCAACATCTGGCAATGTGCAGTACTTACTCCTGGCTCTGCACTCAGGGATAACTCCTGGTGGGGTTCAGGGACCATTTGGAGTGCCAGGGGTCAAACCTGGGTGAGCCACTCACAAGACAAATGCCCAACCCATTGTTCTATTGCTCCAGCCCCCAAGTTAATTTTAATATGGAGAAGACAGGGAAGATAAACAATAGTGAGAAGAATCTCATATATTTCTCTTAGAACTGTTACAGTTCTAAAAGGCATTAGCACTTTCTCTTGAGCACAGGCGGGTCAGTATTTTTCTTGTTTAGCAGGAGTGTATGGACTGGTGAGCAGTGGCTTGAGTCCAGGGCCCCGCTGCAGCCTTCACCCATCTCTTGAACAATTGCACATATCTGAATATATCCCATCCACAGCCGCTACCAGGGAAGCTCATTTACTGGCACAGCTTTACAGGCTCATGATTAAATCTCAGAAGAGGTCAATTAGCAGCAAGAATTCAGAGACACATGGGTCCTCTAGTTGAAAACTCTGGGTGCCCTTGGGAGAGGGTGGGCTGACTCCCCACCCTGCTGAAGCCTGGATAGCCTCACTCACACCCCAATAGCAGCTGCCATGCCAACAGCTGGGCTCCTCCACCGAGCTTCAAAGATGCAAACTGCCCAAAACCTTAGGCACACCAGCCTCTAGGCTGAGAACTCTGGGGTCTCCTCAGAGCAGGAGTGGGCAGCCTCCCCCCATCCCTCTATATATCCAGAAGCCCTGGAAGCCACACACACACACACACTCCAATCACTGCCTGTAAGCTCATTGCCCAGTTAAATATTCTGGAGTTTCTGAACATCTCTAAACTCTACAATGCTATAAAGTATTCCAGCAGGGAACATTGAATTAGATAGAAAAGTAACAGAGAAGCCAACGAAGCTCAAAAAACAAAAATATTAACACAGAAGGCTCAACTAGCAACAACAGTTTAGTAAACCTCAGACAAGGACTTAATGTTCCCATGGTGAGACTTAACGATTGTTACAAATTTTCTTTTACTGAAGTATGTTTTGATACTTGCATTAGCCATTTAGTTGTAACAAGCAGTATAAAATAAACTATTTTGTGCCTGCTAAGGAGACAGAATTGGTGGGTAGTTGGGTAAAATGGGGACAATGATAGAGGGAATGTCATACTGGTGGTGGGATTGGGGTTGGAATATTGAACACCTGCAACAAATACATCATGAACAACCTGGCAAATTGTTGGTGTTTAAATATAGGGGGAAATGTCACTGTCATCCCATAGCTCATCGATTTGCTCGACCAGTAATGTCTCCATTGTGAGACTTGCTACTGTTTTTGGCATTTTGAATATGCCACGGGTAGCTTGCCAGGCTCTGCCGTGCGGGTAGGATATTCTCAGTAGCTTGCCTGGCTCTCTGAGAGGGGCGGAGGAATCGAACTCAGGTCGACCTCGCGCAAGGCAAACACCCTACCCACTATGCTATCTTTCCAGCCCAGGGGGGGGGGGGGGGCGGGGAATAACAACAACAAAAAAATCCCAGAAGAGCAAAATTTCCATGTTCCAGAAACACTGATTCCCATTTGCCATGGCCCCGCCCTTATACAGTGGAGTTGTGAGTAGATGTTGGAGGGACCCCAGGGTGTGGCTCCCCCAAACATTGGGGTGAGGAGGAACTGGCTGGCTCATTGGAGCACCCCTCAAGTTATGACCCACCTTTTTGCCCACCACACCAGGCTGGCCACTGGGGTTGGGGCCTGGAGGGAGGGAGGAGGAGGGCAATGCTTCAGTCCCCCTCAGCTCCATGAAATGCCACACTCCTGAGAGAACCCGCTACAGGCCATCTGGAACCTGGTGTGCACCTGCACTCCTGCAGCTCTCCCCTCCACGCCCCAATCTGCTGTGCCTCGGTGGTCTTCCTTTCCTCCATGTGCCCCACAGCCTGTGTCCAGAGGCAGCCTACAACTCCGCCTTATGGATTGGGCAGATGCTCAGAGGGCTTCAGCACCCCCGAGTGCAGAGCTGCCCCCCAGTCCCAGCACCTCCCAGTCCTCTGAGCTCGGCCAGGACTGACCCCATGGTCACAGATGGCTCCCTCCCACACCCAAGGCTGCAGGAACAAAAGAAAAACAAAACAGCCTAAACATGCATCAAAGTAAATGGAATGGACACTGTCAAACGTGGGGGTGGCTAATAGCAGTCCTCTTAAAAAATTCATTTATTAATTGTAATGATATGCGCTTGATCTATAAATATAGAATATCCATTTTAATAAATTACTTATTTGCTAATAATTAATTTACCACTGAAATGTTTAGTTTTGTTTCATTCTGGGCACTGAGCGCTGCTCAGGACCCACTCCTGGCTCTGTGCTCGGGGGACACCTGTGCTCTGTGAGGCTCTAGGGGCTGTACGTGCCTACAGGGATCAACCCTGACACACCAGGCGAGCACCCTCCATGCTGTACGATCTCTCTGGTCCTATCATGACTGTTAAAAAAAGAGACTAGGGGCTGGAGCGATAGCACAGTGGGTAGGGCATTTGCCTTGTACGCGGCCAACCCGGGTTTGATTCTCAGCATCCGATATGGTCCCTCAAGCACTGCCAGGAGTAATTCCCAAGTGCAGAGCCAGGAGTAACTCCTGTTCATCGCTGGGTGTGACCCAAAAAGCAAAAATAAAATAAAATAAAATAAAATAAAAAATAAAAAGGAGACTAACCATTAATGACTCTTCTTTGCCGTTATTTTTTGGCAGGGGAGCCTTACCCAGCAGTGCTCGGGTGCTGTTCTGGGCTGTGCTCAGGGATCACTGCTGGTGGTGCTCAGGAGACGGGAGTTGGTGTCAGGAAGTGAACCAGGATCAACAGCATGCAGTGAGTACCTTCATCCCTGCACTGTCTCTCCGGCCTGTTTCACTTTGTGTGTGTGTGTCTTGGGGGGCACACTGGGAGTACTGGGAGGAGTACTGTAGGAGACCATCGGTGTAGGAATGAAATCGGGGGTCCTGTGCCTAGTCTCCTCAGCCCCTGCTGATTGGTGTCACCAATGGAGATTCTAGGTCCTACCATCCAACACACTGAGAGCTGGGGGTGGCCCCAGGCTGGCTGGGCAGTGTGATGCTGCATCTCCCTGACGTCCCGCTTTCCAAGGACACAGATTGTCTATGAGGGGTCAGCCATCTTCAGCAGGAGCAGGCTTCCCACAGAAGCTGGGGTCCTTAGGCAGGGGGATTTCCGGGGCGCTTGGATCAGGCAGGAGAGGGGGTGTTATGTAAAGAATGAAAATAAATCTCTCAAGCCACACTTAACACACATGCACGTTATTGTGCGCAGGTTATGCTCCAGTAAACATTAAATTGAGAGCGAGCTAGCACAGGGTCCCCTGGGCTCTGGTGCTGCCTTCCGGAGCCGGCTAAGTGCTTCATTCTCCTTCCCTGTCCCTGCCCTGGATGCTCCATGCTCCACAGCACCCCTGCCCCCACCACATACTGCCAGCTACCAGCCATTATCCCAAAAAGGAAAAAAAGGTACCCAATCGAGTCCCTGGCAAAGCTGGCATGTTTCCTATCAGCTTTCCATTCTTCCTGGAGATGTCCAGATGCCTGCATGGTCACCCCGCCTGGTCCTGGTGTTATGATGATGGCCAAGGGAGTCCCTGGGACCCAGTAGCCATGGGGAGGCTTTGAGTGGGTGTGAAGTCAGCAGGAGCTGACTTGTTGACACATGTGGGGTGTGCAGGGACCCGCAAGACTTTCTTGTGGCCTCTTCCCACTGTTGAGTCAGTCAGCAGGCCAGTGGGGGATGTAGGGGGCAGGGAAGAGGTGGGCAGGCTATTGTTTCACAATTCTCTGGCGCTGTCTTTCCCACTTCCCCTCATTTTTCTTTCTTTTTTCTTCTTTCCTTCTTTCTTTCTTTCTTTCTTTCTTTCTTTCTTTCTTTCTTTCTTTCTTTCTTTCTTTCTTTCTTTCTTTCTTTCTTTCTTTCTTTCTTTCTTTTGTATGCGTGGGGGGTACACCCATCTGTATTCAACCCTCCTGGCAGGGTTCTGGAAGACATAGAGTGCCAGGGATCGAACCTGGGTCAGCCACATGCAAGGCAAGCGCCCTCACCACTGTACCATCCCTCTGTCTCTCCTAACACCTTCCCGACTCATCCAAACACTCCCTGAGAGTCACTCAGCTGTGAATCCTCCCACTGGGGAGTGTCCCCATCCTCTCCGAGGGTTTTTTATTTCTTATCTGTGGCAGTGCCTCTGCCCCTGGTACTTTCGTGGAGGCTGGCCTCCCTTGCTGTAGTACTTTGTTCATCAGTGGAGTCTCCTGCTGAGTGACCAGTGCCAAGCAGGTACACTGGAGCAGTCAGTTCAGAGATGCTTGTTCTGCCAACAGCTCCTCTGGCCATTATTCCTCTGAGCTATGCCCACACTCTCCACCACACTCTCCAGCAGTTCTCTGGTGTGGTGTGACCTTCCACCCCATGCCCACAGGCACCACTATGCTAGAGGAGGTGAGCAAACTGCCCCCAGCAGGCTGGCTGCTGAGATTCCTTAGTTCAGCACCAGGGAGATGGCTCTGGGGTAAGGTGCTGGCCATGCATGTGGCTGGCCAGGGATCAATCTCCGGCAACACATACCATCCACAGAACATAGTGTAGGACACATAGTATCCCTGAGCCCAGAGCCAGGAGAAACCCCTGAGCACTACTGGGTTGCCCCCAAAACCATAATCAAAGAGGGGGGAGAGAGAGTTAGGAATGGCGGGACAGGGGCTATTGGTCTGGCCATCTCTCCTCCTTACCCAGAACCCCAAATAACATTAGAATCCTACCCCATATCCATGACTGTGGCCTTCTTTAGAAACTACCACAGGCCAGTAGTGGATACCCTGAGCCGTCTCTGGTGAGGTTGACCACTCTGACTGGTGTCCTTACTTACAGGGTACACCTAGGCCCAGAGAGACAGTATAGGGGCTACTCACTTGCCTTGCCTGGGGCTCACCCTGGTTTGATCCTCAGAACCACATACGGTTCCCTGAGCATCACCAGGAGTGATCCCTGAGCAGAGCCAGGAGTAAGCCTTGAACATGGCCAGGTGTGCCCCCCTCTGAAATAGAAATAAAAGATGGAAAATGTCATTCTAAGGTGGGGGGGTGACATAAGGAACAGGTGGCAGCCGCACCTGCTGGCAGACTACCAGAGAGTAGTCTACACTAGATGTTCCCTTCCCCTTTCCTCTCCTCATCGCTGCTGTGGTGGGGTGCACACACTTGACTGTGACACACAAACACTTGAGTTGTGGTGCTAGCACACATACTTGTTGGGAACCACACTTGGCAATGTGGGGGGATGCCAGGAACTGAACCCCAAGTCTCACACGTAGGTGATGAGTGCTGCATACGAGCAAAGTCTGTGTTCTTGCCACGCTGCCACATCCCAGACCCTCTCAGTCTAGTATTTTCCCTCTTCCCTTCATTGTAGTGGTGCCAAGGGTGGGGGCATTGCATATTTGTTTTCTCTGCTCCCTGGGAGTCAGCTATGTGGTTGGTGTGCCAGGTGACATAGGGGTGGTGCCAGGGATCACACTCAAGGTCTCATATATGCAAGACAGGTGCTCTACCTCTAAGCCATACCCCAACCCCTCTAAATTTATTATTAATTAATCAATTTAGGTCTGGGGGCCATACCCAGCGATGTTCAGGGTTTACTCTTGGCTCAGTGCTCTGAGATCACTTCTGGCAGTGTTTGAGGAATCATATTCCAGACTGGGATTGAGCCAGGATCCTGCAGTGTGCAGGCCATGCTGTCTCTCTGGCCCTTGCACCCTCATCTGGTCCCTACCCACCTGACCCAGAATGAGGCATGCCCGGAGCTGAGTTTATTTCATCTATTAGGCTGCACATTAATGATTTTTCATAATTGGAATTAGCAGAGGAGAGCAGGCCTTTCCAGACAGCAAGATTTATCAGGCGCTCCAGAGCCTTTTCGCTTGTGGGAGGAGCGGCCACGTTAGGGACACTCACAGGCAGAGATGAGGGATGGGGAGATTAACGACATCCAGGCCCTGTGACCCCCTGTCCAGGGGCCCAGCAGAAGCCTGCCCTGCTCCAGGCTTGTTTGTCAGGGCCCATAAATCAAGCTCTTGTCCGAGGTACTTAGGCTGGGTTTCCATCATCTGCAGCGGGCACTTTCCCCATTGCACACAGGACCGAAAGCCTGGTCCTCTTGGGGCGGTCTCTGAGTGCGGGGGTAAAAATAGGCCTTGGGTCCGGGGGGGCACTAATTTCCAAGAGGGCCAAAGAACGCTGGGGTCTGTGGGGGTGGGAGCCCGGGGGGACAGGGATGGAAAAGCAGAGAGCGCAGGGTGGGAATTGACAGAGCTGGGGAGTCCTGAGAACATTCCAGGTGTGGAGTTTGGCTGCACTGCTGCCCTGGCATCCTTTGAGACCTCCGCAGAGCCATGCCATCACCCCCCCACCCCCCCGCCCTTGCAGCGTAAACTGACATATGTCGGCTTCTCGAGGCTGCATGCAAAGCATCATAAATAATGCACACAGGGAGGAACTCTGCTGCTGAAGATAATGGGAGGTTTGTAAGCGAAGTAGTAAACAGGATGGAGACGATGCCTTAAGAGTATGGCTCAGAGGCTGCAGGGAGGCGAGATTAGTTAGCAGACTGTTGGCAGGGAGAGGAAGGGAGGTCAGAGCAAGGGAACTGGGTGTATGGGGTGGAGACTGTGTGAATGGACTCACGGGATTCAGCAAAGGAGGGGAGTGAAGCATGTTCCAAGGCAACTGGAAAATTGAGCCTGGCTTCTGAGGGGCAGGATGGTCACTTTGGAAGAAGGAGGGAAGGCAGGAGAGAAGACAGAGCTGCGGTATCAGTGATAGACTTAGAGGAACTGCAGAGAGAGAAGTGTGGGTGTGGTATTCAGGGACAGAGCTGGGGTGGGGGTTCCCTTAGCTGGGAGAGGCTGGGGCAGCTCCCCAAGAGCACAGATGCAGCACAGGCAGAGGCTCCTACCCAGGGCGACGGGGAAGCAGAGACTGCCGCCCTAGCAGTGCTGAGGCACAGATAGGGCTGTTTGCAGAAGGGGCTGCAGGGCGCCCGGGCCTGGGAACTGCAGGCAGCTCAGAACAGGGCAGCGCTGGGCGCCTGGGAGGAGGCAATTTAACCAGCAGGGGAAAAGCCAGAACTCTGGCAAAGCAGCAGAGGGTAAAGGTTTCTTGTCTACACCCATGCTCTCAAACCTTCTAGAGAAAGGAGATCTGATCCTCCAGGCCCCTTCAGAGTCAACCTTCAGAGGACTGACATCATAACTGCACCCCAGAGGGAGCCGAGCCCCCATACCAAAATCACCAGTCAAGCTGCTCCCCAAGGCCGAACCCACAGAAACCTCAGGAAAACAAATGCTACTTTTGCTGTAATCCCCTAATTTCAGGCGGAATCCTACACCATGGCTGTACTTCTGGATTCCGGGAGCCACTAATGAGACTTTCTGCTTGTTCTTTTCTGGAACTGCACCATATGTTGAGGAGACCAAGGTGTAGGAGACCTAGGAAGGCTTTTGGGAAGGGGCTTGGCAATGAAACGCCTCAGCTATCGGCACCTGCTCTTAGCTTCTAGGGACTGTGGGGCCCTCGGAACTGGGGGTGCCTCTGGACAGGCCACCTGAGCAGGAAAGGACATAGCTGGCTCTGCCTGACTGGTTTCTGCTCTGGAACAGGGTGAGGGGTGTAAGGCACACTGGGCAGGGGGTACTCAGGAGGAGAGAGAGTTAAAAGGGGGACCGGCTGGGCACTTGATGGTAAGCCAGTGACTGACCCTGGCTGACTAAAACCAGAAAAGAACACACAGAAAGGTTTGTTGGCGGTTCCCGGAATCCAGAAGTATAGCCATTGTGTAGGATTCCACCTGAAATTAGGGCCTTAAGAGCAAAAGTAGCATTTGTTTTTTTGAGATTTCTGAAGGTTAGGCCTTGGGGAGCAGCTTGACTGGTGATTTTGGTTTAGGGGCTCCCTCTGGGGTATAGTTATGATGTCAGTCATCTGAAGATTGACTGGGCCTGGAGAATCTCCTCTCTCTAGAAGGTTCAAGAGCATGGGTGTAGACAGGAAACCGCAGTTCCACACAGGTTATGGTACAAGGGGATTCATTTCCCAGGGCTTGTTCTGAGGGTCTGGTACCTGACTTCTCCAGGAGAGTGTGTGAAGCCAGAGGAACACAGCACCCTCAAGATTAAATTGGGGGGGGGGGCGGGCTGGAGCAATAGCACAGCAGGTAGGGCGTTTGCTTTGCATGGTGGCTGACTCATGTTCGATTCCTAGCATCCCATATGGTCCCCTGAGCATCACCACGGGTAATTCCTGAGTGCAGAGCCAGGAGTAACCCCTGTGCATTTCTGGATGTGACACAAAAAGCATAAAAAAGATTAAAGTGGTCTGTAGGAGGTGGAGGGATCCAATCACGTGAGGAGGGCAGGTGTTCTAACTGAATTCCGGGGTTGGATCTGAGGGACCAAAGGTTCAAAGGAGCCCCAGAGCTAAATCCATGACAGATAGGTGAGTTATCAGAGGCAGATAAGAGTCAGAGCCAGAAAAGACAAGCAGGAAGGCTCTGCCTTGAGAACTGGGCTTTTTAAAAAATTTTTTTTAATTAAAAAAATCTTTTTTAGTTTTTAAAAAAATTTTAAACGAATAACAGTTACAGTTCATTATACAGTTCATCACAGTATGAGGTACAGTTACAGTTACAGACTCACAAACTTTCGTGCTTATGTTTCAGAACTGGGCTTTTTAATGTGCCGTTTCCTTAATGAAATGTCAGTGAGGCCCTGCAAATGAGTCTATGATAAATGTCCAATCAATGTCCAATAATGAATTACTAATTATTATTCAATGACCAACCTCATTCTTGCAGGCCTACCCTAGAAACAGACACCCCAAATGACAGATGCCTCCACGCTTCCCTCCTGTGTCCCTGGTTTTGGAAGTACATTGCCATTCCCATTTTGTGAGAATTCTATATTGGTCTTAAAATGACTTGATCAGCCTGTTTATCCAAATTAATTTTAGGAGGGTTCTCCTTTTTTGATACTGTCAAAACATCTTGCTAAAGTTCATTTCAAACATTTAATGAGCTCCTACTGAGTGTTAGGTACTGGTCTGAGCACTTTGAGGATGGACAAAGATAAACAAGGTAAACCGGGTGCAGTGTGTTCTCAAGAGGGGTGTGTGTGTGTGTGTGTGTGTGTGTGTGTGTGTGTGTGTATGTCTCACACACATGCACACAGTATGGGTATTAGAGCATATGGATGCTATAGGTAATTATAAGACATCATAAAGAAGGCAGTAGCAAAAATAGAGATAAGTACCTCAAGTTTAATGAAGGGCTAGATATTTGGCATATATAATCTTATCCTATCTATATTTATATTTATCTATCTATCTCTTCATGAGGAAATTACCATGATTGTCCCCATTTTACAGAAGGGGAAAATATGATAGGTGACTTCTTTTCTGTTTAGTTTTATTTTGTTTTGAGGCCACACTCTGTGGTACTCAGGACTTACTTTTGACTCTGTGCTCAGGAGTCACAGGTGGTATCCAGTGTAGTTGCTAGGGATTGAACCCAGGTCAGCTGCATGTAATGTTAGCTCCTTGCCCCCGAATGACCTCTCCGGTTCCTAGTCACATGACTTCCTTCAGGGTACACAAGGACAGAGATAGAGTCAAATCCATGTCTTTTTAAGGTCACAGTTCAGAATATACTGATGAGCATAGTAAAATATACACAACATAAAAATTACCACCTCTAGCAGTAGGTATATTCATGTTGTTACTCACCTGTTTCCAAAATTCTTTGCATCTTGTAAAACTGAAACTGTACAAAACTAAAACTGTGCCTAATAAACTCTGTGCCTTTGGCCCATTGGCCTCCAACCTCTAGGAACCATGGCTCATTCTGTTTGTTTTTATTTTTTATCCCACTGACAGTGCTCAGGACTCCTCCCAGCATATGCTCAGGGCCCATGTGGTGCCGGGGACTGCAACTAGGTCACCCACATGCAAAGCAGGTGCAGGATTGCTCTGAGCCGCCTTCCTGGATCTGATCGACTTCCGGCTGTGAATTCCCCGCATTCTGAACTGCTAAAGACCATGTTCCACATGGGAAATGGTGGATCCCAGAGAAGGGATATAGAGGCTCAGTGGGTGGGGGGGTTGAGGGTGTCGGAGGCTGAGGTGACCCAGGGTCCTTTCTCCTCTGGCTGGCTGTTCAGTCAGGTGCCGCTTCCCAGCTGTCTCTCTGAGGCATCCCTTCCCACTTTGACCTTCCCTCCCTCTCCAGCGTTGGCTTGGTTTTCCCTTCCTCTCATTGCTTTTTTATTTTTTAGGCTAAACTTCTTTTTGAAATATAATCTATGTACATCACAATCCCTGTTTGTGATACATTTTCTCCAAGTGGACACCTCCAAGTGTCATGTGCTAAGATGGTGAATTAGAACCCCAGCTTTTTAGGTGAGTCCTTCCCAACCCACAACCCCAAGCTACTCTCCAAGCTAGTCACCACTTGAACCACATACTCTTGCCGTGTTCACAGTTTGTATGTACACAGAATGCTCTCTTTCATGGCTGGCATCTTGGCACAACATTCCTCTTGTTGTTAGACTCTTGGTCAAGTCTCATGCTGACTTGAATGTCTGAAAATGGTTATCTTGTTAGTTCTCATCCCAGCCAGGAGGATTAAGAGGAGGGGCTGGGGCACAAATAAAGGTGGAATTCTTTGATGTAATGTCTGATGCACAAGAAGCTAGAGGAGAAGTCTCTCTAGTTTGGCCTCTTGGGACTGTGGCAGGGAAATGATCGGTTCCTACTGGTGGCTGGAATGGAGGAAGGACTGGGCTGGCTCTGAACTATTCTTTTCATATTTCAAGGAGACTGAAGTTTAGAATTGTTAAACATTCCCAGAAGGGCCATCAATCTCATTCGAGCTAGTTTCAATTGCAGAATGCAATGGACTGTTTCCTTGGCAATTTTTATTTTTCCCTCCCAGGCCTTTGCCCTCTAGTTCTCTTGCTCTCGGGCCCACAGCTTCCTTCCTTCCTTCCTTCCTTCCTTGCCTTGTTCTCCAGGATTCCCCCCTTCAGGCAGTTATGTGTCTGCAGAGTCCAGCCTTCCTCTAAGTCAGGAGCTGCCAGGCAATCTTGGATGTCAGGCCCAGGAGTCCTGAGGATCAGCTCGTCACCAAGCCCTCCCATTTTTAAAAACATCAGTGTCTAAGAGAGGTGTTTTACATGTACTAGAATGTACGAATCTTAGTTCATACTCAAATAATTGATTCTGCTAATTATTTATACAATATTTAATATGTTGTGAGAGTCTTATTACTGAAGTACCAGCAGCTTTCATTTAATGAAGTGCCCAGAAGCTTTCCTCGTCTTTTCCTCAGTCCATCACCTCGGTTCTCTCTGCCATGGCAACCTCTATTTTTCTGCGATCACCATACATTACACTTGCCTGTTCTTGAACGTCAGTGAAATGGAATTATATAACATATACCTTTTTTATTTTTGCCTGACTATCTGATTTTAGGGGCACAAACCCTGTGGTACTCTGGGTCGACACCTGAAGTTGCGCTCTGGTATTGCTCTCAGAGGTACTCAGGAAACACGTACTACCAGGAGAGAACCCGGAGCACAGAGCGTGTACCGCAGCCCTTGAGCTTTCTCCCCAGCCTGTGTCTGGCTACTTTTGCGTAACACAATGGTTTGGAAATTCAAATATATGTACATGGACTTTGTTCTTTTTATCACAGAATACACTATCACTTGTTCATTTATTTTTCTCTTCACTAACGTTTGGGCTGTTTCCAGTTTGGTATCAATTTTATATGGGCTGCTCACCAGAGGGCTATTAATGGGGTGATTGCTTTTTCACAATTCTGGAGACTATAAGGGAGACCCTGGTGGTGCTCCAGGTTCTCCTAGCTCAGTGCTCAGGGTACTTGTGGTGCCAGGTCGGCCACATGCAAGGAAACCCTCTAACCCCTGTGCTCTATGCTCAGTCCAGTTTCTTCTTTTGGGGCACAGGTCACATTCGGTAGTGCTGGGAGCTCACGCGGTTCCAGGGATCAAACCCAGGCTTCCACATGAGAAATACGCTTCCCAGCCCTTTGAGTCATTTCCCCAGGCCCGAGTTTCTCCCCTACCCCCACCTCCAGCTGTCCTCTTCACAGGACCTTCCTAAATTTGTTTATGAGAATTTGAATCTCCAGGGCCAGAGCAATAGCACAGCTGGTAGGGCGTTTGCCTTGCATGTGGCTGACCTGGGTATAATTCCCAATGGTCCCCTGAGCACCACCAGGGGTAATTCCGTAATTCCTGAGTGCGGATCCAGGAGTAACCCCAAAAAGCCAAAAAAAAAAAAAAGTTTGGGTCGCTTGAGTTTAGTTCTGTTGAGTGTGTGATTTGGATATTTGGCGCCATCAGTCCTGGACACCACTTTGTCTCTGACTCACCATGCTTCTCCTCTTTCTCTTCTCCCCCAGCAGTTCATGTCTTTTTATCACTGAATAACATTCTATTTTCGGTATATGCCACCCATTCCGTATTCATTTATTTATCAGTGGGCATCTGGTTTATTTTCATCTCTTGGTTACTAGGAATAATGCTGCTACCAGAATTGGCGCACGGTATTTGCTGGAAAGCCTGCTTCCAGTTTTGGGTGGATCCTCCGAGTGGGGTTGCTGGGTCATGAGTTTATAACCTCGGCTTCACTTTTTGAGAGAGCACCAAACTGCTTTCCAGCAGCATACCCAAGTCTGGCTGAATAAATAACACAAAAGGAAGGGGCGAGGGCTTTTCCTATGCTGGACCACAGGCGTGCTGGCTCCGGTACAGCAGACTGTCCTTTCTGAAACGCTGGCCTCATCCTCCAAAGAGGAACAGTAACCTTGGGCGCAACGAGGTGATATTCCCCAGGCTCTGCAATCCCGGTGAAGCCTCTCATACTGATTGCCTTCCCTTCCTTCCCGACCTCACCACTCTCCCCTCACACAGCCGTGCTCCCGGTCCGCGCCCGGCCCCATCCCTGCCAGCCCGCACCCCCACCCCACCCACCCGCTCCCCCTCCTGCAAACTACAACTCCCGGCAAGCACCTCTTCCAGGCCGCCTCTGCAGCCTGGTGCGCATGTTTGGCAGACGTGGCACCGGGAACCCGGAGGCGGGGAGCGGCGGGGAAGTGGCCGCGGCTGCTCGGCCCGTTGAAGGGAGCGGGCGTGCGTGCGTGGGAGCCGGCCGTGGGCGGCGGCGGGGATGGCGCGGGCCGGACCGGCGTGGCTGCTGCTGGGCGTCTGGGTGAGGCTGGGCGGCACGTGCTGCCCCATGGCCGGGAGCGTGGCCGGGGGCGGCGGGGCGCCCACCTCCACCCCGGGCTGGGCGCTCCAGGGCGGGCGCAGCGGCGGGCGCGAGGGCGCGCGGGGCCGGGGCCGGGGATAGGCGCAGCGGCGAGCGCAACTTTGCAGGGTGCGTGCGCGGGAGCGGACCTCGGCCAGGGCGGGCAGCCACCTCGGGGCCCTGCACCTGTTTGAGTGCTGGCCGGGATGCTGCCTGGCCGGGTCACCCCCACTTTTTTATTGCCCCCCAGGACCACCTGGTTCTGGCTTGGTTCTGCCCCGCGCACTTGGGAAGCGGGTCCCCACCTCGGTCCCCCGCGCGCGCCAGGCTGGGCGCGGTGGCCACGGGGCGCGGTGCTCCCTGCCCGGCCCCTTCAAGGCTGCGGCGCTTTGGATGCATCAGACTTGGCCTTCGCCTCCTCCGCCGTGGGGTGGGGGCGGTGAAGAAAGTCCCCTCACCAGGTCTGTCGCGGGGGCCGTGAGACTCCAAGGAGGCTTCCGAGCGGCTTAGTCCTGATTCCCCCAAGAGCGAAGGCACTGCGGGTGGAGTTTGCTGCCTTCGAGCAGCACCCCGGCCTCCTCCCCCGAAGCACCCCTGAGAGGTGGGCGTGGCCGCAGACACCCCTGGCCCTCGCTTATCCTCGGCGTTTTTTGTGGCTGTGCGCCCCACATCGCTCCACTAACTTCTGGTCTCCCGTATCTTAGGTCTTGGCGGTTTTCCCTGCAGAAGTTCCCGGGAACTTCCTTGGCTGGCGCCCTCTCCTACCGAGATTTGTCTTCCCCTCCCCTTTTGGGTGTGGCAGGGATGCGGGGCCAGCGCGAGGCGTGGAGTGGCCAGAGGGGTTCGGCACTTTCCCTGTGTGGGGCCCACCCAGGTTCGGTGCACCCAGGTCCTGGAGCCCACTAGGGGCGATCCCCGGACACGGACCCCACTCGCCCCACCCCACGAAAGCCAACAGACAAGCGAGAGTCCCCTGCTCGTGCAGCGACTCTCTTCCTGGTTGCCTGTAGGTCTCCGGGTCTGACTGTCCTCCCCGTGGAGGCTGTGGGTCTTGCCAAGGCTGAGCGGCCCCCTGCCTCCGGGGCGCTGAGCCACTGCTCACTGCTCTCACTGCTCTGAGCCAGCTGGAGAGCCCCTTTGACACTCTCAAGATCAGTTTTTTCACTGGGGCTCTTTTTACCTTCTGTTTGTTTCGGGGTCACACCCTGCAGTGCTTAGGGGCTATCATTTCTGGCTCTGTGCTGTGGGCCACCCTTGGCAGTGCCCAGGCCTCAATCCTGGCTCTCTGCTCAGGGATCCATGTGCGGTGCTGGGGGCTAGTGGTTCTGGGGATAAGCCTGGGGCTCCAGCAGCAGATGCATCTGTGTCTGGCTGCTTGGCGGGTTTGAGGAGCTCCTGCTTTCCTCCCTTCCTGCTCCCTCCCTCTTGCTTCAGTGAAGGGCTCAGGAACCTGGGAACCTGTCCGGAAAGAAGTTTCATTCGCAAACATTTATTTATCCAGTACATTGTTTGGCCCTGGCTTGGATTTGGGGAGAGCAAAACACATATTGTCCTTGGCCTTCCTTACTGCCTTGGGTTGGGGAGTGAAGGGAAGTCAGTCCTGAGAACAAATAAATAGGGCGGCCGGGGCCAGTTCCCTCTGTCCCGGGGCCTCCTGATCTGAAGCCACACTTTAGTCTGGAACACTGTTCCCCTGAGAGGGCAGTCCTGTCCCCCCACACCCAGGGGTGGGGGTGGTAGTAGTCAGGCACATTTGGGGTGCTTCTATAAAATAATCCAGTGGGTAAGGCTTCGGCATGACCCCTGTGTTTGATTGCTGGCAGCACAATTGTCCTCAGGTCCCCGCCAGGAACGATCACTAAGGGCAGAGCCAGGACTGAGCCCTGGGAACTGCCAGGTGTGGCCCCAACCCATTCGCAGGTTAAGTTCCTGGGTGAGTTTTCCTCCTAAGGGTCCGGCCCCTCTGCTACAGCGGGCAGTGGCTGCTGTGCGCGGGGCTCTGGGGGTGGCAGCCGAGGCCTCGACATAGACGGAGGTTTCATTCTTTCTCCAGGCCCTGGGTTAGCGTCTGAGTACGAATCCGAGGGTCAGTGAGGCCCGGGTGGGGTGACAGGAATTGGAGCTTCGTGTTCATCTGGTCTGGGCCCCCAGGTCCTCGGAGTCGCTGGGCTTTCTTTGCTTGCTCAGTGCGTCCTGAGCACTGGTGCGTGCCCCGTGTGGGAGATGGGGAGTGTAAAGGGGTCTGCAGGGATTTGCAGAGTGGAGGCACAGTGACCACAATTTCTTTCTAATAGTAGCAAAAATATGTAAGGCCTGCAGTGCTCAGTGGAAGTACACGGTTGAGTGATCTCCGGGTTGTGGTGTGGGGAAAGGGTATTTACTAGAACGCTCTGTTTGCACTCAACTATTTCAGGATGCCTGTGAAGAGCCTGGAGGAATTGGCTGAGTGCTCAAGGGTGGTAACTCAAGGAAGGTGCGAGATGAGAGAGAAGCCTGGCGGGGCGAGGAGCCTCCTTCTGTGGCAGAGGAATTAGTGTCGGTGTTAACAGCGGCTGTTCGGGAAAGTGGAGTTACAGAGGACTATGGCTTTTGCTCTCTTTGCTCATGCTTCTCTGTGTGTTCCTAGTGTTTTGTGTGGATCATTTTTGATCAGGAGAACTGATAAAGGAACTTCCTATAGAGGGTTCTTGGGGCCTCTCCTGCTTCTGGAAGAGTATCAGGTGGAGTCAAAGCAAATAGGACAAGTAAGTAGGTTGCAGCCCCTCTGAGCTTGGCACCCCCTTCACCCACCGCTCACCCCCCTTTCAGGCAACTCCGCCCTATAGCTGACCCTTCCCTAGTATGTCCCAGGTGGATTCTTTTCAGATGGAGAAATGTCTAAGCTGGAGAAGATTCTAGATGTCACTGGGCTCAGGCGTGTCTCATAGCAGGAAGGCCAAGGACTGGAGCTGGTCTCTCGGACACTTTTCTTTTTTTTTTTTTTGGCTTTTTTTTGGGGTCACACCTGGCGATGCACAGGGGTTACTCCTGGCTCTGCACTCAGTAATTACCCCTGGCTGTGCTCAGGGGACCATATGGGATGCTGGGATTTGAACCTGGGTCGGCCGCGTGCAAGGCAAACGCCCTACCCACTGTGCTATCTCTCCAGCCCCTCTCGGACACTTTTCACTCGTGCCCAGAAAAATTGGAAAAAATAATAGTTTTTTTTTCTTTCCTGGGTGGGCTGGAGTGATAGCACAGGAGGTAGGGCTTTTGCCTTGCACGCGGCTGACCCGGGTTCAATTCCTCCGCCCCTCTCGGAGAGCCCGGCTACTGAGAGTATCCTGCTCACACGGCAGAGCCTGGCAAGCTCCCCGTGGTGTATCTGATATGCCAAAAACAGTAATAAGTCTCATAATGGAGATGTTACTAGTGCCCGCTTGAGTAAATTGATGAGCAACAAGATGACAGTGACAGTGACAGTTTCTTTCCTGAGCCCAACTCTCTTTAGATAGATGAAAGGTGTCTGTTTTCCTGACATGTTGTCTATATTTGGGGCTGGGAAGTTACAGTGTCTTTGGAAAACTGAAAGTAGTGCATTGAACTGTCTGGCCCTGTGACTGTGACCTAGGGTCACAGTGACTGTGATCAGGTGGTCCCCAGAGCAACTTCCCCCCAAAGAGAGTAAGTGATCTGTGTTATAATTTTTTTTTAGTCTTTTTAGTAACATTTACCTTAAATCATATCTCTCAGTTTGATATATAGGAACTAGGGAGACGGCTTAACTGGCAGATTATGCCATTCCTGTCCTGCCTCTAACCTCAGTCCTGCCCCCAGCTCTGGTGACTGTGGCCCTGGGGGACCCTGGGACCAGCAGGCTGAGCACTGAACCCTTTTAGCACTGCCTTGTTGTGCGCCCTTGGGAGGGGCCTCCGAGCTACCCCCCAGCCCAACCCCAGCACTGCTGAGGGTGGCTTCTAAATTATATATATTTATATATGAAATATTTAAAATTACATTTAAGAAATGCTTTATGACTGTGTGTGATTCAAAAGACTAAAATCTAATTTATTTATTTGGCTGTGCCAGGGATCACGCCAGCAGCTTGGGGATGGGAGGCCTTGCATGCATCCCACCATCAGGCCATACCCTGGCCCATGCCCTTCCTTTTATAAGAGAAAAGTGAAACTTGGAGAGGGAAGGAATTCACTCGGAGTCACCCGGTTCCTAAGGCAGAACTGGGAATAGAAGCCGCCTTTCTGAGTTCCAGACCTCCTGGCTGCTGTGTTTCTGACACTCACACACACACACACACACACACACACACACACACACACACACACACACACACATACATACACACATGCACACACGCAGAGCACAGGGCCACGCACGCACAGGCATGCACACGCGGGCTTCCTGCTCGCCTTAATGGGTCAGTGGGCGGGGGCGGAGGCAGCACCTGCCCTCTCCTGCAGAGCTTTCAGCCACTGCATGGAGGTTCTCCACCATTATATATTTAATAGGCTTTTGTGGGCTGGCCCGGAGGCCTAATTACCCTTTACAATGCTGTTTGGAACCTGGAATGCACTTCTCCGCAGAAAGTCATTACGGAGGAGGTTTTCAAGCAGGACTGGCACTCAGGCTAGAGAGAGGGATGGGTGCCATGTGAGCGCTGGGCGCGGAACCTGCGGTGGGCACTACCCGCCCCAAGAAGGGCCCACTCAGCCACAGGTGGAGAGGGGCTGACCCCGCTCTGGCCGCTGTCCTTTGCACCTCCCTGCGCCTGGCACACAGGTGTCCCCGGTCTTCACTGGACTGAAGGAGTGAAGGTGGCTGTGTGCAGTGATATATTAGACACAGAGGGTCTGAGTTGGGGGCGGGGGGTGTTAATAGCAGAGCTTGGGACTGGGGAGGTAGAGCCTGTAGGGCACTTGCCTCGCACGCGGCTGACCCTGGCTGGTCCCTGCCACCCCCTATGGTCCCTGAGCACTGCCAGGAATGATCGTTTGAGCATCAAGTGTTGCTCTAAGTACAACTCTCTACCCCCCAGCCCCCTCAGAGAGTATTGAGTCTGTGGGCTGAGGGGCCTGAGGAAGCAGCCCTGTAAGTACCTCGGGTCAGAGGCAGGTGCGAGAGCGTGTTCCTCTTCCGAGCTTGCTCTCCCTCTCTCCCGTGTTACCCCACGGACACGAAGTGTGGTGGGGGGCACCTGGGCGTTTAGCTGGCCAAACACCACTGGTTAAGTGGGAGCAGGTGGGGGTCCCAGCAGGTAGACTGGGGTGCAGGATTGCTGCTCTGGGGTCTGGGGCTTGTCCTGCTCCTGCCTCTCTCTGCAGAGCCCCAGTGAGGTGGCAGGGGTGTGGCGGCAGGGACCCGGGGTTCGAGCACTCTCTTCACTAGCTCACCTTCCTCCTGAAAGTGAATTTTCTCTTGGGAAGCAAAATGCCACCACAGGCCTCTGAGAGGGCCCGGGGGGTCCAACCCACCTTGCTGGGTGTTTGTGGGACGTTTGGGAGGCTCTCGGCATGAGTGTCAGCCAGCCAGGTGCTCGCAGCTAGGACTCAGATGGGCTCTGTGCTTCCCCACCTTGCCCCTTCCCTGTCCTCCCCTCTCCTGATTCCCCTGGCCTCTGGGGTCTCAGCGGGAGTGGGAGGCACATGCTGCCCCCCCTGCTGCCGGCCCAGCACTGGCCAGTGCCTCTGGTTGCCTGTTTGGTGTGTGAGCGAGGGTTGCAAACACCAAACATGTTTGCAGAGCCTCGCCCAGGCTTTCCTGTCTGTGCAGTGCCGAGTCTCGGAGCAGGGTGACCCGAGCTGGTTAAGTGGGCAGAGAGACCCCGAAGGCGAAAGAGAGTGGGGTGTGAGCTGGAAGGCTGGCAGCCAGCCACCGTGAGTGAGTTATACACCGCCCAGGCCGGCCTTGGTGATCCCAATGTAATGGGGCAGGGGAGGCGCTCTTGTTTGCTAAAACAGGTGGACTTACAGGGGGCATCGCTGAATGATTTTTTTTTCCTGGAAAGGAGACGGTTGTATGCTGGGACCCTCTGGGGTAGAGGGAAGTGTCTGGAGGCCTAAGTTCTCGCCAGGTTCGGGTTTCTGAAGTAGCCCTGGCAGTGTTGCCCGGGGATGCCTGTGCAGCTTGCCCCTCTGCTCCCTCCTGACCTGGGAGGAGAAGCTGCAGGCGGGTGCGGCGGGGGTAACACCAGAGGGGTGTGGGCTTAGGAGAGCCTGTTTGGTGGAGCGATGCTCAGCATGTGTGAGGTCCTGCCTTTGGTGCCTGCACTCCCCCCACCCCGCCCCTGCCACTGCCATCTGTGGTCCTGGGAGCCCCCAGGTCCTGCTGGGTAGAGCATCTCCAAGGAGTGACCTGGGGAGCCCCCAGCACCCCTGGGAGTGATCCCCGTGATAAATGGCTTCCTTGCATCTTTCTGTTCTCCAGGGTCACACTGTGCCCTCCGTGTGCTCTGAGCTCTGTTCCCGCCAGCCTGCCGATGACCAGCTTGCTGGGGTGGGGCTGCAGCATCTTCCCAGAGTGCGCCCGATCCCCCTACCCTTTGTTAGTCATGGGGGCCATGCCTCCTGGCAATCAGAGGCCTGCTGTGCCGCTCCGGCATGTGGCCCCCCATCCTCCCTTGCCACAGTGCAGGCCCAGCACGGATATTGTCCGTGGGTGAGCAAACCCCTTCCTCCTTGTTCAGGGAGGCGTTGGTGAAGATGCAAGCTGAGGGCCCTGGCTGGGACTTACACACAGAGGTACTGTGGTGGCCGTGCGAGCCGGGGGCTGGCTGGAGGGCTCCACTGCGGGAGTGAACAAGCTGGCATCGTGGGGTCTGACTGGACTCAGCCCTGGCAGCCTGTGCTCTGAGTGCCCGTGTCTCAGCACATGGACCGGCCTCCTGTTTTATGAATCATTTGTACCCTGCTAAGACATCAGGGACAGGATGTGAAATATGATGGACACCATCTTTTCCTCTCATAGCCCAGTGTGACAGTCTCTGGGTTATTGTTTAATCAGATGGTAAGTACTAGAAAGAAGTACAGGTGGCAAGAGAATGTGTACCAGGGATTTCTAACCTGAGAGAATGACACGGGGGTCACTAACCGAGGGCAGGGAACCAGGGGAGACTTCTCAAGGGCTTGTGGGCCCCTTTGTAGAATGATCAAAATAGACACAGTTATACATTTGTTTCAGTTGCACAACGTAGTGGATCAATATTTGTATAAATTATGAAATGTTCCCAATAAATCAAGCATCTTTCCCCATACATGATGCTTTTTTCCTTACGGTGAATTGTTCAAAACTGACTCTCTGGCCGGAGAGTAAACTCTAGTGCATTATTGTTAGTCCCCCCGCTGCACTTTGCACCCCCTAGGTGGAAGTTGGCTTTGTAGCCTCCTCCTCCCCTTCTGCCGTCTGCCTCTGCTGACTTTCTACCAAACTGTCCCTGCTTTTTGTTTGTCTTTGATATGTTTTTATTTTCTTTTATTCTGCAGAGCTTTTCAGTTTGATGTTGTTCCAACTTGTTTATATTTCACTTCTGTCGCCTTTTTGATCTTGGTGTCACATCTAAAAACATGTCTTTAAGACCAACGTCAGAGCCTCTGTTACATTCTGGAAGTTTCATGGTTTCAGGGCTTACATGAAAATCTTGCTTGTTCTGTGGAAAGATATACCTCTGTGTGTGGTGTTTGAAGGTGGTCTTCATTCTATTTTTTTTTTTGGGGCGGGGTGCTGTGCCCAGGGTTTAGTCCTGGCTCTGTGCTCAGGAGTCACTCCTAGGAGGCTCAGGGGGACCATATGGGGCACCAGGAATTGAATCTGGGTTGCCTGCTGTACTATTGCCCAGGCTCCATCTTTTGCACATGGTTGTACAATTTTCCCTGCACAATTATTGTAGCAAATGTCCTTTCTCCACTGTGTTTTTGGCCTGTCTGGTCAACAATAATGCTTTTAAATATATAAAACAGAATGCATAGGATTTCAAACGAGATTGATGAGACTGAATATCATATCAATATGATATGCTGTTAGAGTATGAAAAATATGTGTGTAACAAGTAAAAGTTATATTTCTCTTAAAGTGTTATGTAAAGAGATCCAGGTTGTATAATTTTTATAAATAATACCCCAAGATACTTGCAACAGGAATGTGATGAGACAATGCAATTTCTGGGGGATAGGTATGAGAAGAGAAAAAGAAAATGTGATTTCTGTTGGTGGCCAGCACAGATCTTCAGTTCCCACTGGACACTAGCTGGTCTGTGTCTCGTTCAACACCCCACGTCAGACCACTTGCCTTTTTTCATCTCAGTTGTGCTTGTAGTACTAACTCTTCACTTCATTTGAGGCACTCATTCTGGGGGCTGTTTTTTCTTCTACCCCCTTTTGATCTACCTAGGTCATACTATGGGTCCCTTAGTAATGAGTGAAATAATGCCTTTACATATGCCCATTTGTATGAAAAGTAGTTATTTCACTTTATTTTAGGCACAGTTGTTCACAGTACTGTTGCTGGGAATGTTTCTTGCAAAAATGATTCCAGCACCACGCCCACCTCTAGAGTGTCCCTCCATCATTGTCCCTCTGTCCTCTCCCTTCCATTCTGGCCCCCCCAACCCCCCCCAATCTCCCACACATCCTACTGGGACCCATTCTTGGCTTCTGGTGCCTTTGGTCATTTGAAATCCCTAATATATTTGTTTGTTTATATCTTGCCTATGAGAGGATCATCCGGCGTCTGTCCCTCTTCTGATTTACTTCAGCCAGCATGATACGCTCCAGATTCGTCCAAGCAGCAAATCGCAGGGTTCATCTTTTCTTGTAGCCAGTAGTATTCCGTAGTGTGCCTGGACACAGTTTCCCAGTCAGTCATGTGTGCTAGGACAGGGTTAGGTCTTTAGCCTTTGCCTGTCATACTTGATCCTCTTTCACAGCTGCCGAGCAAGGAGTCAGCGAGGGTGTGGCCGGAGGATGCATCTGGGCGTCTGGGTCGAAGTGGCCACTGGGGCGGCTGTTCAGGAGGTGGGGAGGGTTAGCAGTGCGGGGGTGGGGTGGCGAGCAGAAAGAGAAGGTGGCCGAGCAACCCCTAGGAGTGCCGGCATTTAGAGGTGATGGAGGAGGAGCGTTCCCTAAGAAAAACACGGAGTGACCGGAGAGGTAGAAGGACGTGGAGACAGCTGTGGCCAGGGCCGGACAGGGGCACGTGAGGCCATTGTCGAACAACCTCACTTCGAGCCTTTTCGGTCATGGTGGGGGCTGGTCTGATCTGGTGGGGGCTGCAAAATGGACAGCAAGGAGGAGAGATAGAACGTTTTGGCTGTGGAGGAGAGTGCCAGGGGTCCCAGGAGAGGACGCTTTGTTGCTTCGTGTTGCTGTGGCCACGCCTGGCATTGCTGGGGGTGACTGGCTTGGGGCTTCTGTGCTGCGGGGTGCTGGGGCTCCTCTCAGGCCCCCAGGCCCCCACAGGGAACCGTTACAAACAGGCCTGTAGTGAAGGTCTCCATCCTGCTAAAGCCTTGGCCTCCACCTTAAGGTTTAAGGGGTGCGTGTGGAAATGGACCCCCTTCCACACTCAGGGTTCCCAGTCCCCCAGAATGCTCTTCATGGGGAAGTACAGGGTTTTGCCAGCCAAGGTCGCTGCTCTCCACAGGTGTGGGGGCACGGTTCGGCTCCTGAGGCGTCCTGCGCAGAGCAGCAGCTGCCTCTGGTCTCTCAGAGGGTGGCAGCGGAAGGTGGATCAGGCTGGCACCGCAGCTCTGTTGCTTGAGTGGGAGGGAAGCCAACCCGAGGGCATGAGGGAACCGCAGTGGGGAGGGGTCTTGTCCTGGGTGCGGCCCTAGGGTACCAGCGGGAGGTACTCATACTGGCGAGTACTGGGCCGGCTTGGGCTGGCTTGGGCCGCGGGCATGGAGCCCTGCTGGGAGACTGGCCCCCCGGGGTTTCCCTTCCCCTCAGCTGTCCCTGCCCACTGCCACCTGGTCTTCCTCCTGCAGGGAAGACCCCTGCACAGGCAGCCCCCGAGGGCTCTGGAATGTGGCCGTCGTGGTTTCTGTTCCGTGGCCTCTAGACCCTGCTGGCGGCAGCCCCGAGGGATGCTGTGTCCTGGGCTGAGGCGTCCAGACTGGAAAGCTCGGGTTTGAGGCCCAGCTTGGGAAGATTGAGCGAGAGACAGCTCTCGCCAAGGTGCTGCACCCTTGCTCACAAGCACTTGGCTTATTATTTTCTTATCAATTAGCGAGCTTTGAGGCAGAGTTGAGTTTCCGGAGTGGGAATTCACCTGCCCCCCTTCCTCGCCCAGTTCTGCTGTGCTCACAGGCCTCGCGCCCCAAGCTGGCAGCAGCCCAGGGCCTTCTTGGCTCACAGGGAGGTTTTCCAAAACATTAAAAGCTTTAGGGACTTAAGTCCCGCTGAAACGTATTGCGGTGGCAGTTCAGAGTAGAGAGCCTGCATTGGTAGGCGCGCGTCACCTGTCCGGCCCCTGCTGCCAGCCACACTGGTGCGTGGGGGACTGCGGGCTGCTCGGTGCCCTGCGTCCAGCTGCGTGGTGCTGAGCGAAGTTTCTTAACTCCTCAGAGTCTCAGTTTCCTTATTGATAAGGCTTAATAAAAACACCAATTTAATGCACTTGCCAAGATAATTAAATTGATAATCATGTGCACTGTTTGCCGCGCTCCTAGTCACATAATAGGCACTTTGTGCTTATAGCCCTTATCGCCAGCACACATCAGCGCAGCCGAATCCCGGAGGTAGGCATTAGAAGGTCCTCTCTTGAGTTCTGTTCCCTGCCCAGTGCCTTTGCTCCTCTCTCTCTCTCTCTCTCTCTCTCTCTCTCTCTCTCTCTCTCTCTCTCTCTCTCTCTCCCTCCCTCTCTCTCTCTCCCTCTCCCTTGCCCTCTCCTTCTCTCCCTTTCTCCTCCTTCTCCCTCTTCTCTCTCCTCCCTCTCCCCCTCTTCTCTCTCTCTCTCTCTCTCTCTCTCTCTCTCTCTCTCTCTCTCTCTCTCTCTCTCTCTCTCTCTCTCTCCCCCTCCTCTTTCTTTCCCTCTTCTTGATGTCGGTGGATCCCACGGGTGGCTCATGTGAGTCGTGAGGAGAGAGAGAAAGACAGTCACCTTCTCCCACTCCGCCTCTGCCACAGGGTCCCGCTGAGAAGACTAGGACTGGGAAAGTGCGATGAGCCCCGCCAGGCCACACCTGAGTCCACTTGGTCTTCCAGGCATGGGAGTTGGTCCCCACCACCCGATTTCTCGGGGAGCCACGGACTCAGGCTGGAGCGAGGATTTGCTCTTTGTAGGAAAGGAGAGGCCAGTCCCGGGTGTGACCCGGGGTTTGCAGGGATCTTGTCTCACTCGCAGTAAAGAATTTCAGGAGCAGACAAGCAGTGAAGTAAAACAGATTTTGTTTGGAGGGTTATTTGAAGAGGGGAGAGAGGGAAAGTGAGAGAGTGAGAGGGTGACTTACAAGGGAGAACGCAGGCTTCTCCAAGGGCGGAGAGAGCCTAGAATGGGCTTTTGGACTGGCTTTTATATGGCTATTCTTGGGTTGGCTTGACTTGGAATGTTCGGGAGTTTTCTCTGGGCTGAATTGCCAAAGTTAATCGGATTAAGGGAGGCATCCAAGGGTATTCAGGAATTTCCTTCATAGGGAGGGGTCCAATCTCCTCAGGGTCTGCTGCTGAAGGTCTTATCAGGTCCTGTTTTCTGTCGTTGTCTTAAGTTTCATTGTGAGGACCTTTCCCTGTCTACCTGCCTACATCATTCTCTCTCTCTCTCTCTCTCTCTCTCTCTCTCTCTCTCTCTCTCTCTCTCTCTCTCTCTCTCTCTCTCCCTCTCTCTCACCCCTCTTCTCTCTCTCCCTCCCTCCTCTCTCTCCCCCCCTTCTCTCTCTCCCCCTTCTGTCTCTCTCCCTCCACTCCCCTCCCCTCTCTCATCTTACTAACTCCCTTGGCTGCTCAGTGCCCTGTCCTTCCCGGACCTGTACCACGTGTTTGTTTCTATTTTGAAAGAATTTTGAACATTGGGAAATGCCGCCTAAGCTAAGGCCACCTAAGTTGGTGTGTGCATTGACCTTTGTTGAGAAGACAGATGCTTAATCTTGGTGGTTGGTAAAATAACGTGCTTAAAACTCATCCTTCTGATTGGGGACTGGCCTTTTTTTCCCATCTCCCCGCCCCAACGGGGGCCTGGCTGTCATGCCTACGAACTGCCACCTGGTATCACTCCTGTGCTTTAACGGCCATGATCCAGAGTCTCACAAATGAAACGTAACTGTAGACATTTCTCTATTTAAAATTTTAGAATTCTGGGAGCGCATGGCCGGAATCTCATGCTATTCATTACAAGCAATACAAAATAAATTATCTAGTATCTGCCTTTTGGGCAGGCTTGAGTGGTGGTGAGAAGGTGTAATGGTGGTAGGATTGGTGTTGGAGCATTGAATGTAATCCACTATTGTGAACAAATTTTTGAAAATAAAATTTTAAAAAGAAAAAAAGCCCTCGCCCTTCTAAGGGGCATACATTCCCCATATATTTTTTTGAATTTATTTATTTTTTAATTAGTGAATCACCGTGAGGGTACAGTTACAGATTGACACATTTTCGTGCTCGTGTTTCCCTCATACAATGTTAGAGAACCCATCCCTTCAACAATGTTAGAGAATGCATCCCTTCACCAGTGCCCAGTCTCCATCACCAATAAACCCAGTATCCCTCCCACCCCCCAAATCCCATCTCCCCCCACCCTACCCTGCCTCTGTGGCAGGGTATTTTTGTTCTCTCTCTCCAGTTGGGTGTTGTGGTTTGCAATAGGGGTGTTGAGTGGCCATTGTGTTCAGTCTCTAGTCTACTTTCAGCACGCATCACCCTTCCCGCGCGTGGTCTCCAACCACATTATACTTGGTGTTCCCTTCTCTATCTGAGCTGCCTTTTCCCTGGAATGTGAGGCCAGCTTCCAAGCCATGGAGTCAACCATCTGGTACTTATTTCTACTATTCTTGAGTGCTAGTCTCCTACTCTGTTATTTTATATTCCACAGATGAGTGCAATCTTTCTATGTCTGTCTCTCTCTTTCTGACTCATTTCACTTAGCATGATACTTTCCATGTTGGTCCACTTATATGCAAAGTTCATTACTTCATTTTTTCTAATAGCTGCATAGTATTCCATTGTATAGATGTACCAAAGTTTCTTTAACCAGTCATCTGTTCTACGTCACTTGGGTTTTTTTCAGATTCTGGCTATTGTAAACAGTGCTACGATGAACATATAAGTGCAGATGTCATTTCAACTATACTTTTTTGCTTCTCCGGGATATATTCCCAGCAGTGGTATTGCTGGGTCAAATGAGAGCTCAATTTCTAATTTTTTGAGAATCGTCCATATTGTTTTTCAAAAGGGCTGAACCAGTCGGCATTCCCACCAGCAGTGTAGAAGGGTTCCTTTCTCCCCACATCCTCTCCAACAGTGGTTGCTTTTGTTCTTTTGGATGTGTGCTAGTCTCTGTGGTGTGAGGTGGTATCTCGTGGTTGTTTTGATCTGCATCTCCCTGATGATTAGTGATGTAGAGCACTTTTTCATGTGCCTTTTGGCCATTTGTATCTCTTCCTTGGGAAAGTTTCTGTTCATTTCTTCGCCCCATTTTCTGATGGGGTCATTCCCCATATTTTAAAGTTGATGTTCTTTTGTGTGTCTCATCCGAGCCATCTGCGGCGCGTGTTTCATGCAGAGTACCTCGGAGATGCTTTACAATAGTTTCTGTGCGACAGCTGCACGCTGTTAGACGAGCGGAGAGGCCTACAGTGGGGAGGGGCAGGTGGACCCCGAGGGCTGGCCGAGGGACCCAGGCGTGGAGGAGATGTGGGCTGTATTTTTCTTGGGATCTTAGTGTTTTTGGTCCTTTGTTTTTTTCTCTCCAGTTAGCATTTTTTTTTCCCCCCTAACTAATTTTGGAATGATTTGGGCCTTGGAAGAAGGGTTCCAAGAAGCAGACACAGGATTCTCATCTGCCTAAGACCCGGTTCCATACACATTAACATTTGATCACATTTGTCTCGTTGTACAGACCTGATGCTTCCTTACCTCCTGAATATTTCAGTATTTCCTAAGAGACAAGGACATTTTCTTCTCTGACCCCAGTGCAGTGATCGAAATCAGGACTGTGGCTTTTGGCTTGGGACTCAGTCCAGAACCATCCACTGATTTAATTGTCATCTCTCTTAGACTTCTCGAGTCTCGACCGTTTTCTAAGACTCTTGTGACCTTGACTTTTAGAAGAATGGCTTCTGGTGGAGTTTCCCTTTCGAGCATTAGGGGGAGGTGGGGGAGGGATGGGGGGGACTTGTAGAGCCACTGAGGCATCATGGAGCGGCAAGCAGTGGCCTTGGCTAAGCCTTGCTAGGCTTCCCCCAACTGTCAAGCTGGATTTTCTTGGTGGGGGGTGGGGAGATACTTTGAGTGGGTTAATTGCTTATATCAATTATAATGCTTAAATTAATGGCTGAGTGGTGGTTCCATTCCCCAACCCCCCATGAAATATTTAAATTGGAAGTGCATTTTCCTGCTAGAAAAATAGAAACAGGAAGAATAAAAACCTACCCAAAGGACAGAACCTTACTTGGGTGCATTGTTTCTGAGTCTTTTTATTACTTCCCTTTCCCTCACTCCCTCCCCCACCTTTTTTTTTTTTTTTTGCATAAAGTTGTGAGCATACCATGTACAACTTCAATTCTATTTTGAGACACTTAATACTAAAACTGGAGACACCAGCAGCTCGGCTCAGCCCCCTGCAGGGCAGGTCTGACCTCCCCCTTCTTGTACTATCCCCCCTGGGCGAGGGGTGCTCTCGCCCAGGGTGATCACGGTCCCTTCATTCACCTGGTAGCTGATAGCAGATGAACCTGAGACATGGGTCATGGGGGTGGATACAGCCTATTAAACTTCAGACAGTCTGCCTTTCTCCTTCCTTATTAACAGTTGATCTAGAGTATAGCACATGATTTAATGTCTTAAACACTTTGAAATTGCCCAACTGGAGCAGATGGCACGAGCTCCTTCAGGTTAAGGCTTTTGTTCCGGTGGGTGTTCAGAATCTATTTATGTGTTTGCCAGGAAGCCCAGCCTGATGATGCCTTTACAAGCTTGTTTATTGTGGAGGTTTGGAGGCTGGTGTCAGTACCCAGACACTTGAAAACTCTTGCTACTCGGCATTGTTGGCAGGTCCTCACTGTCTTGGGTCAGCTGCTTGAATTCCAGCCCTTTTTTTTACATTCCAGTTGATTGGTAGAGGGAAGGCTAAGACTCATACCGGTGTCATCCAGTTGGGGACTATCCCTAGAAATGGCCCTGGGAACTTCTCCTGACATTCTGGCACTCTGGACTTGCAGCCGGGAAGATAGAGAGTGTTGGCCTTTATTGTGGATGGTCGCTCTCTCTCTCGCACGCGCGCACACGCACGTGTGTGTGTGTGTGTGTGTGTGTGTGTGTGTGTGTGTGTGTGTGTGTTGGAAACCAGGGTCTCTTTACCCAATGTCACTGCCTCACATACCTCTGGCAGTGACCATGAGGACAAATGGCACTGTTTGGAAAGGACTTTGGAAATCACTTTTGGAGCAGAAGTGAGACCTCTGAAAGGAGAGGGGACTGGTCCAAGGTCACCTGGCCTGGGTTTCTGACACTTTGAACCAAACCTCCACCAGTAAATAAATTCTGAGCTCACACCAGTGCTCTGACCCTGGACTCAGGTCATCTATTTTTAACCTTTTTCCCGGATCCCTGTACCACCAGCTTCTTCTAAGAGTCTAGACTTCTAGATACTGACATTTCAAAACTATTTTGAGCAAAATGTGAGTTATACTAAATTAAACTGGTTTCTTCACAGCTCCCAACACGAATGGGCCACCTTTTTTTTTTTTAGGTGACACCAAAAAAAAAAAAAAAAGGTCAGGTCCCACCTCTGCCCTTTTGCCCAAATGTTAGGGGGTGGAGGTCCCCATCCTCCTCCTTCAGCAAGCTGCTCTTACATAATTGAATACCTCTGGCTTCCTGATCTGCCTTGAATTGCGAATCTATACCGGCAGACAGCTTGCCAGGCCTGGAGAATGCGAGGGTGCTGGCACACACCCCAGAGAACTGGAGCTTTTTAAAGCCGAGGGTGTATTGTGGCAAGGGCTGTTCTCCCTATTATTTTCCAGAATTGTGTGGCTCTTTAGTCTGCTGTGATTGTGGGTGGGTCCCTCCCTCAACAGTAAGGGTAAGTGAAGAGCGGGGGAGTTGGTGCCTGCTGGGCGTTGGAAGGAGGTGAAAGCCCGGCAGAGTGGAGCAGGGGCTGTGTGCCCCAATCGACCGTCAGAGCCCCGGTAACTGCCCGGGGGATTCTGGGCAGTTGTGTGTGACCCACTGGGGTCGCAGTGTGTGTGTGTGTGTGTGTGTGTGTGTGTGTGTGTGTGCATTTGTGTGTGTTTATGTGTGCGTGTGTGTGTGCATGTTTGTGTGTGTTTATGTGTGTGTGCATGTGTGTGTGTGTATGCGCGCGCGTGTTTGTGTGTGCATGTGTATGTGGGGGGGGGGGTGCAGGCCAGGGGCTGGCAGGCCACACTTTGGGCCTGGCTTTGCCCTTTGCCTACCTCGGGGCCTTGCTTAGCGATTGGCCCTAGGCCTCGGCCTCCCATCTGTCGGGTGAGGCTGTACCTGCCCCTCGGCTTACAGACAGGCCAGGGAAGTGCCGCCTGAGAGCTCTGTGGCCTCTTTCGCCTTCTGCACAGAGGGGTCTCCCACGGGGTTCACGGTGCCCGCGTTCGCGCGAGTGCGTCTGTGTGTACAGCCTGCGTCCAGCCCTGCCCATCCTCCCCATCTGGACAAGACACAGTGTCCTCTCAGGCTCACAGTGGCCTTCTCTTTCCCTCACTGACCCCTCAGGCAACCCTGTATGGCTGGTGTAAGCCTGCCCCCTGGGGACAGGTGGGCGGTGGCCCTCCGGGACTAGCTAGCTGACCACGGCGGTGCCTGGATCTGAGCCTGGCTCAGTCTGGCCCCAGTGGGCAGGCGCGCTCTCCCCCCTCTCTGAGTGGTGGGAGGGGATCCTGCAAGGGGAGGTGAGGGGGGCTGACTTCAGGATTGGGAGCACTCAGTGGATGAGAGGATACCCACATTTTCTCTAGCCAGACGGTGCTGTCCTCTGAAGGGCTTTGAGGGGCCTGGTTTCTGGTGCGGGGCAGGGGTCTCAATGCGCGGGGACCTGTCTGCAGACAGTGCAGTGCCCTGCCTGCCCCGAGTGGTCTTGTGGGGACTGTTTGCTTTGCTGTGTCTCAGTCTGGGCCATGAGCAGCTCAGCCCCCGGCAGTCAGCGTCGGAGCATTGAATCCATCAGCGAGTGAGTGTTCCAGCCCAGGGCTGGTAAGCAGACAGCAGGCATCGGAGGAGAAGGCCAGAGAGTCTGCATGGGGAACAGAGGTGGTTATTTTGTCCTCCAGCCTCCAAGGAAACCCTTGGGATGCTCTGAAGAGCCTGCGCAGCCAGGCACGTTTCCAAGGTGGGTTTGGAATGGGGCTGGCGTGGGAAGCACGCGTCCACCCCTGCCCTCTCCCCCAGAGCCTGGCGAAGGGCAGAGTGCAGAGCCTCCAGTGCGGTTCTGGTGGGAGTTACTTTAGTTATAGGGGGTTGTGGTTTCTGATTGTGGAGCTGCAGGAAAGCGCTGGGGCGCTGCGTTTCCAGGGAGGGCTGGAGAGCGTGCGGGGAAAGGTTGGGCTGGACTGAAGCGAAGGAAGGAGAATGCTGAGTAGCTACACGAGAGGCCCCTGGGCTTAGGGGAGGAGCCAGAGAGACCAGTGTTCACTGCTGCCCAAGGTGAGGCTCTCTCCCTGTGGCCAGATGCAAAGTACCTTTCAGTGGTTCCTTCTGAGGGGTGGCAGTGCGGGCCGCAGGGGTCTGGTTCCCTCTGACCCTGGCCTCCAGGCCTTGCCTCTTCCGTGCTGGTGTGCAGTGGGCGAGCCTCCTGTGCCCCTCTCCCTCCAGTTAGGAAAAGTCTCGAGACATTGATGGGCAGCTGGCCTCTGCCTGCTTCTCGGGCTCTCCTCCCAGAGAATGGTCTGTGAGGGCAGCGCGTGCTCCGGGAGAGCCCCCCTGAACTCTGCAGGCTCTTTCTAGGTTCCTGGATGAGCCCCCTTCTCCCCCTGGCAGCTGTCCACCTCGTCCCTCTGCCTCCAGCCTGGCTAGTGGCTGCCCAGTCACAGGTCACGGCCAGATGGAGCCTTTAAAGGTCCAGGACCTGGTCCCGCTGCCACTGCCCTCTGGCCCCACCTGACCTCCGTGTGCTGGGGGGCTGGTGCGGCTGGCTCCACGGGGTCTTGCCAGGACTGACTTGCCCGCTTGGCATGAGAGCTTCCTGACAGGTTGTTGCTGAGGGCCCTGCCTCTGCAGGGGGCTGGGGGCTGGGTGGAGGCGAGGAGAGAGCCCTTGAGTCGTTCCGACTGGCCCTAGTGGGTGCCTGTGGAGGCTGTGTGGGCCCAGGCATCTCTCTAGGCTTGTGCTGCAGGGGAGGAGCAGGGCCTGGGTCTGATGCCGGCAGGAAAGAGGCGTGTTTACTGGGGGTCCGGGGCCTGGGGGCTGCTGTGGCTGGGAGGAAGGAAGACCGGGCTCTTGCCTGGCGCTCTGAACACTTTGCGTGCAGCCCGGGCAGGTGGGCACTGGGCCCGCTTCCTTCCGCCTGACGCGGAGCTCAGGAAGGCTGGTCTCCGGGCTCGGGCACTTGTTTTTCTTGACTGGTCACGTTATCTGAGGGTTCGCAACAGCAGCATCAAATGTTTTTCCCACAGGGACTCATCTGTTTTTTCTTCCCCTCTTAAGTTTGTGTGTTGGGCTGTGGCTTTGGGAGCCTGGAGTCCATAGCTCCCTGGGGCGGTTAAAGACCCCAAAGAATGAAGTGGACTGAATTCTTGGGGAAACTTGAAGGGGGCCCCCGATGCCAGGTGTAGAAGCAGGGGAGTATGGTCACATTCCTATGCTGATCGAGGGCGTGCTAGAGAATCAACCCAAGGCTTCTGGATGCAGGGAGGCGGGGTGGCGGGGGAAACTCAGGGACCCGGGTTCCGATCCGCTGCTGCTGACTCGCTGGGCAACTCAGGTTGTTTGACCTCTTTAAAAACTTTGACAGAAATGAAACCTCCCTTTTAGCCGTCCCAGGCCTGCCTGCTCTTCTGTGGCCTGCTCGCCGGTGGCCCTTGTCCTCCAGAATCCCGTAGCTCCTGTCCTCTCAGTGCGGTGATGGTCTTGCCTCTCTCCCCGCCACCCCCCTGCAGGCCTGCTGTGCTTCCGACATCCAGGCTCTCCATTTTCATTCCCTTATCTGTTTGCCTCAGGAGATTAGAGCCACATTCTTCAGCCTTTCACCTGCAGACCCTTGCCCGTCCTGCCCACTTAAAGCCCAGATGGTGGGCTCCTGGCTTTCAGCCTTTCTCCCCGCCCAGGCACTGGCGGTTTCAGACACAGCTCGAAGTCACTGAGTCGTCTTCTGGGTCCCTCTCTCTGGGGATCATGACCAGTGGGATGGCCCTGGCCCCTTGGCTCATGCCCAGGGCTTGAGGTCACCAGGGGGTACTTTAAGCCACCGAGTCATCTTTTGGGCCCTCCTCTTGTTCTCTGGAGAGAGAGAGAGAGAGACAGAGACAGAGACAGAGACAGAGACAGAGAGACAGAGACAGAGAGAGACAGAGAGACAGAGAGAGAAGAGAGAGAGAGAGAGAGAGAGAGAGAGAGAGAGAGAGAGAGAGTGTGTGTGTGTGTGTGTGTGTGTGTGTGTGTGTGTCCCATTCTTTGCCAGGACCTTTTCTCTCATTCACTGTCTCTGTGTAGACAGTGAATGTCCCCATGTCACTGACCCCATGTCCTCTGCTGGCCAGGTGAGGGGCTGTGCTGTGACTTACTCACCCCCAGCGGTGCTGCCCCAGTGCCCACTACTCCTGTGGCCGAGTTCCTGGCTTGTCTGGTGACAGTGGTCTCCAGTCTCACTGTCTGTCTCCCAAGGTCACTTGGCTGAGTGGGAAGAAATGAAGACCCCTCTCCTGCCCGTGCCCACCCTGTCCATCCTGTTGACCATTCAGAGCTGATCTTGCTTCTTGGTGGGCTTCATGCTCTGCTGCCTGCAGTGGGAATGGGGGTCTCACCTGGTCCCGGGGTGGGGTTGGGGTGCCCCGCTGAGGACTGGCTGTGACCCTGCAGAGAGGTCCTGACGGAGTGCATGCGGTGGGTCATGTGGCCGCTGTCCTTGGCAGCCTGTGAAGAGCCAGGGTGGTGGCGTGGGGATTGTGGCTGGGAGCGGCCGGGCCTGTGTGGGGCTGGGGCTCACCGTCCTTGGCTCTCTGGTTCCCAGGTGGCTATGCCCGTGTGGCTGTCCTCGACCAAGGTCTCACTCACAGACAGAATCGAGAGACTGTCGGAGGCCAAGGACCTGAAGAAGCTGCTCAGGACCCGGAACAACTTGTTGGTGCTCTACTCTAAGGCGGGTGAGTGGCCGCTGTGTCCTCAGGGATGGGGGGGCGGGAGGGGCCTGGCAAGAGGGCCCTGGCTCCCTCTTGCCAGTATTTCTTGGGGACCGAGGGTGTGGGGAGAGGGGACAGGCATGGTGGCCTAGGCAGGGCTGTGCTGGCTACTGGACAGGCCTGGCCTGACCCTCTGTGGCTGGGTGGGTGGATCCGCTGGGAAGGCCGGTCACCCACTCAGGCGGCCTCGGGCTTGGGGGCAAGACCACTGGCTGTCTCGGGCGTCAGGAGCGGAGGGCAGGGGCCTGCCTCGCCTGACCTTGGGGCTGGCCCGCGAGGGCATGAGGCTTGGCTCTGGGCCGAGGCGCGGCCAGGGCAGATGTCTGGCGGCTGAGTTGCCTTTAGCAGTGCTGAGTGCTCTCACCGCTCCTGCATGCCAGGAGCGCCAGGCACCCCCGCCCTGCCACTCGCTGTGCGGGGCTGGTGGGGCTTCAGGCAGGGACAGCTGTGTCACCGTGTCCTCCCAGCCCCCCGGCACACACTGCCCCGGCCCCCTGCTCCTGAGCGTGCAGTTGGGATGCCCCCCATGTAACTCACGGTTCTCTGCTGTCCGGAACAGGAGGGAAGGGGAGGAAGACCCAGGCAGGGAGAAGCAGAGCTGCAGGCCAGGCCTGCAGGATGGGTCCTACCCCCTGAAGGCTCTTCCTGGCCCCTGGCTCCCAGTGGGCCCGGCAGGTATAGGCTGGAGAAGGGCCAGTGGCTCCTGGCCAGGGTGGGGGCCCAGGCAGCACATGACCTCTCCCAGGGATCGAAAAGCTACTGTGTAGCTGTGAGCCCAGGTGGTGCTTTGGTGAGTGAGAGGGTGGGCCGTGCTCTGGACCCCCTTCCGCCCTTGCCCAGCTGCTGTCTCCAGGGTCTTGGGTCTGGGCTTTGGGGGTCCTGCCTTGGGGGCTGCTGGGTGGTCCCGAGGGGGCTCAGTATATGTGTTGGGGGGGTCACTGCCCTGGGCTTTGGACAGTGCCCCTCAATGACCCTTCTCCCCTCCCCAGCCCCTGAGCCTTCCCAGCCCACCTTCTGCTCCACTGAGAGCCGGGCTGGGTGGTGGGTGACCGGGTGGACCCCGCCCTTACCGCCCTTACCTGATTCAGGATGCCCCACTAGGCCTCCGCTGGCAGCGCCAGACTCTGATGGGTTTTGTTCACTGCGGAGAAAGTCTCGGCGTGTCTTGAGCTTGACAGACAGCTGTCGTTCTCCGAGGGAGGGGGCGCCTCAGCCCTGCATTTCTGCTTCTCTGTGGCCTGTGGTGGTGTTGAGGCAGGGAAGGCAGCAGACTGCTCTCTCTGTCAGCCCCTACCCGGGAGCTCAAAGGTGTGGGAGCCCTGTGGCCTTGGAGCCCCCTGCCCCCACCTTCTCACAGTGCTTTTTTTTATTATTATTTATTGAAATTTTTTGCTATTTTATTTATTTTTCAATGAGTCACAGTGAGATACACAGCTACAAAGGTGTTGGTGACTGGATTTCAGCCATGCAGTGTTCCAGCGCCCGTTGCTCCCCAGCCCCACGGCAGACCCCAGGCTCCCCCGCCCTGCCCTGAGGTGGGGCCCCTTTCTGTGGCTGATCCCCTGGGACCGCTGAGAGGGCCTCCCCCTTCCTGGGGAGTGAAGTGTGATGGGTCAGCACTGTTCCCTCGGGGCTGGGTGGTGGGTCAGGATTCCCTCAGACAGTGAGGGGTGCTTTGTGGGGTCTGTCCGGGCAGAGTGGGCGGGGGACATGGGGAGCCGTACTGTGGGGAGCTGGGCGGGTCTCGGGGTATGGCTTGACTGCTTCTCCAGAGGCCGCCCTCACACGCCAATACCCTACTTCTCTTTCCCAGAAGCCGCCCCTGACAGTCTGCTCAGCCTGCTGTCCACTGTGGCCCAGGCGGTGAAGGGACAAGGCACCATCTGCTGGGTGGACTGCAGGTACGTCTCGGGCGCGTGGGCCCCGAGTGATGTATGGGGCTGAGGGGTGGTCCCTTGGTGAATCTTCAGGGAGAGCAGAGATGATGAAGAAACTGGGGCAGGAAGACCCCCAGAGAATGGTCCCTCTGATGGGGGGGAGGGCCCACCTCCCTCCTGTTCTTTCTGGCATCTCTCCCCTGTCCTCCCTCCCCATTTCTCCCCATTTTCCCATTGAGATTTTTTTTTTTTTTTTGGCTTTTTGGGTTACTATCACTCCAGCTCGGGGCTGGAGTAACTTTTCACTCTGAAATCACGTCCTACTTAATTTTTGTCTCCACATATTAGAAACTGGGTAGGTAGCAGAGGGGCTTTGCTGTTGGGTGGGGCCGTGTGCCCAGGGAGGCAAGGTGCATTTCAGCAGTGCCGGGTGGGAGCTGCTTCCCTCTCAGCCGGTCACTAAGCGTGAGGGCCAGCTTAGCCCGTCTGCGCTGGGCAGGTGGCTTGGTCCTCCCAGCTCTCTGCCCACCACCCCTCCAGCCTTTCTCCCCGAACGGGTGAGCACCTCCCAGAGTGGCAGAGGCCCGAAGCCGCTGCCTCCCTTGTTCCTGGTGGGGGAAAGGAGGCCAGGCCGGTGCTGGCCCCTGGCAGCACTGAGCAGGTTCGAGGCCCTGGGGGCATCCCTGCGCTTCCCCTCCCTGGTCTGCTCTGCTCTTGTTGCCTGAGGGCGATAGGAGCCATGGCTTCCGCCTGTCCCTGCTCTGCCAGCACGCCAGGCACCCGTGCACGCACACGCCCGCTCGGCCTGAGCTCTCGAGCGGCACGGAGACCCTTCCCGCGTGCCAGGCTGTGCCCCCTCCAGCAGCTCCCGGCTCTGCTCTGCCCGCAGGGTCGTGGGACAGCAAGGGGTATCCAGAGCCTGGGCACCTGCGTCCATCTCGCGTGGACCTGGAGTCTCTCGGGAGTGTGGAGGGGAGAGAAGGGATGCCTCTCCTCGGCCGCAGAGGGGAGTGGCAGCCCCCTGCTGAGGGCTGTGAGCCCTGTGGCACCTCTCCCGGGCTGGCTTCTCCCTCTCAGCAGGAACTACTCTGGGCAGAGGCTTTGCAGAGGGACACAGCTGGGCCACAGCGGCCCTATGTGCTCTTGCGTCCAGCTCATCTCTATGCTGAAGGACTTTCGTACTCATTCAAATGCTGAAAGTGACCAGGCGCTTTAGTTAGGCTCTGGGTGTGTGTGTGTGTGTATGTGTGTGTGTGAGAGAGAGAGAGAGACAAAGGCAAGGAAAGGAAGAAAAGAAACAGTTCAGTCAGAGAGAAGAAAGCCCAGTGGGCAGGCAAGAAACAAGAGACTGGAAAGACGCGAGCAGAGAGGTAGGGAGAGGCACTGCTCAGAGAGTGGGTGGGACAGCCCTGAGGAGCAGCGGCCAGAACAGGAGTCTGATGTTCAACAGAGAGAGAGGGTGGCCCCCAGCCCAGCCCAGCCCAGCCGCCAGATGCTGTCTGTCTGAGGGAGGTCAGGATGCTAAGGACGGGACCAGGAAAGAAGCGGCAGAGGCTCGAACCCGATGCCTCCCTTCTTCCAGCCTGCCTGGGTTTTCAGCAGCCTGGGCCCGCAGAGGACTCAGAGCCCTGGAGGGTGCCTGTGGGTGACCCTGATCTGCGAGCCCAGGAAACCTAGGGCCCCGGGCGGGTCCTCCCCTGGAGCCAGGTTCCAGGTAGATGGGACTGCCAGCCTGGGTCCGCTTGTGTGCAGGAAGATCTGTGAGCACAGCCACACCAAACAGCAGCTTCCAGGGCCTGGGCTTGGCACAGAGGGAGGATGAGTGGGGGGGGGGTGCTGATGCCCCAGTCCTGTGGCTTTTTTGGAGAGAGAGAGTTCACACCCACCAGTGCTCAGGGGTTCCTCGTGGCTCTGTGCTCATGAATTACTCCTGGCAGTGCTCAGGGATGTTGGAGATCAAACCCACGAGGTCAAGGCACATGCCCTCTTGCTGTACTGTCGCTCTGGCCCTGCCCGTGGCTTTGAGGGTGACCCTGGGCCTACAAGCAGTTGGGCACAGCCAGCCTTGCAGTCTCTTCCTCACTCTGCCTTCCAGCAAGGCCTCTCATTTCCAGGCTGGTCACCTTCATCTGCTTCCCCCACCGGAGACCTGGGTTGCTGGCCAGGAGGGCAGTGTGCGGGAAGTGGCCGCTAGACCATCAGTTAGTGATGCTTCTCTGGCAGCCCTGATCCTTTCAAGTCTCTGAGCTTCGGTGGCTTTGCTCCTCTTCTTGATTTTGTGTCCATGTGCGTACATGTATATGCATGTGTGTGCATGTGTGTGTGTATGTGTATGTTTGTGTATATGTGTGTGCATGCACATGTGTGTTGTGTGTGTACGCGTGTTGTGTGTATTGTGCATATGCTCATGTGTTATGTTTGTGTGCATGCACATATGTGTGTGCGTGTATATATGTGTGCATGCATTGTGTGTGAATGTGCATGTGTATGTGTGCATGCATTTGTGCATGAGTGTGATGTGTATGTGTGTGTGCATTGTGTGTGCATGAGTGTATGTTGTTTGCATGTATGTGTGCATGTGTGTATGTGTGTGTGCACACACTTGCTTACACACACACATGCCGTGGGAGAGAGTGCGGGAGGTGGCAGCTGATCTGAGAGTGCCATCAGGCATTGTCGCCTGGCAGGGTGCCCGCTCAGGAGCCAGAGTGCAGAGCCTCCTGCCAGCAGCGCCATGACAGCGTCACTCACTCACTCACTCTCACACATGCGGTTATTTATAGCCCCTGCTAAGTCAGCTGCCGTTGGAACCCTGGAGGAATGGCGGGAACAGAGCGAGCCCTGGCCTGCCAAGGGAGCGCTTCTGATGGGGGTGCCCAGGGAGGGTCTGGCTGAAGGTGCGGGTGCAGCCAGGGGAGAGGTGAGCCCCTCGAGGATGGAAGGAAGAGGTCTCCCCAAGTGTCAGCACTGAAAACCGTGGAAAGGCAGCCAGGGAGCGTTGGCTTGGTGGAGCCAGGCTGTAGGCTGCAGGCCCCTCGCAGAGGGGCAGAAGGACCCCTGTGCGCTCCCAGCTCTGCTCACGGGGGTGGGCCTGGGGGTGGCCTTGGCCTCATGGCCTGGCCTGCGGGAGGAGGTGGCCTGGGGCTGGGCAGGACCTCTCTCTCTGCTTGGTCGTGGTCCCTGGACGCTGCCTGATGGGGAGTGGCTGCATGTGGGCTGCTGGGGCTGGGCCTTGGGCAGTCAGAGCAGCTGTAGCAGGTGCAGTTCATGGGCCCTTTGAACTGGCGGTTTCCTCCCCTTCCCTCTGCCTAGGGCCTGCTCTCAGACCCCACTGCTCCTCACCCCTGCCTGCACCCCTACCTACCCTCGCTCCCCGCTGTCGTGGCCAGCCCTGACCTCTCAGGACAGCACCCTGCAGTGCTCCCGGGGAGGCCGCTCTCCTGTGCCCAGTGCTGCTGCCCTCCGTCCCAGCTCCCCCCACACCCTCTGTCCTCTACCTTCTTCCTTTCTAGAGGGGCCACACCCAGACCTTGGCCATGCAGAACCAGTGCAGCAGAACTCGGCCCATAGGGTCAGCAGTGCTTAGGCCAGTGGTACTTGGGGGTCAGCAGGGGCTGTCCCATGTCCAGGATGTCCATGCTGAGGGCCACCGGCACCACACCCAGAGGTGCCGCCATGTGGGCTTCCCTGGCAGTGCCTGGGATTCAGCTCGGGACCCTGAGACATGTGTTCTAGCCCGTGAGCTGTCTCCCCGGCCCTGGGGGTCCCCGTCTCTAAGGCCTTCCCTTCCCAGCCCACGTCCCTCCCCAGCCCCACACCCTCCTCAGGGATGCATCCTGAGTGGCATGTTTCCGTTCAGTTTGCTGGTCTGTAGGTGACAGAGGCCCTGGGGACCCAAGTGAGGTGGCCTGCCGAGTGTCTGGGTCACGAGCCAGTGGCAATTGCTGGTGGCTGTGTTGGCAGACAGGGGACACAGGATTTGCTGTCGCACCTATCAGGACAGTGTCTGAGGCTGGGTGAGCAGGAGTGGGAGGAGTTGAGAGATGGACAGCCTCTGCGGGGGTTGGAGGGGGTTGGAGGGGACAAGGTTGAAGTGGGGTCGCCCGGAAGGCCCCCTGAGCACACTTTGTTGAGGTGGGGACCAGGGTTGCCCGGAAGGCCCCCTGACCACACTTTTTTCGGGTGCTACAGTTTTGGGTCCATGTGTCTGCAGTCCTGTGGGTGGGCACTTGTGGCCCGCTGAGAGCCTTGCGTCTGAGGCGGGAACCAGGTGTACGCACTTGGGCTGGCGGGAACCAGGTGTGAGCTCTGGGCTGGCACTGCTCTGCCTCCTTTCTGACTGTTTCTTCAGCACCATGGGGCGGCTTCCTCTTACTCTGCTCAGGAGGATTTCTAGCAGGTGGTGCTGTGAGGGCCCCGACAGAGGTGCTGAAGCCTGGGCGGGGAGGTCAGAACCACTGACTAATGGCCGGGAGGCCGGGGAACAGCGGTTTTCATGAGTTGGCCCAAGTGGTTCCCAGGGGCTGTCCCAGGGTCTCCAGCATAGACCCGTGGCCTGGACAGAGTGTACTTTTCCTCTTGGCTGTCCTCTGCCTCAGCTCCCGGGAGGGCCTCGGTCTACCCTGTCTGGGGTGCCTCCTCCCCTCTACCCATCCCTGCCTTTCTTGGTTGGCCCTTAGCTCAGTCCCTGGAGAACCAGCCCTGCCTAGAGCCAACGGCCCCCCTAGGAGTGTCTCGGCTGCCCTGCCCCGCTGACCTGTGCATCCACTGTCAGAGCCTTGGGGAACAAATGGTTCCTGTCGTTTCTACCTTTCAGTGACGCAGAGAGTAGAAAATTGTGCAAGAAAATGAAAATTGACCCGAGCTCAAAGGACAAAAAGGTGGAGCTACTCCATTACCTGTAAGTACACAGGGCACTTCCTGCTGCCAGCCGAGCGCTGAAATCTTCCGTGGGTTTCTCCATGAACAGAGATTTTTAAGTTAAGTAAATTTTATTTCAGAAATGATTCCCTGCCCCTCCACCCCAGTTGTTTGTTTTAAACCACTAGTTCTTAGAAAGAAAATCCTGGGCTTTAAAATTTGATTTCTGGATTGGACTAAGCTGCTGGGGGTATTGGGGGTGCAGGTGTGTGTCTCTTCATGACTCTCGCCCCGTTTTCTCCTTGTTTGGCAGGGACGGTGTCTTTCACATGGACTATAACCGGCCTATGACGCTAAAGGTAATGTGCCGGCCTCCTCTGCACCACGTAGCACACACTCACACACCCGTGCACACACACACGCACACACGTGTGAGCACACATACACATGAACACAGGCACGCATGCACGCACACACACACACACACTTAGCTCCTGCTGGCAGTGGCTTGCTGAGGGCCGGGCTCTTCTGCAGGGCCTGAGGGATTCTTCCCTCTCTAGTATATATGGCAGAATCTTGGGAAGCGTGTGAGCACCCGAAGGTGGGAGAGAAGTGGAGGGCTGTCGGCGTGAGGGGGTGTCATGGGCATCGAGTGCCGCCCTGTTCGGAGTCATAGAGTCAAAGCCGATGCAGATGTGTCAGTGAGGGCCAGTGTGGCGGTCCTGAGCCTGCCAGTGTCCTGCCCCGGGACCCGCACCCCCACACTTTGTCTTTCCCCCAGACCGGCGTCCTGCGTGGCTGGCCACCCATGTCCCCTGCTGCTCCCCCACCCTGTATCCTTTCACCTGCGTCCTACCACCTGCCTGCTCCCATTGCCCCTGACTTCTCTGCTGCCCTCACATCCCTTTCTGTCCCATTCCCGCCCGCCTCCTCACTTGTGGTTTCTCTGTACCACTCATCCTTTTCATTCTTTTCAGTTGATCAACTCTGAATCAGTTACAAGTTATTCATGATTGAGTTTCAGGCAAATATTCCAACACCAGCCCTTCTGCCAGTGTCTACTTCCCTCAACCCGTGTCCCCAGAGTCTCTCCTGCCCCTGGCTGGCCTCTGCGGAGACACTTTTTCCTTTTTCCTGCGTGCACCTCTTTCAGGTGCCGTGGTCCACCTGCCATTACTGATAGGGTATCAGGCATGTCACTCGGTCTCCTTCAGCACTGAGTCCTGGTCCAGAGTGACCACACCCCTCTGCTACTGTCCTCGTGATCCTTCCCTGCCACCTCCCCCTGCCCCTACCGTGCCAGGCCTCTTCCTGAGGACCAGTTCTCCGGCTCTTCCTTCCATTCCACTCTCTAAGTGGCGGCAGCCTTTGCCAAACCTGAGGGGCCTGGTGACTCACCGTCCACACCCACTGAGAGTCCCAAGCAGCCGCCCAGCCCTGGCGGCTCAGCCTCTCCTTCCTCAGACAGGATGCGTGCTCCCATGGTGAGGTGGGTGGCGGCGGGGGTGGGGACAGGCTGGTTGTTTGGGGATGGGAAGTGGGGAGAGGGCATGGACACCTTGGCTTCCCTTTGGGGTGGCTGTGCCCCACGTACATTAGGGTCTCTCTGTGGAGTCTGTCCTGGGATCCTAGAGCGGCCCCCACAACCCCTCAGAATTGAGTTGCAAAGAAGTCTACAGTCTGGGGCTGGGAGTCCTGCAGCTCACTGTGGGTGGGGTCCTGCAGCTCACTGGGGGTGGGGTCCTGCAGCTCATTAGGAGTGGGGGTCCTGCAGCCCACTGTGGGTGGGGGTCCTGCTGCTCACTGGGGATTGGAGTCCTGCAGCTCATTGGGGGTGGGGGTCCTGCAGCCCGCTGGGGGTGGGGGTCCTGCAGCTCATTAGGGGGGGGGTCCTGCAGCCACTGGCTTCAGAGATGACCTTGCTGTGTCCTGCCCTGGAGTTCCCCAAGGGTGACCAGGAAGTGACTGGCTCCCAAACCAGGGGAATTCAGGAGGCAGCATGCAGGTCCCACAGAAGTCGGTGGGCCGCTCGGGGGTGGGGCCACGGGAAGGTGGAGCAGTGGCTCTGTGGGACTAGTGAGGGACCTTTATTCGGAGAGAGCAGGGAGCCGTCTTGGAGGAGCCAGCATTGAAGGGGAGCATGAATGTGCTCTGGCTTGAAGCAGTGCGTTTTCTTGTTTCCTTTTCTTGCCCATGAAGATGCATAGCAGATGAGGCACAGCTGGCCGGGGGAGGTGCAGTGTTGGGGTTCATGCAGGTGGTGCCCCTGCAGCCCCTTTCTCACAGTTGGGGTTCCTGAGCCCTTCACCCACCCGTCTCTCTCCCCAGCTCAACCCCATTCTCTTTCCTCGTTCTTCGCAGTCCATGGTGGCCTTTATGAAGGACCCCAAAGGGCCTCCTCTGTGGGAAGAAGACCCTGGAGCCAAAGACGTGGTGCATATCGACAGTGAGAAGGTAATGTCCGCCCTGCTGCCTCCTCCAGGCCCTTGCCCATCGAAATACTGAATTCCAGGCCTCCCCAGGTCACAAGAGCCACCATTACTGGGGCCTGTGGGTGCATCCTCCAAGCAGTGTGCGCTGAGGAGTCTGCTCCTCTGAGTTATAGTGTAACTTGGAACTGGCCATTGATTGCCTTGTTTCAGTCTTCAGATTACCCTGGCCTGCCCCATCCACGCGACTCTGCCCTTGGGCCCTACAGCCTGTGTGCAGGTGTGCATGCTCGTCTCAGGCTCTGCCTTCACCGGGGCGGTGCTCTCCTGCCGTGAGGGAGAAGGGCCTCTCACCCCAGCACAGAAGACATTGGTTCCTTCCTCTGCCCCCTTTCCCTTTGCATTTGAAACGATTGGCTCTTTTTTTTTTTCTTTTTGGGTCACACCTGGCGATGCACAGGGGTCACTCCTGGCTCATGCACTCAGGAATTACTCCTGGTGGTGCTCAGGGGACCATATGAGATGCTGAGAATCGAACCTGGGTTGGCCTCGTGCAAGGCAAATGCCCTACCCGCTGTGCTATTGCTCCAGCCCCCTTGAAACGATTGGCTCTTAAAGCAGTGCTTGCCGTGTCCATATTTTGTGGATCGTGTATGGTTGCCAAGTGAGCGTGTGGAGATTGCGACCAGGGGGCCTGGCACGGCACTCCTCTGGGCAGAGAGAATCTCATTTGGAGCTAAGCTGCTGGCCACCCCCTTTTCTCCTGAGGAGTTTTTCGGTTGTCCCCTGGCATATAGGGCTTATAGCATGATTTTGCAAATTGCACATTCATTGATAACAGATCATAAATAAATTTTATTTTAAAACAGATCTGCAAAAACACTTTGCGAGTCCAGCCCCGTGTGGGGCCGTGATGCGCACTCTGGGAAGCTAAAGGAGGAGTCCTCCTGAGGAGCAGCTGTAGGCAGGACGGGGGGCGCCAGGAGCTCCAGCACCGGGTCTGCTTGGACCCGGGCAGCCGGGCTGCGTGCTGTCCCTGGCACATTTGGGGAGAAAGGGTTTTTTCTTTTTCTTTATTTTTTACCTCTCTGGAAAGTGTTTGCCACCATCTCACTCCAGATGCCCCCTCCTGAAAGAGTGCTCTCCACTGCGCCGTCTCCTCGCCCGCCAGAGAGTGGGCAGATCCCCTCACGAAGCGGTGGAAGGTTCCAAATCAGTCTTGAGCTGCTGATTCCTAATCTGTAGGCTCAGCATTCCACGCATACGGGAAGTAATTAAGGTGCTCTGCATGGAACACTTTGTTCCTGCTCCAGGTGTGAGATCAGATCACGCAGGCACAGAAAACCTGCTTCTCCACACCTCTGCCGGTTCCGGGGGGGCCCCCAGGCTTCCAGAAGGTTGTTTTCAGGGTGCTGAATCTTCTACCCCTCACGTCAGGCCTAGGCTCTGACTCTGCCCTGAAGGACCACCTTGACCCCCAAGTCATGCAGACAAGAGTAAGCCTTTTTAGCGTCACCAGTGGCTGCCGTGCCCTAAGTGTCACAAATGTATGCTTGTGACCTCTTTATCCACTGGACAAAGGTAAGTCACTGATGGTATTTGTGGAAAGTGTTTAGAAAACATGGCCCAGGGGACAGAGGTGCCCGCGCTGTCCCCTGGAGGAGAACCACGCTGCCCTTGCCATGTACTCTCCCAGGCGTTCCCTAACACGCACAACACTTCTACCCACACCCGTGGAAGGGCCGTCCTTTTAATGTGCTGTTTTTGTAACTGGCATCCCCCCTGCACTTAACGTGCCATGTGCATCTTATTGTGGCATTAAACACTCCTCTTCACGGAGCTAATGATGTCGCAGCATTCCATTGTGTGGGATGCACTGTCATTTATTTACCCCTGGCCTCGTTGCTGCGGGGAAAGCTGCATTCCAAAATTTGCTCCTATTTTTCTTGTTCAAAAGAGCAAATTTGTTTTGTGGAAACGGATTACAAGAGCTTTTCTAAATCAAAATGTGTTTGCTCTGCCCTGGTGCAGGCAGTCACCTTGGTTGCAGATAGATCCACTTTCTGCTACAATGCCGGCTCTGACAGAACGACGTTCCCTAGTTCACTCTACCTGAAGTCTCTCTGCTGACCCTGTCATGACCCCGTTTGAATTGCACGTTTATTGTATGTATTTAAAGATGTCAGGCCGGAGTGATAGCACAATGGGCAGGGCGTTTGCCTTGCACTCTGCCGACCCAAGTTCAATCCCCGGCATCCCATATGGGCCCCCAAGCACTAGGAGTAATTCCTGAGTGCAGAGCCAGGAGTAACCCCTGAGCATCGCCTGCTATGACCCAAAAAGCAAAAAAATTTTAAAATTTTTAAAAAAAGATGTGTGATGCCCATGAACACACCAGGCACCATTCATAGGGCTTTACAGACCCAAGTGATGCACAGAGTGAAAGCCATAGGGTCTGGTGGGCGAAGAGGAGCCTCCTGCCACTCCCGTGCCAGCATCTCCTGGCACCGCCCTGTCCTGGGTTCTACTGGGCCTCCATCCCCACAGAAAATATTCCCTGGGTGGCTCGGAACTCCTTTTGGTCCCAGGACGTGGGGGTGGGAGGTAAAACCAGGGTGGAACTTGCCTGGGACGCATCCCCTTTGGAAGCCAGTTGGCGCTCAAGGCCTCTGCTCCCCATTCTGTAACGTGCAGGAGGGCCTGGAGTGGGTCATCACCTGGCACTTCTCTTCCAGGAGGTTCTTGCAGCCCCCAATGAGCCCTGACGACTGCCCTCCTGGCCCCCCCCCCCCCGCCCCGCCGGATTTCTCCACTGCCCGCCTTGCTCTGTGACGGTCCCTGCTGCCCATGGTTTGTGAGTAACCTGTGGTTCTCTGTTTGTGCCCAGGGCTTCAGACGGCTCCTGAAGAAGGAAGAGAAGCCTCTGCTGGTGATGTTTTATGCCCCCTGTGCGTGACCTTCTTTGGGGCCTCTAGGGTGTGGGAGCTGGGGGCCCCACAGGGCGCTGGAAACCAGCCATGCCCTCATTGGGATGGTCAGGGGTAAGGGGGCCGGCTGGGGAATGAACCCAGAGCAGTGATCCTTGTGACTTGAAATGTGGGTCCCCAGGACCTATTGCTTATTTGGTGAATGTTGACTGGACAGGAAACAGAGGGAAAGCCTGACTCGGGGGGTTTCAGAGGAGTCATCCGTCTTCTCTCTCCCAGCCTCCCACTAAAGGAGTTAGAGGTAAACTCAGATAGAGATCACAGTCCCAGCTCTATTTCTGGCAAAGTTAAATTGGAACCTGACTTGGCCCTAGATTGCCGTTACTCTGTACCCTCCCACCTCTCCTGGCCCAGCGGGCGGCATGTGAGTCTGGTTCCTTCCAGGGGCGCAGACAGGCCAGGCTGGGAGAGGGGCTGTTCCCGCAGGGACTGGCTGGTGCTCCAGCGCCTTGTTGATGAGTGTGGTGGCCCAACGGGCCAGACTCCTGCATCCTCACCCTGCCACTAAGGAAAGGTGGCCGAGGGCCCCCTCTCGTTTTTCCTTCCATGGTGTAGGGGTGGGGCAGGGACATCCTCCATCCCTGCTGGACATGCGGCCCCTGTGTGCTCTGCCTGGCGGGGCAGAGGTCGGGTAGCTGGAGGTCCTGCAGTGCTCGCCAGCATCTCCCGGCCTGCTTTGCGGCAGCGCCCGCCCAACCAGCAGAGAGCCCGCCCGGCCGTTGGCATCCTAAGGACTGGCTGAGTCAGCAGTAAAGGCCACTTGGAGCGGGGAGTGGAGCTGGAGGACTTGACTTCCTTGGCTGGAGCCCCAGGACCTGGGGTCTTGGCCTCTCCAGAGAAGAGTGTGACTTTGGGAGACGGAGCCCCAAGAATGACCAGGCCAAAGACATCAAGGGGACATCACTGGGTCCTCTGACAGAAGAGCTGGAAGGGCCCCCCTAGGCAGCCTGCCTGCCCCCAGCACCCATTTACTCGGGGAGGGGGGCTGGGGCAGGAAGGTTCCTGCTAGTGGAGGAAGGTGAGAACTGAATGTTCCCATCCCAGAGGCCTGTCCCCTGGGGCCAGAGCCAGGAGCCTTCCAGGCCTGGCTAGCCGCCAGCCACTGCATAATTGTCCTTGTTAAGGAAAGGAAAGAGGTGCGAAAACCCCCCAGCCATTGTTTCTAGAGCGGGCCATTGTCTCCCTAAGAGCAGTTGACAGTTCTTTGGCAGCCCTGGGAGGGGGGCCGCATGGTGCAGGGAAGTTCTCACCCCAGGGCGCTCCCCTGAATTCCTGCTGAACCCAGTGTCATCTCTGCCTTCTCCCACTGTCACCCTAGCTGACCCTACACTCCTGGGCACCCTGCTTTCCTGGGCGGTGGGGATGGTAGGGGGCAGTCCGCTGGGGCTCCGGGCCTCTGGGCCCTGTTTTCTCAGACTGGAGGCAGGCTGGGTGCATGTCGGGGGGAGGCCCAGTGTCCACCTCCCCACAACCGAGACGTTCCCTCCTGCCCTTGCCTAGGGTGTCCCAAGTGCAAGAGGATGAAGCTGCCTTTCCAGCAGGCTGCGACGCTGACCCGAGGCCGCTATGTAAGTGGGTGCTACCGGCTTAGCCGGCTCTCTGCACCCCTCTTGATGGGGAAGTGGGGGAGAGGGACGGGGAGGGGGCAGCTGCCCCCCTGCACCCCAGGGCCAGTGGCCATGGACAGCTCCACTTAGCTGCTATGCCCAGAAGATTGGCCCCTGTCAGAAGCCAGTGAGGAAGTAGCGGGGAATGAGTGGGAAGCACAGGAGGTGTGGCCAGCAGGACACCCTGAGGAGGCCGTGGTGCAGGATGGGGCCTGGAGTGGGCCTGGGTCTGGCTGGGGGCCACAGCACAGGCCCGTAGGGACCTGCCCCTGCCCCTCCACAGAAGCTCAGAGCAGCTCAGAATTTGGTGCCAGTCACAGACTCCTTCTGGAAGATTCTCTGCCACTGCTGCTCAGTATTTGCGGCCCCTCCTGCGCCCCTGTGGATTTGTACCTGCCAGCCAGGGTCCGCCCAGTTTAGCTCTGCTTCTCACAGCACTGTTACATGACACTAATGTCATCAACGGCGTGAGACAGTCCATGCAGAAGAATACAAGGTCTTTCTTCAGCGGCTGATCAGACCAGTGGATCTAGGCTGGCAAGCACCTGAGACCTTCCACAAAGCCCAGGGATCGCAGAGCCTGTTTTCATAGGGCATTACTGCAAACTCATCATCCCTCTGCTTCACACTCAGGCAGGACCAGGGTGCACACACATGGTGGCATCTTACGGCTACAGGGAGTTTCCTGAAAATCAGCATTTTCTTAGCTTGAAACAGGGAAGTTCATCCCAAGTGCAGACGGGGTGGACATCTTTTAAAAGCTTTCCACCCACAAGCAAAATCATCTCTTTGATTGATTATGAAACCAAAGATACATATAATAGATTTCTATCGTGACGTTAACCATAGTTTGATGATCTCACAGGCAGGGCTGATGTCAGGACTGGCACTCTATACCGGCTGATGGGGGAGCAGGTGGGCGTGGCTTCCACCCTGGTCACTCTGTCTGCAGTGGAAGGGTTGTGTCCCCTGCAGAGCGCTGACCGTCAGGGCCAGAGAGCAGGCAGGAAGGGCCCACGCTGGGCTGGGCTCACCTCAGCTTCCTTCCCAAGATTGGCCCTGAGAAGTATTAAGTGTACCAGAGAAGAGAGAGCATGTACCAGGGCCACATGCTTCAACCCCTTGTTGATCCCACGGACCCTGAGCTCTGCTGGGAGTTGTAGGGGCTTTCTGAGCACTGCTTGGGAGATGCCTCCCCCCTCCAAAAAAAAAACCAAAATAAAACTTAAAATTTTTTTTTCTTTAAGTTTCAAGGGTGACCTGCTTCCCACACCCCCTGAGTTCTTTGATAAGCTTCTGGAATAGTCAGCGGCTTCTCTGTGTACGGCACAGCCTTGTTGGTGAGCCTGACGGCCCAGGTGTCAGTACCTCCCCAGAGGCACCTGCATTAGGTGAACCCGCCTCTTCCTTGCGCCCATGTTTTCTCACTCCAGTGGAGTGTGGTGCTTTTGTTTTTTCTTTTTTAATTTAATTAAAATTTTTTTATAAAGTAGTTCACAATATTTGATTATATTTGATATTCAAGCATCAATCCCACCACCATTATACCTTCCCACCACATTTTGGATGTTTCCATCCCAAACCCTAATCCTTGCCCCAAAGCAGAATCGAAATAATACAGTATTTCCCTCTAAGGTTGGTTGCCTCCTACTTTGAATCCCATCAAATGTGGGGTGGTACTCTTGGACGGGTAGGGTGTCCTATGAAGTGTCCACACGGTCCAGGAAAAGGGTGAGGCTTGGCCTGAGCATGTGGAGAGTGGCCGTGAGCAGGGTGGCAATTGAGTCCTGGAGGTTTTTAGCTGCTGGTGCTGGGTCCGTTGAGGTGGGGAGGGGTCTCACCCGCCCCCCTCTGGGGTGCCCGAGTGAGAAAGCCTGGCTTGGGATCCGGTGGCATGGTTATGGAGATTGTCATGTTATGCTCCCTTCCAGGAGAGAAGGACATGCAATCTCGTTAATTTAATTTTTATTGCATTTTTTTAATTGAATGTCCATGAGATAGACCGTTACAAAGCTGCTCATGATTGGATTTCAGTCATACAATGATCCGTCTCTCCACCAGTGCATATTTCCCACCACCAATGTCTCCTGTTTCCCTCCCATCTTCACCCAGTAACCCACTCTCCACCCCCCAGCCTCCCTCTATGGGAGGCACTTTCCTTCTTTCTCTCTTTCTCTCTTCTCTCTCTCTTTTCTCTTTCTCTCTCTCTTTTCTCTTTCTCTCTCTCTCTGTCTCTCTGTCTCTCTGTCTCTCTGTCTCTCTGTCTCTCTGTCTCTCTCTCTCTCTCTCTCTCTCTCTCTCTCTCTCTCTCTCTCCCCCCCCCTCTCCTTTTGTGCATTATGGTTTGCAATACAGGTGCTAAGAGGTCATCTTTTTGTTCAGGGCGTTCAGTATTTTTATTGGGAAGTGAAGGCTGGAGTAGAATTTTAACAGGGTGGCAGCCTTGAGGTGTGGACACAACTGCTGAGGTTTCCTGAAGTACAGGAAGATGGGGAGAGGTAGCCCGTCCCAACCCTGAGAAAGCCTGGAGATTTCAGTCACAAACCCGCATGCCTGAATTTTTAGCAGATGATATCTCGCTGAGGTACATCCTGAGACAGTAGAGGCAGGGCAGAGATTTTGGATTGTCGGGGCAAACAGCTGCCAGGGGCTCTGCTTGGGCAGGCACCAGGCTGACCTGACTCCCTCCAATTTACCCTGGTCTGTTTAGCTTCTTATGGGTTCAAGATAAACTGCAGCTTTTGGTCCCTGTTGAGAGTTATTTATGAGTCTCTGAAGAGAGGCCCGTTGTAGAGCTTACATGGTGGTGCTGGAGTTGGTTCCTGGGCGTGGCTGCCAGTGCTCCCAGGAATGTTGGGAAGGTTAAATGTGGCTTTTGATTCTTTTTTTTTTTTTTTTTTTTGCTTTTTGGGTCATACCCGATGATGCACAGGGGTGACTCCCAGCTCTGCACTCAGGAATTACCCCTGGTGGTGCTCAGGGGACCATATGGGGTGCTGGGGATCAAACCTGGGTCGGCCATGTGCAAGGCACTTGCACACCTTACCCACTGTGCTATCACTCCAGCCCCTGGCTTTTGATTCTTTTCAGGATTTATTTGTGGGTCTCTGAAGCAAGGCTGATACACGAGCTTGTATAGCTGAGCCGGCGGTGGTTTGTGGGCATGACTCCCACGTACTAACTTCTGACTATCTTGGGAGACTTGGCTCTGAGTCGCTGGGGTCCGGCCACAGGCACAGCAGCAGTCTTGGGGTATCAGGAAGCCTGAAGGCCCCATCAGGCTGCTGATGCACCTTCCCCCGGCCAGGTGACCTGCTGGCGGCCCTGCTTCCCATCAGGTGTCGTTTCGAGCTGTTTTCCTGCCCTCTCTCCTTAGGGAAAGGCTTGTTGGAACCTTCCCGGCCACACGGAGGCTCAGGGTCTCGCTCACACAGAGCTGCGGCAGGCCCGTCTGGAGGCCGGGCTCATGGCGCAGAAGCCCCTCTGCTGTCCACCAGAGTCGCGTCTCCTCCTTATCCCCGTCCCGTGGGAACCGCGGCTGGCCGCCTGCAGCAGGGGTCACAAGCCTTCTGTCCCTGGATTTCCTGGGCACTGTCCAGCCTGATGGTGTCACCAGGACAGAGGAGAGGCCAGGCCAGGGAGGTGCAGCTCTTGCCATTTCCCAGACTCCAGGCGCCTCTGTTTCGCTGTCATGAGTGTCCAGTGCCTCACCGGCCTCTGTCCCACCTACTCCCGATAGTTAGCTCCTCGCCACTGGCCGCCGCTGCCCCTCCGCCCTCCTTTCAGTCACCCTGTCCAAAGCAAGCCTTTGAGCCTGACCCAGTCATGGCAACCTTAGCTGTGCTGGGCCACCTGGTGTGAACCACAGAATGTGCCGTTGGTCAGTGGGACAGCTTTGTGGAGCTCAGCTCTGGGGCTGGCTTTCGCCCACAGGAGAGCACACTCTGGGACAGGAAGTTCTTGGCCTCGGTGTCCGTTTTCCATCTGTACAGTGGGTTGATCGAACTCACCCTGCCCGTCCCCCTGGGTTGCTGTGCAGAGGCATCACAGATGCAGATGGTGGGCTGCCCGAGCCCCGCCCTGCTCTGGACCCCCTCTCCTGCCCTTGCACTGAGCAGGATTGCACTGTTCTTTCTTTCTTTCTTTCTTTCTTTCTTTCTTTCTTTCTTTCTTTCTTTCTTTCTTTCTTTCTTTCTTTCTTTCTTTCTTTCTTTCTTTCTTTTTTTTTTTTTTTGCTTTTTTTGGGTCACATTCAGCAATGCACAGGGGTTACTCCTGGCTGTACATTCAGGAATTACTCCTGGTGGTGCTCAGGGGACCATATGGGATGCTGGGAATCGAACCCGGGTTGGCCGTATGCAAGGCAAACACCCTCCCCTCTGTGCTATCGCTCTAGCCCCTACACTGTTCTTTCTTACTTACACCTTGGAGCAGGGAGCTGGGCCCTGCCTTTCTTGTCCCTTGGGTTCTGTCCCTTCAGGATTTTGTCTGTATCTGTAGCTTTCACATAACGCAGTTCCCTGGAGCCTCATCTTTCCCCTGAGGTCCAGGGATGTCTAGAGTGAAAGCCAAAAGCTCTCTGTGCTCTGTCCAACACATCCTGTATGTGCCCCGAGGTGCCACAGGAGCCCCCCGGCCCTCTGGCAGCCCCTACTGACGTTCTGCTTCCTGGGGCATGAGGTGGTCTCCCAAGCGGCATTGGGGAGCCCATCCAGCCCTCCCCACCACCCACTCCTGCATTCTGCTGGTGTCTCTCACGTCTTGGGCTGCGTCTTGCTTGCCCTCCTCCTCCGCTGGACTGTCCACTGTGACATTTCCCTGCTGACAGCGCCCACCACCCATCCACGGTGTGAAGCTGCCGTGCTCACTCCGGCCGGGTCAGGCCTGTGCTCCTCCTTGGCCTGAGACCAGGTTTGCCGCCTCTGCTCTCACAGACTCCAAAGAGTGTTTGGATGTAGTTATTTCAAGAGCATTGTTCCATTTGGGAGTGACTGTCGCCACAGCGGTACGAGAGATCTTCCAGAAGGCACCGCGAGCACTGGGGTTTGGGAAGCCGACCAGGGAGGTGCGACTTGCTTTACCTCACGGGAAGGATGAGCTGCAGTGGCAGCCAAGGACAGGCAGGGCCCGGACAGCCCAGCAGGTTTCTGGAACTGGCAGCAGATGTGCTCAGCCTCCCCGTCCAGACGGGAATCGCCAGCAATGCCAGGGAGTCTTTATTTGTCTTTCTCATTTTGTCTTCATCGAGACCACCTGAGGCGGCAGATGGGCCCCAAGGCCACCGGTGGCTGTCTGAGGACTTGCTTCTGTGGGGTGTGGGGCGCGGCCTAGAGCCCTGCTGCCCTCCCCACCCCCCCACCCCCGCTGGTGGGCATCCTTCCTGGCAGGAGCCTCTCGAGCTCCACTGGGGGAGAACGAAAAACCTCAGCCCTGTAGATGACACAGCTCAGGGGGTGTGGGAAAGGCATTTAATAAGCCAGGGGCCGCTGTGATGGGCTCGGGGGTTTGTGCGGGGAAGTGATGTCATACAAGGGGAGAACGGGGAGATTAATCTTGTGGAGAGTGTGCTGACCTCGGGGAGATCAATGAGAGAGAGAGAGAGAGAGAGAGAGAGAGAGAGAGAGAGAGAGAGAGATTACAGTATTACAGTAGACCAGCATTATTGAAACAGGCTGCTTAATCAGCCAGGGGGTGAACATGGCGCCTTTTACAGGGTCTGACCAGGGCTTCTAGTAAATTCTATTTTAGCGTCCAGGGCTTCTAGTAAGTTCTGTTTTAGCTTCATTTTCCTTCTGTTTGTTGCAGCTTCCCAAAATGGGCAAGGGCAGAAGAAATGTCTAGTGAGCACTTATTTTGTGCTTGAGTTGGGGCCGGAGGCGAGTCAGCCAGAGGGCCCCGTTCCCTCCCTCCCTCCCTCCCTCCTTCCTTCCCTCCCTCCCTCCCCCCTTCCTTCTCTCCCTCCCTCTGCCTCCCCTGTGCTGTTGCTGTCCGTTGGGGTTTTTATTTGCGCCTCACTGTGCTGACAGGTCCTGGTGCTCACTCCCTTCCCCAGCAACTCTCTGCCCCTGTCCCTGTGACTCCAGCTTCTCTTTCCAGCCCCGCACCCAGCCCACCCTCGGATGGAGGTTCCCCAGCCAGGAGTGGGTTTCAGGGGCCTTTCTGGGGACCTTTGTTTTCCAAGCGGTTCTCAGCCAGGCACAGTGCTGAAGTGCTCCTTTCTGGCTCAGACCCGGGTGCCAGGTGTGGGCCCCCGCAGCTGGATGCATTTGCACATTTGCACCTCAGCAAAGGGATGGGCGCACAGTGGAGATGGTGGGGAGGGGAGAGAAGGGGACAGGCAGGTGCTCAGTAGAACCCGTAGGCTCTGTCTTGACCAGTGTGCTCCAGGAGAAGGTGGCCCCGGGCACAGGCATTACACTGAGCACAATCGGGGGGGTTGTGAGGGAGTCCCCAGTGGCACCTCTCGGCTTGCCAAGGGCCCAGCAAAGCAGACTGTTCCCCGGGGAGGGGAGGTGCACGGCAGGTGTGACTTGACCACGGTAGGAGGGAGGGGTGAGGTCGGGTCCCGGGACACAAGGCTGGGCGGCTGGGCGGGAGGTGGACTCTGCTGTCCCCCCCAGGTGCTGGCCGGCATGAACGTCTACCCCTCGGAGTTTGAGAACATCAAGGAAGAGTACGGCGTGCGCGGCTACCCCACCTTCTGCTATTTCGAGTATGTTCCCAGCTCCCCCTCGGGCGGGCGAGGGTGGGATTCACCCCCCTGAGCCCCATTCCCGGGTCTTCCAGGAAGGGCCGCTTTCTGTTCTACTATGACCACCAGGCCTCCAGCGCAGAGGACATTGTGGAGTGGCTGAAGAGGTAAGTGGGTGTTGGCCTCTGGAGGGAGGCACCAGGGGCTTGGGGATGGGGGGGGGGGGCGGAGGGGGAGGGCAGGAAGGGCCTGGGGTGCTGCTCTCTTCTGAGCCAGGCAGCCCTTGAACTGGGCGGGGGGGGGGGGGGTGGCCTGGGACCCTGTCTCCCGGCTTCCTTCCCTCCACCAGCTCTCCCAAGAATAGCCAAGAATTTTCTGGAACCTTCCTGCCATCCTGATGGTCTTTCCCTCTGACTGTATGGGCTAGAGACAGAGGTTTTCCCCAAGGTGTCGGGTTTGAGGGCTCCTCTCGGGCACCCCCCTGCAGTGGGTGCTGGAAAGCTCTCAGGGGGGCCCACCCCCCTCTTTGGCTTTACACTGTGCCACGGCCCCTCACGAACCTGCTTCTCGGCCCCAGGAGTGTCTGTGAAGTGAGTGGGCCCTTAGGGTCCCCGTCCCACTCTGTGGCCCTTTACCGCCCCGCCCCCCACATCCCCTTGAGTGGTGGATGGGAGGGAGGGCATGGGAGGGTGGGGCACGATTCCTGTCCTCTCCTGGAAGCTGCCCACCCCAGGTCTTCCCAGTTGGGCGCTCACCTACCCCCTAGGTCACCGGGGCACTTGGTGGTCACTGGCGCATGGGCTTGTCCAGCAGCACCACTCTGAGGCTGAGACTGTTCTGGGCACTCGCCATGACTTTTCTGGGACCCCCCAAGCAGGTCTTGTCGGGAAGTGTCACTCCTTGTATTGATATTGTTGTGCTGTGTTGTTTTTGATACTGGATTTGGGAGCTCCGGGCCTCCTGCATGCAGAGCCTGTGCTCCTTCTGCAGTGCTCTCATTCCCTGTGGCCTTCTCCCCTGGTTCCACGAGGAGGCAGCCAGCACAGAGATGAAGGCTGGGCAGAGCCTGGACAGCGGGCAGGGCTGGCCCTCAAGGCGCGGTGACCCCGTGGCAGCTCCTGGCTCTCGCACTGTTCCCCTCCCTGAGTCCTGGGTGTTTAATGGCTTCGTTACCTGAGGGACACAGGACTAAAGAATTTGTAATCCACCCAGATGAGGATTGAAGATGTGTATTTTCAGAATGGGGAAAGAGATTAATTTTGTGTACAAAGGGAAAAAAGCCCCAAGGAACAAACTGCTAGACTCTAGAGGATGGGAGTTTCAGTCTCTTGTCCGGCTGGGAGAAACCCGCAGCTCCACTTGACCTAGCGGGAGCTCTCGGCCTCCTCGCCTCTTTCGTGGTCTCAGCAGGGGCCTCCGCTGTCCCACTGTCCCCCACCCAGGGACCAGCCTGCTCTCTCCTCCGCCAAGCCTTGCTCCCTGTGCTCAGAAGTAGTTTCAGCAAATAGCATCTCTTGCCAGGGCAGAAACTCCGCCTGCGCCTCCCCTTCTGGTTCCTAGACCCCCTGGACCTTGGGTGGAAGGGAGAATGAGGCTCATGCTTGTTCCAAAGCCTCTGAGTCACTTGCTAGCCTCCTGTGTACAAGGGGAGTGGGGGACTGTCTCCCTGTCCCCCCCATCCCTAACCTGCTACTTGTGCGTCCACCCCCTGCCCTGCACCTGCCCCCGGCTGCTGGGCTTGCCAGCCTCTTGCCAACCTCTGTTCCCACCGCCTCTGCCCTCCTGCTCTTCGTCTTCCTGTGGGAAGGGCACCTGGCTAAGGGGTTGCCCTGTGGCAGCCGCCCTTCACTGCTGGGGACACACGAGTGGCCACTCTTCTAAAGGTGAGGCAGAGGCCAGAACGCTGCTGGCGCCGCGGGTCAGGTGGAAACTCGCCTTGCACAGTGCCAAGCCACCGTCCGATCTCCTTGCCCCACAGGGTCTTCTGAGCACTGTCAGGAGTGAGCCCTGAGCACAGCGGGTGTGCTTCCCCCGCCCCCCAAAGCAGTGTGGAAGTGGAAGTGGCCTTATCACCACCCCCTTCAGCCCCACAGCAAAGGCCATTGTGCTGCTGAGTGCTTCATAAAATCTTCTTTCATTTTGAGGCAATTCAAATGCAATGTGCTACTAAATGCATATTATTATTATTAATATGCTGTTAGACCATCAGAAGTGCCCCCCCCCCTCTGAGATAAGGCCTGTGATTCATGGGTGGGTCTGCTCCCTCACTCCCAGCCGCCCTGTGTCCAGCTCTGGGGCTCTCCCCGGCCCTGCTTGCTTGCTCGCCCTCCACCCCATGGGAGCCTGACCCTGCCCAGCGCCTTTGTCAGGGCCCTCGAAGCTGTTCCCACAAACGCGAGGCTCTTCACGTACCCGAGGAGAAGGACAGGCCCGGGACCCCCGTGCACCGTGTGCAGGGGTGGGGTGGGGGCAGATGCTCCCTGCTGGCCTGTGGTCCGTGCCCTCTGTGGGCTCACCCTCGGAGGGGTGTGCCCGCCGCTCCCTGCCTGCTGGATGCTGCTACCCGCCCTGAATGGAAGGACACGCAAGGCTTTCTCGCCTCACGGTGCCCAGGGCTGCGTCCCCTGGTCGGTGGGACCCTGCTCCCTGCTGGCCGCCTGCTCTGGACAGCCGGGAAGGGCAGGGCCTGGAGAGGCTGCATGTGTGCTTAGCCCTCGAGCCAAGGTCACCGCTCTGTTCTGCCGAGGCCTGGGAAGGGAAGTTCTGGTCTCTCAGGCTGCCGACCCCAGCCTGGAAGGCCCTAGCGTTCGGTTCTGAGTGGCACTTGGGTGCCGTTTTGCAGATGCTCCATGTCTCATCTCTGTGACCTGCCCTGGCATCCTAAGGTCGTAGAGAAGCCTCCCAATAGACCCTGTTTGGTTTGGCTTTTATTCCTGTTTCTGGGCCACACCCAGTGGTGCTCGGGCCCTTACTTTCCCGCGCGCTTAGACGCTCAGACGGCAGCCCTGCCGGGCGGGGGATTGAGCCAGGGTTGGCTGAGTGCACAGCAAGTACTTTGCCCCCTGGTATTCTGTCTGCTAAGCCAAATGGGGTGCCCTGCCCCTCGGGCAGGCAGCGGAGCCAGCAGACAGGCCCTGGACTCTCGGGCTGCCCCTTCCCTTCACTTACTCGTGCTCTTTCTCCCACCGGGCTCAGGCATCTGTCTCCCCTTCATGCGGGTTCTCCTCCTAAGGCCACGCTGCCGCAGACAGCAACAGGAAGCCCGCGCCGGGCAGTGCTGTGGCCCTCGGGCAGCTCTCGGTCCCTCCCTCCTGGGCACCCTCTAACTCGGTCCCTCCCTCCTGGGCTCCCTAAACTCGGTACCTCCCTCCTGGGTGCCCTCTACCCCACGCCCGCCCTGCCCCTCTGCAGAGAGCACATGGCCTGCGGTAGGTCGCTGGGTGGGCGAGGCTCCAGGGCCCAAGCCGCTGCAGCCGTCCCTTTGCCTCAGGATTTGAGCCCCAGCCCGGCTTCCCTGGGCAGTGCCTCCTGTGGCGGCCCTGCCCTGCCCCGTGGCTGATCCTCACCCTCAGCTTGCACCCCTGCATCCCTTTCCGAGCTGCTGCAGCAGCACTGACCTGTTTTGCTCTTTTTACTGTGTTTCCTTCTCTGTTATTTTCTGTGTGTGTGTGTGTGTGTGTGTGTGTGTGTGTGTGTGTGTGTGTGTGTGTCCCTCTCCTTTGGTGGTTTGGGGGTGTGTATTTTTTCTTTTCTTTTTTAATTTTATTGAATCACCGTGAGATAGTTACAAGCTTTCATGTTTGGGTTACAATCTCACCATGATCAAACACCCATCTCTCCACCAGTGCACATTCCCCACCACCAATATCACCGATATACCCCCCTTTCCCCCCCTCCCCCTGCCTCCATGGCAGACAATATTCCCCATACTCTCTCTCTACTTTTGGGCATCATGGCTTGCAACACAGACTCTCACTAGGTTAGTGTGTTGTTTTATTCCCGTGCCTCAGCAGGGATCCAGGCTTCACTCGTGTGAAGCATGCGCTCCACCACCAGCCCCCAGATGCCTCTCCCACCTTTGCCCCTGCCATGGTGCTGGGGGATCAAGCCCATACATGCGACCAGACGTGTGCTCGCCCGAGGAGCTGCACCCCCAGCCCTCCCTTCATTCTGACTAGAATTTTCTCGAGTGCTTTCACATGCTTGTGAAGCCGCGGCTTCCTCGTTTTCTATGTGTGCATGGTAGAGTTTTAACAATTACTTCTATTTTAAAAATGCAAGCAATTTCATTTGCATGATGGAAAAAAACAGTTCTAAAAGACACTCCGAAGTCATCCCTTGAGAAGCCTCACCTGAGCAGGCTCCCGCTAGCCTGTTCTTGCGCCCCGAGCAGATGGCAGGTGTCGCTCAGTTTCCTGGCATGGGTGCCCTCGAGCGTGGGCAGCCACTCCTTGTCCCACGCAGGCGTGCACAGAGCGCGTCTGCTGTGAGCATGTGCTGCGCCCACTTGCTTCGCCAGGGCATTCCACAGAGGAGTTTCCGGTTCTATCCCCTGCGCTGTGCTCTGGCCCCCTGGCATGGACACGGCAACTGACTGGAGCTTCTCCGAGCAGTGGGCACAGTTGTCAGTGGGCTGTGGCTGGTTCTCAGCAGCGGCCCCCAGGGATCTTCCCTTCTGTGGAGGACTTCCTGCGCCAGGCTGTGCAGCCTCGGTCATGTAGCGCTATTAGCATGACTATTGATGTACAAGGATTCTTCCTAATTCTGTGTGTGTTTTTAGTTTCTGCCTTAGCCATCCCTATTTCCACCAGTACTTGGGTGTGAAAAAGGTTGAAAACTACAGGTCTGGAGTGAATGCCTCGAAATGCACTTGATTTTGAGGGTGTAGCTACTGTGTTGAGAAGTGAACTCTCGTCAGGGGGGTTATTGGTGATTTTGGGGGGTGGGGGGAATTGACGCCTGGGTTTCTTGGTCTTGCCCTGGGACTGTTGCCTGGCAGTGCTGTGTCATTCCCAGCCTGGACCGTGCCCCCAGCCCGTCCAACACTGGTCGCCCTCCCAGCTGGGTGGGGCTGGATGAGACGCCCTGTTGCAGGTTCTGTTGTGTTGTTCTCATGCCCTCTCTGTCCTAGTGTTTGTGTTTGGACCTTTGCCATCTTAGGGGGTGATTCAAAGTGCCAGTAACAGTGCTGGCAGGGCGCATGTGGGGGGCTTGTGACCGCAGTCGCGTTACTCTCACCTTTGGAGCTTGAGAGAGGGCACTGGAGCTGGTGGTGGGCACTGGGCTCTGGTAGGTTTGATGCCAGGTGGGCTCCTGCCGAAGCCACAGCTGGCCTCTGCCCCCTCTGCGCCCTGTCGGTCAGCGCCGAACACCACAGGCCCCACTTCCCCCTAAGGCCGCTCTTCTGCTGCTGCCAGCAAAGTCCAAGAGGCTGGCAGCACCCCAGGTGCCAGGGAGGAAGTGAGAGTTGCAGCAGGGCCGTAGGTACAAGCTGCTGTTGCCGCTGAGCCCTGCAAGGGCCCCGGGAGGGGGTGGGCAGGTCCGGCATCCCCCAGGGCAGCCGCTGTGTCGGGTGGGTGGGCTGGTCGGGCCTGCTCTGAGCTCTGCCTGTTTTGGTCTTCCAGTCCGCAGCCGCCACCGCCCCCGGTGCCCGAGCTTCCCTGGGCAGAGGAGGGGGGCTCCGTTTATCACCTGACCGACGACGACTTTGACCGGTTTGTGAAGGAGCACTCCTCTGTCCTCGTCATGTTCCACGCCCCATGTGAGTGGCGCCCAGCCCCGCCCTTCCCCCCGCTGCTCCGAGACAGGAGCGGGCACTGGCTGTCCAGGGCCCTCTGGGCGCCTGAGTGCCTGCATCTGGACAGCAGACTGAGCCTGGCAGGCGTGAGCCCTCCCTCCCCAGAGTGGGCCCTCGGGAGCCCCCCAGAGCAGAACCATCCCTTGTCACCCAGGCGGGAAGCAGGCCCTGCCGAGGGGGCACAGAGGCCGGGGCTGGCGCTGCAGACGCTCTCCCTAGCCCCACCGGGCACCTCCAGTCCTTTGGCGTGGCAGCGTCAGTAGCAGGACGGGGTCAGTGACGGGAGTGCCTGCCAGTGCCCGCGCAGCTCCCGGGCCTCTGGGCCAGCGCATCTCCCTGAGGGACGGAGAGTTGCTGCGGCGTGTTGCCTAGAGGGAGGGACTCCCCTGCACAGTGAGCGACGAGTGATGAGCCAGGGGCTGTGGGCCCTGCAGACCCCCGGGTTCAGGGTGGGGCAAGCTCTTCTGTCTCTCCATCTCCTCCCGCTGACAGCCCGGGATGATAGCGGAGGAGAAAACCCACAAGAGAATGGCCTCAGTTGTGATGATGCGGTGGTGCAGACCGACCGTGGGGACCCTCAGGCTCACTGACCCCAGGGTCATTGCTGGGCTGTGAGTGTGACTGTCCTGTCACAGAGCAGGAAACGGTCACACGAACACATGCACACACATGTACACATACACAGACACACACATGCACTCACCGGAAATGGGCCTCTGCCATGCTTGTCCCCTCCCCCTTCCCCTCCCCCTTGCCCCACAGTGCCAGCTCCGTTTTGAGGTGCTGAGGTCGCTCAGAGGGGAAGTTTTCCAGGGAGCAGGCTCCTGTTCCCACCGCAGGGTGCCTGGCATGGCCTTCCCTCGAGCAGCGCCCAGGGATATGTGCGGTCTGGCTGGGAGAACTGGAATGACCCCGCCTGCTCTCCAGGCTCGCATGGCTGCTGAGGGGGCAGGGTCACTGAGTGGAGAGCGGAGGTGTGTTCTGGCTGCTTCCCTCTCGGGAGCTGTGCCCACACCCCTGCATACCCCCCACAGCGCGCACACATGCGCACACACACACATAGACACACTTCTCCAGCAAGCCTCAGACCAGAGTCCACTGGCTCCGGAAGGAGCACTGAGGCTGGAGCTGTGGACGTGGTTTGTGCAACACATCATGAAGAGTCTGTTCCCTTTGCTGAGCCCCGGAACGTATCCAAAAGCAGCATGTCCCAGAGAGATGGGCGTTGTCTAATAGCTGTTCACTGAGCCCTTCCCGAGGACCCTGTTGCAAACGGCAAGTGTGTGTGTGTGCACACGTGCATGTATGTGCGTATGTGTGCATGTATGTGCACGCGTGTATGTGTATTTGTGTGCGCATGTATGTGTGTTTGTGTGTGTACATGTATGTGTGTTTGTGTGTGTGCATGCACGTGTGTGTATGTGTGCATGTGTGCGTGTGTGTGCGCGCGCGCGCGCGCGTGTGTGTGTGTGTGTGTGTGTGTGTGTGTCTTCAGGGTAGCTGATGCTTGCAGGGTCTGTGCCCTTCCCCTCCCTGCCAGACCCTGCACTCACCCATTCCCGTCTCAGGCACAGAGTGGGGCTTCATAAAGAAGGAAAGGAACAAATGAAGCTCTGAGCACTGAACTGGAGGCTGAGCCCGGGAAACCAGAGCACACGCGCTGTGTGCACCCCAAGTCTCCTGACACCTCCCCACACTTCCCCGAGCCTCGCCGCCTGTCCTGGGTCCCTGTGCCCTGTGGTGTGTGCCCTGCCACCTGGCTTGCCTTCAGCTGGGCCTGGCAGAGTGGGAGGGAGCAAGGCAAAGGTGTCTCCTCTGAGGCCGGGACCCCTTGACCTGTGGACAAGCAGAGGTGCAGTGAGGCCCTCGCCCTGGGTCCGCCCCCACCCCCACAGTTACGTGGGTTCCAGGCAGGTTTGTCCCAGCCCAGAGCTCTTCCTGCGTGGCCCATGCCTGCCCAAGGAGGCCTCCTCCTGCTCAGGGCCTGGTCATCAGCCAGGACAGGCTGCTGGAGGGGCTGCATCCCCGAGGGCGGGGCAGGGCCGCTCCCTGTGCCTGGTGCAGTGGCAGTTCTGGAGAGGTGGGGCCGTGGGCGTCACCTGTCTCCTCCCAGTGCTGCTTAGTGTGGGACCTGCCGCTGGGCAGCACCCCACTGGGCAGCGGGGGCTTCGTGTCCCCAGTGTCACACTTCGAGTGAGTAGCCCTGCGTGGGGCGTCCAGGGAGGGTGTCCTTGAGCAGCAGGTGCTCAGGAGCCAGCCGGGAGGGAGCTGCAGGGGCAGACCTCTGTCGGGAGGGAGCACAGCTCTGCCCTCGTCCACCCTACCTGCCAGCAGCTGGGCTGTTACTCCACATGGCACAGCCCCTCACGCCCCAGTTTCTGTGCCTCCAAGTTTATTTCTGTGCTAACCATAAAGTAACAGGTGATTTGTGGAAAGTCCGGGAGTGACAGGGAAGTGGAGCCGAGCAGGCCACGCCCTGGGCGCAAGAGGTAGGAGAGGGCTCCAGTGCTGGCCCTGCACACAGCCAACCCGTGTGACCCCACCAGGAATGACCCTGAGTGCAGAGCCTGGAGCAAGCCCCCATACCCAGGGGTGCCCATGCTACCCAAGAAAGGCAAAAAGCACCTTACTACCTGCTTGGGGTAGGAGGCTTTTCACTTTTTCTTTTTTTGCACCGTTCTTGCTGGCTTTATTTTCCACTTCTGTCTTTCAGTGAACACAGTTAAACCCTTTCCTCTGCTGCATGCAGAGCTGTGGCCTTTCATGCCGTGACATGTGTCATCCTTTTTCTCAGTGGCACCAGTTGCTTTAGACAGTATTAGCAGATGTCTTGTGGCAGAAGCAGAGCCGGGTGCCTGGGTCACACAGCTACTGCCATACCCCGGCCGCTCTCACCCCTTCCTCACCACACCCCTGCCACACCACACCACACTCCTGCTGCTCTCACCTCTCACCCCTGCCAATCTCACCCCTGCCTCACCACAACCTTGTTGCTCTCACCCCTGCCATTCTCACCCTGTCACACCACACCCCTGTGAACCCGACCTCTGCTGCTCTGCCATGTCACCCTGTCAGGCCCATCCGTGCTGCTCCCAGCAACAAGCTTGGTCCTGTATGTTTCACAGAAGCAGGATCATCCCTGTCTGCTTTTCCATGATTTGTTCCTCAGAGATGTTTTCATGTAAATGAAGGTGTTGGCATCTGAGCTTGCCTTCATGCTTGTAACCCTGAGAATATTGGCGATATAGCTGGGCCATACTTAAAAATTTTTTTTAATTGTATGCACTGTGGATTAGAGCACTGTTAGTGATATGTTCCATTGATGGCACATTCCTGCACCCCCTCCTGCAGTGCCACTCCCCTGCACGAGCTCCCAGGCCCCGTCCCTCTGTCCTCTCCTCTCTTCCCTGTGATGTGTTTCTGACTAAGCAGTTCCAGTTACTGATGCCTTTGGCCATTTCCTACCCCTCTGCCTTGTTTCTCTGTAGCCCATTCAGACCCTCTGTCCCTCTCCTGAGTAACTGCACTCAGCAGGATGCTCTCCGGTGCCTCCCCCAGCAGCAAACTGCATGACTTCATCTTTTCTTGGAGCCAAGTAGTAGTCCTGTGTGCATGACCTGAAGATTCTTACCCAGCCATCTATTCTAGACCTTGGGTTGTTTCTAGAGTTTAGCTGTTGTGAACAGTGCTGCAGTGAACATAGGAGTGCAAATATCTTTTCTTAATAGTTTTTAGGGCCTTTGGGGTAGATGCCAAAAGGCAAATTGCTGTGTCATAAGCTCAGTTTCTAGTTTTCTGAGAAGTGTCCGTATTGTGTGCCCAATAGGCTGGACCAGTCGACATTCGAACAACACTGAATGAGGGTCCCTTTTGCCCTTACCTCCACGCCAACATTGCTTGTTTTTGTTCTTTTAATTTATTTACTAAGCTTTTGGGGCCACACCTGGCAATGCTCAGGGGTTAGTCCTGGCTCTGCAGTCAGGAATCACCCCTGACACCTGGGAAGGAACCCAGATTAGCCTTGTGCAAGGCAGGCGCCCAACCTGCTGCCCATCTCTCTGGCTTCTGTTTTTGTCCTCTGTGGATGTGTCTCTGATGTGACGGGGTCTCTCATTGTTCTATCTGCATTTCCCTGATGACAGGGGTACAGAGCATTCTTTCATCTCCATGGACCACACATTTCTAGCCATCCCTCTGGTACTGACTCTGCAAACAGTGCCCCCACCTGTGATGCAGTGTTGCTGGCACCTGTCTGACTGTTCATGCTGCTGCAAAGTGTGCAGACGGGAGCTGGAGTCGAGGGGCCGCTGCCCTCCAGGAGGGACCCTCGGCCTGTCCTGCTGTGCCCCTGTGCCCAGCAGGCTCTAGGGGGACCCGGCACCCTTCTCTCCCCGCCCCCCACCCCCACCATGCTTGCACATTCCAGGCACCCTGGGCCAGCCCCTTGGCCTGTTTTGCTCTTATCTCATTTGTCTTCTCTTCTTGCCCTCAAACCTCATCCTTCCGGACATTCTGGGCTCTGTTCTCCATGCCCTGGATGTTCTTCCTCTCTTTGTCTTTACGATTGCTTCCACTGGATGAATGGCACATTTTTTTGTAGTCCAGCAAGAGTCTGTCTGTTCAGCGTGTGACTCTGGGCCAGCTTAACTGTCAGCTGGTCCAGGGAGTCACACGGTCTTCACCATGAATCCCCCAGATGTCCTTATCAGACCATCCCCAATCCCCAGTTTAGGAGAGGTCAGGAGGTCAAGAAACTTGCCCAAGGCCAGAGCCCGAAAGGCAGCTTCAAGGTCCAGCGCGGAGTCAGCCCAGAGGCCCACTCTCTGCCAAGCCTCCCACCCTGAGCTGGCATTGGCGGGCAACGTGGCAGGTACACCCCCAGAATATGAAAAAGGCGTCCTGCGTTTCACTTGCAGCATTCTGCGTTTTTGGTGGTTTTATTCATCTGGAGTTTTCTTTAGGTGGTTGTGCCAGGTGGGAAGAAGGGACCCACTGTTATTTCTTAAAGTTCTCTCCCGTGCATTGCTTTCCTGGTATTTTCTTATTTTTTATTAAGAACACTTTTGAGGGACGCATGCTTTTTGTGGTCACATAATATTCTGTTGTATACTGGTGCCATAAATTACTTAGCCAGCACCGTAAGGCTGACAGTTGGAGCTGCTTACCGTATTTCCCTGTTATAAATCACCCCGCGGAGAACATTTTCATGCATAAATATTTGTCCGCACGTCAGATAATTTCCTTAGGATAGAGGCCTGGAAGAAAAATGTTAAAAGCTTCTTATCTGCATTTTTACACCGATGTAGGGAAGGCAGGGGAGCAAATGGAGCCCAGCCCTTGCTCTGCGTCGGGGGGCGGGGGGGGGGGGGCTGTGACAGATGGGCCCCTGGCGGGTGAACCTGCCCCTGTAGAGTGGCTCAGCTCACGCGGCCTGACGCCCTGAGGGCCCCTGACACCTGGGGGTGTCATTGAGGCCCTCCTGCCCCCAGCGCAGCTCTCCACTCCCAGAGAAGGCAGCAGACCAGGACCTCTTGGCTCCCCGATGCCAGGGAGCTTTCCCCATGGACCTGGCGCCCCGGGAACCCCAGTTCCATCTGCTGAGCTATCAGAGAGCCCGAGGTGTGACAGATGCCTGTGGGAGGTGGAGGACCTGGATGCTGGGGTGGGCAGGTGCCAGGGTGTGCTGCAAGGCGGGGCGGCTGCCTTCTGGGCAGGTCCCGTCACATGCCAGCCCTACACGGGTGAGGAACACCCAGGGGGCCTGGCAGCAAGACCTAATGGGCGGTCAGATCACGGCCTGGATGCGAAGGGCACTGGGCCAGGGGTGCTCCCCCCATGCTAGCAGGACACCCTGAGGGCTGGAGGCCTTGCCACACATGCTCTGGAGTGAAGCATGTGCCTTCACCTTACTGTCTTGCTCAGGGCGCAGAGGGAATTGAGGCGTGAAGAGAGTGAAAGCCCTCACGCTGCTGAAGCTCTGTTCTTATGGTGGGTCACACCCAGCCTGGAGTAGGTCGGAGGGGAGGGCAAGGAGGGTGAGGGGGCAGGTGAAGAGGTTCGGTGCGGCCGGCTGATAGGGAGCAGGGCCTGACCCTTGCCCACACAGAGTCTGGTCACATGGAGCGGAGGCCTCTGCATACAGGTGCAGCAGGGGCTGTGCTGCCTCGGGCGGGCCAGGTGTGTAGGGCACCAGCCTCAGGACCAGAGTTGTCGTCATCTATGCGAGGTGGGCGCTGCACGTGGGCCGTGTGTCCTGTGTGTGCCCTGTGGTGTGAATGCCCTCCTGCGCCCTCCTGAGTGCGTCCCGCGTGTGGTCTGCGCCTGTCCTGTGCCTGGCCGGGCTACTCAGGACATGGAGGCTGGCAGTGCCAACCAGTGGTTTGTGGCATCGGGGAGGAAGCAGCCGGGGTCTGGACCCGCGCTTGGGGCAGGGGATGGGCGGCTTCCCTGGACTCCGAGCTGAGCCATCAGAGACCCCAGGGAAGCTGGAGCCCCCAGCAGCTGCCCAGGCAGATCCCTGAGGCGGACAGAGGCTGTGGGGGCAGAGAGGGGCCCCAGGTGGCTGTGGGGGCTGCAGCGGGACTCGCTGGTCTGGGGCTTGTGACTTGGGACCTTTTTCCTTCTTTCGCACGTGCGTCCTGCTGTCTCCCGCTCCCCACAGCCCGGGAGTCTGGGTTTCACTCTCGTAGTGGGAAGCTACTGGAAAGTTTCAACCAAGGGAGTTTGATGTGATTTACAATTTGGGGGGAAAAAAATGTCAGAAGACAGCTTTTATCACAGCCACAAGGCGGGAAAAACTAAAGGCCCCCACATGGCAATTAATTTGTGAGCAGCAGAGAAACAGGCGGGCTGGCGGGTCCAATGTGAGCTAGAGCCTCAGGGCGAGTGGTGGCGGGTTCGGGGCATGGTGGAGATGGAGTACGGGGGCAGAAACCCCCCACTGCGGTGGGCCCTGGCTGTCAGGTGGGCTATGGCGACAGCTCCAGCTCGAGGACCTACCTTCTGAGGCCACCTGGGCTGCTCACGGCGTCTGCCAGGGCCTCCGTGTCTGGCTTCCTGAGCTGGGGCCTCCTGAGGGCATGCAGCCTTCATGGGGATCGAGCACTTGTATTCCACTGCGGAGTCCAGGAGTCCTGGATGTCGGAGGTGGGGCTGGGGGGGAGCCTCAGGTCATGCTGAGAGCCGGAGAGCTCACCCCACCGCTCCCATGATCCATGCCGTGATCCCAGCTCTTCCTGGAAGCTGCTCAGTCACTGAGGTCAGGAGGCAGCCCCGGGGGCCTGTTTGCCACCCCGAGGCCAGGACGGGAGGCAGAGGGGCAGGTGTGGGACCAGCGCTGCCGTCTAAGAGTGGCAGGATTCTGCGATCCCTTGGGCATTGCCCTGCCGTGCCACTCACATCCTGCTCGGGGAGCGTGGCGGAGGGTCGGGGGGAAGGTGGGGGAGGGGTGTGTTAACAGCGCCTGCGGCCTGCCCGGGGCCTCCCCGGCTCTGCTGGGCTGTTGCAGGGGGAGGACTCTGGGTGATGGCACATCATAGGAGGTCCTCCGGGCTTCTCTGTGTGCGTTTCTTTGTTGTTGGTTTCATTTGTTGGCTTGCGCCTTGTTTGAGGCCGCACCTGGCAGTGTGTGGGGGCTGCCCCCAGCTCTGTGGTGGGCCTTGCTCCGCTCCGTGCTCAGAAGGGCCTGGCCCGCCGAGCTGCTCTCCAGCCTGCCGCGAAATTTCTGCAGTCACCCACGTCGTTGTCCACCCATTGTTGATCATGTCTGTCCCTTTCCGGCCCCTCTGCTCGTGGTGAGGGCGTGACAGTGGCCAGACCCCAGCCATGTTGCCAGAGTGTCTAGCTCTGCCTCAGACAGGCCTGCTGGGGTGCCTGGTCCTCCAACTCCTGCTCTGTACCACCCTCCTGCAGGGCCGTCCGGCGGGTGGGCCTGAGTGCGTAGAGCAGTGGCTGCCCACAGGCTGTAGTGTCTGAGGATGATGGCAGGATTTAATTTCTGCCCCTTGGGCTTCCTCCACGCCCTCCTCCCCACACCTTGATGAGCACCTCTTGGATGGGGGCACCTGTCCCCTGTCCCCTACCTACCCTCCCCACTGGGGCTTGTTCTTCTTTTCCTCCGGTCTCCAGGTGTCTGGGAGTCCTGGGACAGAGACACCCCCCACCTCGCCCCCCCAGCTGCATGCCAGGGGAATATTTCTCGGGGTTTCTCCCTGCAGGGTGTGGACACTGTAAGAGCATGAAGCCGGAGTTTGAGAGCGCAGCGAAGGTCCTGCATGAAGCAGACGGAGCAGATGTAAGCTCCCGCAGCCGGCCCGCTACCTCCCAAGACGGGTGGGGGGCCCATTAACAGGCGTCCCATAGCCTGGCTTGTGGCCCCCAGTAAACCTGCCCTCGCCAGACAAAAGGGCCTCTGGGGGCAGGGGAGACTGAGATCAGGTGCCCCCCTGGTGCCCTCTGTTGGCCCCTCACACTGGGAACCAGCCCGTCTGAGCCAGGTTGGTGGGGTGGGCAGAGCCCCCAGCCCAGGCGTGGGAGCATGGGGGGCGAGCGGGGGGCCCCTCTCTGCCAGCACGCGTCTGAGGCTGTCTGCATGGTTGGCCTCTCCCCCATCCCAGAGCTCTGGTGTCCTTGCAGCTGTCGACGCGACGGCCAACAAGGGCCTGGCAGAAAGGTTCCACATCTCCGAGTACCCAACTCTCAAGTACTTTAAGAATGGAGAGAAAATGTCTGTGCCCGCGCTCAGGACCAAGAAGAATTTTATCGACTGGATGCACAAGTAAGTGGACGCCCTCGACTCCAGCCGACACCGGGGCACCCAGCCCAGCCTGATACCCCAGTCCTAAGCCCCGCGCGTGGCACACTCAGCCCAGTGCTGCCTTCCCAGAAGCTCTGCCGTTCACTCCGGTAGCAGGTGGGGCCTTGGTGAGTGCAGCACCTTCCCCTGTGGCACCTGGGGAGAGGCTGCCTCCGAGTGCTGCCGGTGGAAAAGATGCCTGGCGGGGAGTGGGCTGGGGTGACGGTGGCACCGCCACGTTAATGCCCGAGAAACTCTACAAGTCGGGTTCTGGGTGAGGGAACGGGCGCAAGTCAGCCTCAGCCGAGCATGCAGATGTGGGGTGGGCAGAACTGGGGGGCAGGGGTGGACAGGACGGAGGGAGGGGACTCGGAGGGGTCAGCACGGGGAGCTGCGTGGGGCCAGGGAGGGTGAAGGCAGCCAGGACCAGCAGAGTGTGGGTGTCAGAGGTGAGCAGGAGCAGCCAGAGCAGTTCCCAGACTGGACTTGATGCTGGACTGAGGCACGTGGGGAGGGGCCAGGCGGAGTCTGGACAGTTCTACCCTGACTGGCCGCCGACGTCAGCGCGTCTCCGCTGGCAGCAGCTTCCCGGTCTGGGCTCCCTTTACCAACTCTGTCTGCTCTCCGTAAGGAGGCCAGGGCCTCAGAGTCTCGTCCCCGACTCCCAGGGGCGCGGGTTCAGTGACCTACCTGAGGGCCCCAACTAGTTGCCCGGGTTGGAGCCCAAGTCACCCCAGCCCTTGCCCGTGCCCGCCCCCCTAGCCAAGGCTCAGACATGGAGCTGGGGGATGCCGTGGGCCACGGGCAGCAGTGAGACCCTTCTGGACCAGGGCACGGAGACATCTCAGGGGCTGCCCGGCCCGCACTCGGGCTCACGTCCTCCCCGCCTCGTCTGCACGGGCGCCACAGAGGGAGCCGCACTCCTCTGCTGGTGGTGTGGAGGGGGTCTTGTTCTGGTTTGGCTCAGGGATCATCCTGGCAGTGCCGGATGGAACTGGGCTTGGCGGCACGAGGAAGCACCTTAGCCCTTGTACTGTCTCTCCAGCCTCTGAAACTGAGGCTGTCCACGGAGCGTGGTTTCCTCAGGGTGCCTCCCCTCAGCACCCCCTTCCCCCCACAGCCCTGAGGCCGCGCCCCCGCCGGAGCCCACCTGGGAGGAGCAGCAGACCAGCGTGCTGCATCTGACCAGGGACAACTTCCGGGAGACCCTGAAGAAGAAGAAGCACGCCCTGGTCATGTTCTACGCCCCTTGTAAGCAGCAGGGCGCGCTGGGGGCTCGGGGCAGGGCTTGGGGCGCCACTGCTGGTTTCTTTCTTCAGGCCCCAGGGCCTCCTTTCAGCTCTGCCTCCGTCGCTCTCTCCCAGCCTTGAAGCCCTCTGTGCCTCCGGGCAGTGACACCCCTGCACCCTGGGGTCTTCCTTCCTGCCCCCTCTGGCCACTTCCTTCCATCCTGGGCTTCTTCCTCCCCGTGGACATTGGCTGCTCCAGCAAACCTTATGCTTCAGCCATGTGGATCTTTTGGCGTTCAGGCCCTCTCGGTGACCGACCCTCCCAAGGGGTGCAGTGAGGGGACAGTCACTTCTTTCTTCTCCATCTGTGTCCCCCCATCACCAACCATTTTGGTGAAGCGTACGTTGAGGCGGCCTCTGCAGGTATGCATGTCACCTGGACTCTTGTCCCCAATTCCCTTTCAGTGGGGCTTTCGGGGGGCCATAGAGGGCCTCGCCCTTCCCAGCTGGATAAGTCTCTGGGGAGCGCGAGTGCTGTGCTCTGCTGCGGAGTCATAGCCTCTCTGGACTGTGGCTGGCCCGCCTGCTGCCCTCGCCAGTCTCCTGGGGGTGGGGTGGGGTGGGGTGGGAAGCCAGCGTCTGTCTCCAGGGCAGAGTGGCGCCCCGGCCCCGACGGAGCACAGAGACAAGCCCGCCTTTTTGCGGCCAGCTGCGGGGCGGGTGGGGGCACGCTACCTGTCATGGAGCAGAGGACAGAGCTCTTCACAGCATGCCAGCTCAGAGTCGAGGGACATCTGGCCCCAAAAGCAGGAGTCTTGGCCGATCGTTGAGCAGACTCTAAAGTCCACGAAAGGCTTTTTCCAGGACCTTCCCTTTCCTTCCCCTGCCCCCGCCTCACCCTCACTGGGCAGTCCCAGGGCCCCACCCACCCACTCAAGCCGTGCCCTCCGCCTCTGAGACTTTTCCTCTCGACGCCACATCTGCGGCCTCTTGCCCCACACCTGTGGGCCTCAGCCCCCGCATCCCTCATCTTCCCCAGCGTCTTCCTGGTGGGGCTTTTTGTGAGTGACGAGAAGGCACCCTGGCAGCTCTGCCGTATTGGGAGGTCCTGGGACACAGGGAGAACACAGACGCTGCTAGGCTTGGGGCTCACAGTCCTCCCGGGCTTCTGGCCCCCCCAATGGCCCCCTGCACTGCTGTCTCCAGGCCCTAGGGCAGGTCCTCAGACAAGTTCATCGTTGGACTCAGGGCAGAAGCAACCACCCAAAGGCGGTGTTTGGGGTTTTGTTTATTTTTTTTTCAGTGCTCAAAATAATTGCATATGGGGCTGGAGAGATGGCTCAGAGGTCAAGTACTGCCTGGCTCCCGCGAGCACACAGCCCCGGGAAACAGAAAACCAAGCCCAGACAAGCTGTGTGCTTTATGACATTCACTCTGTCACTTGGACTCAGGAATGAAGAGTTTCATGCAGAGACGGCAAGGGCATGGACAGAGCGGACAGGTGTAGAGGCAGTATAGCGAACATTCCAGCCGCTTCCTCAGGCGCCTGCCCCCTGCTGCTGTCTCCTGCCCAGCTGCGGGGAGTTCAGAATTGGGGTATTCTGCGCCAACCTCAGTCTTGGGGTGGGGAGGGGACAAGAGTGGTGCCAGGTGGGAGAAATCAGCTTGTGACTGCTGACCACTTAGAGACAGCCTGACGCCCTTTCAGACAGGTGCCTCCCAGGTCCTTCCCTGCACTTCTCTGCAGTAAGGGGGCGCAGGGTCCTGTGAAGGCTGGGCAGCTGGGACTGAGGGGCTTAAAGTAACAGGAACCTGAATTTTCAGGTGCCCGCCCCCCCATCTTAGATGTTTTCAGTAAGATGCAATGAGGTTCAAAAGAAGTGAACAGTGACCGGGCTGGAACGATAGTACAGCGGGGAGGGCATTTGCATGTGACTGGCCCAGTTTTGATTCTCGGCCTCCCATATGGTCCCCTGAACACTGCCAGGAGGAACTACTGAGCACTGCCAGGTGTGGCCCCAAAACAAAGATTTTTAACAAATGAACAGTGACCCTAAGGGGGAGCCCCTGCTTGGGCAGCCTGCTGCTGTCAGGCCCCGGGTGCTGCTTCTGAGTCCCCTTGGTGTCCACCTCTTTGTACCAAGGGCTTCTGGTGCATTCCCGCTATTGCTCCCACTGTGGGGAAGGCAGTGCAGTGTTCTTGTCATGGCCACAGGGGCTCGGGCGGAGCTCGCTTCTGGCCCATCTCCGTGGAAGATGGACACGCCTGGCCTGATCCGGGCTCAGGGTCCAGCGACCTCCACACCCTCTTGCAAGTTTACAGTGTTCTGGAATTTCAGGGTTAGGTCTCCTTCACTAAGCACAGAGCTTAGGGAGGCTTGCCCTGCCCATCGTGTGGCCTCCACCCCGCCGCCCCAGCTGGTGAGGGGTGCGCGTGGGGATGGGATGTGGCCGGGCCTCCTCCAAAGGCCGCAGCTCCCAGCACTGCCCTGGCTGCTGGTATGGGTGGCAGGGGGATGGACCCCCACTCGCCTGGGGGAGAAGCTCCAGGAGGGACGCTGTGACCCTGCTGTTCTACCCCCCGCAGGGTGCCCGCACTGCAAGAAGGTCATCCCCATCTTCACGGCCACTGCGGAGGGCTTCAGAGACGACAGGAAGGTAAGGCCCTCCCTGCCCCGCCACCCGCTGCCTCCTGATTCTTCCTCCCCAGTGCACACCCTGGCCGGGAGAGCACTGTGTGCGGGCACCAGGACGCTGTGTGTGCCGCCCTGCGCGCGCCTGTGTTGTACGCATGTGCACAGTGGGAGTGCCTGCTGTGTGCTTGCTGAGTCGTGCATGTGCCATGAGCATGCCTGCTGCATGTGTGTCTGTGCGTGCGTGTGCCTGCTGCTGTGCCTTATGTGTGCCATGAGCGTTCCTGCTGTATGTGTGTGCCATCTGTGTGCCCCTGCATGTGTGCATGTTTGTGCGCGTGTGTGTGCCTGCCATGCGTGTGCCTTGTGTGTGCTGTGAGCATGCCTGCTGTGCACGTGTGTGTGCACATGTGTGCCTGTGTATGTGTGTGCCTGCCATACGTGTGCCTCACATGTGTCATGAGCATGCCTGCTGTGTGTGGGGATGCATGTACCCTGCATGTGTGTGCCTGTGCGTGCATGTGCCTGGCATGTGTGTGCCTCACATGTGTCATGAGCATGCCTGCTGTATGTGTGCCGTGCGTGTGTCCCTGCATGTGTGCACGTGTGTGCCTGTGCGTGCGTGTGCAGGACGATGAGGCCCATGACAGATGGGTCATCACTGTTTTTTCCCAGGTATTTAAACCTTTTTCCAGGAGGGTCTGTAGCCATGCACTACTCTCATCTTAAACATACAAGTGCAGCTCCCAGCACAGTTTGTGAGGGGTGTGGCAGCCGTGAGCGGGCCCCAGCACCTGCTGCTGAAGCATGCAATGAACCAGGCCACTGACAATCTGATCGGAGAGCAGCCCGGGCAGCGCTGTGGCAGGAGCGGGTCCCCTCACTAAGCCTCAGGTCTCCTTAGCTCGAAGCCAGCGGGGCTGCTTTGCAGGGGCGCACAGGCTCTCCCTGGCCTGGAACCCTAGCCTCAGCCCCCACCAGGCCTCACAGTGAGGTCCGGATACCCCTAAAAGCCAGTCAGCTCACACACAGCCCCTCCCGCCCAGCCCATCTCTCCCGGGTGGAGGCTGCAAACAGGTGTCAGGACAGGTACCGCGGGGCGGGCGAATGGGGAGGGACATCCTGTGCCCTTCCCTGACTCCGGGTGTCCCTGGGTCCCCCACAGGCCTGGTTGTGCCCTCTCACCCCGCTGGGGGGAGTAAGGACCAGAAACACTCTCCCCGGCTGATCTGGCTGCAGTGAAAGAGTTGCAGCAAGAGGAGCCCCATCTCCCGTCTCCCCACCAGCCAAGCCCCTCCATCCCACCACTGCCAGCACTGCGGTATCAGTGTGTGGAGCCCGCCCTCCAGGGCCAGCGCTGCCGGGGAGCCCCCACACCAGGGCCCCTGCCCCCATCACCCGGGCTCCACCCACAGGACCCTGGGCAGCTCTTAAGGGTGGCCCCACACTGGCCCTGGCTCCTGTGGCCTGCTGTCTCGCGCCTCTACTCAGGCTTTGTCTTGGGGTCCCCAGAGCTGCCCTCTGAGGCGGCAGGGGTGCGTCTGGCGTTAGGGGTGCACGGTTGCTGGGGGCATCCTCCAAACACTTGCAGGGGGAGGCGTTGTGATTCTAGGAATTTGTGATTCTATTTTGCTCTTGGGGAATCGGCCAAGCAGTGCTCAGTGGGCCGGGGGCCACCCGGTGGATACTCAGGCCAGCAGTGCAGGGGTCACAGGCCGGCACTCGGGACCATGAGGGGAGTGGACATGCCAGGAATTGTACCTCAGACCCCCACACCTCTGTAGCTCCCTGAGCTCTTTGCCCAGGAATTTGATTTGTTTCTGTTCTTGGGGATTTTGGCCACACCTGGTGGTGCTTGGGAGGTGCAGCTCTGGGGGTGAAACCTGCAAAGTCTTGGGGCTTCTTCCCGCTAGACTGTGCTTTTCAGGAGCAGGGCTCGAGCCAGCCCCGTGGGGGCGGGCCGGACGCTCTCCCCCAGGGGCCGAGAGAGCTGTGTGCCTTGCTCAGGGATGCCCGGTGGGCTGCTGAGACCCAGAACTGGCTCTCCTGATGGCTCTGCTGCCGCCTCTTAGCCACATGCGTTTCCCCAGCGAGAAGCTGGTGCCTGTTCCTTCCCTGATCAATATGCAATTGGCTGTTTGCTTCTATTTCCATCGCCAATGTCAATATTAGCTCCTGCAGAGATTTATTTTACTGAATCAATAGAGCCGCAGGAAGTCGCTCCTGTTTTTGCTGGACAGCCTCTGTGTTCACCGTTGGCAGGCTGGGTGGGCAGAGACCGCACGCTGTCCAGTGGGCATGGAGGGGTGTAGGGACAAGGAGCGCGTGGAAGGCTGGGGGACGCAGGCAGGGGCTGCAAGGGGGGCATGCCTCACTGTATGCAAAGGGGTGCTGGGGTGCGGGAAACCGGGCTTTATCCACGCTGAGTGGCTGGCCTGGGAAGGGGCCTGAGGCAGCGAGAACTCCTGTGTGGTGGCCCCAGGCCTCTGTAGCACTGGTCTCTCGTGTGGTCACTTGTCCCTGTAGACTATCCACAGAAGGGAAAAGTCCCTCGGCACAGTGACCTCATTTGCCCTTGGCCCCTGAGACCAACAAACTGGATATTTGCTGGGACCTTCTCCCTCACGAAGACTTGGAAAATATGATGTCCTTGTGTCCCGTCACCTGATCAGCCCAGTGCTGTTACTCCCAGTGCACAGATGAGGACATTGACTCTTAGGCTTAGATCCTAGCTTCACACGGCTGAATGTTGCAGACGCCAAAAAAAGTTTTAAAAAAGTTTATTTTAAGGGGACTGGAGAGCTAGTCCAGCAGGTAAAGCACTTGTCCTGCACACAGCTGACTCGGGTTCAATCCCCTCCCCACCACATGATCCCCTGAGCCCTACCTGGAGTGACCCTTGAGTGCAGAGCCCAGAGTAAGCCCCAAGGCACCACCAGGTGTGGCCTCCAAGATAAATTGTTTCAAAATAATTTTAATTATTTTATTAGTGTTTTATTGCCGTACCTGTTTTATTCACCTATATACTTAGGGTCATAGAAGATGACTCAGGTGGAAAGAGGTTGCACGTGGCAAAAGTTTTAAGAAGTGCTTGTTTAAATGAGCATCTAGAAAGGGCAGCATCACAAAAGAATCTAAGCAAAGGCCCTGAGCTGGAGAGGTAGCTCAGGGGCAGGCACGGCTGGGAGTGATCCTGATAGCTGGACAAGAGTAAGCCCTGAGCACAGGCCCCAACCTACAACAGACAGAAATGCATAAGGCCCCTTGGTCATCCTAGAAGCAGCCTCGGGGCCGGGGTGGGGACTGGAGCTTGTTGGGAGGGGGTCTCAGGAGGCAGCCAGGGAGCAGGGAACAGCGGTCATTGCAGGGCTCCAGGTAAGGGGCCTGAGCCGGGCAGGAGGCACGCAGCTGCCAGGAAGCAAGCTGGACCTCAGTGTGTGCTGCGGCCGGTCAGTGCCGGCCTGAGTGCGTGCTGGGCAGTGCACAAGAGGGATCTGCCAGAGGAGGCACATCTGCGGCCTCCTCTGCCAGGAGCTGCGTGAGCACTGTCTGGAGAGCACGTCCCATGCTCGGCTCCTGTGGGGCCTTGTGTGCGGACAGCGGGTGGAGAGCCTTCCGAGGAAGTGCACTTTAAATTTAGTAGATTTATGAAGCCTACACCACCGCTCCCGGGCCCAGGGCATGTACACAGATTAAATTCATCACTTCAGAGCGGCTTCAGGAAGAGCATCCAGCCCTGAGCGCGTGCGATGCCCGCTCCCGAGGGTCCCCAGGGCCGCACCCCTCCACTCCGCTGGAAAAGGAACCCTGGGGACTGCAGGGAAGCATCTGCCACCACTCTTTTCTAGCTGATTCACAAAGTGCTTTAGAGGGCAAACAGGAGAGCAGCTGCTCTCCGCAGCCCACACCGCCCACCCAGGAGTTCTGAGCTCCAAGTGGACGCCCCCCAGAGCAGCCGTGGGCCTGCCCGCAGGCCCTGGGAGGAGGCGTGTGTTACCGCCGGAGCGCAGGGCCAGTGCTGTCAAAATCAGCTTTTAACCGAGAAACTGCCACGCCAAACTCTGACAGAACATCTCCTGGCTCTTTTTCCAGGCTGGCAGCTAGTTCAGATTTCGTTTTTAAAAATATGTTATGTGGGCCAAATAGAACAGGACTGCGAGCCAGAGACGGCCGCGTGCAGAGAGTTTGCAAACTCTTGGCCAAAACCCTCTCGTTCTCCAATCCAGTGTTTCCCCAAGGAGAAGCATCGCCACCCCCTCCCCACCCAAGGTGCTGAAGAGAAGTGGAGGGGCAGGGGGCAGGGGGTGAGGGTGCAGTGGGGGACTCTCTTTGTTCTATTTGCAATTAAGGGAGGTCGATTTCAGGAGGAGGGAGGGGCGCTGAGTGATTTTTTTTTCTTTTTCATTTTTTCCCCGGAAGGGGGAAGTAGACCAAGTAAGTTCAGGAACCTCTGCAGTCACGTCCTGAGGGGGTCGGGACACACTGGGGCGCCTTCAGCACGCAGTCAGGGCCAGCTGCTGCCGTGGCTCTGACTCTGGTGGCCCGTGGCACTCTCCTCCCACAAGGCCCAGCGGCCAGAGCTGTGAGTCCTACTTACGGACTCCTTTAGCCTGTGTCCCTCAGAGGGGCCCAGCCTTCCTGTGAGGGGCTCTGGAGGGGCCACTGCTTCCATCCTGGGCCCTTCTCTCACCTGCGGACTCCCCATCACTCGGGTCTCAGAGCACGTGCTCCCTCTTCGGAAAGGCTCCTGGGGAGGCTTCCCCGTGCCGCCCGCCACCAGTGTCCATCGGAGAGCCGACAGGCTCCCTGGGCCCCTCACAGTGACTTCTCCCGCCCACCCCCCTTACCCTATGTGTGGCTGCAGCCAGAACAGAGGGATTGGGCCAGCAGCCAATGTGGGGCCATCTTCCTGGCCCACCCTCCTCTCACTGGCGCGGCACTACCCTGCCCCTCACCTCCTCCTTCTACAGTACCTTCCCCCCCACCCCCTGGGTGCCTTACACCTGGGACCACCTCCATCCCCTCCTGCGCACTGTGCATGGTCCAGCTCCCTAACTCCCGGGTGCTGAGAGGGGACGAGGGCAGTGGCAGCCGGCATTTACCACTCGCTGCCTGCCAGGCTCTGTGCCAGTTCTCCTGGCCCGAATTCTCTCCCCAGAGCCTGCTAGCCTCAGTGTAGGCATCAGCCCCATTTTAGAGATGAGGAGACAGTGGCCCGACAAAGTGCGGCCCATTTCTCCATATGTGCCCTGCACCTGGACGTTTGACGGCAAAGCTCCTGGCGCACGCAGCCCCCTTAGGCCCCGTGGGAAATCCTGGTGGGTAACTGCCACGCAGGACACAGCCTAGGCCCACAGCACCGACTCGGTCATTCCCGATGTGGCTGCTGCTCTGTCGGCTGTCAGGGCCGACCCATAGCGTGCCGGACTGAGCCCCCACCTCGACCCTGCCCTGCCCATTGCCTTGGAAACCAAAAGCTGGCACCTTCGTCTCGAGTGTGTCCTGACCCTTCAGGTGGCAGGCACACTCAGCCTCTGCGAGGCGCAAGGACATGGAGAGAGTGGCCGCGGCCACAGGCACGGGATCCAGTCCCAGGCTGCTGCATTCGCCTTCCGTCTGCCCACAGATAGCCTGTGCTGCAGTTGACTGCGTCCAGGGCAGGAACCAGGAGCTCTGCCAGCAGGAAGCCATCAGGGGCTACCCCACGTTCCACCACTACCACTATGGGAAGCTGGCCGAGAAGTACGACGGCGAGCGCACGGTGAGCCCGGGGACCAGGGCGGGCGGCGGGCAGTGCCAGCAGCTGTCCCCACAGTCCTGCGCACCCTGCCCCCGCCCCAGGGCCATCTGACCAGGTCCGGAAGGGAAGAGAGAGCTCAGGTCCATGAGGGACTCAAGGGCCTGCTCTCTCTCTCTCTTCTCCTCCCCTCCAGGAACTGGGATTCACCAGCTTTATCCGCAGCCTCCGGGAGGGAGACCACGAGAGACTAGGGAGGAAGAAGGAGGAGTTGTGATGCTGCCTCAGAGAAAGCGTTTCCACTACACTGTGAATGAATGATACCTGTTGTTCTTTCCGAATCTCAACATGTTCTGAATACAAAGTTTTTTATAGCCACCGATGGCCTGTTTTGTACAATTTTGAAATAAAATTAAACCAATTGTTTGACGGCATGGGTTATTTGCACAGAGCTGGACACTGGTGTCTTCCCTCACAGCACACTGTCCTGCGGGAGGGGACTGTCAGGGTCTCACCACATGGGAGAGTTCACAGGCACTGGCAGTCACCTGAGGGCAGATGGGCAGGTCAGGGCGCTGAGTAGCCTGCCGGGAACTGATCTCCTGTGAGGAGCGAGGCGTGACGAGGGTGACAAGACCGAGGCTGAAGCATAGGCTAGCCACCCCCCACCCTCTGTCAGCCAGGCTGGACTCATTTCCCCAGTGCTCTTTCTCTGATGACTCATGTCCTCCTCTCCCTCTGCAGGGCCTGCTCTCCCTGAAGAAACTCAGTTCGGGTTGGAGAGAGTACAAGGGTTAAGGCACCGGTCTTACATGCAGCAAACCTGTGCCACATTTGGTCCTTTGAGCACTGCCAGGAGCCATTCCTGAGCACAGAGCTGAGAGTAAGCCCTGAGTACCATCAGGTGTGGCCCCCAAAATAGAAACAAACAAAAAAAAAGCAGTTCAGTTCACTTCCGGGATGGGGTCTCTTAGCATGAACTGAGAGGGTACTCACGGGTTTTGAGGGGACCTGCGTGGGACTGCCTGGCCTGCTGTTTCTGCTGGTGCGAGAGGTCTCAGGGTGTATGCCCAGGGGACACAGGCAGCAGAGCGGGGTTGGGCTAGCCGGCCTGCCTTCCCCGCAGCAGGAGCCAGGCCCTCCTGCTGTCACAGCGGACAGCTGGCCTCTGGGTTCCGTGCACGGCAGCTGGGAGTAGCACTGTCACCAGTTCCCTCACAGGCTTGCCACTCTCGCTCCACAGGGCCCAGCAGCAGCCTCCACAGAAACCCAGCAACCCAGCCACCCAGGACCTGTGTTTCTGTACACCTGTGTCCCCGCTCCTTGGCTGTTCTGTGGCTGATCGGTCACTCCTTATGTAATGAGATCTTGAAAGCCCAGCATTCTGATTGGTTTCAGTCAGATTCTATAGAACCAAGTCAGAGGTCTTGGTTTTCTGGCCTCGCCGTCCTCACTGGACTCTAATAGTACCACGTTTTTTTCAGGAGTGGCTCCACCCGCCTGCACATTTGACTCTTAGCTCTGGCCTCTGTTTCAGCGCTTTCCTGACCCTCTTTCCCCAAGCCCTTTCTTCTGCCTCCCTGTGGGGCCATCAGCCCTGTGCCCAGCTTGGCTGCCAGAGACCAAGCCCCCATGAAGCCAACCCCCCACAGCGGCCATGTGGCCAGCCCATTCTCACCGCACTGCTGCTGGCCAGCCTTGCCTGGAGTTCCTGGGGTGGAAGGAATGGGGCTTTCTCTCCCCACAGCCGACCCAGTTCTGTGGAGGACATGGAAGCATCTGGAGACATCTGTGGATACTGTTTTCATTTTATGTTAGGTGGGGTCCCTCGTGGGGGTCCTCAGCCTTACCCCTGGACTAGCTCTCTCCAGTCCCTCTTTTCACTTCTTTTTCATATCCTTCAGGCACAGCAGTTTGTAATGAGGTCCAGCTTATCTAATTTTTGTTGTTGTTACCTCGACTTTTGACATTATACCCAGCCAAACCCAATGTCCAAAGATTCCTCCTATGTTTTCCTCTGAGAGTTGTATACATTTAGCTCTTAAATTAATGGTTTGAATCCACTTTAAAAGAAAATGTGTGTGTGTGTGTGTGTGTGTGTGTGTGTGTGTGTGTTTATCTCTGAAGGCAGGACCCAGTTTCCTTGTTTCACTACCTTTCCTAAGTAGTCCTGACGACATCATCAAAAGAGGGTTTTTTGAAGGATTTATGTTCTATTCCAATGATCCCCCTAACTGCTTTTATGCCAATACCACACCATTTTGATCATTATAGATTTGTATTCAGTTTTGAAATCTTGAAGTATGAGTTTTCTGATTTTATTCTCCTTTTTAACATTGCTTGGGTGCTCAGGAAGATAGTATGGGGTTTCAGATGCTGACCTGGCATGCAGCTGACCCTGGTTTGATCCCTGGAATCCCTTATGGTTCCTGAGCACCACCAGGAATGATCCCTGAGCACAGGAGCAAATCTGAGCACTGAGCAATGCTCACCATGGTCCCAAACAATAGATGATAGCTTCAGGGCTTCAGGATTCTTTGAAATCCCATATGTCTATGCCGTTTATCTCCAGTTGACATAATGCAACATTCCATAGCACATGGATTTCTCTCATGCTGCCCCTTTATGCTCACACACATTCTCCCCGCCCCCCCACCCACCACACACACACACACACACACATTGCTGATCTCTGGTTGCCACTAACGTGTCTCCATGGCTGTAATGTGGGAGTTGGGGCACATGCAACAGTGCTCAGGGCATACTCCTGGCTCTGCACTCAGGGATCACTCTAGTGGGGCTTGGAGGACCATATGGGGTGCCGAAAATCAAACCTGGGTGGACCAATGCAAGCAAGAGCCTTTCCTCTGTAGCATCTCTCTCACCCTCATCTCCATAATTTGGTCAGTTGGAGAACATTCTATAAATAGGTTTATAATATAGAATCTCGAGTTTAAGTTTTGTAACTCTGCTTATTGCTCTTGACGTCTGTCCTCATTTTTGCACGTGTCAGATTTTGTTCTCTTTATTTCCGAGCAGTAGTTTATGGTACAGTGTAGAAAGCTGTTTGACTATTTGCTTCTTCAGAAATACCCAGTAGGCTGAGGACATGCTCAGTATAGTCCCCCACAAGCACCTCCTGGAGAGACCCCCTGAGCACAGAACAGAGGGTAATCCCCAAGCACACAGATGTATGCCAAAACTAAGATATAGATAGCTATACACACAACACACATTTTGGTTGCTTGGTTTTAAGAAATTTCTTTTCTAGGGCCAGGATATGGCCAGGAGTGGTGAGCTATACCCCTTGTAGGCACAGACCTGTGCTCAATACCCAGCACTACAAATAGAACAGAAACGGAAACTGTTATTCAAACTGTCTCACCATTTATGTTCTCATCAGTAACGTATGTGAGATCCAGTTTCTCATGTCCCCACCAACATGTGGCTTTGTGGATTGTCATTTTCTGTTTTTAAAACTTCAGCTGTCCAGTTGGAATGTAGTGTTAGCTTGACATGGTCTTCATGTTTATTTCCCCCTAATGATATGGGTAATATTTATTCATTCACTTATTGGCCTTTTGTACATGGTCTGCAATGGAATGTTACTTTAAATATTTGTTCATTTTCTAGCTGGGCTATTCAGTTTTTTAATGTGGAGTTTTGAGATGTATATGTATATGTATATGTATATGTATATGTATGTATATGCATAAACACACACTAAGTGGGTAGGCTGCTTTCCTTGCACACAGCAGACCCAGATTCCATTCCCAGGATCCCATATGGTCCCCCAAGCCCACCAGGAGTGACTCCTGAGCACAGATCCATGAATAAGTCATGAACACTGTCGGGTATGACCCCCAAACCAAAAAGAAATAAAAAAGGAAAAGAAATGAAACTAAAATTGGAATAGATAGATGAATGGGACAGAGATGAAATCTTATATTCTTCCTTAAAACGAAATAAGTCTGACGTGCATTTTTTTTTTTTTTTTTTTGCTTTTTGGGTCACACCCGGCGATGCACAGGGGTTACTCCTGGCTCTGCACTCAGGAATCACCCCTGGCGGTGCTCAGGGGACCATATGGGATGCTGGGAATCGAACCCGGGTCGGCCGCGTGCAAGGCAAATGCCCTACCCGCTGTGCTATTGCTCCAGCCCCAAGACGTGCATTTTTAAACATAAGTAAACACTGGGCAATAGGACAGTGGGTGAGGGATTTGCCTTGCACATGGCCGACCTGCAGCTGGTCTGGGTTCAGCCCCATCAGGAGTGATCTCTGAGTGTAGAGCAGGAGTAAGCTCTGAGCACGGCCAGGCCCCCAAAGTAAATGCCGTACAAAAAAGCATAAACTGATGTACATACCCCTAAGAGCAAAACAGTTTTCAGATTTATATATGCACACAAGTATATGCTAACTGCACTCACACATATCCAACCAAGCTACATATTTGTTGACAAGCACAACCTTGGCAGGATACTCACCAGAACACAGGAATTATTTCTGTCTGGCTGTAAAGGTGAAAGGCAGTGAGATGAGGCCGCCACTATCCATCTATCGACCTGTCTACTTGCTGCTCAGGTCTCACCAAAAATGGGATCTGTATGCTTACACTGTGTCTTTTTTATGTAGAGAAATGTGCATATGTGTATTTGTGTGTATGTGTTCTTTTGTGTTTGCATATGTATGTGTATATGTGCATGTATTTGTGTATATGTGTGCATGTGTATGTACTTGTGTTTGTTCATGTTTGTGTGTATGTATGTTTACATATTTCTGTGTGTATTTTTGTGTCTCTTTGCATGTGTATGTATGTGCTTATTTGCGCGTTGTGTTGTGTGTGTGAGTGCATGATGGCTACATTGCTCCCATACGGGGAAAGTCCTTTTGTGGTCGCTGCTAAATGCCTACCTTGTCAGTGTCCAGCCTTCCATGACATGAAGTGTGCAAAGAGGTTCACTTGGGCCCAGGCAGTGGGGGAGAAGGGCCCGGGTGCGGCACCCCTCAGCCCAGCTCCTGGAGATGCTCTGCCCTTGCACTTTGCTCGGGGATCTCTCCTGACAGGACTTGGGGGGGCCACTGTTGGTGCTGGGGAACAAACTTTGTAGGCTGCATGCAAGGCAAGCTATCCTATCTCACTATCCTATCTCTTGGACCCTGCCTTTCTTTACTTTTTTTAATTAAAAATAAATGAACGATTTAAACAGCGTGGTAAACAAAGTTGTTCATAATACAATTGTTTCAGCATTGAGTGTTCCAGCATCAGCCCTACCACCACTGTGACCTTCCCTCCACCATTTCCCCCCCACCAAGCCTGCCTTCTTGACAGGCACAGAGTAATTTATTTTGTATTGATGTTACAACAGGTAAGTGGAATTATTTTTAAAAAGTAGCTCAGTAGAAAAGATTTGTGAAATTGTTATTTCTCTAAACAATGTTATTAAAGTTATTGCCCCTTGGGGCTGGAGCTATAGCACAGCAGGTAGGGCATTTGCCTTGCCTGCGGCCAACCCGGGTTCGATTCCCAACATCCCATATGGTCCCCTGAGCACCGCCAGGGGTGATTCCTGAATGCAGAGCCAGGAGTAACCCCTGTGCATCGCCGGGTGTGACCCAAAAGAGCAATAAATAAATAAATAAATAAATAAACAAAAGAAGGGATCGGAACCCTTATTTAAAAAAAAAAAAACACCTTTTTGCTCGAGGATTCACTGAGCTGTCTGCTGCTAGCTGAGCCTTCTGTGTTACTGTTTTCAGTCACTAAACCTAATGGGCTTCTATACTGCTTTCTCATCTGATTTGTTGTACTCCCACAAGCTGTCAGTATTGTGGAATTTGAAGGTGTCACATGGCCACCTATGTGGCCACACATTCCTGGAGATGCAGGATCTGTAAAGCTGAGACTGTTCTCAGCCTGCCCCCATCCCAAGGAGTCTCCGGAGTGTTCAGCCAGAAGACCAATGCACCTGGGAGTTTCCTCAAGTTGGCTTCTCTTCTGACATTAGGCATGAAGCAGTGAAGCTGGGACATTTATATGGTGGCTATTGGGTGTGGGTGTAGCTGATGGGGCTTTATAAGAACTGAGCCCCCCCTTTCAGAGAGAGCCCAAGAGTTTTCAGCCTGAAGACCCTGTGAGTTTCATCAACTTGCACCTGTGAGTTTCATCAACCTGACGACTTGGCAGTGTTTCCGAGATTAGTCAGTCATGAAGCTGTGGAGCACGGCAGCAGCTGTGAAATGTGGGTGTGGCCTTTTTCTTTTTCTTTCTTTCTTTTTTTTTTTTTTAGAAATTTTCTGGCTCTTAGGGGGATATATTTTTTGTTACTTTTGGAGTCACACCCAGTGATGCTCAGGGGATGTTCCTAGCTCTGGACTCAGCAATCACTTCTGATGGTGCTCAGGGGACCATATGGGATGCTGGGGATTGAACCCTGGGACAGCCGCATGCAAGACAAATGCCTTACTACTGTACCATCACTTTAGCCCCTGGGATATATTTATTTTCAGATAAACTTTCTTATCTCAGGCTTCACATCCTTCTGACCAATGATGGTCCTATTCCAGATGCCTGGCATGTAGCAGAACCCAAGTTCTATGGCACCACATGGCATCCCCAGCACCACCAGGTATAGCCCTGGAGGTGTCCCAGAATTGCTGGCTGTAGCCGTAGTGACCCCAAGCACACCACCGCTACACAAAAAGGGGGAGACTGAAATTTTTTCCAGAACTTTCTCAGCCTGAGCCCAGAGTTAAACCCCCTGCTGCCCCCACCTGCATGCATAGGGTGAGGCAACAGAAGAGATGTCACCAGCAAGCTGAGCACTGAATGGCTCATTCTGTTGGCCAGGTATCATGCCGTGAGCAATGCTCCCTCAGGGCCCCCGAGCACTGCTTGAGAGAAACACCCCCAAGAAAAGTTGGAGAAAGGGGCCAGGGAGTTAGTATAGAGGTTAAGTCACTTGTTTTGAATATGACATCCTAGTTTGATTGCTAGCACTACATATGGTCCATGGAGCACCACCTGGAATGATCCCTGTGCACAGTCTGGACTAACCCCCGAGCACCAATGAGTTAGGCCCCCACACACCACCGCTACACAAAAAGGGGGGGGACTGAAATTTTTTCCAGAACTTTCTCAGCCTGAGCCCAGAGTTAAACCCCCTGCTGCCCCCACCTGCATGCATAGGGTGAGGCAACAGAAGAGATGTCACCAGCATCTTGTCAGTGGGAAGTGGCAGCCCCAAGGGCCGAGTTCCCAGTAGGATTCCCCGCCACTTCACTGCTGGAGAGAGCGTGAGACCCGAGGGCAGTGCTTCTCGGGTCTGGGGGCGTGTGCAACCCCGGGGGAGCCTTCACAGCTGTGGCTCCACCCCAGACAACTGTCCGGTGATGGCTTGGCCCCTGCCATGGATGTTTCCAAAAGTGGCTGCGTTGTTCTAAGAGCATGCTGTGGGGATCCGAGGGCTCAGTGCTGAGCTGCTCCCCGCTACAGAAATGAAACTGGCAAGACTTTGAAAGTTCAAGGAGAGAACATTCAAGGCAAAGACCCCTGCCCACAATTCAGACAAGCTGTCACTAGAGAGCAGAGCTGGCAAGGAGCAACTGAGTCTGGGCACCAGGACATACTCGGAATGCATTTGAGATGTCCTGGCATGGCCAGAGTCTTGCTTTGTAACCTTGGTAACCTGGAATGTATTCCAAGTGTGCCATTGTCCTTGTGGTGGCCAGACCCTGCTCTGCGAATGACGTGCTTGGGGATCGCTGCTTCTGTACTCTCTCCAGCTGTCTGCAATGCGCCAGTGCCCCTCAGACACTCTATAGAACAGAACTCTCGCTTTTGTTCAGGCCCGGTCTCTGGAGCAGGAGCCCTGCTGGGTTCAGCAGCATTGTCTAAACCAAATCCCCCCACTTCTGAGTCTGTCACTTGCTTTTTTTTTATTTGGTAAGAATTTCTGCAAAAAAAAAAAAATCTCTAACACATTAGGATTTGGGGTTGTGATTAAGTAATTAGGTTGCCTGTCATCTATTGTTACCTTTAAGTATCCAGAAAATTTTTTCTTTTCTTTTTTTTTTTTCTTTTTGGGTCACACCTGATGATGCTCAGGGGTTACTCCTGGCTCTGCACTCAGGAATCACTCCTGGCGGTGCTCAGGGGACCATATGGGATGCTGGGAATCGAACCCCGGTCAGCCGCGTGCAAGGCAAGCACCATATCGACTGTGCTATTGCTCCAGCCCTTAAAAATTTTTTCTGAGAAAAACATTCAAAAGGGGGACAGGGCTAAAGGGCATGTGCCCTGGATGCAAAAAAGGACAGAATTTCAATTTTAGAGTCACATGACCCCCAAACTTGCTGCTGAGTCCCCTGGAAGTCCCCCAGTACCCCCAGTTGGCTCTGGGTAACTCTGGCACCACCAGTCTCCAACAATTGACTGGTCAGCTGCCCAAGCACCCGTCCCCCACCCCCATCAAAAACTCACATACCCCGAGGGAACTTTCTCTGTGGATGTGTCCATGTTAAACAGCTTGGCTCTGGACGGGAAGGCGGAAAGTGCCTTCTCAGCGCTGCTGCACTTGTCACGACCACAGAACGAGCAGCGCGTGCAGACCACGAGGCTTCAAGTGCTGCCATCCCTGGGAGCTCAGCCTGGCATTTGGCTGGGAGCCTGCCAAGCACATGTCTTCTCTAACAAGATGTTAAAGCCTCAGCAGACACAGACTTTTATTCCTGTCATCGCAGGCTTTCAAGCCTTCCACTGTCTGCAGCCTGGAAAGAAGTGGGTCTAAGCTCCAAAATGCTTCCATCAGGAAATAAACGAGTGTGAGAAAGGCAGCTGAGGGGCTTATCTGAACGTGAGCAGATGCAGGGGCTGCAGGAACCTTTGGCATCTTGGAAGATAAAAGAGGAAGTGAAGAAAGTAAGCCACTACTGGCAACAGCTGATGGATGCATGTGCCAGGGGGACCTCAGTGCCAGTGACAGCTCCCTGGATCTGAGGCTAGAACATTTTGACGAGTGCCGGAGTCGATCCATCTTCCCATTTTCAGTCAAGTTTTCAGATATACTCAGGGCTTCCCAACCCTAGACCTGCCCAGAGCCCCAGAACCTGAATGTGCTTCTGGACTTTCCACTGCCAAGTTCAGCTTTTGGTCTGCTGAACCAGGACCGAGCAGCAGCAGGAGGGTCAGAGGACAGACAGACCCTGCCTGACTCCCTGCTCTGTCCTCCCTCTGAGTTACACCTCTCAGCCTCCCCTGCAGGCCGTGCCATCTGCCCCAGGGTTTCCCGGGGTGGAAATTGTGAAGACCTCCCCTCATACAGGTTAGGAGAAAAGGGGCTCCCAGTTGGGAACCAAAGCAAACACACCTCTAGGTGGAAAGAAGAGATCAGATGGGAATACTCGAAATCGGCACTAGACCGCTGGGAGTCCCAATCCCAAACAATGCCACGTTTTGGTTTATTTCCTTTGCAATGTGCTCAAACCTCACTAGCTAGAGGGTCCTCCTCCTACTGCTATCTCCACCCATCCCTCTGCCCCCATTCTGCGCTATTCCCCAGGATGCTGTATCAACTGTCTGCTTGTTGCCTCTCTCCCCTGTGCGCCCTGGCCCCTGCCTCGTTCCCTTTCCTCTATTCTTGCAGTGATCAGGGTTGTTGGATAATAACCCAAAGTGCTTTTGCTTCATCAGTGAATTGACCCTTCTCCTCCCAGTGAAGCTCACAGTGCTCTTGTGAGCATCCCTAATCCCCTGAGTTTATCTTTAACCTTTCCTTTGTGTTTTACATCTCATCGTCACAGTTCCCCAAGTCAATCTTGGTTACTTATTAGCCAAAACTTTCTGGTAATTCTGGATTTTGTATTTGTAGTGAATTACTTGCTTTTCTATTTCCCCTATAGCCTTTTCATATTTTACTATAGATCAATGTTCTGTGGTTAAACACAGGAAGACCTTAATGCTATGCTTCTAATATTTGGGAGTTGATTGACTCTAAAATATATCTACTCCTGGGCATAATTACTTGATCATAGTTACTTGACTCAGGCTTCAGTTGCTATAATTCCTAACATCCCAAAAGGAAGGTCCTGCTGTGGGACTGGGATGGACCCGGGACAAGTGGCAAAGCTACCCTGGCATCGGAATGGGACATTCTAGAAAGCATAAATGCATGGTCTTGATGCAAGCTGTTATGACTTAAGAGACAGGACCCTCCTGGGAAAGAACAAGTTGATCTGGCCTAAGGACTTAGTCTGAGATTTGTAGTAAAAGCCTCACTTGCTCTCAGAGCCCAGAGAACTAAGTTTTGGGATCTTTGTCTTTTATGGTGTTTATCTAAATGACTACAAGTATTGGTAAGAAGTAGAATTAATTGTATTAAAAGTAGAGTCAATTGTTTGACTGTTTGACTTAATTGTTTGATATATACCAAGGTTCCACCCCCTGCCTCTCCATACATTCGGACGAGCCTCACACATGATGGAACCGGCAGAGGAACCCAGGTGTCGGGACCTGGGGCCGAGATCTCCAAGGCTGCTCAATTCAGACTGTGCCTCTTTCTCCCAGATTCCCCATTTTCCAGTAGCTAGGCAGTCACACCCAGAAACTGCCCCTGGCCACTATGTAATCCCATCAACGGCCAACATCCAGAGATTATAAAACCAAGCTCCCGGAAGAGAGTGACACAGAGTCTCTTGCCCCCGCACCTGGCTGTTTTCACCGGGGTCCCTCGGAGGCGGTGGATTGAGTTTCCCTCCCTACCCCAAGCAGAATCCTGGCAGTTGAAGACCTCCAGAACCCATCCACAGACATGCTCAAGGCCACTCTCCACATGTTCAGAGGAGCCTCATGCATGAAGGAACCGGCAGAGGAACCCAGGTATGTGGGACCCATGGCTTAGATCTCCAAGCTGCTCGGATCGGAACTGGGCCTCTTCCACCCAGATTCCCCATTTTCCAGTAGCTAGGCAGTCACACCCAAGAACCTCCCCAATCCTCCCCCACCTCCCCGGCGCTATGTAATCCCATCAATGACCAACATCCAGAGACTATAAAACCAAGCTCCTGGAAGCGCATGGCTGTGATGCAGCTGCGTGACATCTGATAGCCTAGTTCTTCCTCTTGGAGAACCTAGCAAGCTACCAAGAGTTTACTGCCCACACGAGGGAGAGCCTGGAAAGCTCCCTGTGGCGTATTCATATGCCAATACAGTAACAATGATGGGTCTCATTCCCCTGACCCTGAAGAGCCTCTAATGTGGCACCATTGGGAAGGACGAGTAAAGAGAGGCTGCTAAAATCTCAGGGCTAGGATGAATGGAGACATTACTGGGCCCACTCAAGCAAATCAATGATCAACGGGATGACAGAGATACGGTGATATATATATATACATATATAAAAAAACATATATATATTATATATGTGTATGTATACACACACATATATTATATGACTAGAGGGAAAGAGAAAAGCAATACAGATGTCCCTGGGAGACAGAGTGTCTCCTTGAGATGATCTCCCCCAGAGAATTGCCTCTGCTGGACTGTTTTCCCTCTGTAAATCACTCGAACATGCAGTCCTACACTGTTGGAATATTTTCCCCTTTTCCAGCTGCCTTCTGGAGTTTTGTCACAGAAACCTTTTGTCACAGAAACCTAGCTGATCTTTGACCCCCAGATCTAAGGTGCTAGCCAGGCTTGATTTGACATTGTAGATTCCAGGCTCTGGCCCTGCCTAGTCTTTGGGATGTAAATCCGAGTGCTTTCAGCCCAAAGAAGGCTTCCGTTTTGGTTTTGTATCTTCTTTCCGGGGGGCCTAGATTAGCGGCCTGCAGATACAAGAGAATTATGTTGCCTCAATGTTCTTCCTGTAAGATCTTTTGGTGCTTTTGGTGATGTCAATGTATTGCACCCTTTAGAAGGGCCATGAGGAATAAAAGGGGTTCGGAGAGAAGGTGAGGGGCGGAAAGTGTATAGAGGGCAGAAAGGTGTAGAAAGGTCGGGGAGAGTGTATAGAGGGAAGACTGGAATAAACTGCAAGTGAGACCAACCATCATGGCTCCGTTCCTTCCTTCGCCTGCCACATCTTCGCCATCAACCTCCCCGGGGTGGGGGAGACGGCCGGAGGCTACCGAACTCGGGTGGCGGGAGAGACAGCTGCTGCCCTAGGCCCTGTGCCTGGCTCGGTGCGGTGAGGCGTCCCTTCCCTCGCCCGCGCCTTTTCTTTTTATTTTTATACACTACACCTCTGCCCCCTTGAGATGTCCTGTAAGTATGCTAGTAGCTCTGCATTAAACAGGTCATTCTCCCCATCAGGCTCTGGTCCCCGTCTCTCTGTCTCTCTGCTGGGGAGACCTGGGGAGAGTGGGAGGCGGCTCTTGGCCACAGAACGCACACACATCGCAGCAGCCCCTGCACACTGCCTGGTGAACTCACACAGGGTCACACACAGGCGGGCTTGCTGTGCTTGTAGGGGCACAGTGGTGCCTGCGCAGTTCTTGCCAGGGATCCCAGCCCCACACATAGCACTCACACATCTTTTTAGTGCACTGGGGGTTGCACTCTTTGTGGTGCTCACACACGCCTGGAGGGTGTGTGGCCAGGGATCACTTGTGGCTCCAGAGAGCAGGGCTCAGACAGCAGGCTACCAGGTCACACTGCGCCCTGTGACAGCATCACGGTTCCACCCCCTGCCTCAGGCTCACACGGCAGTGTCTCCCACCCTTCCTCTCATCCTGCCTTCCTCACGGGATGGAAATGCCATGACGAGGGGAAGACTTTCCTGTTCATTCCGTCTCCACTGCCCCCATCCCCCTGCCCCAACAAACAGACATGACCAGTGCTTGAGGAAGCTCTGCTGAGTGCTATTGAAAGTTTCACACATGGTCAAGATGGAGTACATGACCTAACTTGGCACTCCATGGTGTCCAATAAATCAGTGGGGCTCAGCTTTGGAAGTCGGAATAACAGTCATTTATTTTCCCACCAGAGGCGTTACCTGCCGCAGTGCTGGGAAGGAGTTTACGTTACTGATAGCCATACTCAGATCTCATACATGACACCACTTGAGCTGCCTGTCACTTAATCTAGCTCGGGCTGTTCCCCTAGCACATAATAGGTGTTTTTTGTTCGTTCCTAGTTTGTGTGTGTGTGTGTGTGTGTGTGTGTGTGTGTGTGTGTGTGTCTGTGTGTCTGTATGTTTGCAGTTTGGGGATTTGTTTTGTTTTGTTTTGTTTTGTTTTTGGGCCACATCAGCCAATACTTAGGATATTCTCCTCCCGCTGTGCTGAGGGACCTGGTGGGGTTGGGACCGAATCTGGCTTAATGCATTTAAGGCCAGCACCATAGCCACTATACAATGACCAAAACCTCTGGTGTTGTTTTTGCAGTTTTTATAAAATGAGAATGAGTTACTTTGAAAATGAAAATTAAAACATGAAACCTAAAACCAAACATTATCATTGAAAACAATGAGGGTTATAAAAAGCAGCACCGCTTAGCTAGGAATTGCGTTAGATCTGCAAAAGAGCAGGAGAACACAAAAGGCCCCCAGAAGGAGGGAACAGGAACCTTGATCAGATTTTGACAAAATAGAGACAGGAAAGAAAAGAAGGAACTCAGAGCCAGAGAGGGGCGGGCGAGCAGAGAAGGAGCACTGAGTTTTGTAAATGGGCCTTTCCCTCATTTTGATTCAAATACGTGCCCACCCTCAGAGCTCCCTAAATCTGAAAAAAAAAAAAAATTAAATGCAAACGTAAGTAAATGGATATAATTTTATAAATTCCTAATGAGCTCTTTTAAAAGCCATGAGGGAACAATGTCTTCTGAAATCTCGACCGCCTTCCTAACTCCAGTTTTTCGAGAGGCGTCTGATGCGATATTCATGATATGACGTAAATGCACATTAATTCCAGGTGGTGATGATTGACCATAACTGCAAACATTCTCTCGTGTCTCGGAGGACTTCTCAGTAATGGAATAATGATGATAATTAGAGTGTCCTGAATCCACCTTCTCACTAAGAAATGAAATACCAAATAGAAGTAGTTAGTATTCATTGAAAGCAGCATGTGACTAATCAGATAAAAGAGAAGTGCTTAGTGAAGGCACAAAACACTTAAAGAAAAGTCCTTGAACATTTATTTTTGTAACACCATAAAATTAAAATGTGGGTTAGTTTTAAAATTCATAACTTATCTACAAGAACTCCCTGGAACTTATTGCCTACATATAAAATTACTTTAAAAAGAAAAATAGAGACTATATTATAAAATGAAAGAAGTTCAAAGTGCCTTTTTAACTAGAATACACATTGATATGTAAAAGTCTTTTTAATTAGAGAAATTCAAATAAGCTATATTTAAAGTAATTAGATGCTAAAAATGTCTACAAAATGATGGGAATGTGGCTATAAAAGTTAACATGAGCAGGATCAAGACATAATAATACCTTATCAAAATGATTTTTTTTAACTAATCTGCACTTTCATTTCACTTGCCCTCTGCCTAAGAGGCAAGTAACTCAATAATATACAGACTTTTGAATCAGCAGGTATGTAGAAGTGTATTGGTACAGTGCTTCCCTGGAAAAGCTATAAACATCAATTAGCCATTGACAGAAAACTTCAAAGCAGTGGATCTCCTAAAATACATACTTATATTCATATACCTATAAATGTAGGTATATATACCTACAAATATAAATATATATCCACTATATGATAGTTCCGACTAATGTTCTTCACATTAAAAATATAAAATAAGAAAGTCCTACCTAAAAAGACATTTAAGTAGTAATAACCAGAGATGAAAATTAACTTTTTTCCACTTATATTTACAAGGCACTTCTTGGCAGGTAGCGGGTTTGGGCCACATCAAGTGGTGCTCAGGGCTTAGTCCTGGCTCGGGATCATTCTGGTGGCACCTGAGGGCCGAGGGGCTGGGTACCAAACCCAAGTCAGGCCTAAATAAGTCAGGTACTTGGGCCCCAAGAAAGTATGTCTTAAATGACAGTGTCCAAAGAATCATCATTGGTCCAGCATTAACACTTTAAAATGATTCAAACTCTCTGAAAAATAATCTGGAGAGATATATATTAGTAATCACAAAAATATGTATAACTTTCAACTTAGCACTTTCAATTCTAAGAATGTATCCTAAGAAATTAGTTCTGAGCATGGAAAGCAGGTGTAAATAAGCAAAAAAAATATATCATTTATACATTCCTCATAATAGAAAAAAAGAGGAGGGTGAGGTCTCTGGGGAAATGCAGGTAACTAATAAAAGATTACTTGTGTAAATTATAATACATTTGTTTCTATATATTTTTCAGCCAGTTAAATAACAGTTATTAAACTAGAGAGAACCATAGAAGAAATCTTGTGATGGGTTAAAGCTTTATAGCAAAATGCAAATGTATAAAGAAAGTGTTGTGAGGGCGAAACTGATGCCATGCCAAGATGCCACTAACATTAAGTCTCAGCTAGGTCTCAGTTTCTGTTTCTCTGGAGCAGGATTTGCAGTTTCTGGTAAATTCCCAGTTGAGGAATGTGCCTAGATAAGGAATTGGGCAGTTGGGTCTGGCCGTTCATGAGAGGTTACTGTACCCTCCTTAGAAACTGTTACTAACCATTGCCTAATTGCTGACCACTGTTGTAATAGGGCTGATGCTAAAAATAGACAAGTATATAAAATGCTTCTTAACTCTGAACCCTATATAAACCACTTGTGATTTGGAGTTGGGGTCCTTGTCAAGACTCCACTGTGTTGGATGAGACTTGGACCCTAGCTCAAGCTAGCACTGGCTCGGGCTAGTAATAAAGTTTCTTTGCTTTCTTGCATTATTGTGTGTGCATTATTGTATTGCATAATATTATGCCAAACAGAAGTACCAGAAGAAAAGTGATAATGCTAGGATTGTTACTATAACAACAGTATGGATACCTCCATTTATTTTCTCAGATGTCTACATTTTTATGATGGGATTATATTACCTTTTGTTTTTGTTTTGATTTGGGGCTGTACCTGGCCATGCTCAGGGGTCACTCCTGACTCTGCACTCAGGAATTACTCCTGGCAGTGCTTGGGGGACCATATAGGATGCTGGGGATGGAACCCGGCCAGCTGTGTGCAAGGTGAACACCCTACATGCTCTAACTATCTCTCTAGACCCTGAATTATATTAATTTTTAAATGAACATGGTATTTAAAGTTTGGACTGGTATCTACTGGTTTGGAATTGTATAGGGGCAATGTTTTCCCAGCAATTTTTCTAATCCCACCATATATATTCGAAGACTCACTAAAACTATGTATCAGAATAAAATTTGGGGGAAAATTTTAGTTCAAAAACAAGTGAAATTGCTTATAATGAAATATGAGATGGAAAGAGTGTGAAAGCAAAATGTGTGGTCTAATATGATCCTGATTTCTTTAAAAGGACTTCTGTTGAAAGTAAGATTCAATTTTACATTTGTACAATTAAAAAAAAGCCTTTTGTTGTTCAAAGGATTCTATAAAGAAAAGTAAAAGGCATTGCACAGAGAATAAACATTTACAAATCAGGGGCTGGAGGGATAGGACATCGGGTAGGGTGTTTGCCTTGCACTCGGCCAACCCGGGTTCGATTCCCAGCATCCCATATGGTCCTCTGAGCACCGCCAGGAGTAATTCCTGAGTGCAGAGCCTGTGCGTTGCTAGGTGTGATGAACCCCTCACCAAAGAAAGAAATATTTACAAATCAGGTATTGGAGAAGGGACTGTTTTCAAGAATACGTAAGGAAGTCTCATAGCTGAACAATAAAGACAAACTCAGCTCTCTTTCTCGCTCCTTTTATTTGGTTTATAGACCTCTCTTGGCAGTGCTTAAGGCTTGCTGGATCTGTGCTTGAAGATCACTCCTGGTGGGCTCGGGGGACCAAATGGGCTGCTGGAGGGAATGTGTAAGGGGTGCACCTGCTTTGGAGAAAAAATTTTCAAAACCCTAGGGATAGTCCAGGGTTTGAACTGTTTGTCTCGCACACAGCCATCTCTCCTTTTTTTTTTTTTTTGGGTCACACCGGGGATGCTCAGGGGTTACTCCTGGCTCTGCACTCAGGAATTACTCCTGGCGGTGCTCGGGGGACCATATGGGATGCTGGAAATCGAACCCGGGTCCGCCTCATGCAAGGCAGATGCCCTACCCACTGTGCTATCGCTGCAGCCCCAACACACAGCCATCTCTAATTTGGTCCCCAGCCCTGCAGGAACCCCAGCTCTCCAGCACTCAGGAATAATCTCAAGCACAGAGTTAGCAGTGAGTCCTGAGCACCGCCAGGTATGGGGCAGACTTCTCCTTCCTTCTGCAAACAGGCATGGACACGTGAGCAAACAATCCCACTTGTAGAAAAATGGAAATGTATGTCTACATAGAAACATAAGGCATAAATGCCCCAAAAAGTCACATACATTATAACTCCAAACTGGAAACAACCAAAATATCCTCAAGCAGATGAATAAATAAAGCAAAAGTGATAAAATACATACCATGGATATTATTCAGTAGCATGAAGTTCTAGTCTATGCTATAACTTGGGTGAATTTAGAACACAGATGTGCTTAGTGAAAGAAGCAAATCACAGAAGGCTGTGTAGTATATATTTCTGTTTATATGACATGTCCAGAACAGGAAAATTTATGGGAACAGAGTAGATTTGTGGCTTCTCAGTGCTGACAGGCAGGAGGATGGAGGAATGGGTATAGAGTTGCTTTTTAAAGTGATTAAAATGTTCTGAAAAGGGGCTGGAGCGATAGCATAGCAGGCAGGGCGTTTGCCTTGCACACGGCCGACCCGGGTTCGATTCCCAGCATCCCATAGGTCCCCTGAGCACTGCCAGGAGTCATTCCTGAGTGCATGGGCCAGGAGTAACTTTTGTGCATCACCAGGTGTGCTCCAAAAAGAAAAAAAAAAGGTCTGAAAATAGTGTGGGGAGGCTGGAGCGTAGTATAGCAGGTATGGTATTTGCCTTGCACATACATGGCTGACTCGGGTTCGATCCCAGTCACCTCATATGGTTCCCCGAGCACCACGAGGAGTAATTTCTGTGTGTGGAGCCAGGAGTAACCCCTTAGCATCACTGAATGTGGCCCAAAACCCCCCAAAATTTAAAAGGTTGGGGGGAGTGCCGAGAGATAGTTAACAGGGGTTAAGGTGTTTACTTGCGCTTGGCTGACCCTGGTTTGATCCCTGGCTCTGCATATGATCTCCTGAGCACTGCGAGGAGTGACCCATGAGTACCCATGGGTGTGGTTCCCCAAACTAATAAACAAAAAACAGTAATAGAACAAAAATAGCTGGTAGTGATGATTGTGCAAGTCCAAGCACACACAACAACCCATTAACTCCGTGTGCTTTAAAGGGGTGCATTATATAATATGAGCTAATTTCAAGAAATCATTTTTTAAAAAACTCAAAATGACACCTGTGTTCGCCCATTTTCACCCAAAACTTATAGGAAGCACATAAATAATGTGGTTGCCTCTTTTTGTTTGGAGACCATAGGGGCCACACCTAGTTCTGTACCCAGGCGAAAATAGGCAGTGCTGCAGTCAGGTTGACACAGCCAGTTACCTGACCCTTTGCAGTGGACACAGAGGCATTCTGGGTCGCCTCTTGATAACGTGCTTAAGTAAGTTGTGGCACAAACAGACCAGCATCACGTACTTTAGCTGTACCTCCTGGGGCAGTGCTCTGATCTCTGTGCATATCTGTTTCCTTTGCACAAAGCACATTTGAGTAGCAGTTCTAAACGGCTGTTTTAAGATTTAGTGTATGAAGATTGAGCACGCACTGTCCATGACACATACAAACTCTCCTCCCGCAGCTGAGAGCAGTCAGGAGCGGTCTCCTTCATGCAGAAACAGGGCTTCACATGCCAAGTAGATGCCAGTAACCCCTTGGTCCACATGCCCGCTCAAGTCCTCTCTCTACAGGTTAGTGGGTTTTTGTTAGTGAGGAAGGCCAAGAATACATCCCAACTCAGAATTTTTGCAAACAATATTGAGAGAAGCTAGGTTTTGGGTTTCTGGGCTCCTTGAATCCTTAATAAGGTGGAGGCAGCATTAGCGCTTTGCTGCTGTTCAGGTTGGCAGCTGTACCTGCCGGTGCTCCGAGCTATTCCCAGCTTTGTGCCCAGGTGCGAACCATTTAGCCACTTGCAAGGCAAATTCCTTGACCCTGTACCAACTTTTTTGGGCGCAATAGAATTCTTTTCTTGTCTTTATTTTTCCAGTTTTGTGAGGAACAATTCATTTGTTCCTTTTCCTTTCTGCTTTTCATAATTCATATCCAAACAAATGGTTGAATTTAGAACTCTTTCCTGACTGAATGAAATTACCTTGGGTTCCAAAGCTACATTTTGTAATGGGTAGAGATACCAAGTAGTGAACCAATGGTACTGAATAATGAACCTTAATGGAATATAAAGTTTATTTATCACGAACACTTCTGGCCCATCAGGGGCATCATAAATTCTACAATCTGACTGGGCTTTTCTGCATAACGGGGGAAAACACTCTGGGTTTTTGCTATCCTTACACTTAGATTTGTGGCTGAGTTCTTTTTTTGTTGGTGTTTACTTGGGGACTGCGCCCAGCAGTGCTCAGGGATTACTCCTGGCTCTGTGCTCAGAAATCATTCCTGAAAGGTGCTTGTGGGGACCACATGTGGCACAGGGATCAAATCTGAATGCCAGGCAAGCACCTTAAGCCCCATAGAGTCTCTGTCCCTATCCATTAACAGTTTGCATTCTGTGTCTGTCAGTGGCCTGTATTGTCACAAGCATCAGCAGGTAATAATGTTTAATTTCTTCAACACCTTCCAAGCTAGTTTTCCAGCCGGGTTGCAACAGCACTCATTCCTCTTGCTCCTCCTGGGCACCCAGAAGACCAAGCCTGCCCGACTCCTGGCAGCGCAGTGTGTCTCTAGCTTCATCTTTCCTTTACCCTCATTTCTGGGGTCCATACCAGTTAGTGCCTAGGGCTTACTACTGGCCTGGTGCTCAGAAGAGATCATCCCTGGCAGTGCTCAGGGAACCATTTGTGGTACTGAGGACTCCAAACCCGGTCAGCCATACACAAGGCAAGTACTTCAGCCCCTAAATGGTCTCTTCCTGGCCCCAGTCTGGCCTGTACCTAGTAAGTGCCCTGCGATCAAGTCAGTTGCCTTCTCCTCAAGCACCCAGTCTGTCCCTCAGTCTTCTTTCCCCTGGACCCGGGATCTAAGACCCAGCTTCTTAAAAATAGGGGTGTTGACTCAACCCGCCCTTGGCACCGTTAAGCCGAAACAGTCAGCAGTAAGAATCCGGTCCGGCGGTACCGCAAGCTGGAGAATACTCCGGACCCCAGACTGTGCCAACAACACCGGGGCGCCAGACGGAGAAGGTGCAGAGTACCTGCCTTCTCCGGATGGAGTCCCGGCGACACTGAGCTTCTACTAACACTCGGGTTTGTGGGACTGGCATATCTCTCCAAACCTTTCCTGATATACCAAAAAAAAAAAAAAAAAAAAAAGCCCAGGAACGGCTCCACCACCCCTGAGCGGCCGTTATCCCAGAGGCACAGAAACCCAGCGGCTGCTGACAGCTACACTCCGGGACTTTGAACTAAACTACGGCCCGTGCAGCCTCGGGAGGGAAAGGGTTTTTGTCCTTCGGCCTTTTCCCCTTTCGGCAGCATGGCGACTGCCACCGTTTAGAGCCAATCGGACAGAGAGGTAGGAGCTTGCAGCAATGGGACGCATGGCAAATCTCTTGATGGGGGCACAGAACTGGCCCTGCTTTCTGCCCAAATGAAACCCCAAGCGGCCACCCATGAAAACAGCTCTCCTGTTCCTGAACAGCCATGATCCCAGAGGCACACAAACCAATCTCAGAATGCAGCGGCTGCTGGCAGAAATACCTCTGGACTTAATACCAGAATTCCAAAACTGGGCAGCCACTTTCACGACTGTGCAACATCATATGCCCTTTGTTACCAACAATAGAAAATATACGATCTAATGATGCCATTCCGACAGGTCTGACTGTTGGGGGAAAACTCCAAATAATGATAGTGAGTTTCCTGTCGAAAATTCTCATCAAAGTAATGAGAGAGTAAAGTGAAAATCATCTGCCACACAGGCAGAGAGGGAGAGGGAGGGGGGGTCTGCTGGGTTTGTTGGTGGTGGAACATGTGCACTGGTGAAGGGATGGGTCATTGTATGATCATTGTATGACTGGGACTTGATCCTGAAAGCCCTGTAACTGTTCTCACGGTCACTCAATTAAAAAGCATTAAAAATATAATAATAAAATTAAATTAAATTAAATTTAAAAATAGGGGGATTGTACATAACAGGTCAAGAAAAACCTTTAAACTTTAATGAAATTTTTAGGATTTGTAATAAGTAAAATGTTTGCTTTGTATATCTATTTTACAGACCCAGATGCACTGGACTTGCATAACAATTTCTCATTTGAAAAGGTGTTAAGTAACATGCAAAAAAATGGGCTCAGACTTATACCTAACACCATGCACAAAAGTCAGATCAAAATGGATTAAAGACCTCAACATTAGACCAGAATCCATAAGGTACATTGAAGACAATTTTTTACCCATTTGTCACTATTCCCTTACATAGTCATCAGTCAGTATGTCTGGCAGGTGTTGGTAAATCTCAGTTTATCCTTATTAAATATGTATTGTCGGCATGGGTCTTTGAGTGCTGTCATTGTTTCTTTCCCATGGTTATCATTGTACAAAGTGCAGCCTAGCTGAATAAAAGTCTTGCTCCAAAGACTTTTAACATGCTGATGTTGACACTCTGCAACTTTATTACAGTTATATGGTGCTCAATGCTCTTTGAAAGGAAATTCATTCTTTAAAGGTGCTTGGCCCCTGATGACATCTATCACATAAATAATTCAATTCGATTCATCCTTCAGGCTGAACCAAACTTCATTTAAGTTCTTATACTCACAGGTGGCCTTGGTTTACTATTGTATTTTATTTATTTTTTATTTCTTAATTGATTGAGATTCTGTGGCTTATAATAATGCTAATAGTGGTTTCTTTTGAATAACACCTCACTGTCATTTGATCTTCTCACTTCATTTGGATAGTAAAAAGAGGTGACAAAGAAGAAACTAGACTGTAAGGTTTTGTATTAGAATATGTTACTTAATTCACTTGAAAATACTTCAAAATCCAGGAAAGTAGAGAGAAAGTTATAAAAGCATGAGTTTTTTCTTGAAACATATTTTATTCCAGATTATAAAAAGATGTCAAAATATAAAGTGATCACTCTTTTCCTTCCTCTGTTTAAGATCTTACAAGTCCAGCTATTGTGCATCTCTGGTTCAGGCACTCCATTCTCCCACCCCTTCCCACCCACCATTTTCCTAAATTTTGTGTTTGTTTATTTATTTATTTATTTATTGTTTTAAATATATATTTTTATTATTTCAAGTAACTCTATACCTTTTTATTACTTTTATATACATGCAAAGTGAGAGTATTTTTTTTAGGATTTTGTGCTTTAGTTGAATAATTCCACATTCAGTATCCTCCTCATTTACCTTTAAAATCATATATCTTCTTTTCATATTGGGTTAAAATGGGCAGATTAGTCGCAGATTGCATTATATTGGTCTGATGTTTGTGTAGATTGTGGAATAATCACAATTCTAGTCAATGACTTTTTTCTTATGAGAACTTCTAAGATCTATTCCTACCACCTTTGAAATGTGCAAAAAGTGCAACATATCATAATAACTATATTCCTCATGCTGCATATGGCATTCTAGGACTTAATGATTTTACACCTGGAAGTTTCTAAGTTCTGATTTCTTTCACCCATTTTTTCCCATAGACTATACGTTTTTCATCTTTCTGCCTTAAAAAAAAATCAAGAGACTGTGATTTACACAGTTATTGATAGTTGAGTTTTAAGCATAGCATGTTCTTTTTTTTTTTTTAATTTATTTATTTTTAATTAGAGAATCACCGTGAGGGTACAGTTACAGATTTATACACTTTTGTGCTTATACTTCCCTCATACAAAGTTTGGGAACCCATCCCTTCACCAGTGCCCATTCTCCACCACCCGTAAACCCAGTGTCCCTCCCACCCTCCCCAATCCCATCTCCCCCCCACCCCACCCTGCCACTGTGGCAAGGCATTCCCTTCTGTTTTCTCTCTCTAATTAGCTGTTGTGGTTTGCAATAAAGGTGTTGAGTGGCCACTGTGCTCAGTCTCTAGCCCTCATTCAGCCCGCAACTCCCTTCCCCCACATGGCCTTCGACTACAATGTAGTTGGTGATCGCTTCTCTGAGTTGACCTTTCCCCCGGAACGTGAGGCCAGCCTCGAAGCCATGGAGTCAACCTCCTGGTACTTATTTCTACAGTTCTTGGGTGTTAGTCTCCCACTCTGTTATTCTATATACCATAGATGAGTGCAATCTTTCTATGTCTGTCTCTCTCTTTCTGACTCATTTCACTCAGCATGAAACTTTTCATGCCCATCCACTTGACTACAAAATTCTTGACCTCCTTTTTTCTAACAGCTGCATAGTATTCCATTGTATAGATGTACCAAAGTTTCCTCAACCAGTCATCCGTTCTGGGGCATTCGGGTTTTTTCCAGATTCTGGCTATTGTAAACAGTGCTGCGATGAACATACATGTGCAGATGTTGTTTCGATTGTACTTTTTTAAGCATAGCATGTTCTAACTTCCCACCACCAGTGTCAGCTTCCCTTCACCAGAGTTCCCAAGTGCTGCCCCGCCCCCACCGCAGCCTGCCAGTTGATAGGCTCATTTTAAGTCTGGCTGTTGTCGTTTGGGTCTCGTGTGTGCAGTGTCTTGTGTGTACACCACATCCCCCACATCACTCATATGCCTGAGGCTCTTGAGCCGAGTTCCCCCATCAGCGCTCTTCCTCATATTCTTCCCATCACAATTTCTTTTCTTCTCTGTCCTCCTCCCAAAACTCTGGGGTCAAGGTTGATCTAATTATTTATTCTTCCCCCCCAAAACACACACACAACTTTAAAACATTGCTTTTCGTCATCCAGTTTAGAGTAACTGGATGTGAATCATTTATCCACAGAGAAATGAATCATCCTGTTTTTCCTTCTTCTGGCTTACTTCACATAACATATCTTCCAGTTCCCTCCAGGTTGCAACAAATTGCATTAATTTCATCGTTCCTTGCAGCTGCATAGGATTCTATCATGTGTATAAGCCCATCTTCATAATCCATTTGTTGTTGTACATTGAGCTTGATTCTATGTCTTAGCTCTTATATTGAGTGCTGCAATGAATAATGGTGTGCATATGACCTTTTCAATGTTTTTGTGTCCTGGGGGCCGATACCCAAAAGTCATCCCACATTCTTAAAGGGTGATTTTATACCTCCATTCTTTATTTGCCTTTTCTTCTCTTCCCTGGAACACACTCAGATCCTAAGACTTCCCCAAAAGAATTTGCCAGCTCACATTCCATCACTGATTGTTTCCTGTCATCTGACGCTGCTGCCTCTGAGGACATTGACCCCTGTCCCCGCTACCTCACACCTGAAGCTCGAAGTCCCTCGGCTGCTCATCAACCCCGTGAGGCCTCCCAACTTCAATGCCCAAATACATCATGTTGTGTGTTATATGAACAGCTCTGACCCAGATGGACTCTGTTGCGATTCCACCAAGCAAAATCCTATGGAGCTCATCCCAGAAAAAAACTCCAGCTTATAGGATGTCAAGGGCCACTGCTGGCAGAGTTTGGAGGCTCAGGGAGCGCCAGGGGCAGCTCCCAGAGGTGCTTGGAGGACTTGGTGGTGCTGGGGTGGAAGCAGGTTCTGATTCTCTCAGTTGCCCTGGGCCTGCCCCTCGGGTCTCACTAGCCGGCACCCAGCATGTGCCCTGCAGGGAAAAGCAGCTTTCTAGTTCCTGAGAATCCACAAGGCAGCTCGAGGGATCTTGCAAGGAGGCTGGGGAAGAGCGAGGGTCTTGCCCCAGCAGAAGGCAGAGAACTCCAGAGTCCCAAGCCAGCATCAGCAGGAGGGCAGGGGGTCCTGAGAGAACTCAGGCCTGCTCAGAAGAGAACCTCTTATGATGAAACCCCTCATTCCACACAGGAGAAGGATGTTTGTGCAGAAATAAAATGGGGGGAAGAACAAAGCTCCAGGAAAAAAAGTTTTCAGGAAGAAAAGAGTTTTCAAAGGGCCAAATCCCTTTCGGTTTTGCCCCAAGCCAGGCATCCCTCTGGGCAGAGGTGGAGCCGGCTGGTACCGCAGGGCAGGCAGGCCTCGGCAGGAAGGAGCAGCTCCTGAAACCTGCAAGCGTCCTGAGAGTCCCTCCAGATGACCGGACGGAGAAGCCTGGCCCACGTTCACCAGGGAGCACTACTCTGCTGTAAGGAGAGGCGGTCACGCAGTCTGCTGCCGTGTGAGTGAGGCTGGAGAGATGAAGTGAAGCTGGTGGGAGGAGAGGGACAACCAGAGTGACCTCCCTCACGCAGGCGATGTAAAGAAACAGGGGAATCGCAAATGCTGGAAAGTAGAACTTGAGAACTGGTAAACTCAAGCTGGGGGTGGGGGTGGGGTGGAGATTGACTGGATGGGGAGAGGGTCTAGGGCAACGGTGGAGGTGGAGGAAGGGGGTGCTGGAAGGAGGTAGAATCTCATATGCTATAGTACTGTGAACACAGTGTCTCAAAGGAAGAAAAGGAAACAGCGTCTGTCAGAGAGGCAAGGTGGGGGCTGGGAGGGAAACTGTGGACACTGGTGGTGGGATGTGGACATTGATGAAGGGATGATTTAGGAACATCCTATACCTGAGACTCAGTCATAACTTTGTAAATCATGATGCCTCGACAAAAGGAGTGGGGGGGGAGAGAGAGAGGGAGGGGGAAAGAGAGAGGAGAGAGAGACAGAGAGGAGGGAGGGGAGAGAGGAAGAGAGAGAGGGAAAAAGGAGAGAGAGGGAGGGAGGGAGGGAGGGAGGGAGGGAGGGAGGGAGGGAGGGAGGAGAGAGGGACAGAGAGGGAGGAAAGGGTGGAGAGAGAGAGGGAGGGAGAAGGAGGGAGGGAGAGAGGGGGAGGGAGGGATGGGGAGAGAAAAGGGAAGGGAGAGAAGAGAGAAAGGGGGAGAGAGAAGAGAGAGACAGAGAGGGAGAGAGGAGAGAGAGAGGGAGGGAGGGAGAGAGAAGGGACCTTCTGTGTATGTGGCGGGATCTCTGCTCTGACGGGCAGAGCCTGGAGAGGGTCTGGTGTGGACTCTTCCTACCACCACCACCCGCCCCCTTCCTCTCAGCGCAGAGGGAAGGGAGGGCGCCACTGCACTTGGCAACTGCTACCTGGGCTGCCAGGGACAGCGTGGTGCCCACAGTAATCTTGAGTCACCTGTAACAAGACACATCCATGTCGTCCACATCACACCCCCTCCTGTCCCAGGCACCCAGAGAGTGTCCTTGTCCCAAATGCCTAAACTGAATCTAATCAAGAAGGCCCCGGCACACCCAACCTTAGGGAAGTTTTACAAAGGAATTTAGCAAGTACTTTTCCAAAGTATCAAGGTCATGAAAAACAGGAAAAGCCTGAGGAAATGCCAGGGACTGAAGGAGACGAAGGGGATATACTAACTAATTGCAATGTGGGATCCTGGCTTGAACTCCAGAACAGAAAAAACATTTGTGGGAAAACTATTAACATTAGTGGGAAAACTATTAACATTCTGAAGGACTATGTTTGTCTGGTTATTGCACCCGTGTTAATTTCTGGGTTTATTAATGCTACAGTTAAGTAAATCATTCATAGTAGGGGAAGCTGGATCAAGATACTTCAAGGAATCTTTATACTATTTTTTGCAGCTATTTGCAAGTCTAAGATTATTTTAAAAATCAAATGTTTGGCTTTAACCTTGGGGCTACACCGTCTGGTGCCCAGGCTTACTCTGGCTCGGGAAGGGCCCGGGCCGTGTTGAAGGGACCATATGTGGTGCCGGAGATGCGCCGTAAACCTCATTATCCTTCTAGTTTCTAAAAAAGGTTTTTTAAAATCTAGGCCTAGGGGCCAGAGAAACAGTACAGGAGATAAAGGGCTTGCCTTGCCTGTGGTGGGTCTCTGGCAAGCCCCACCAGGGGTGGTACCTGAACACAGAGCCAGTAAGCCCTGAGCACCACCGGGGCAGCCCGAGCCCCCTCAACACTTTTGTAGCCAATTTTTGCTTATTGATCTAATTTCTTTATTAGCCATTTCTAGGCCTATGGCCTTTCCAGACTTTTTTTTTACTCATTGATATAGTTTGTTAATTAGTTACCCAGATTTTCTATTTTTGCTATATTATAACTTTTGTAGTTTTCATTTAAAATTCCATCTAAGTGGCCGGAGCGATAGCACAGCGGGTAGTGCATTTGTCTTGCACGCTGCCGACCCAGGTTCGATTCCCAGCATCCCATATGGTCCCCCGAGCACTGCCAGGAGTAATTCCTGAGTGCATGAGCCAGGAGTATCCCCTATGCATCACCGGGTGTGACCCCTCCCCCCAAAAAAAAGAAAAAAAATTCCATCTAAACTGTGCTTTTAGAATCATTGATATAATATAAATCATAGGTTTATATTATTCTCATATCTATTTTGAAATATCTATCAGGTTTATAGTTGCAATTTTCTTTTCATTAATGATATTCACTTGTAATTTCTCGAGTTTTGTTTTCACTTTTTTTGGTCAGAGGTTTATCTGTCTTAAAAGACTTTCAAAGACTCTAACTTGGTTTTATTTTCATTCTATTCTGTTTCTTACTTTAGTGATTTCTGATTTTTTTTTTAAATACCTGACCACATTCAGGCCCTTTTTTATTATTTTTTAAAAAATTTTTATTGAGTCATCATGTGAAAAATTACAAAGCTTTCAGGCATAAGTCTATTTTACAATGCTCAAACAACCATCCCTTCACCAGTGCACATATTCCACCATCAAAAAAACCCCAGTATACCTCCACCCCAGCCCCCACCCCCACCCCACCTGTGTAACTGATAAATTTCACTTTACTTTCTCTTTACTTTGGTTACATTCAATATTTGAACAAAAAAACCACTATTACTGTTTGGAGTTTCCCCCCTAGAATCAGACCTGAAGAGATGAGGTTGCACGGCCGTAACTGCGTGCGGTTTTGGATTTTTGTATTTTACTAAGTCCAGGGAAATTTGTGGCAGAAATTGGATCATTGCAAGCTTGTACCTCTCATTAGTGGTCCTCATAAGCTGGCGGTCGCCACTCCCTTCGCCCCCGGCAGGGAAAAGGAGAGAGAGAGAGAGAGAGAGAGAGAGAGAGAGAGAGAGAGAGAGAGAGAGAGAGAGAGAGAGAGAGAGAGAGAGAGAGAGAGAGAGAAAGATGCTGGGAGGGATGCTGGGACCATTGATGGTGTGCTAAGAGATTACTCCTGGTGGGGCTCAGAGAGGGCATACACAGTGCTGAGTTTGAGGCTGGGATCTCCGTGTGCAAGGCAAGTGGCTGACTCACTCTGCTGTTTCTCTGACCTGATTGTATTGTAGTAACAGGGTCACTGTCACTGTCATCCCATTGTTCATTGATTTACTCAAGTGGGCACCAGTAACCTCTCCATTGTGAGACTTGTTACTGTTTTTGGCATATCGAATATGCCATGGGTAGCTTGACAGGCTCTGCCATGAGGGCGAGATACTCTCGGTAGCTTCCTGGGCTCTCTGAGAGGGGCGGAGGAATCAAACCCAGGTCGGCCCTGTGCAAGGCAAATGCCCTACCAGCTGTGCTATCGCTCCAGCCCAAGACAGGGTATTCTTTTTTTTGGCATTTTGGGTTACACTCAGCAATGCATAGGGATCACTCCTGGCTCTGCACTCAGGAATTACCCCTGGCGGTGCTCAGGGGATCATATGGGATGCTGGGAATCGAACCTGGGTCGGCCGCGTGCAAGGCAAATACACTACCTGCTGTGCTATCTCTCCAGCCCCTAGACAGGGTATTCTTGAAGTCCAAACCATAGTACTATCATGTGGAACAAGGTTTACCATACAATCCACAAATCCACATAACAACTGTCCATCAGCTCTAGATGTTCATTCTAAAACAGCCATAGGGTGCCTAACGTGGGGTGAAAGTTTTCAAAATAGATTACGTATAATAGACTGAATTGTCTGAGGCTTCAGCTTTGGCTTGACATGTCCGTGCATTTCCCACAATTTTGCATACTTTGACTCCATATGTATGATTTGGGGCTGGGTGGGGGTTGTTTGGACCACACCCAGAAGTGCTCAGTAATTACCCTGGCTCTGTGCTCAGGAACTGACCCTGGAGGTGCTTGGGGTATAGGAGAGAGGTCTCCTGCATGTAAGGCAAGCACCTTGCACTCTGTACTATCCCTCTGGCCCCAATTTACTATGCTTTGGAGAGTACTGAAGCACATTTTAGCTTGATTTGTGATTCAATTTGCCACCTTCAAACAGTAAAAGTTTATAAATTAGCATCTCCTCTCTGGTACTTATAGGTATCAATGACTTTTCTGTGTGGGTAGAGGTTACGGAGATTTGTGATTGTGCCCAGGACTATAGGTGCAGAATCAGTACTTATTATTGCTGGTGTTAAGATATGACAAGTCATATCTTATTGAATTTATATATTCCCACTATTTGAAACATGAGCTAAGCTGGAATTTGAAGACAAGGTCAGAAAAGTTACTCTGGAAAAGGAAATCTAATGAGGTTTAATGTATAAGAAAAGGGAGATTTTGTAACATATTCTATTTTGTGGGTGTGGGTGTTCTCTATGAACCAAAGATATAGAACCAATAGGATGTTGGTTATATAGAGAGGAAGGGAGAAAAAGAGAGAGGGAGAGACAGACACAGACAGAGAGAGATAGAGACAGAAATAGAAAAAGAGAGATAGAGAGACAGAGGCAGAGAGAGAGAGAAACAGCAGCAAGTGATTTAAGAAATTGGCTCATAATTATAGTGACTGACAAGTCCAAAATCTGCAAGATGAACCAAATTAAAGAAGAATCAATGTCGCAAGTTCAAGTCCAAAGGCAGAATTCCTTTCATCCTTGTTCTGCTTTGGCCTTCCCCTGATTAGACGAAACCCACCCACCCACATGAGCAGTCTGCTTTCCTTCAGTATTAGTCTCACCCAAAACACAAAATCACTGAACACTGTTTGGGCAACCCCAGCCTAACTGGCAATTACCTTGCACCATCACCCTGGAGAAGAACGGGGCTCTCAGAGATGACCTTCCAGCTTGGGCCCCCAAAGGCCAGGATGTGCCAGAGGAAAGTGGCCCTGGATGCTTTACTCAGCTGTTCTGCAGGGCTTATGATGTCGAGCAGTTTAACTTGCCCTCTTGGTGCTCATATTCTTTCCTAAGTAAACAAAAGGGTTATGAGAGTTACATGCTGTGATCCTTACATAACAGTCCAGGATCTCTGTGTAGGTGCTCAAAGGACTGTTCCTTTTCCTGTGCTCCTCAATGAAGGCTCTTTAGTGGCCGCTGCCTCAGCATCCGTGAAGCTTCTGAGGAGATGAGCAGACCCCCTGGCTCTGGCTGCTCACATGGCCATTTTCTCAGCCTCATCACTCCTTCTTCCATGTACAAGACACAGACATAAGAAAAGCACTTTCATCAACATTGATTTACAATTTTGTGGATTGTCAGGAAGTTAGTTATTATACTCATCTATATGTGTGTGGGTATCATCACCCTATATTAAAAAACTCTCAAGCATGGGGCATAAACACAGTAAAGGGAAAAATGGCCAAAGTTATCAGAAGTGGAGTTTTGTCTATAGGATTGAGCTAATATGGGCAGGCAGTGGCTGGGAGGGTCCTAAGGGGCCTGGTGGAGGGGAGCGGGCGCCCTGTGACGGGTGTGTGTTGGAACAACGTATGATTGAAAATGGAATTAATAGTACTATAGATCCTGGTACCTCAGTAAAATGGAAGTTTAGGTTCAAAGCCTTGTTGGGACCAGAGGGAGCTCCTAGGCTGAATGTACTTTGCATGTGGGAGACCTGAGTTCAGTTCCCAGCACCACAGGGAGACACGCCCAAGCACTGAGCCGGGTATCTCCCCAAGAACTGCTGGTATGGAAAAATTGAAAAATAATTTCGTCGGCAAGGGCTCTCCCCTGTCGTGAACACAATGAAATCTTATTCTTGAGTGCATTATCACCTGGGTCAGCGTCTGAAATTGGGGTCTGAGTCAGGAATTGTTGGGAAGCAAACAAGTGCAACTCTTGAAAGAGGGCTGGCTATTGATTCCCACTGAGAGGGGCCCAGGAGACCGAATGGTGACAGGGAGCAGCTTCCTTCCTGCAAGCACCATAGTCTCTGAGGACGAGCGCTGTGAGTAAGACGCAAACCAGTGGTCCCAGCATTTCTACACAGTGGCTGGAGCCCACGGTCTGAGATCATGACAGACACTGAATTGTTTTTTCACTTTTTGGGTCACACCCAGCGATGCACAGCGGTTACTCCTGGCTCTGCACTCAGAAACTACTCCTGGCAGTGCTCAGGGGACCATATGGGATGCTGGGAATCGAACCCAGGTCAGCCGCATGCAAGGCAAATGCCCTCCTCGCTGTGCTATTGATCCAGCCCCCAGACACTGAATTTCCAGGAATGTGGGTCAAAAGAAGCTGAAAGTATCACTGGGTGTGGCAAGTAAAGTGATGTACAACTCAGTGCCCGATGTGGTCCCCGTTGGGTGCCCCTAGCCTCTGCTCTTGCCACCTCTTCTCTTCCTCAGCCTTACTTGGCTCTTACACTTGCTTCCTACACTTGCCCATGCTGTTTCCCCAACACCAGACAAGCTGAGACACCTCTCTCTGCCCCTTCCCTCCTGGTTAAGGCTCCTGGTGGCCTTTCTTTGGCACTGGAGAACCTTGGCACTCGTCCCGCCCCAAACTGGCGGCCCTTGTTTGCCCCATTCTCTGTAGCCCCATCTCCAGACTCTCCCTTCTTCGCCTTCTCTCTGCACAGACCCGGGGATTTTGTATTCCCAGTCCCTCCCCGCCCTTGACACTGATCTGCTCTAAGCAGCGGGAAGCTCAGAGTGTGACTCCCTTACCAGATGAACCAACTCCTAACATCAGCTTTCCGAAGTGCTAAGCTGACAGGTGGATCCTAGCACCCGGGAAGTGCCCTGAAGACCAGCTTGAAACAGCAGTTCCTTCTTCCCTGCTGCACACGCGCCCCCTGGAGGCCAGAGGCAAGTACCACAGGGCTTGCGAGTCAGAGGGCTCAGGGTTGGAATCTTGGCTCTTGAGTCACTCACTGACTGTGGGACCTTGGCCGAGATCCCAGAAGCTTATAAAATCATAGTAATTATAATAATCCAGGAAAATATGGGCTCTGAAACGAAATGAGATGAGTGCAAAGCAATTAGCACGTAACAAACAAGTGATAATGGTTTTTTTAAAAATCAGTATTAATAACTAATTCCTACAAAATAGAGAAGCTATTTCTACTGCATGCAGTCAAGATCTCATCTCTGAGAAACAGGCTTTTCTTCCCACCTCATCTATCCTACAAGGTCACTGCTGTATGGGGGTGGAGAAGGAACGGCCCGGTGTATTTATAGCAGTGAGGGAAGGCATTTTTGGGACTGGGAGAACTCCCTCCACCTAAAGCCCTCTTCTGTAATAAAAGTTTAAAGTCCTTTCTTTGCAGCTTACCTTATTTTTCCCCCTTCAGTCATAGTAGCAATGTCACACTGAGGTCACTCCCTCTGCAAACACTACGGTTAGTAAAGCATATTTCTTTCTGTGTTTTGGTTGGAGGGACAAGTGATTTTAAAGTCATTTTTCCCCCTAGAGCCAAGAAGTAGAGAGTAATTAAGACATTATTTGTAAACAGGGAGAAGAAATAATTTATAGCTTATATGCGATCATTTCATTCTTTCATGAGCTTACATATTTATGCGTTTGAATAAAACCCATGAATACTAACTGGCTCTTTATTCTAGTCAATGAGATTGGTGGGGAGTGAGTTGGTGGAGAAAACTGTGGGGCACATAATTGAAAAATAAGATGGAACGATGGATTTGAGAGGCTCGCCTGGCCCTGAATCGCTCTGTGGCTCCAGCTAAGTACATAGTCCGTGCTCTGCTTCTCCACCTGGAAGATTATGGTAATGCAGTTATCTAGGCTGTCTGACATGAGGCTCTAGTGTTTTATAAAGGGAGAGCATCTCAAAGGTGTTGGGAATTTTAATTTCAAACAGGCAAACTTTCACACAAGAATTTAGGAAATCAGAACCCTTGTGAGTTCTTAAACATTTTACTCTTGATTACAGGGGCAGAGGGTGGCAGGTAGGGGGGATGGGTGGGTTGCAGCATTTGAAAGAGTCATTTTATTTACATTTTTGAAGTTTGTATTAATTTTTACTTTGGGGCCATGCCTGGTGATGCTCAGGGGTTACTCCTGGCTTTGCACTCAGGAATTACTCCAGATAGTGCTCTGGGACCATATGGGAAGCCGGAGATGGAACCCAGGTTGGGCATGTGCAAGGCAAACACCTTAGCAGCTGTACTATTGCTCTGGCCCCTGAGAAGTCATTTTATATCTAGTGTTTGATCAAATTAATAGTATTCATGTATTGCCTATGCAAAGGGAAAGATGAAAAGGCATTTTACAAAAGATGACACACATTTGGCTGATCGGTGCAAAACCGCCATCCTCAATACTATAAAAACTGCAACTTAACAACAAAGGAATGTTTCTTTTCCTTTTAAGTGGGAATAAAATGTAGACAAGCTGATTTGCAGGCTGCGTCTTAGGGAGGGCTCAGGGAAGTGTCAAGGGTGAGGCAGCGGTTGGTACAGGACGGCGGTAGGGCACAGAGCAGTGCTCAGGAGCTGCTCCTGGCTCTGCTGGGGAGCTTTCCTGGCAGTGTGGGGCCAGGTGGGGTCAGGGACAGACGGTCTGTAGGTCCCTCAAGCCCTGAACTATCTCTTTGCCCCAGTTCAGAACTTTTGAGTGTACTGTGGTAGTAGCTCTAACAATTTTCTTTTGTTTTATCACTCGGCAGGGCCGGGCACATCCATGTTGCAGCCTGAGGAGACAGAGTGCTCCCGCCCTGCCGAGGGGCCCAGAGCCCACCAGGTGATTCACAGGAGATCATGCGGTGTGTCCAAACTTAAGATCAGCATAGGTAGAGCCTGCAACCTTGGCCACTGAGATATCCCCCCCACTGCCAGCATTTTTTTTTTCTGTTTGAAACTTCTTGCCTCTTGGAGAGCCCGGCAAGCTACCGAGAGTATCCTGCCCACACGGCAGAGCCTGGCAAGCTCCCCGTGGCGTATTCGATATGCCAAAAACAGTAACAACAAGTCTCACAATGGAGACGTTTCTGGTGCCCGCTCGAACAAATCGATGAGCAATGGGATGACAGTGATTGAAACTTTAGACACTGTGATTTACAAAGTTGCATATAATACAGTCGTTTCAGATATTCAATATTCCAATACCATTCCCATCACCAGTGTGACCTTCCCTCCACCAATATCCCCAGACACCCTCCTGCCCCCTAGCAGGCACAAACAAGTTCTTTCTAGTGCTTGTTGCAGCCTGTATCTCACAAGGGTGGTACCGAAGTCCCGGTCCAAGGATTGGCTGAGCTGTTTGATGTAGTCGAGGCTTCTGTGTTATTGTTTTTACTCATTGAGCTTGGCGGGCTCCCACAAACTTTCCCATCGAATTTTCTCTTTTCCTACTGGGCTGTCAGTACTGAGAAGATGTCCTATGGCTGCACATGCAGCCTCATGCTCCAGCTTCATGGCACTAGGACAAATCAGCAGACTCACACTCCAGCCCCGTGGCACTAGGATGAGTCAGCAGCCTGGCATTTGACTCAGCTGTGGCATCTCTCAGAGTACTCCAACTATTTTTTGTTCTTGCTGACCACACCTGGTGGCACTTAGATCTTACACCTTGGTCTGCACTCTTGGATCACTCCTGGAAGGTTGGGGGACCATGTGGGGTGCTGGGTATTGAATTTGGGGTGGCCACATGCAAGACAGGTGCCTTCTAGCTGTAATATAGCTCTAGCCCTTCCTCTAACAATTTTAAACTGTCCTTTGAGCAATAAATTGCACTTCCAGAAGCCCATGTTATCTAAACACACACGCCACCAAAGATGCATTTGGGCCTGAGTGTGTAGCTGCAATGTTTGTAATGGCTTGAAAAGGGAACCTAAACATCCCTTAATAGAAAGCGATTCAATAACTTATGGTGCATCCCCATTGCCATCTGCCTCTGTGAAAGGGAATGAAGAGAATCCACATGTACTGACAGATGGGGTACAAAGTGAGACTGTCCGTGACATATTGAGCCACAGAAACAAAACTGGAGAGACAACTCAGCAGGCTGGGCACAAGCAGTGCATTCATGAACTGTGTTCACGCCCGGCACCACATGGTCCTTTGTAGCATCGTCCCTGAGCAGAGCTGAGACTGCTGGGCGTGGCCTCCAAACCACACAAGCAAGAAAAAACAGGTTGTAGAACAAGCTGTAGGATATGATTTCATTCTTTGGAAGAGCTTTGTGTGGAAAGTACTAAAACAGAGGAAGACTGGCTGGAACAAAAGTTAAGGGACTACTTTTCCCTCCCATTATGTACTTCCACATTAAGGCATTTTCAATTTCCCTTCATTGTTGTAGGTGTTGATATGATGGCTGGGCTGGTCCCACACTCACCTGGGTGAGGTGCTCGCAGGGCATCACATATCAGGTTGTGGTGCTGGCACACTTGCCACAGGGCACGCTGGGACTTGACCTCCTTCAATTGGGGCTCACACTCCTGGTTGAGGCACGTCCCTTTGGTTGTGTGCTCCCCTAGGTTGCTGTGGCGCTCACACGAATTCAGGAGTCACAGTTTCTGGTCACTCTGCTTTGACATCTTTTAAGCTGTGGTGCTTCCTAGGAGTCGCACCTTTTTTAGTGGTGCTTACACACCTTTTAATCCTATGAGTAAATAATAAGTACATGTGCTGAAATAATTGCATATAATAATAATGTTGCATAATAATTGGTTGCTTTCACATAATACCATTGATCTTGAGTCTCTGTATTATCTATAGATGGGAAATCAATTCTAGATACATAATGTTTTCAGGCTAAACATTTCTGGACAAACACACCATAGGTGGTATGTGCCTCTCAGCATCATGTTAGGGCCTGATGTGTAACTTTTTATGGCCGGTCATCAGGGATGTAGTGGTGGCTTTCCTGCTGCAACTGAACAATGGCCAGCCTATGTACTCAGGCACCTGAAGAATGTCCTTTGTCCACCTACCACTCATCTGCTGATTGTACGTGAGAGTTCATTGACTAACGTCAGTGTTAAGTTCAGCAATGATGATTTCATGATTATATTATTCCATCTACTATATTTTCTATTATTCTCCCAAGTAAAGCTTTTCTTCATCAGCTAGGACTTCTGTTTACTCTGAAATACATCTAATAGAAAACCATGATACTTAATGTCACCCTACCATTTGTTTTCATTCTTTTGTGAATTAACTTTCAGGTGTCTTACCCGTTTGCAATGGAGTGTCCCTAAGTCTTATGTTGATATGTTAGCAATCTTTGTTATATGTGACTTATATTTCCCTCAGTTCATTGTCTGACTTATTTTTGTGGGTTTTTTTTGTATTAGGGACACACCTGCAGTGTTCAGAGGATACTCCCTATTCCTGTAAATTCTGGGGGCACCATGCTTAAACCTGGACCTCTATACGCAAAGCATACGCTCTATTCTCTGAAATATTTTTCTGCCCTAAGATTCAACTTATTTGTTCATTTTTTATATATAGATCTTATATACTTTGATTTAATCTGGTCTTTTAATCTTTTCCAATATGGTTTCTTCATTGCTTTTATGAAACTTAGAAATCCTTCCCCTACCACCCTTCTCCCAAAGCCAGATCCATATTTATTTCTTCTATGTCTTATAGTTGTTTTATAGTTGAAATTTTATAACTTGCATGGGCCACACCAGAGTCACAGCCAGGGGTGCTCTGAGTGGATACACAGAGTCAGAGGTGGAAGCCAAGAACCTCACACATGGAAGACATGTGCTCTACCATTTGAAACACATACCTGGCCCCTATAATTGAAATTTCTTTTTTATTTTTTTACAACTATAGAATTAATTTATTTTTAGTTATTTATTGTAGGGCTAACATGGTTCTGTCAGGGGCAACAGTCATTTCCAGGAATGCTCCTGATAGTGCTTGGGGACCATTTGGTGCTGGGGATCAACCACCCCCCCCATATGCTAAGCAAGTGCCAAACCCCTTGAACTATGTCCTCTACCCAATACATTTATATTTAAAATATCAACCTGATTTTATTATTTTCTGCTTCAAATTCTTTTTTTAAAATTAATTTATTTATTTTTAATTCATGAATCACCATGAGGGCACATTTACAGATTTATACACTTTTGTGCTTATGCTTCCCTCATACAAAGTTCGGGAACCCATCCCTTCACCAGTGCCCATTCTCCACCACCAGTAAACCCAGCATCCCTCCCACCCTCCCCGATCCCATCTCCCCCCACCCCACCCTGCCACTGTGGCAGGGCATTCCCTTCTGTTCTCTCTCTCTAATTAGCTGTTGTGGTTTGCAATAAAGGTGTTGAGTGGCCACTGTGCTCAGTCTCTAGCCCTCATTCAGCCCGCAACTCCCTTCCCCCATATGGCCTTCGACTACATTATAGTTGGTGATCCCTTCTCTGAGTTGCCCTTTCCCCAGAATGTGAGGCCAGCCTCCAAGCCATGGAGTCAACCTCCTAGTACTTATTTCTACAATTCTTGGGTGTTAGTCTCCCACTCTGTTATTCTATATACCCTAGATGAGTTCTGCTTCAAATTCTTGACTGTCTTCCCTTTGCCTTCAGGAAGTTAATGTTGGTAGCTTTTTATGTGGACTCTTTGGAAGCCGGTTTTTCTTTTGGTCTCACTTCCCACTTGCTTCATAGCAACAGGAAGCCAAGAGCAATTCCTGCACTGTCAATGCTATTTCGTGTGTCTTTCCATGTGGGGAGCCCCCACAAGTTCCACAGCCACAGTCCTTCTGAGAATCTCTTCTTTTCAAGAAGCTCCTCAAATGCCACCTCCCCTGCACCTAGTTTTCCCTCTATCTCTCCAGCTCAGTCAGTCACTCACCCCTTTGTCACCCTCTCAGAGCTTTCTAGTCAGATTTCTATGGATGTCTAGCTCTTTGGACTGTCACTGTCTTCATACAATTTTCTCCCTGTGACTTCGTGTGCCTTGAAGGAGAAGCTGTTGTCTCTGGTAGCATGCGGAGGGCACACACTTATTGGATGTGTGACAGGTTCATGAAAATAGTTTTGGGTGGTAAATTGAGCAGACCCAGGTTCAATTCCCAGGATCCCATGTGGTCCCCCGAGCACTGCCAGGAGTAATTCCTGAGTGCAGATCCAGGAGTAACCCCTGAGCATCGCTGGGTGTGACCCAAAAACTAATAAATAAATAAATTATTAAATAAAAGCTTAATCTTAAATTTATTTAAAGTGAAAATGATCTAAAGCGGGACAATCAGCACTGAATACCGAGATTGTACCTAGTTCATGGTAGTCAAAGGTTCCCTGTAGGGATCTTTACTGTAAATGGTGCAGCATTTACTCTTGTGCAGTTGACAGTCTTCATACCTGTTTCTTCACTCATTCAGGATCTGATTTAGATTCCTGCATTGCATTCAACTTTCATGTATGTTTCAATCTGGAAAAATATTCAGTTTTTACTTTTCTTGACGGAACGTTTTTGAAGAGTTTGGGTCAGTGTTATGAAGAATGTCCTTTAATTTGGGTTTGTCTAGTGCTTCTAGAGGATGCTATGGAATGTTTCTGTTTGGGCAGGAACCCCACAAAAGTCTAGAATGCCACAGGGTGCATGTACCACTACCGCTGCTCAGTCCATGTCAACTCTCCCCTGCACTGTGGTGGTGTTAGGGGAGGAGGCGACTGGGGGGAAATGAGGCCATGAGGGTGGAGCCCGAGATAGGACTCAGATCTTTTCAATAAAGGGAGTCCCAGAGCTTGCTTATCATGGGAAGGTGCCCAGCTGTCACCATGCAGGGAGGGACCTTCTCACAAACCAGATGTGTGGGTTCCTCCACCTTGGACCTCCCTGCCCAGGACTGGGAGAGCAACATTCATTGTTTAGGCTTCTGGTCTACCTTCTTCTGCTACAGCATGTCCAGCTCACACAGCAGACCTGTCACTCCTCGTAGGGAACTCGGGCAGCTTTAGGCCGAGCTCCTTCACTGTCACGGTTTCAGAGAGCCACTCAATGATGTCATGCCTTGTCCCAAAGGAGTCCACGCCTGGTCCCTTGTGAGGGAGGAAATGCAATCCTGATGATTGGGCCCAGCCTAGAATGATGCTCCAGCAGGCAGTCCTGCTCTAGAATGCACCATCACACCTGCATCAGAGTCACGTTCCTCTGCCTAGTACCGTCTCTCTCCATTCCCTAAACAGGGTCTGCTCTCAAGTAAACATTCTGCACCCAAATTCAACCTTCTTATCTATTTCCAAAGAGCGCAAGCTGTGGTAGTACCAGGAATAGGGTGTTGGCAGAGAATGGGCAGTGCTATGGACACTGAATCACTCGGCACCAGATGGAAGTAGGGGTAGGCAGAAACTAATGGAGCATAAAAAAGCTCCCCTTGTTAACATCTCCAACAGTGGTAGATTGAGGTGTACTTAGGCGGAAGTACATTATGCATTATTGCTGCATGCAGAAGTGTCCTGTGGGCATAATCTATTGGATTTGCTGTTGCACATCACTGAGGTTCGGCATAGAAACATAATACTCGGTTAAAGATTATTAACAGACAATTGTAAACCAGCTATCAAGCTAGAGGACCGGGGCTAGAGCAGTAGTACAGTGCGAGGGGCACTTGCCTTGCATGCAGCTAGCCTGGGTTTGCTCCCCAATCCCAGACAGTCCTCAGAGACCAGCCAAGAGTGATCACTGAGTGCAGAGGCAGAGCCAGGAGAAAGTCCCGAACACTGCCAGGTATGGCCCCAAAACCAAATGACAATAATAATTAAGCTAGAGTACCACATCAGTTGCATATTTTTTAAAAAGAGGAAATCTGTAAGAAGACAGAGAAAGCCGAGTCTTTAGAGGCCAGGGTGCCAGGTATGTCCCGCTGAGGAAACCCTGCCTGGGGAAGCAGTGCCTGGGAGGGGATTGTAACTCTGGGTCTGGTTCTGCTGGAATCCTTGGAATCTGCAGCAGCCCACGGACGCAGCCCTCTGAGTAGGAGCAGGTACCTGTGCCCCGTCCTCCGTCCCCTTTTGGCCTCCATGTATAGTGTGAGAGAGAGGTCACAGAGTGACCCAGCTGAAGACAAGTGGAGTTTAGAAGGAAGGAAAGACACAAGGACTCCAAAGTGCAGGTCTAGACAACAAGTGCCAGCAAGAGTGAGACCCTGGGGTTGTCGCTGGCATGACGCTGGCCAGGGAAGCATGAATTGCTCTGCGAGCACCCTGCTGAGATGCGGAGTGAAGCACCTCGCAAGAGCCCAGCCAGCACATCGGGCAATACAAACTCACTCTGTGATGAAGAAAAGGGATAACCACAGTGAGGCAGCCATGCCAGGACTGCAGTAGCAGGCAGCAGAGGTTGAAGTTAGGAACAGAAGTGGGAGTGCTGGGATGGCCAAACCACTGAGAATCGGAAATGTGTCCGATGCCTGAGCTCATGGATGACCCAGAGGGAGGAGCTAGGAAGAGAGATGCCTGGCTAAGAGGTTCCCTGTGGGCTCTCACTGCCAGCCAGCACTGTTGGAGGCAGACTGTTACAGAACTGGTCCTGCGGCAGACTCTGAATAATAGTGTCCATGGGTCACCCCCAGAAGCATCCAGGGGACCATGATTCGTGTAATGGCGACAAATTAAAAAATGACAGACGCAAAGAAAGGTGGTCTACCCACAGAGAATGACGGAAATGGCTAACAGAACATGGCCTCCACTTCAGCAAGGCATATTAGGGAGACAGTTTGTTCTAGAATTAGCAGCAGTAACCTGGGTTCCCTGCGGTGTCTTCCAGGCCTCTCTTTGCAATGTTCCTGTTTTTATCTTTGTTTAATAGGATATTTAGGAAAACGATTTGCAGAATAAATAAAGCTTCTTTTCCTTATTGAATTTTTGTTCACTGACGAGACCAGTACCCACCAATGATTTTTAAACTCCATTATTCTTTTTGTATTTATTGTCTAAAGTTCAATGTAAGAAAAAGCCTTCCTTACATTATCTGTTTATTTACATTTTTATCAGTTCAGACTCAGGAATTATACAGCTCATTAGTTTTCATTGTTTAGTTTGATGTGCATCACATCCTGATCAGATAAGCGGGATTCCTTAAACTTGGCCCCTATATCCGTTTTTTTTTTTTTTTTGGCTTTTTGGGTCACACCCGCCGGGGGTTACTCCTGACTCTGCACTCAGGAATTACTCCTGATAGTGCTTGGGGGACCATATGGGATGCTGGGAATAGAACCCGGGACCGCCGCGTGCAAGGCAAATACCCTACCCGCTGTGCTATGGCTCCAGCCCCAGCCCCTATATCCTTTTGACAAACCTGTTATTCTTGGGCACTTTGCTTTCTGACCAAAGTTGGTCCAAGCGCATACCATTGTCTCTAGACTGCATACTGTTGTCTCTAGACCCCCCAGCCTGAAATAAATGCTTCCCCAAATCCCCGACCCCACCAAAGCTCTGCTTCTTCCTATCCTCAATAACTCACTTATTTTTAGGACTCACCCTTATGTTAAAACAAGCCCTTTATTTTGCGAGATTTTTGGGTCACACCAGGTGGTGTGCTCACATGTAGTTCTGGGATTTGAACCACGGTTGTGGGTGCAGCCACAGGCAGGCAAGTGCCTTAGCCTTAGTACTACTTCTCTGACCTGGCTTCCACTCTCCTCGAGGTACTTACTAATTTGTTTTAGCCTAGGGACAGAGAGTAAGTGCAGCAGGCAGGGTGCTTGCCTTGTTACCCGGATTCTATCCCTGGTACCCCATATTGTCCTTGAGTGTGCCAGGAGTGAGCCGTGAGTGGAGGGCCAGGAATAAGCTCTGAGCACAGCCAAAACAAAACAAATTTTTTGTTCAAGCCTAGAAGACACAAAGTAGTTCAAGAATTGCTATTTAGACTTTAATATTTCCATATATTTTTTTTCCTTTTGAGTTAAAAGTTATGCACAATGAAACATAAAAATTTTAACCAAAAAATTGATTGAATTCTTAAAACTGTATACGCCCATTGAATCCTTATAAAAACTGAGAACATTATATTCCTTCATTCCTCTTTGTAGTCAAACCCAGCTTCCAGAAGCAATCGTTTTTATTATTTTCTTTTCACATACAGATGAGTTTTACTTGTTTAGAATTTAATTTAAATGGAAAAATACAAAATGTACTTTGAAATGTCTGCTCCTTTTGCTACACTGTTTTATTTTTTTATTTTTTATTTTTTGCTTTTTTTGGGTCACACCTGGCGATGCACAGGGGTTACTCCTGGCTTTGCACTCAGGAATTACCCCTGGCCGTGCTCAGGGGACCATATGGGATGCTGGGATTTGAACCCGGGTCGGCCGCGTGCAAGGCAAACGCCCTACCCGCTGTGCTATCTCTCCAGCCCCTACACTGTTTTATTTTACTTCTTTATTTTTATAGTAATTTTTGGATGTAAAATAGTTTGGGTTTACAGGGTTGCTTCACCTCCACTTCCCCAAAGGATTGAGACCCTCCAAACAATGACTTTATCCATGTAATTTGTGTGTGGCTTTCGGTTGGTTTGTTCCTTTGGGGGCCATACCCAGCTCTTCTCAAGCAGCGCCCCTGGCAGTGAGCAGGGGACCATATACAACGCATGTCATCATATCCAGTTCAACTACATGCAAGACAATTACCTTACCTACTCTACCATCTCTTTTTTTTTGCAAGTGTGAAAAGCTTTACTAAAAGGAAAACTCTGCCCACAGACACCCCCAGAGTAAAGGCGCCCCAATGCTGGAGTCAGGGTGACCTCTTTGGATAGATTTTAAGTTGCAAGGAGGAAGGAAGGGAGGGGCATCTCCTCTCAAGCACAACAGTAGCTTTACTCTACCATCTCTTGACCCCCATAAAATTTTTAAATTTTCTTTACATATAAAAATTTTTTTAATTGAATCACTATGAGATACACAGTTACAAAGTTGCTCCTGGGTTTGGGTTTTGGCCAAAATTGTATTTCAGCCATACAAAGTTCATCACCCTTCACCAGTACCCATGTACATTTGCCACCACCACACCAGGGTCCCCAGCATAGCCTGCTTCTATGGCAGGCTCTTTTCTTCTGTTTCTCTGTCTCTCTGTCTCTCCGCACGCCCCCCCACCTTTTTAGGGCATCATGGTTTGCAATACAGTGATGAAAGGTTATCAAGTTTGTCCCTGAAAGTAGGTAACTACTTTCAGCACTCAGTTCTTATTCAGAGTGATCATTTCCAACTATCATTGTCATAGTGGTCCCTTTTCCATCCTAGCTGCCCTCTCCCCACCATCACTTGTGGCAAGTATCCAACCATGGATATTCCTCCTGGCCTTTGTTTCTACTGTCCTTGTGTGTTAGTCTCATACATATGTTTTCCCACAAATGAGTGCAGTCATTCTATGTCTGTCCCTCTCCCTCTGATTCATTTCACTAGCATGATACTCTCCACATCCATCCATTTATAAGCAAATATCATGACTTCATTTTTCCTGGTGGCTGCATAGTATTCCATAGTGTAGATGTGCCATAGTTTCTTATTTATTTGTTTATTTATTTTAATTGAATAACCATGAGAACAGTTACAAAGCTCTCAAGTTTAAATCTTGGTCATACAATGATCAAACACCCATCCCTTCACCAGTGCACATTTTCCACCACCAAGAAAATGTTGTATGTTGTATGCCCCCATCCAACCCCTCCCCCCTGCCTGTGTGGCTAATAATTTCCACTGTACTCTTTCTCTACTTTGATTACATTCAATATTTCAACAAAAGATCCACCATTATAATTTGTAATTTCCCCCAACAATCAGAAGTGCTGAAAAGTCATCATTAGATAATTTATTTTATATTGCTGATTATGAAGGCATATGATGTCATGTGGCCACAATAGTGGCCACACAATTTTAGATTTCTGATATTTTCGTAATAAGTCTGGAGGGATTTCTGCCAAAAGCCACTGGGTTCTGAGATTGGTTTGTGTGTCTCTGGGATCATGGCCATTCAGGAACTGGAGGAGCCGTTTGTGGACAGCAACTGGGAGTCTCGTTGGGGCAGAGAGAAGGGCCAGTTCCAACCTCCATCCCGTGAGGCCGCTCGTGTCTCGTCACTGCAGTCTTGTACCTGGCTGTCCAATAGGCTCTGAAAGATGGTGGCCACCGTGCCTCTGGGAGAAAAAAGACAGAAGGGACAACACCTTTCCCCACCTGGGGTGATGTGCCATAGTTTCTTTATCCAGTTATTTGTTCTTGGGCAATCGGGTTATTTCCAGATTCTGGCTGTTGTGAACAGTGCTACAATGAACATAGAAGTGCAGATGATATTTCTGCAGTGTGGTTTTAGGCCTCCAGGTTATATTCCCAGAAGTGGTATTGCTGGACTGTATGGAAGCTCAATTTCTAGCTTTTTGAGGAATACCTGTAGGATGACATTACTTTGTCCTTTCCCTCCTTGCCACTAGTAGCTTGTCCAGGTTTTTCCCAGAGTTTAGGCTTACCCCAGTCTCACCCATCAAGGTGTTCCCGAATCTCTCCCATCCCTTTGTTTAGCTATAATCACTTCTCCATGCTCTCTTCCCCAAAAGAGTTAATCCGCGGCTTTCCCTTAATCTGACTCTGCTAATTTGTAAGGTCAGACCTTCCTAGGATACTGAATTTATATTATATAAGTTAATATTGCCTTTCTCCTCTTCTTGTGCCTTTTGAATAATTTACTTTAAAGCTATGTCTGTTTTGTATAGACACAAGAAGACAATATTATGTTTTTATAACTTAGAAATTAATTGGCCTCGAATATTATTCCCTCCCGGGCCTCTGCTTTCTCCACTTAAGCCTCAGTTGCCCTCAGTTCCTAGCACCCCAAAGTAGGGTCCCTGACGTGGGACGGGAAGGATCCAGGGCAAGCGGTGAGTTATGTGCTACCCTGGCATCGAGATGGGCCTGGCCAAAGTGCCTAATTCTTAACTATAAGTTAAGAGCTTGATCATAGACAAATGCTGTCATGATCCAATAGTAATTATGAGACTGGGACCCTGCCCGGGATAGGAAAGACTGATCTGGCCTGAGCACTGTAGTCTGAGATTGAGATGGCCCCAGGAGAGCAATTCTATAAGCTTTAATGCATCTCTTATTGTGTCCATACAAAATAATTAATATTATGAATTCTTATATGTTTGCTGGCTGAGGAGAAGAGAAATACATTCATGGGACTCCGCCCTTGGGTGGATCCTCCTGCTGAAAGAGAATTAAGTCCTAGGAGAAGCATCCCCTAAGGGAAAGGACCTTACACCATTGATGGTGACCACACCTATGTGTACGCCCCAACCCCCTCATGCTGGAGAGATTTAACTAGGCTGTAAGAGTGGGTTGGGGGGCGAGATCCACGGGGCCAGATCCACAGATCCAGAGAGAGACTGAGAGCTGGGAGAGAAGCGGAGAGAGAGAATGAAATAAACTGATCGAGCAACCAGTCTGGCTTTCTTCCTTCCATCGCCTTCCCTCTACCAACAGCACACACTGCAGTTCCGGGGCACCGAACGCGGGCGGTGAGACAGAGCTGCCCGGAGAGCCCGCGAGTGCACGCGCCCCTTGGCGAACCTTAGTTTTTTACAAATACCCATATTGTTTTCCAAAAAGGCTGGACTAGTCAGCATTCCCACCAACAATGAATGAGAGCCCTTTTCTCCCCACATCCATGCCAGCACTGGTTGTTCTTATTTGTGCTAGTTTCTGTGGTGGGAGATGATATCTCATTGTTGTTTTGATTTGCATCTCCCTGGTGAACATAATGCTTCTTAAATAAAATTTTTATTACCCAGACTATGGTATATCTTGGTAAATATTACAGCTTTGCCTATGAGAAATGTGTGGTTTGCTGTTGCTTGCTACCAACAAATAAATGTCAGTTGTGTCAAGTTTGTTGTTAGGTCATTTCTTCTATATCCTTATTGTTTATTTTTTTTGTATCACTGAGAAAAAGTGTTGAAAATCTTCAATAATTATTGTGAACTTTTTTTCTTTGATTAGTTTCTGCCTTGTCTACTCTAAAACTCTCTTATCAGATATGTACCTCTTTAGAATATTATTCCTTTTTACTTAAATAACTTCTTTATTATTATGAAACATCCCTTTAAAAATTTTTTGTTGGGGGGGCTGGAGCGAGAGCACAGCGAGTAGGGCGTTTGCCTTGCACGAGGCTGACCCGGGTTCTAATCCCAGCATCCGATATAGTCCCCTGAGCACCACCAGGGGTAATTCCTGAGTGAAGAGCCAGGAGTAACCCCTGTGCATCGCCGGGTGTGACCCAAAAACCAAAAAAAAATTTTTTTTTGGTGGGGGTCCACAACTGGCAGTGCCAAGAATTTACTTCTGACTGCACTCAGGGATTATCCCTGGAGGAACCTTAGGTGGTCAGGGATTAAAGCTGGGTCCACTGTGTGAGGGAGACGCACCTTCCCACTGCATTACTCACTGGCCCAAGAAGCATTCCTTCTAAAATGTGATGGTTTTGCTCATATAACTTTGTCTAATTAATATAGATACTTTCTTATTTTTCTTTTGAACAGTGTTCTGACTTTCTTTTTCTTATTTTTCGCTTTCTCAGCATGAGAAGAGCCCCAGAGGGTCCTCAGAGGGCTTAAGACCATTCTCAGCAATATTCAGCCAACCCAGCTGGACAGTTCAATGCAGGGCAGAGGTTGGGAACTCGGGGCCTCTGGCGACATACCAAGTGGTGCCCTTGGGAAGTCAAGTGGTACCTGGGTCTGAATTATTTGGGTGTGCACAGCATGTGCCCCTGACCACTGAGGTATCTCCCTGAATCCATCCCTTTACTTTTAACCGCATCTATGTCTTTCCATTTCAAGTGTGTTTGTGGGGGCTAGAGAGGTAGTACAGGGGTTAAGTTGCTTGCCTTGCACGTGGCTAACCTCAGTTTGATCCCCAGCACCACAAACAGTCCCCTGAACATCACTAGGAGTATTCAGGTGATCCCTGAGCACAGAGCAAGAGCCAGAAGTAAGCCCTTAGCACCCCCTGATGAGGCACCAAAACAAAAATAAATCAATAAAGTGTGTTTCCACAGAGAGCAGAGTTGGGTCTTGCCATCAAAGGCCTAGAGCATTGGTTTGCTTGAGCTAGGCCACGAGTCTGAGCCCAGGCACAGCATGACCCTCCATAGGTGTGGCCCTGGTGACCTCTGAGCACCACAGGGTGTGGCCCTGCATCTTCTGGTCCAAAGCAGCATGTCACAAGCTGGAGCACTGAAGCCTCAGAGCACATGTGTGAGTACCCCTTCCCGGAGCCCGGCTCCTAAGTAAACTGCCTTCCCCTCGGCCCCTGTCCAAACGCACTAGGACATTCTCTGCACTTTGCCATGTTAAAAACATTTGCATTTAATGCAATTATAAACATGATTAGATTTAAATATGCTCTATCAATTAATTTTTACTTGCCTGTTTGTTCTTTGTTCCATTTCCCATCTTCTTTCTTGACCTCTTCTGGATTGAGTGTTTTGTAATATTCTATTATTAATTTTTTCTTTAAAATTTTTTCTTTTTAATTTAATTTTTTATTTTTATAAAGTTGTTCACAATATTTGTTTACATTCAATATTTCAATACCAGTCCTATTACACCTTTGCGCCATTACACCTTCCCACCACCATTATTTCAAATTTTCCTGCCATCAGTCAGTCCTATAGACAGATACTAAATATTTTGTATTTAGTTATTTTGTATTGGTTTTCATGAATAATATGAGGTGTCACGCAGCTGTGAAAGTGGCCACGCACTTCTTTTAAATATTGGGGTCTGGAGGCATCTCTGCAGCATGTTGCTTTCTTCCGAGATTCATTTGTGAGTCTCTGAATCAGGGCCGTTAATGCGCTTAATGGCTTGATGTTGATCTCTTTTGAAATTTACTTATGGGTCTCTGAATCAAGACTGGTAAATGAGCTTGTATAGCTGAGCCGGAGGTGGTTTGTGGGCGAGACTGCCACATACCTAACTTTTGGCTGTTAAACTTTGTCCCGAGTAATTGGGGTCTGGTCAGGGGCACAGTGGCAATTTTTGGGTTCAGGAGCCTGAAGGCACCATCAGGCTGCTGTCACTGTCACTGTCATCCCATTGCTCATCGATTTGTTCGAGCGGGCACCAGTAACGTCTCTCATTGAGAGACTTATTGTTACTGTTTTTGGCATATCCAATATGCACGGGTAGCTTGCCAGGTTCTGCCTCGAGGGCTTGATACTATTGGTAGTTTGCCGGGCTCTCCGAGAGGGGTGGAGGAATCGAACTCAGGTTGGCTGCATGAAAGGCAGACACCCAACCGCTGTGCTATCAATATTTTCTTTTTTAAAACTTTCAGATATCTCATTTTTAAGTCACTCCTCTTACTATATATAACTTACTAAAATCTACCTACAAATTATACCACTTCATGTATGATATAGGAATATACACTTGTGACAGTATATATTCAGTCAGCCCTCCCTCATATCAGTACTTCCCAAAGTGGGTGACACCATTCTCTGGTGGACATTTTCTTCTTCATAGAATATTCTTTTTGAGTACCATACCTGGAGATACTCAGGATTACTCCTGGTACTGTGCTCAGGAACTACTCCTGGAGGTGCTTAGGGGAACATATGCCTGCAGGGGATGGAACCCAGGTTGCCTACATGCAAGGCAAATGCTGTGCTATCACTTTGGCCACACATACAGTAATTTTCAGTTGGATCAATGTGGGTGGTGTATGTTTAGGTACTGAGAGTTTTCTTTTCTCTTCTTTTCTCTTTTTGGTTTGTAGGACACACTCAATGGTGTTCAGGAATCACTCCTGGCTCTGTGCCCACGAATCACTTCTGCTGGGGCTTAGGGGACTGTGTGCAGTGCCAGAATCAGACTCAGGTCAGCTGCATGCAAGGCAAGCTATCTATCTACTTACTTTCTTTCCTGTCTATTCCATCTTAAACAAATCAAAACAAAGAGATCTATTAAGGAAGCTGCTAATACTGTTTCTTTTTATTTTTTTCCTTGGGGGGACGGTTGGACCATACCTGGAAGTACTAAGGGTAATTCCCAGCTCTGCACAGTGGTATTCAATGCTAGGGATCAAATTGGGATCAAACCGGGATCCTTAATATCTGTACTATGTCTCGGATGCAACAATTAATTTTATTATAACCCACTTAACAGCTTGTCTTAATGAATCTAGAAAAAATTTCACTCTTAAGCTACTTTCTAAGGTCTTTCTGAGATCGAGAAATTGCTCTAGGCATTTAATAAGAGTTCTCTGTTACATTATCAGAACTTAAGATTTTCCAATCTCTTTTCACAGTGAAAAGGCTTCCTACTGAATGGGAGAAAGTATTTGCAAATCACACATCCAATAAGGGAGTTAGTATCCAAAATATACATAGAACTCAATAAACCCAATAGCAGTATCACTGTATCACTGTATCATTGTTCGTCAATTACTCGAACGAGCACCAGTAACGTCTCTATTCCTTCCAGCCCTGAGATTTTAGCAGCCTCTCCTTACTCGTCTTTCCCAATGATTGGAGGCTCTTTCAGGGTCAGGAGTATGAGATATATCGTTACTGTTTCTGGCACATCGAATATACCATGCGTAGCTTGCCAGGCTCTGCCCATGTGGGTGGAATACCTTAGGTAGTTTGTTGGGCACTCTGAGAGGTATATATATATATATATGCAGGTATATATATATATATACCTGCATACATACATGCATATATATATGTTACTCTATAATTTGTTGCCTAAATAGTAGGAATATGAAGTATAATTACAAGTTTACTTTTTAGTTCTCTGAGTTATTCCATAAATATGCTGATTTCCTGTAACTCTTCCATTAGGAAACCAATAGCAGTAAGCAAAAATAAAACAAAAAATAGAAAACCTGATTAAAAGGTATGTAGAGGACTTGAATAGACATTACTCTAGAGAAGACATGCGGATGACAGGCATTTGAAAAGATAATATTTTTTTCTCTTATTAACAGGGAAACAAAAAAATCAAAGCAAGTTACCATTTAATACTTGTGAGAATGGTTTATTACAATTGTCCACCATTGTAAATGAGTGTAAGTCATTCTGGAAAATATTGTTAAGAGATCTCAAAAAAAATTAAAATAGAGAAGAATGAATGAAAAGACTCCATAATTGCTGCCATGCTTCTGGCTGGCCCCCACTGCTCAAATGAGTCTCATCAAGAAATTAATTTATTGAAAAACTCAGGTATGTGAGTTTTGTGACCCAAATCTCCAGCCTTCACGAGATTGGGGATGGGCTGTACACCTCCCCATTCTCCTTGTACTTCTGGAAGCCTGGCAGTCACACATGTGCCCCGAAGCTGCCAGTCAGTTAAGAATTTAACTCCAGTTGTATCACCTCCTTAAAAATTTTGGACACCATGGAGTGTGTGGCCATGACATTGACTGTGAGGCATCTCAAGCTCTCTAATACTGACAAAACAAGAGTAGCACAACAGATTGTATGGAATGCAATGTAGAAGGCAACCAATCTCGATTAACAGAAGACTTAACCTGTAACAATATCTTAGTAATCTCTTATAAGGACTTAAGGGATCCATACAAAAATCTTTACTAACTCCCTCTAAGGAAACATAATTTGATCATCCTCTTAGCAAATTACTTACAAGCAGTGTAAAATAAATTATTGAAGTCTGCTATGGGGGCAGGCTCAAGGGGTGCTTGGGAGAACTGGAAAAAATGGTGGTGGGAAGGTGCAATGGTGGTGGAATTGGTGTTGGGATATTTAATGTCTGTAACTATTCTAATGACTTAATAAAGTCATTAAAAAAAGAATAAACAAAAAATAGAAATTCATGCAATTTAGACGTGTCTCTTCTGGGAATTTACCTGAAGAATAGAAAAACACTAGCTCAAGGAGATATGCATTTTCATATTCATTACAACAGTCATTATTAACTACAGTCAAGAGTTAGAAATAACCTGGCTGCCCACCAACTGATGACTGTATATATATATAATGAAAAACTATTATATATAATGGAAAACTCTTCAGCTATAAATAAAGTTGAAACCATGCCATTCTGAGTTGAAGAACTAACTGGCAGCATGTGGTCTTGTACCAATCCTTCATTACTTAGTTGACATTCTACAATGGATCTCATGACATTGCTTTTAGTTTTTATTTTGTTTTGGTTTTTGAACCTCACCCAGTAGTGCTCATGGGCTACTCCTGGCTCTGTGCTCAGGAGTAATCCCTCACAGTGCATAGAGGACCATATGTGATGCCAGGGTTGAATCTGGGCTTGGTCCCATGCCAGGTAAGCACGTTTCCTCAGGATATGTTCTTATACTGTTGGAATCCAAAATGATTTCCAGAGGCATCAACAAACTGACCTTTTTCTCTCTCCTACACATGACCCACTTTTCCTCTTTAATACCTTAATTGTAATGTATTATTGTGATGAATGACACACCTACACACAGCATGACAGTTTAAAATGGCTATGGCAAACTTGATAGGTCTTACAACATGCTGAAAGGGATGGAAGAAATCCCGCAATTTCTCAGAAAACTAATGAATAAACCCTTCTCTTTGAATACAATTAAAGATGATCATAAAAACAAACAGTTAAACTCTCTAGTTTGTATTCTGTTCCCTCTGATGCTTCCATTTTGTGTGGGTAAAGTTCTTAGTAAAACTTTGTTTTTGTTTGTACTTGCTCCTTTATTTTCGTATACGTGCAACACTATTCTAAAATAAGGCTTAGTTGTTACACTTGTTCATTCTTTGCTACTTCTGTCCTAAGAACACTAGGACCTGCTGCTCTAGTTAACAAAAATAATGTGGATGGGCCTACTCATGGCTCACTTAGTACAATAGCCAAGACATGGAAACAACCCAAGTGCCCAGCTACACATGAATGGATTAAGAAGATTAAGAAGTTGTGATATATCTGTCTATATATGTGTATATATATGTATATATATACATATATATAGTTGGAATACCAAATCCCATCTTATCCAGAGACATCTGGAGTTCTATCTACCTATCTATCTATAGATATATCTATTTGATGGAATACTATGCAGCTCTAAGAAAGAATAAAACCATACCATTTGCAGAAACTTGGATAGAATTACCATGCTGAGTGAAGTCAGTCAGAATGAAAGGGACAGATACAGACGATCTCTCATATGTGAGAGATCATAGAAAGATACATAGTGAGGTAGCAACAAAGGATCCAAAGACAACATGGGGGGAAGGAGGGAAGTGGGCAGGTGAGAGGGGGCGGAACTTGAGGAAGAGAGACATGTATACTGGTCATGGGTGTGGTTTTGAAATTATGCCCATGAGAATCCATTATTAATACTATTCAAAAATTACAAAAATTAAAAGAATTAAAAATAACATGGATGGGGGCTGGAGTGATAGCACAGTGGATAGGTTATTTGCCTTGCATGGGGCCAACCCAAGTTCGAATCCCAGCATCCCATATGGTTCCCTGAGCACCACCAGGAGTAATTCCTGAGTGCAGAGCCAGGTGTGACCCAAAAAGCAAAATAAAAATAAAAATAAAAATAATAACATGGATGGACCCTGGCCTGCTGCAGGATGGGGTCTTGGCCGAGTTCTCTCTCAAGCCCAGCAGCCCCTAGGCTGTGCTCCAGCTCTGTTCCCTAGGATTGGTGGCCAGCCCTCACCTGCTGTCCACCCTCCCAAGACTCTGCAGCACAAAAATATACACAAACTAAGCTAGGTTTCCCATTATACTCCATCAGAAACCCTTTGACAGCAATCTTTACATAAAATGAAGAAAAACCTTAGGACTGATTTTATTTTCAAACTTTGTTTTTCCTTTCCTCAAGTTCTAGGTGGCATTTGTGCATATATTTGCATTCAACATTTCATGGGAAAGCGGTAGACCCAAGCTTTCGCACAACAGAGTGGGCAGGGAGGGGAAGGCCTATGGCCAATTCACACTGAACATCTCCTCCATATAAACCCCTTAGCCCACCCACCTCCTGCTCCCAACCCCTCACCAGCCTGCTGTTGTAATTAATTAGAAACTTGTTCTATTTTGTGGCACTGACAATAGTTTTATATTAAATGAAATAGTTTTCATACAGCAAAATCTACACGGTATCATTGTTTTATTCCATATAGAGATCGTTTCCCACCCTCCTTCCATAGTTCCCACCCTCCAAGTTATTTTTCCTTCTGTAGCATTTGCACTGCAGGTAGCTACTGTGTAGCACTGTAGCACTGTCACTGTCATCCCGTTGTTCATCGATTTGCTCGAGCAGACACCAGTAACGTCTCCATTGTGAGACTTGTTGTTACTATTTTTGGCATATCAAATACTCCATGGGTAGCTTGCCAGGCTCTGCCGTGCAGGCGGGATACTCTCAGTAGCTTGCCAGGCTCTCCGAGAGGGACAGAGGAATCGAACCTGAATCAGCTGCATGCAAGGCAAACGCCCTACTCGCTGTGCTATGAGAAATGAATTCCTTGCTTTTTAAAAAAAATTTATTCACTGTGAGATCCAAATTTACAAAGCTGTTCATGGTCAGGCTTCAGTCATACAATGTTCCAACATCCATCCCTCCACCAGTATACATTTTCCAGCACCAATGTCCCCAGCTTTCCTGCCGCCACCCTTCCACAGCCTTCTCTATGGCAGGCACTTTCCTTCTGTCTTTGTCTGTGTGTCTGTCTGTGAGTCTGTCTGTCTCTCTCTCCCCCCTCTCTCTCAGCATTGTGGTTTGCAATACAAATACCCAGAGATTATCACGTTTATTACTTTACCTCCTTTCAGCATGCAGTTTCTGTCCAGAGTGATCATTTCTGACTATCTTTGTCATAGTGGTCCCTTCTCTATCCAATGCTTTCTCCCCCAGCACCTAAGGCAGCTTCCAACCAACGATCATTCATCCTGGCCCTTGTTTCTACTGTCCTTAGGTATGAGTCTCATATGATATTTTTAAAATATCCCACAAATTAGTGCAATCATTTTATGTCTTTCCTTCTTCTGACTCATTTCACTCAGCATGATACTCTCCATGTTCATCCATTATACGCAAATTTCATAACTTCATTTCAAGAAATAAATTGTTTTTCTGTCTATCCATCTATTTTATTTCAAATAAGAAAAAACATATTTGGATTTTGTGTAAATTTATCCAGTTAAAATATTTTTCCAATGTTTCAAAAATCATGTAGAGTACTACATGTGGTAGAGCTCTTTCTTCAAATTGTCTATTGTAGAAAAAATGTTTTTGTCATAAACCTGTTTTGTCTCCTTTTTGTTCTCTGGCCATATTCCTCTTCCTCCTACTCCTAATTCCCTCTTTGCCTCCCACCCCAACAACTGGTAACAATGTACATAGTAATTGTAATGTTTTAGACTTTGCAGAAACTTCCCTGTATTCTGTATATAAAAACAAACCAAAATTCAATTAAAAATAAATTAATTAACAACAATAACAAAACATGGATGGACCTAGAAGGTATTGTGCTAAACAAAACAAGTCAGAGGAAGTAAGACAATGTGATTTCACTGAGATCTGCAACCATCTGATTTCACTCATCAGAGGTAGATAAGGACATAAAAGTATGTGTAAATAAACTCTTGCTGTAAAAACAAAATAGTGGTTGCCAGAAGGGAAGGAGGAAAAGGGTGGGTAGATTGGTTTGAAGGCGTTGATTATTTGGTGGAGGATAGAAACTAAATTTTTGATGATGAATGTAGCATATGCAGATGCATTATAATACTGGGCACCTGAAACATAGAATATTATAAGCCAATGCTACTACAAGAAACAATTTTAAAATGCTAGCATTATTAGAAAGTCACAAGCTTCCAATGCCTTTTCTGAACACTTATAGTAAGCAAAAATGAATGAGTTCCTGCAGCTTCCTGTCACACCAAAATTTTCAAGAAGAAAAGGCTTTCTTCATCGAGTGCCAAGAAGGCAGGAGAAATGCTCTCATCTACCTTTGTGTTCCTTTGTTTCAGGGAATAATTATATAGTTAAAGTGAGGAGACTGAAATTTCAATATTTTTACTTATTGAAAAGCAGAAGGGGTTTTTCAGAACGAACAATTTGGGGTCTTGAGAAAACTAGGAGGTAGGCTTCAGGATGAACAGAAATGGAAGCCTCGAGATCATCAGGTCATCTGCTCCTAATATCATGATATATTTTTTTCCTGTGGACTTTCTTCTAAAACATTGCTTATTATAGGGCTTGGAGTCTTCTGTTTTGATTGAAGGTAAGAGTCATAAAGGAACAAAGCAAAAATCAAAGAGTTTCTATTTGTTGTTCTTTCCTGCAAAACCAGATATGAAGATCTGCCATCTCTGTCCTACCCAATTTATCTGTGCTAGGTAGCATTGTCACTTTAAGGTCAGAGTTTTCTTAGGGTCCCAATATCATGGTTGTATCACCATGCATTATTTTTGTGTCTTTTGTTTGCTTGTTTTGGGGGCCACATAAGCAGTGCTTGGGAGCTAGCCCCAGAGTAGTGCTCAAGGGTTGCTCCTGGAGGTTCCTGGGGGACCAGGCAGTTGCAGTGATTAAACCTGGGCCTCTTGCATACAAAGCATGCACTCCAGTCCTATGAGTTATCTCCTTAGACTGATTTTTGTATGTTTTTGAAGAGTATATAAATGGAATCATATAGTATAAAATTATCTTCTTTTACCCAATTTTATGTTCCATTTATGTTTTTGTGAATCTGAGGATTGTTCATTCTCTTTATGAGGTACTATTCCACAATGTAAACAACTTTATATGCCTTTTTGTGAGCAGATTTCTATTGCATATATATTTAGGATGTACATTTCTATTGCATTGCATATATATGTATATATTGCATGTATTTCTATTTTGTTCAAGCACGCATATAATTATATTTTAATACATATTGCATGTACATGTAGGAGAGATAATTGCTTTATTAACTTTTTCTAACAACTAACAACCAACTTATGTAATAGGTCTAGATCTTTCTTTTGAGCTGCAGATGTACATATTCCAATCTGCTGACACCTCCATTTGTAAACATCCCAAATGTAAACATATTCCATTTTCTTCTCCATGATCCCTGAATTAGTTAATGGTTTCTTAATTCATCTAATAACTTAGGGAGTCATCTTAATTTTTTTTTAACTCTTCCTGGCAAACCAATCTTATTATGTCCCCTGGATTCCACCTCTAATTTATAGCTGTCTCAAAACTATTGAACTTTGCCTGTCTCTAGGGCCATTGTCATAGCTCAGATCATCATCAACTGCCAAGTTTCAACTGCCTTCAACTTTCATCAACTGCCTTCAAGCACCCGATTCCGTCCTCTTCCAAACGGACCCCCACACTTAACCCGAATGAACTTTCAATATAAATCAGATCCTTCTCAGCACTTTCTATTACAGTTCATTGGGAAGAAACAACCCAAAATACAGTGTAGTGTCTGTAAATAAGGCCAGTAAGCGCCTGCATGATCGGCCTTTTCTCAGTTCATGCAGCTGCCCGCACTCCGAACTCGCTTCAGTTCCTGGAATACATTAAGTTCTTCCATGCCTCAACAACATCACACATAATGTTCCCTTGGTCTGGAACATTCTCTAAGACTCGTTTACACGGCTGGGCTACAAAAGGTTCTTCTTCAAAGAGCTCTTCCTTGATTTTTTGGGAATGAATCATTTCCAGCTCTAATTCTTCATAGTTCCGATCACAATTTATAATTACGCATTGATTTATGTTCAACGTATTCTCATCTTAAGATCCCATCAAGTGTTATTTTCAGCCCACCATCCAATTGCCCAGATGTGGTTTTGGTATTTCACACGTCGTAGACGGGGAGCCCTTGGTTAGTAACGCAGAGCCCGCATCCCAGGGCTGACCGGCAGCCGAGGGCTGGCCAGTACCTGGCACTCCTCTGCCTACGTCGCCTGCCTCCTGCGGTGCGAGTGATGGGGCAGCGCCCCTCCTCGCTCAATTCCCCACCCCGCTCCTCCCTCCCCACCCCGATTCCCCTGCTGCAGGTGAGAGCCAGATCAGCTTCAGACAGGGAGTCAGGCGGCGGGACCAACCCGTTTCTGAGACTGCGGAACCCGGCACCAGGGCACGGCTCAGCGTCTGCACGCAGGTGCGCGAGAAGCGGCCAATCGCTCCGAGGGGGCGTGACTAACCGCGTAGGGGGGGGGCCAACGCGCCCGGCCCGAACCCGATTGGCCAGGGCAGCCGGGAGGAGGCGGGGTCTGAGCCCCGCGGCAGCCACGTTGGCCGGCGGGCGGAGAGGCGGCTCCGGCCCACAGTGCCCCGCGCGCGCGTCACTTGGAGTGGCGGGTCCCGGCGCGGCAGGTACGGCCCGCGCTCCCGGGCTCAGCCGCCCCGCGCCCGCCCCGCGCCCGCGCCCGCGCCCCGCTCCGCTTCCGCCTGCACTTCCGGGGCGGCCGTTACCCCCGGCCCGGCGGGCAGCATCTGGGGTTGGAGGTAGGAGCGGCATTCCCGGGCGCCCGGCCCGCTGGCCAGCCCGGGTGGCCAGTGCCCGTAGGTGGCCAGGGCGTGCCAGAGCCTTTGGTGGCCAGCCCGGGTGGCAGTGCTTTAGGTGGCCAGCCAGGGCGGGCAGTGCCTGTAGGTGGCAAGGGCAGCCTGGAGGCAACAGTGTCCTGAGCCGCCCCTGGGTGCTCTGAGGCCCAGTCGACACCCGGTGTGTGTGTGTGTGTGTGTGTGTGTGTGTGTGTGTGTGGCAAGTGTCCCGGTGTGTGTGTGTGTGTGTGTGTGTGTGTGTGGCAAGTGTCCCGGTGTGTGTGTGTGTGTGTGTGTGTGTGTGTGTGTGTGGCAAGTGTCCTGAGCCGCCCCTGGGTGCTCTGAGGCCCAGTCGACACCCGGTGTGTGTGTGTGTGTGCGTGTGTGTGTGCGTGTGTGTGTGTGTGTGTGTGTGAGGCAACAGTGTCCTGAGCTGCCCCTGGGTGCTCTGAGGCCCAGTCGACACCCGGTGTGTGTGTGTGTGTGTGTGTGTGTGTGTGTGTGTGTGTGCGTGTGTGTGTGTGTGTGTGTGTGTGTGCGTGTGTGTGTGTGTGTGTGTGTGTGTGTGTGAGGCAACAGTGTCCTGAGCTGCCCCTGGGTGCTCTGAGGCCCAGTCGACACCCGGTGTGTGTGTGTGTGTGTGTGTGTATGTGTGTGTGTGTGTGTATGTGTGTGTGTGTGTGTGTGTGTGTGTGTGTGTGGTGTGTGTTGGAACCCCGGGTGTGGTGCTGGGAGGTCAGCGCTGTTGGCCGGAGCAGCTCCCCTGCTAGAAGGCAACAGTGTCCTGGGTGCTCTGAGGCCCAGTCGACACCCGGGGTGTTTGTGTGTGTGTGTGTGTGTGTGTGTGTGTGTGTGTGTTGGCACCCTGGGTGTGGTGCTGGGAGGTCAGCGCTGTTGGCCGGAGCAGCTCCCCTGCTAGACGGCAACAGTGTCCTGGGCCGCCCCTGGGTGCTCTGAGGTCCAGTCATCACCCGTTGGGGTGGGGCGTGTGTGTGTGTGTGTGTGTGTGTGTGTTGGCACCCTGGGTGTGGTGCTGGGAGGTCAGCTCCCCTGCTAGAAGGCAACAGTGTCCTGGGTGCTCTGAAGCCCAGTCGACACCCGGTGTGTGTGTGTGTGTGTGTGTGTTGGCACCCTGGGTGTGGTGCTGGGAGGTCAGAGCTGTTGGCCGGAGCAGCTCCCCTGCTAGAAGGCAACAGTGTCCTGGGCCGCTCCTGGGTGCTCTGAGGTCTAGTCATCACCCGGGGGGGTGGGGCTTGTGTGTGTGTGTGTGTGTGTGTGTGTGTGTGTGTGTGTGTGTTGGCACCCCAGGTGTGGTACTGGTACTCTGAGGCCCAGTTGACACCCGGTGTGTGTGTGTGTGTGTGTGTGTGTGTTGGCACCCCGGGTGTGGGAGGTCAGCACTGTTGGCCGGAGCAGCCCCCCTGCTGGAAGTGCTCTGTCCCTGGCCACAGCTCCACACCTTCTCCTCGGAGCCCAGTCCCCGCCCCCCCCCCCACCTTGACTGGAGTTAAGGAGGGAGAGGGAGATGGAGGATGAGCTCTCACAATGGTTGCAACTGCCACTTTGAAAACCCATCAGAACCACATCCCCCTGTTCAGGCGACTGCTTACAGGCCAAGATGACAGGACTTAGGCATGATGTGTCATTTCTGGCATAGGATTGTTGAGAAGTGCAGTCTGACATCTGTGATTGCCTCCCCTTTTGGGGCCACACGTAACCCCAGTCCAAGCAGTGACCAGATTCAGGGCCTTCTGTCACATCCCTGACCCCTGCTCTAGCTAAGGAGACATCTGGGCGTTTCCTGGTTTGAGAGCTATGACATCATCTTAGTGCCTTTTTGGGTAGAGGACTGATGTTTTAAAAATCTAAACTTGTTTTATATTGGTGTGTGCAGGAAACCCAGCTCTCCCCGAAGGCGTGCCTGTGGGCTGCCTCTCTCCTGAGTTGGGTAAGAAGCTTGGATAAGCAGAGGGCCATTGTTTCCTAGCATGTTTAGGGATAGAGCAGAGTTTAAATCCCCCCTCTGTTACTGCTGGGTTAGAGAGTGGACAAACTGTTTAGGCTTTCTGAGCTGATTTCCTGGAAGGTACAGGAACAGGTTATTGGAAGGCCAGAGCAATACAGCAGCAGCTAGGGCATTTGCCTGGCATGCAGCAGACCCGGGTTGGATCCCCGGCATCTACTATGGTCCTCTGAGTATCCCAGGGCAGAGCACAGAGCCAGGAGTAACCCCTGAGCATCGTTGGGTGTCACCCCAAAACAACAACAAAAAATAGAGGGGCCACGTGTATGAAGTGCCTAGTTCTGAGTGCAGTCAGCCCATACTGCCGCACAGTCCCTTGTTTGCGTGTGCAAGGCAGTGTGCTTCAGGTTCTCTCCGTGTGTGCTCTCAGGGTACTTTGGATGGCCCTCTGGGATACTAGTGGGAACTATTGGAGAAACAATATGGGTGAGGAAATTGCAAAAAGGAAAAGCTGCCCCAGTCCACGGTGGAGCCAGAGTTTGAACTCGGCAATCTGGTTCCAAAGTCCGTCCTGTTAACTACTATATACCTCTGAAAAAGAAACCTGGGCTGGTATTTACTGTTTCAGAAGGCGTGACTAGACAGCTTCTTGTGACTGGGCTTTGCCCTTGTTGGCCTTAGGAGACCAACTAGCACAGTGAGGGGAGAGAGAAGAAACAGACTTCATCGCCGCTTCTAGCATGTGCCAGTGTGTGTTGAGGACAGCATCAGTGTTTGCGCTTGTGAATTGTTAGCGAGAGGAGATGCTGTTCCCGTGCTGTTCCCTGTTTGTGGGGTGGGGGGGCCTCTGTATGTGGGTATGGTCAGCTCCTGGATCTTATGTGCACCGTGCAGTGCATTACTTACAGCAGAGTGTCAGCACTGGCTGCTGAGGTGGGGGTAGGGGTACGGGCAGAGCTGCAGAATTCTGTTGTCCTCTGCACTCTTGCTCTTCAGGCAGTCTCCTAGGTGCCTTCCTGTTAACCTGTGACCCTGTAAAGTTCTCTGCTTTTTACTTGGTCTTGCCCCGTCCTATATATCATAATACAGGGGAGATTTTTGTTTGTTTGTTTTGGGGTCACACCTGCTGGTGCTCAGGGGTTACTCCTGGTGCTGTGCTCAGGGATCATTCCTTGCTCAGGGGACCATATGTGATGCCAGGGATTGAACCCGGGTTGGCTGTGTGCAAGGCAAGCACCCTACCGTGCTATCCTAGCACTCTAGCCTCAGTACTGTTTGGTCACCAAATATTCTCCATCCCTGAATATTTCAGTCGATACTTGAAGTTTGTTTGGGGGGTGGGAGAGGGACTCTGTGTGGTCCTCAGGATCCCAGTGGTGGCTCTTGGTCCAGCTGTCAGTTCAGTGCAAGGGCCCGAGGTTTGATGCTGCTGAAGGCCTGCAGTGCTGGGCATCCCTGGACCTCCATTGAGGTCACCTCCAGGGCTGCACTCACCAGTGCCCATGGCCCCTGGGGCTGTGCACGGTGGTAATTGGTGGGCCAGGTACTGCCAGAAATGGAACCTGGGTAGGGCGAAACCACTGTCTCCTGTCTCCCTGCTCGTACGGCAAGTACTTCAAATTAAAGTAACGATGTGCCAAAGTGTAAGGTTTTTTTTTTTTTTTTTTTAACCATACCTGGTGGTGCTCGGGAATCATTCCTGGCCCTGAACTGAGGGATCACTCTTGACGGTGCTAGGGGGACCATAGGCAGTGCAGGGGTCGAACCTGTATCTGCTGTGTGCAAGGCAGGCACCGTCCCCGCTATACTATATCTCTGGCCCTTGCACATGCATTTGAATGAAACAAAGAGTTCTTTGGGGCTAATAGTTCTTTAGAGTTCTTTGGAGAGATAGTTCAATGGGAATGTGCATGCCTGGCACATGGCTGGCCCGGGTTCTATCCCCAGCACCCAGTGTAACTCCCCAAGCCCCGCAAGGTGATCCCTGAGCATGGAGCCAGGAGTCAGCCCTGAGCACCACTGGCCATGCCCACCCCCCAAAAAATGGTTTTCCCTTCTTTGCTGAGCCTCCCAACTTCTGTTTTAATTTAAATCTGAAAAACCCAATACCTTACAGCTGATTTCATGGATATGTTTGATACGGATAGGACAAAAAATAAGTCAATTCAAATACCTATGAAAGGTAAATAATAGTACAGGTTGGATGTAGATTAAGAATTCTGAAATGTCAACTAAAGTTGGGGAAATAACTAGAATAAAAGGAGTGGCTAACCCAATATACAACGATTTTATCTTAAAAGAGGCATTTATGAAAGCATCTTATTGAAAAGTGGGTATAAAATGTGCCTGTGTAGTTGGGTTTTGCTCATTAATTTTTGAGAGATCGTCCTAGTGGTGCGTTGGGCATTAGTCATTACCTGACACGGTTCTGAAGAATAGAGGTTAGCATTGTTATCTTGTTTCTAAACAGTTTCTGACCACAGGTTTAGTACATAGGTTTTGTAATCTCAACCTCCCTAAGTGTTTACATCCACCTACCTAATTCTGTTTGGACTTTTTTCCCTCAGCAGTTGCTTCTGGGAAAAAAGATACACAAATTTAATGCATTAGCTTTATTATTTGGGCTAATTGTCAGTTATCATGAATAGGCAGTGGATGCAGAATTTGGGGTGGGGGACAATAGGCTTAGCGTATGCATTTGTAAGCAAACCTCTTAACAATATACACACAAGCTATGTATGAGAACTATGTTTGTGCTTTTTAAAATCAAAGTTTGACTGGGGGCTGGAGGGATAGCACAGCAGGTAGGGCGTTTGCCTTGCACGCGGCCGACCTGGGTTCGATCCCCAGCATCCCATATGGTCCCCTGAGCACCGCCAGGAGTAACTCCTGAGTGCAAAGCCAGGAGTAACCCCTGTGCATCGCCGGGTGTGACCCAAAAAGCAAAAAAAAAAAAAAAAAAAAAATCAAAGTTTGACTCTACCTGATTTCTTTCAGCATCATTCTTATGAAGTATGGAGTTCTTTAATTTTTTTTCTTTCCTTTTTTTCTTTTTCTTTTTGCTTTTTGGGTCACACCAGTGGTGCTCAGGGGTTACTCCTGGCTCTGCACTCAGGAATTTCTCCAGCAGTGCTGGGAGACCACATGGGGTGCCGGGATCAGGCCTGGTTGGCCTCGTGCGAGGCAGACGCCCTCCCCGATGTGCTATCATCCCAGCCCCTAGTTCATGTATTTTTGTAAAACGTGATTGGGATCTAATAAAAGAGGCCAGTGTCATCTGTTTCGTGGTAAAAAGATTGAGAACAGTAATTCCTTTGGCTTTTAAGATTTAATTTAAATAAAAATGCCTTTTTGATTATAAAAGTCACACGTCTATTGTGGAATATACTGAAAATCTAGAAAATTAGAAAATCCATAGCCTTATTTCTTGGCAGTAAGTGTTCCAGTGTTGTTGATATGTGCTTTCCAAGATCTTTCCTCCATTTTCCCTCCATCCTTTGTTCTCTTTGTATGTATGGAAAATTTCATTGTAGTTTTGTTTTGTTTTTTTTTTTTTTTTTTGCTTTTTGGGTCACACCTGGCGATACACAGGGGCAAGGCAAACGCCCTACCCGCTGTGCTATCTCTCCAGCCCCTCATTGTAGTTTTTATGTTACTATTTTTTTAATCTAACATATAAGCATTTGACCACACCATTAGCCTATTTTCCACAAACCAAGCTTTCAGTTACTGCATTGTATTTTGTTGGATGTCCTATGATTTATTTAACCATCTCCCTAGTAGTGAGTGTTTAATAATATTAGAATCCAAAAAGAAGCAAGTGGGTTTTTTAAAGCATAGTATATATTTTAATTGGTATGTGTTTGACTATTAGTGATTTGAACATTTTTGTTTCATGTACCACCTTTGGCTTTGTTTTTATCTAACCTGAATTGTTCATTCTGTTTTAGGTCTTCTCTGTTGTTTGAGATGTCTATGATTTTGTCGGCCTCCGTCGTTCGTGTTAGAGATGGACTGCCACTTTCTGCTTCCACCGACTGTGACCAGGGCACAGGCGTGCAGGAGTGCAGGAAGTACTTTAAAATGCTCTCAAGGAAACTCGCTCAGCTTCCTGATAGATGTACACTGAAAACTGGACAGTACAACATTAAGTAAGACCTCAATTTGCCCATTAGAATCACTTGCTTCATTGTTGCAGTCTTGTTGAAGTTCATGTGGTAGTAATGGAAATTAGTATTTGATTAGGAAATCTCGTTCAAGTTAAGAGTTATGTTTCTGAACATATACTAAGTTGTTCTATCCTTTTTGCAGCTTTTCTATGTTTATATCAGTCTCTAGAAAAGTTTATAGTTCTGCAAATCATAGATACTAGATTATTAGATATTTTTTGGTTGTTTTTATTTTTACATGCTTAAGAAACAATAATGCAGATCAATAAAGTCTAATGTATTTATTGCCTATCCCCCACAAAACTTAAGAACTTCATATTCCAGTAAGGGTATTAGCACTCATCACTCTTATATATAAAGACTGGAACTGGGCAGTGGGTTAAAGAGTGACTTTGTGAAGTCAGGAGCTTCTCTGAGGTGACAGTTGCGTAGAGACCTAAAACATGAGAAAGAAGGTGGCCATATGAAGGATTCTTTTGACAAAGAGCAAGGCAGCGGTAATGTGCAAAAAATCTTTGATACAGATCAAGGGATGAAAAAGAAAAACAGACATAAGGAAGCAATATGGATAACTAACGGTAGGAGTGTGGTTAAAAAAAAAATGTAGGAATAGGATAAGTTCGACTGTGCTAAGGAGTTAGGATTGAGTCTGATGCAGTAGGACGCCATCAGAAAATTTTAAATTCTGGGAGATTTACCAATTCTGATTGGGCTTTGAATAGATAATCCTGACTGTTCTTTGAAGAATGGTCTGGGAGGAAGAAAGATTAGAAACAGAAATTGTTTAGGAGATTCAGAGAAACTCAGAGGTTGAGTGATGTTTGTAACTTGAACAAAGATAATGAGAAGTGGTTGGATGTAGGCTGAATTTTTGGAGTAGCACCAATAAGCATTCCTTTAATCCAAATATTAGGTGGAGAATGGAATGGAAATGAAGAGAATAATCCAGAATTACCTTTCAGTGCTGGGCCTAAGGAATGGCTAATGGTTGGATAATGAAATGAGTAAAATTAGGGGCTGAGTGTTTGTGTGTTGAAAATCATGTTCTTTTCGGACCTGGTAAGGCAGAGGTGCCCATTAGACAGCCAAGAAGCACTTCCAGCCTGGCTGGTGGCTGTAAAAATGTGTGAAGTTTAATGAAGAAGGACAAATATGGAGATTTTGATGGGAGGGGGTGGGGGATGTCAGCTACCGTTTAATTAAAACCGGGGAAATAGATAAGACCGCCTTGGAGAACAGACATAGGAACTAATTAGAGAGCAGTTTGATATCTATTGTGAATGCTAGGGAATCAGATAAGAATAAAATCCATGCAGGATATAGAAGAGGGCTTTATTAGTGAGATGAGACATGAGCGTTGTCCTGAAGAGTCAGTCAGATATGGCTAAGCCCAGAAGAGAACATTTCAAGTGTAGGGAGAAGCAGAATAAGCAAAGACGGGGACTTAGGGGTGGGGAATAGCACAGCAGTCAGCACACAGGCGTGTTGCACGGGTTTGATTCCTGACACTGCTGGGTGTGGTCCTGGAGACCCCCAGCACCAGTGGCCCTCGGGGCACAAGCAACATTGCGCCACCATATCACTTGGCCAGGAATCACCGATGGGTCCCCCTGGACCTCCTGAGTGCCACTTGGGAGCTCACCTCCCATGAAAAGGATGGAGATTTCACATGGTATGTTGTGTGGATTATGATTTAGGGATGATTACAGAAGATGCAAATGTTTAGTATGGGGCCAGATCCTGAGTTTTTCTAAAAATTCAGATTGAGAGATGTTATAATAAGTTATATAGGTAGCTGTTACCACAAGATTGAGGGAAATGATTTGAGAAAATGGAGGAAATAGAAAGTCTGAGGAGACAGAGGCCAACTTATGATTATGACCTGTAGAATACTATTAAATGAAAAAATACCAACCAGAAAGACACTGCAAAGGAAGAGGCAGTTAAATCTGGTAAAACCGGAATACTGGAGATGTGAGGAGGAAGGGTCAAAGATGACCATGTCTGTGGTATTAGACAGAATGGAGTCTTGGGAAAGGGTCATTTATGAAAAATGAGAGAAAGAGGAGGTAATGAAGGTCTATTCTGAGCATTTTAATTTAGGTTATGAAAGGTGAATAGAGATTTTGCAATTATTTGCATAGAAGTTAAATGTGTGAGAGTAGAAATGCCTGCTGAGCTTGAGAAGCTCAGAATAAAACCTTAAGTGTGTCCACAATTACTTGATCACTTGGGCAATGATAAGATAATGACTTATTATCTTTAATTGGGTTTTCTGGTATTTCAGCTAGAAAATGTAATTCAGTAAAATATATCTGAAACTGAATATTAGTCTACTTCAGTTTTTTTAATTTTTAATTTTTTTTTTTTTTTTTTTTTTTTTTGCTTTTTTGGGTCACACCCAGCGATGCTCAGGGGTTACTCCTGGCTTTGCACTCAGGAATTACTCCTGGCGGTGCTTGGGGGACCATATGGGATGCCGGGGATCAAACCCGGGTCGGCCGCGTGCAAGGCAAACGCCCTACCCGCTGTGCTATCACTCCGGCCCCTACTTCAGTTTTTTTAGAGAAAAATTTGAAATATGTTATTTGAAAGTCGATCTCTTAGTGGCTTAAGTCTTTATTCTGAGTTTCTTTTCATTGCTATGAACAGATGCCAATGTTGTGGAAGATTGACCTAAGTTCGTATTTCTTCTGGCAAATATCTGCACTTAAAATTTTTTTGCATATTTTTTATTTCTTTACCATCTTCTTTTAAAAGTGGAGTAGAATGCAATGAACTTTTGACCCTCTATTTGTTTGTTGGGCATTTTAGATGTTGCAATTCATTTTATTCCACAAAGGATGTGAGGCACTTTACATACTCAAACATACACATACATATACACACAAAATTATTAGGTAAGAGAATCATATGAAGGAAAATGCTAAAATAATAATAGCGGGTCATGTCTAGTATTTGCAGCATTGACTGGGTAAAAGCATTGCTTTGCTATTATTGTGACCTGCTACATCCAGGAAGGAATGGCATTGGATAGCATACTTCTAGCAGCCATCGCTAGCTTTTTATGATTTCTTTTATAGTATTTCTCAGTGTAAAAAAATGTCATGAAGCAAAACATAATAGTATGAGTTTAGGAGTGGGATGAATTAGCAGAGGGCTCACCTGCTCAAATCTAAGAATATAAATTAGATACTTGTGAAAGAATAAGCAGGATATATCCCTTGTATAACCATGCCTGTTATTTTTGTTTTGTCTTGGTACACCCAGTGCTACTGCAGGGCTCTTCCTGCTCAGGGTGCCTCTGGCCTTGCTCAGGAGATCATATGAAGTGTTGGGGATTGAACCGGGTTGGCTGCATGCAAGGCAAACACCTGACCTCTCATACTTTCTCTCTGGTCCCTATGCTAATAGGTCTTGTAAGTAAGTTTTACAAAAGGATTAAGCAGAGAATTTTTAGTTCCTGCCAAGAAAGCAAATTTTATATAGTATATATCAATATTTAAAAGTTTTATTAGTTGATTCCCAGTTTAATGAAGTCATGCAATATGTTGATAAGTATAACATAAGTTACGTATAAAATATACAAAGCATAATTTATTTGTTGACATTGCCAGATGGAACTCACAGATCTGTAGCACAGCCAGAAACTGGCCCAGGCAGCCCCTGCCAGCTTCTGAGCACTTCTCCCTCCGAGCCCCTGGGGATCTTCCTCCACTGCCTGCCTCACTTTTCCATTACTGCTGTCACTGACCTTCACAGATCACCGGAGAACTATTTTGTTTTGCTTTGGGGGTCACACCCAGCAATGCTTAGGGCTTACTCCTGGCTCTGTGCTCAGGGATCACTTCTGGTGGGGCTCAGGGTACTGTATGGGTACTGGGGATGGAGCTTGGGTCTGCTGATACAAGCCAGTCACCCTACACACTGTACGTCACTCTAACTCCCTCTCTAGAACTATTTGATTTTGTAGTTTAAATTTTTTTTAATTTATTATTTATGTAATTAAACTTTTTTCCCTCTTTCCATACCAAGCTTGTAACTCATTGAGATAACTTACCTGCCTTGGTTGATGTACTTTCTGATTTCTCATCTCCTAGCATTGTGGTTTTTTTAATTTGTACCAGAAATAGAGGCCTCCTGTGGGGAATACTAACTGAGAACCAGATGAAAGTTCGTGTGACACACTGAGTACCTCATATTTGATTCTAGTTCGATAAGGTGAGAAGATGAAAGTTTTGAGGAGAAAGATTAGTCATAGTTAGATTGAAGAAATTCCTTTACTTTTCTGTTTGTATGGAAAGATGAAGAACTTTATCAAGTGTCAGTGACCAAATTCTTGAGTTCAGCTGATGGTGCCCACACTGGGCAGCATGGCCTTTGCTGGACAGAGCTCAGGACTTTGAGCAGGAATCATTCTCACCTCCCCCCGTCTCACCTCTAGTGGGAGTTCCATGTTCCATGTGTGGGAGACTTTGCAGTCAGGCCCAAGCTGCTTCCACTCCAGCCGTGTGGTCTTTCTCCCTGTTTCTAGAGAGAACTGTAGATGGCCTGGTTGCTCTGTGTGGCTCACACTGTGGTCAGGGGGCTGAGTGCTCGTAGTTGGGTTTGGATCACATTACCCTTTTGCTGGACAGTTTTATCAAAGCTGTTTAGGTGGTGAGGCTGGAGACCGTTCCCCAAGGAAGGGCATAGGGATGCTGGGCAGATGGCCAGTGGACTATTTTAGGCATGAGGGCCCAGACTGTAAATGTGGAGAAACTTGTTTCAGGTCACAATGCTAATGAATGGTCTTTTGACCTCAGTTTTTATTATTTTCCGTTAAAGGAGGGAATTGCCTCCCTCTGTAATCTCATATTTCCAGTTCTTCTAGATGTTTTTATTTTTTTATGGTGAGAAATTAACCAGGGCCAAGAAATATGAAATGACTCTTCCCTCCTTTTCCCAGTTGAGAAGTAGTGGGGAAATGCATTGGTTCTCAATGCAGAATGAGCATGAAGTTCAACATTGATGAAAGTCTTACCTCTGTGGAGGCTTGGCTCGGTGGGTATGTTGTAGGGTCGTGCAGCTCACCCGTAGCTATCTGCCAAAATCTCTTGGGGGGGAACATGATTATGTCCTCCTTTACTATTTTGTTTTTTGTTTTTTGGTTTTTTTTTGCTTTTTGGGTCACACCCGGCAATGCACAGGGGTTACTCCTGGCTCTGCACTCAGGAATCACCCCTGGCGGTGCTCAGGGGACCATATGGGATGCTGGGAATCGAACCTGGGTCGGCTGCATGCAAGGCAAATGCCCTACCCGTTGTGCTATCGGTCCAACCCACTATTTTGTTTCCATTACTTAGCATCCTGTCACTTTTTTACCGCTTATTGAGGTAAGATAGGCTTTCCAGTATCATATATATTGACTAGGCTTTTGCGAACTGATCTAGGAGCAATAATTTGGGGTGGGGATGGGAGGGGAGGCGGCACACCTGCTGGTGCTCAGGGCCCATTCTATGCTCTGTGCTAAGGGATCACCCCTGGTGGGGTTGGGAGACCACACGGGATGCTCAGGTTCCACCTAGGCTGACTACATGCCTGTCAGCAACCTTGGCCCCCAGGAGTATAATTTTTATTCTAATACTTTCTGTGGGAAAATGAGTGCTAAGTACAATAAACTTCTGGACTGTACTCATTACATAAATTAGAATTAACCCATTAGTTACAGTTATCTAGAAAAGTCAAGGTCTTCATTCTATTGAATATGAACGTATTAGTGTTAAAGGGGACATCAGAGATAGCTTAATGTGGCAGAAAAGAAAACAAGGATATTGAAAACACATTTTACTTCTGTGTTTCTGGTTTTGTTTTTGTTTCTGGTCCACACCCAGCTGTTTCCTGGACTTTTTCCTGGTCCAGTGATCAGGGATCATTCTTGGTGATGCTCAGGGGACATATGTGTGCTGGCTGTGTGTAAGGCTAGCTCCTTGCCTTTGTGCCATCTCTGTCCTCTGTGCTTGACCCAGAGTTTCGGGGGATATCATCACTTTGGCCGTTTAAAATCGTTTGATTCTTCTTCACCTTACTATTTGAAGTTGCTGTCATCGGGCATACTGCATATTGATGATTATTTAATGAGGTTCAATTTAGAGACTAAAATGGGCCTTTCATTATTCATGGAATCATGTACTAGTGGCTTCGCTCTTTATTATCAGAGGGCAATCGGAAACTGGTTGTGTAGGAAAATACGAAGTTCCTGGTAGTTCCCAGCATTGCATGCTGCACATTCAGTATTCTGGGGTTTCTTTCTGGTTTTTATCTCCTTACTGAACAACAATGCTAAGGGCTTGTTTTCACCTTGTTTCCTATTAGGAATATTTGTTGATAGTAAACTGTAAGGAGTGTTTGCTCACAAACGTCAGTCTTACTCCCCATCTCCCCACCTCAGTGGCAGAGTGCCCGTTATCTCCCCCTTCATTCCAGTGATATCATGAACTTCATTATTACTTTTTTCACTTCTAAAATTAATTTTGATTTTATTTTTTAAAAGTTTCATTATAGAGCCATGATTTACAAGGTTACTTATAGTTGAGTTTTAGGCACACAATAATTTAATGCCAGTCCCTCCACTAGCGCCAACTTCCCCGACCAGTGTTCCCAGATTCCCTCCACACCCCAACCCCCACTCCACCCCTACCTGTCAGTTTGACAAGCACATTACAGAATGTTAGTGGTTGCTACTTAGATCAGTTCTGTCGAATCTGTTTTTGAGTATAGGGCTTCCCCTCACTCATACCACTGGTGTAACTGGAGCGCAGGCATAACTGTTCACCCATTACTTCCCATTCCCTTCTTCCTCCTTGATTTCCTTTGTTCTTTGTCCTTCTCTTTGGGTGATGTAGGCATCCCCCTTTTACTACAATACATTTCCTCATTCAGTATTTCCTCAGTCCTTCCGTCAGCATTTCCTCATCCAGTATTCTATATTCCACAGATAAGTGAGGTCAGCCTGTGTTTGTCTTTCTTCTCCTGGCTTAGTTTATCAACATGATATCTTCCAGTTCCAACCACGTTGCAGCAAATTGCATGATTTCATCGTTCCTTGCAACTGTATAGTATTCCATTGTGTGTACATACCACATCTTCATAACCCGTTCATCTGTCATTGGACACCTAGGTTGATTCCATATCTTAGTTATTGTACTGAGTGCAGCAATGAATATTGGTGTGCATGGCCTTTTGAGAGTGTTTTAATGTCCTGGGGATAGATGTCCCAAAGTGGAATTGCTGGGTCACATGGCAAATAAACTGTAGGTTCACTGAGGGTTCTCCATACTGTTTTCCACAGGGGTTGTACCAGACAGCATTCTCACGGCAGTGGGTAAGAGTCCCATTTCAACACATCCTTCACACAAAAGTCAATTCCAGTGCATCAAAGTCCTTAAGATCTGACGAGAAACTGTACACTGTACACTGAGGAAAATATAGATAGAACACTCGAAGATTTGGGCCTCAGAGGTACCTTCAGTGATTGATACCACTGGCAAAGACAGCAAAATAAAAGCTAAACAAATGGGGCTGCATAAAGTTAAAGAGCTTCTGCATGGCAAACAAACAAAAAACAAAAAAACAAAAAAAATGGGCTAAAACTGAAAGAATGCTAACTGAATGGGAGAAAAATATTTGCATCCAGTGCATCAGTTTGATATCCAGGATATGTAAAGTACTCACAAAGATAACAATAATAAAACAATTCAAAAATCCTATCAATAAATGGGGAGAGGAAATGAATAGACACATCTCAGAGGAAGACAGGTAGATAGTCAGTAAGCATACGAAAAAACGGCATCACTTACCATCAGAAAAATCCACATCAAGAAGACAACAAAATACCTTCTTACACCAGTCAGAATTGCACATATCAAAAATGGCACAAACAGTCTGTGTGGCAGGGAGTGGGTGAAAGAGAAACTCATTACTGTTCTAAGGGACTGAAAGTGTCATGCATCTGTTCCCTAATTTTGGTTATGGCATATACTGCCTTTTTATTTTTATAATGGGTCGAATCATTTTTTAAAGTATATGTGCTGCCAAAGTGGGCACTGGGCCAAATCTTCTTATCGCAGAAACTTGTGATGAGCTAATCCTTAAGGAGCAGGACATTGGGAAATCATGTATTCTTTGGAATATAATACAATGATTTGATAACTTTTAAAACAAGTCTTTTTGTATATAAAAGTTTAAACACTTATTTTAAAAATTGAAGCAGGGTAATTTTTATTGAATGAAAACTTGCTTAGAAAGATATGAGAGGAGATAAAGCGAGGAAATATGTGTTCAGGAGAGTACATTATTTCCTGGTTTCTCCAGAGAGGAAGTAAACAGAAAAGGGAGTGAGTGAGATACGTGAGGGAACACAGGCTTCAGGAACAAGCCTAAACACTTAATTCCTTCGAGAGTGGAATTCAGTGTGGAAATTTCATTCTGAAGATAATACTTAGCAATTTAAACAGATTAAAGATGACTGTTCTACTGAGAACTTGACTTCACCCAGAACAGCCATTCACGGGGCTGTGGGGCTGCAGAGGAGAAGCAGGTTTCTGTGTATACTTCATGGTCGGGAATGGTGATGCCAGTGTTAATTAGTTCTGTCTCACATTTGGCTGTGCATGCTCTCCCTTACCGTGTGCAGTGTAATTTGCTTCTCTACCTTGCTTGCATGCCACTGTTGTAGCATTTGCAGCTCCATGTTGCAAGTGCACGGCTACAGGGATGTCTTTGACGAGCCTAGAAGAGAAGAATTCTGTGTATGTAGTTGGTCCTTTATGTCTACTGTGGAGATCATGACTTTCACTAGCAAGGTTGATGCAGCAGACCAGAATTGTCCTTATAATCTCAGTGTTTGCTGACCTGTACATTTCTTTCACAGTTTGTAAATAAAATTAGACACCAGAAAAGTTTATCTTCAGTATTGCTTATTAATTTGGGGGGGGCGTTAGAAATCACTTCAGTTTAAGTATGTGATAGAATTAGCTTTTTCAGTAAGTGGTTGAAGGGGTAAATCCCTCTTCTGGAGTTTAATTTTACCAGCCTTACCTATTCAAGACACTCAGATTCTGGGAAGACATGCAGAGGGCAGCGGAGGGGAACCAAAGAAGTAGTAGGTAAGGCACTTAGTAAAGACTTTGTTTTTGCTAAGTGGTCAGAACACTACCTGTTACTGTTAGGACTAATCCTCAAGGAAGAAGGGCAAGTGCCGGGTTACCTGTAGAATGTGAGTTCAGTGAACCTAAGGGGCTTCCAGTGCTGGCCAGACCGTGTGAACAGGCGGAAAGCTCTGGGCTAAAATAGGCACAAACTGGCAGCATCTAGTGACTTTAGGGTAGTATCTAGGACTCTAAATATTATATGTAGAGAGAGTTTATAGGACTCTAAATATTATATGTAAATACCATATACATATTCATTGAAATAGATATGTCAATGAAATAGTGGGATCTGTCAGTCTGTCCCAGTGAGAATTGTAAAAGCATGAGTCTTTTGATAGTAAAGGTAAATAAAGTTTTATGTAATTTTTGTTTTGTTTTGTTTTGGGGTCATACCCAATTATTCCTGGCTCTGCACTCAGGAATTAACTCCTGCTAGTGCTGGGGGGACCATATGGGATGCCGGGGATCAAGCCCGTGTCGGCCGTGTGCAAGGCAAACGACCTACCCACTGTACTGTCGCTCCAGCCCAGTTTTATGTACTTTCAGAAAACTAACTTCACATTTGAAAATTGAGTACCAGGGTCTGGAGCAATAGCACAGCAGGTAAGGCATTTGCCTTGCACATGGCCGACCTAGGTTTGATTTCCAGCATCCCATATGGTCTCCCGAGCACCTCCAGGAGTAATTCCTGAGTGTGTGAGCCTGTGCATTGCCAGGTGTGACCCAAAAAGCAAAAAACAAAAACAAACAATAAAAAATTGAGCATTATAAGGCCAAAACACTATAAGAAACTGTAATATAGAACACACTGTAGCTTTTTCATAGAGTATCAAGTATTTATTGCAATATAAAGGCTCCCTAAAAGTGATGACACATAATATTTAAAAATCTGGGCTTGGGGCCAGAGAGGTAGTACAGCAAGTAAGGCTCTTGCCTTGTATCGCCCCAGCTGGGTTCAGTCCCCAGCATTCCATATGCTTTCCCAAGCACCGCCAGGAGTGATTCTTGAGTGTATAGCCAGGAGTAACCCCTGAGCATCGCTAGGTATGACTCCCAAACAAACAAAAATAAAATTTAAAATTAACAGGGTTTCCTTGATTACATTTATTATTCAGTTAAATTTTGTGCAAGCAAAAGAAATCATGTGGGATAAACTACTAGTAGTCTGTGTTTAATCCTGTTATTTATATGGAAATTTTGTAAAATCCTATTGTAACAAAAAAATGATCTCCCAAAATTTTATCATAATATCGCGTAGGACAATGAAATAGCTCCCAGGTAACCACTTGGGAGTGGAATAGATAGGAACCAATCATCAATTGTCTTGTATTTAGTTGCTATGTCTTATATTCTATTTGTGTCAAAGGTTTTTTTATAATGACAAATTCTTCTTTGAAGAAAGAACCTTTCTCCTAGAAAGTGCTTTCTCCTAAGTTTTGGTTATTTTGTAGGAAAAAAAATTAATGCTTACTGTGGTGTTTTTTAAACTTTTGTTTCTATTTAAAAATAATTTGAAAAATTAAAAATAATTTGAAATGTACACAAAAGTTTATGAGAAAGGTACAAATAAATACTTGTTGGAGTATTTATTTTCATTTTACCCCACTTGCACTATTGTTTTTCTCTCCTTTATAAATAACATAGAGAAACATACAAATTAAAGGATACATTATCAGGCCCATTTATTCCTATTTCAGCGTATTTTTTAAGACTAGGGATAGTCGTTTATTATACTATTTTACAGCTCTGAGTTCTAGTCAATGTATTAATTTATTTCTTTCCTACAACTTTAAGGTTTTTAAAGATACTACTCTCTTCTTTTTTAAAAATTAGGCTATTGACCATCCTGATGTTCCTTCATGATTAAAACTTGTAATTTTTTTGGCCATAGTGCCATATGACCAAGAGATCTCTTTGATGGCATCACACCTGGATGTATGGGACATGGAGTAGTTACATTAGTGACATTAGAATATTTGACCAAGGTGTTGTTCAGTTTTCATTGTATAATATTATGCCCTTTCAACCATAAGGAGTTCATAAAAGATGTATTAAAACTATGCAAAATTTCTATCGTCTCATCAGGATTCCCCATTAGTCCCACAGGTACTAATCAGAATTAGTACCTGTGATTGTGTGTACTTGATTCAGTCTTCAGTGTTGGTTGCAAAGTGCTGACGTTCCAGTTCCAGCACTGCCACTTACCAGTTTTCACCAGACAGGACTTAGCAGTCTGCTGTGGGTCCTCCTTTCCTCCCTTCTGTTTATCGCTTTTATTACTCATAAATTTCTCCACTCCCCAGTGGTCAATAATTTATTACTGTAAAACCTAGAAAACCTCAACGACCTTGAAACTGTTCTCCAAAGTCTGCTGTTCTCATATATTCTGGGGAGAGTGACCAGAACTTGCGTAAGATTTCTAAAGAGTTGGTGACACACACTAAGTTCCACCAACTTGAAAAGTCCAGTGTAAAGCAATCTGTAGCCTTTACATTTGAATGTTTTTCTCTGCCCTGTACCTAGAGGAGTCAGTGTCTGAAGCATTCACACTGTAGTAGTCTCTATCCCTCTTTAGGAACATTCCATTATTCTTGCCTGCTGTTTTTAAACTGCTAATAAAAACAGAATTATATTTGGTTAATATTTTGCTGGAGTTTATAATGCTAATATCTTTTGGCACTGTAGCAGCAGTTTATGGTATGCAGAACCAGTCTTGTGAAGCAACGAATTATACTGTGATTTAATTTGAAATTTTAAGACCGATGTTTTTTACACTGTAGTTTTATTAGCTCTTTGGGAGTGAGCTACATGATGTTGTGCACTGAAAATTATCCAAATGTTCTGGCCTTCTCTTTCCTGGATGAGCTTCAGAAGGAGTTCATTACTACTTATAACATGATGAAGACAAATACTGCTGTCAGACCATACTGTTTCATTGAATTTGGTAAGGACTTGATTGTTTTTACCTTCTCATTATCCTGTCTCCATCCAGTGAAAAGTAATTGTTCATCCAAAGCTGGGGAGGGGGAACCAAAAATTTTGCTACCTTGCATTTGACAAGTAGTCTTTAAATTATGGCAACTTCTTCACTGAGATGCCCATTTAGGAGAAATTTTGTTAGAGCTGTGAGAATATTGTGATATTGGCCCCAAAACTTAATCCTGAAAGGTGCTTTCTCAGTGAGAAGATTATAATTGAGAGATGTAGCATTTTGTGTTTATGTGATAGTCTTTTATAGTTCTGCCTAACGTAAAACAGAGACCAGCTTTAAGGAATCATAATTGCTCTGCCTTGCCATTGTAGCTCAGAGCAGCCAGAGCAGTGTTTAAAATGTATATGCCAGAGCATAGTTGTCTTCTAATAAAATATTATTTACAAAAATAATAGACTAGACTTACCTATGGTCATCGAATTGCTTGATTCCTGGTATAGGAGAAAAAGAAAAACCCTTCATAAGTAGTGAAAATAAAATAGATCTTTAGGAATTGTCTTTCATTGAATTCATTAAATTTATTCTTTAATATTTCTTTTGTAATGGTTTAAAAGTAAACAAGGAAACAAGTTTATAAGTGTATGTAATTTTTAATGTATTTTCTTATGTAATAATAAATAATAAATATTGATAGATATTTTAGACATGAATCTCTAAAAATGAAAGCTTTCATGTAAAGTTAAAGCAATTTTGTTTTTTAATACATTGAAGTAGTCTGTAATAGTAAAAATCTTCTCACAGCCATATAATATTAAATCCTTAGTTTATTTAACAATGATTAATTTCTAGAGTAAGAAACTAATGACTTGATAATATATTAGCCATTAAATACAAATAACATTAGAGTATTTCACGACAAATTGAGCAGTTTGGGATAACAAATTAAAGCATCTGCAAAATTTACTGCCCATAAATAACACACGCTAAAATAATTTAATTAACAAATGACTACAAGGAAATTTATTTTTTATTTTATGTAGATAATTTCATTCAGAGGACCAAGCAACGATATAATAATCCCAGGTCTCTTTCAACAAAGATAAATCTATCTGACATGCAGACAGAAATCAAGCTGAGGCCCCCTTACCAAATTTCCAAGTGTGAACTGGGTTCGGCCAATGGAATTACACCTGCATTTTCTGTTGACTATAAAGGTGCTGGTAAGATTTCTTCTGGTGAGTTCTAGTTTTCAATATTAAAGAAATCATTCTATACAATCTAATATTATTATAATGCTTTAAGACAAATGTGTAAAAGAATATAGAAATTCAAAGTAATGTTTCTCCTGTTGGTTTATACAGGAACCTACTAGTTAATGTGACTAATTAGAAAATTAGTCACATTAGAAAATAATTAGAAAATTAGTCACAAAATTTTTGTTTTGTTTTATGAGCCCCACCTGATGATGCTCAGAGGTTACATTCGGCTGCATACTTGGAGGACCGTGGGGTGTTAGGAATCAGGCTAGGCCTCCAACAAGCAAAGCACGTGGCCAGGAAAATACTTTGTACATACGAACTACAGAGGACTCTTTGCTATGTAAACACTTAAAAAAACTTTTTTCAAGCATTTTTCTAGAAATGAATATGGTTTGTATAATAGTAGTTTGTATAAATATAATTTTTGTAAATATGTGAAGTGCTTTGCGTTAAGTCAGAATGGACATATTCGAAGCCACAGTCCTTGTTTCTGGTTTGGGGCCATGCCTGGTGGCGCTCAGGTGTAGCTGTCAGAGAAAATGTGGTAATCCACTGAAATATCCCTGCCTGAAATAAGAAATTCTACAGGATAGAAACTTTTGTCTAAAATTGGAGACCTCATTATTTTATTCGCTAGCATATGCTGTTGTTAAATCTCATGTTTTAAAAAGCTTGTTCCTTTTATTTTGAGCTGAGATCTGTTCTCTGTGGTGCTCAGCAGTTTGTGCAGGGCCTGTGATCTTCACTTCTCAGTGGTACCAGAATAGCACTTCAGAGCGTCGGTGTAAGCAGCTCTGAGCCCTTAGTCCTGTTAGTGTGACTCACCTCTCTAGCATGCTGTTTCCTTAGCTCTTTTGTCTTTTATCTTTGAAACTGTCCCCATCTTAAAAACTTACTCTCTATTTGCTTTTAGTGTGTTAGTATTTTTCAGAGGTTGAATTTAGGACTAAAGACAATACTTCAAATTTGGTTTGTTAATACAGATTATGATATAAATGAGGGAGCACACATCGCTAAAATAATTCAGCTGGCCATGAAGAACTAAACAAACAAATAGCACTATAGTACTGTCACTGTCATCCCATTGTTCATCGATTTGCTCGAGCAGGTACCAGTAACATCTCCATTGTGAGACTTGTTGTTACTGTTTTTGGCAAATCGAATATGCCACAGATAGCTTTCCAGATTCTGCTGTGTGGGTGGGATACTCTCAGTAGCTTGCCGGCTCTCCGAGAGGGATGAAGGAATCGAACCTGGGTCGGCCGCATGCAAGGCAAATGCCCTACCCACTGTGCTATCACTCCAGTCCACAAAAAAATAGTAATAACAAATCCTAGCACCATATCCAAAGTTGTTATCTGTTTTCTGAAGTTTTGTTTCTAGCCAGAAATTAGAAGACCTTTATAAGAGGTGGAAAGTATGACACACATATTAGAGGGAGGCAGGGAGAGGAGCAGGTGACAGAAACTGCTGGGAAGAGTGACTCGGTATCAGAGTCAGCATACCTCTAAGTAGCTGCCATAATTACATCAGAGGGCTAAAGGAAGCTATGATTAAAGAAATAAGGTGTTGACGTCACATTAAGTAGAAAGTATCCATAAAAAGGAAACAAAGGAAAAGAATCAGTGAAAATTATGGAATTGAATAATTTAAAATATTGCACAGTAATAATGGAATCCAAAGGAAAAGAAAATAAAATCAGAAAATAAAAAATTCGAATCTCAGAAAATTATAGGATGCTGTTAAGGGCACCAACATACAAGTGATGGGAAAACCAAAAGAAGATGAGAGAAAGGAGCAGAAAAAGTATTTGAAGAAATAAATGCTGGAAAGTTCCCAGACTTAACTCAAAAACACTAGAAAGCCAGGTGTGCTCCAAAGAGGACGCACACAAAAGATCCACAGAGATTAAAATTGTATTAAAAATGCTGAAAGACAGGGGCTGGAGCGATAGCACAGCAGGTAGGGCGTTTGCCTTGCATGCGGCCGACCTGAGTTCGATTCCCAGCATCCTATATGGTCCCCTGAGCACCACCAGTGGTGATTCCTGAGTGCAGAGCCAGAGTAACCCCTGTGCATTGCCAAGTGTGACCCAAAAAGCAAAAAAAAAAAAAAAACCAAAATTTGCTGAAAGACAAAGACAAGGAGAAAATCTTGAAAGCAGCAGGGGAGCAGCTGCCACCTACTGAGATTAAACACCAGCTTCTCAGCAGACTCACAGGTCAGAGGCAGCAGGTCAGGCAGTGGGGTAGTGTGTGTTAGAGGAAACGGTTGGCATCAGGAGTCCTCTACCCGTGAGCGCTCTTTCAGAACCCAAGGTGAGGGCTGGACTGGCACTGCACAGCCTTGCCCATGGGCATTGCCCCTTGGCACCTCGTGGTCTCTACCACAGCAGGACAGGAGAGTGAGAGTGAGAGTGAAAGCATGACATTTGTAGATAAACTGAAGCCGGGGTGATTTGTTGCTGGCAGACTCACTTTACGAGAAATACTAAGGGAAGTTCTTTAGGCTGAGAGCAGGTGATCCAGAAAGTAATTTGAATTTGCCCCCAAAAAGGAATTGTAAAGGTGATTATAGAAGATAGAGAAAATTCATTTTTCTTCCCAACTGATTTTAAAAGCAATCATATAAAACATTATATAATGTATTGTTGGACTTTTAACATACCAAAAAGTAATTTATTTTCTAACAACAGCACAAAGATGGATGGGAGCAAAGCTGTACCGTGCTAAGGAAATGACTCCACCTGATAATTTTAATCCAAATGAAGAAAACTAGAAATAATATTTAAAATTATAAAATATTATTTCTGTCCCTTATTTTCTTCTCGAAAAGGCATAAGTTTATAAAGTAATAGTTAACAACAATTCAGTTTTGGAGTTTTAAACATTTTTAAGCATAATTTGTGGCAACATTGTAAAAGAGTGGGAGAGAAGGAATAGAACTCTATAGGAAATATGGCTCGGTGTGATGCTGGTAAGATGTGTCTCATAAGTCTAGGGCAGCACTAAGCTGCCTATTGCTGCACTATAAAGTTTTTCTTTTCTTTTTTTTCTTTTTGGCTTTTTTGGGTCATGCTCGGAAATGCTCATGGGTTCCTCCTGCTCTGCAAGAATTACTCAGGAATTAGTCCTGGAGGTGCTTGGGGGACCATATGGGATGCCAGGGATGGAACTCAGGTTGGCCACATGCAAAGCCAACTGTACTCTCTCTCCGCCCTGCACTATGAAGTTTTTACTTGATGCAAACAGTAGTAAAAGAGGAATGAAGAAAAAAAAAGCATTCAAATATAGAAATAAGCAGTTGGCATGCTTATTTATTGATATGCAGGTATAAGTAATAACAGTATATTTATTGGGTGGATAGATTGATTGGTTTTGTTTTGTTTTTTTCTGAGGGGGCGTGCCAAGCTTGGCTCAGGGATTACTCCTAGCTCTGTGCCTGGGGTACTCATGGTGGTGCTCTGGGGACCGTTTGGTGCCAGGGATCACGACTTAACCTCCTGCTAGCAGAGCATCTGCTCTAGCCCATTGAACTCTCTCTCTAGACAGTTTTTTATAAATAGATGAAATGTTTCCATCAAAAGGAAGAAATTTTAAAAGTGTGTCTTAAAATAGCCAGACTCAGTGTAGTCTGCCACAGAACCCCAGTGGTATGTTTCACAGTGTTAGAATTAAAAAACCTTGAAATTGTTTGGAACTAGAAAAGCCCTGACTAGGAAGCTTACTGTGGCAGGGAGTGGGGGTGTGGTGGGGACCCTGGACACTGGTAGAGGGAAGCGTACGCTTGGTGAGGGGCTGGTGCTGATATGATTGATGTCAGAAACCTTCCCATTAACAGGATTGTAAACCATGGTGCCTAAAATAAAGAAAACTTACCTGAATAGGAAAAATACTCAGAAAAAAAGAAGGTCTCTGGCTTAAAACTGTACTATAAAGTAATGGTGGTGAAAACAATGTGGTGGAGGAATGAAAACACGCAGATCAATGGAACATAGCTGATAATCCAGAAATAGAGCCACAGGTATATGGACAACTGATTTACAACACAGGAGCTGAGATCATAGAATGGAACAGGTGAAGTGTCTTTAATAGATGCTGTTAGGAACACTCGGCCACTAACACCATTTATAAAACCTGATTCAAAATAACGATTGGGATGTAAGACAATATCAGAAGAAACAGATGATATAGTCCATATGTATTTAAAGACTCAGCTTCAGTATCAAAGTAAAAATAAACAAGGGATTACATCCAGCTAACCTGTACTCTGAGAGAAACTTGCATCAAAATGGAATGGCCTGCTGAACAGAAAGACATACTTGCATGTCGTATGGCTGGCAAGGGTCTTAGCATCACACACACACAAAGAAAAAGAAATGAGGCAAATATCCAAATTATATGAAGTCATAAGACTCAGCAGTCAAAAAAAACACTGATTAAAGAATGGGCAGAAAGTCTGAATAGGCACGTCCCCAAAGAACACATAAAACTATTTAAAGCATTTTATATGAAACACTGATTTACAGTTTCATTCATTCAGTGTGACGCACCACACCCTCCCATGGAATGTCCATTTCCCTCATTGTCCCCTTGTCACCTCCCCCCCACCCACCAAGCCTGTGATAAGCTTAGACCAGTTCTCATGTTCTGCTGCCTTTGACCTTTGTTAATCACCTCCTGTGTTTCTTCCTGTCGCACATAGAAGAAAGATCATTTTGTATTTATCCCTCTCCTGACTCACTTCATTCAGCACGATATTCTCCAGGTCTATCCATGCAGTGACGGAATAGCTGAATAGTTTTCCTCATGCGTATGTATCATCGTTTCTTTATATCCAGTCTTCTAGAACAGATACAAATCTTAATATAAGTATTTGATGAATGTTATCTTTTGATAGAGGCTATAGATTTTGATTACCTGAATCTAAATCCTGGTTCTGTGCTTATTAGCCACTTGACTTTGGGAAGTTGCTTTTCTACTTTAATTACCTCATCTATAAAATGAGGAATATCTTAGGTTTTTTTTGTTGCTGTTTTGTCTTTCGGACCATACCTGGCTGTGCTCAGGACTTACTTTGGACTCCTACACTCAGGGATCACTCCTGACATGCTAGGGGTCTACATAGGTTGCCGGGGATTGAACCGGGGTTGGCTCTATGCAAGGCAAGCATCCTACTTGCTGTACTATCATGCCAGCCCCAGAAATATTTCAGTCTTTACCTAATAGACTTACTGTCAAAATCAACTGACAAAACACAATCAAGCACTTGAAACTGTGCCTGGTATACAAAAGCACTTAATAAATGTTGTATCACCAAAAACTAACACAAATGGTCAATATGCACATGAAAAGATGTTCATCATATCTTATTATGAGAATGGCAAATAAAAACAGCAGTGCTCTATTATACACCTGTGGGAATAGCTGTTCTCAAAAGACAAACAAGGGTTGGTAAAAGGCAAACTATTTATACGATCTGAAGACAAACCAGAGTATATTTTATAGGTAAGTGTTGGGAGGATATGGAGAGAATGGAACACACCCTGTACATTGTTGGTGGGAATTCATGGGAAGCAATATAGAAATTCCTTAGAAAGTTAAAACAGCTGCTATATAGAAGGCTATCCCACTGGAAGGACGTAGGCATTCCCTTATTTATTACAATAGATTACAATAGACAAGAACTAGAAATTCTAATCCTGTTACTTGCACAGAATGACTTCATTGGTAAATTTTACTTAAACAAGGAATTAGGCGATTCTTTATAATCTTTTCCAAAACAAACAAAAACAAAAGTGAGAGTGAAGATTCTTAGATAATTCTGTGTGTATCTAGATATAAGATCCTGATGCCAAAACAAGTAAATTAGCGATCACATCTCTAAATTTCACAAGAAAATTAGAGATAAATTCTTTTTTAATATACACAAAAAAATTCTAACACTATAAGCAAATCAAATATAGCAACATACAAATACCTTAATCAGCTGAGACCTATTCTCAGAATCATGGAAATGACTTATTACAAAACATAGTTATCTGTACAATATAAGTATAATATTTAGTCAGTATAATAAATGCAGATAGCACATGATTATAATCAATAGTATGTCAATAGAATAAAACCCAAAAGCCATATGATCATACAAAAAGATGAAGCAAGCTCATTTGACTAAATTCACAAGCTTTCATGAAAAAAAGCTCTGTTACGAAAAGAAAGGAAGATAGCCTAAAGGTATCTTTAGTTAATACCATACTTCATAGTAAAAGATCATACGTTCCCCAAAGATTAGGGATGAGACAAAGACATCTGCTCTCAACATTTTACTGGGGGTTCTAGATAAGACAGATAAGGAAAAGAAGAAAAGTCTAGTTTGCAAAGGAAGAAATAAAATAGTTAGAATAGCACATGATCTTGTCTAGAGAAAAATCCTAAGGAATCTATTAAAATACTATTTGAACTAATGAGTTTAGTTAAAGGGTGCAAGCTATAGGACCAATATACAAAAATTATATTCTCTACACACAGCAGTGAGCAGTGTGAAAAGAAAGATGTAAAGATGCTAAAGTATTTTTTAAAGTTTTTCAACAAAAACTTTGGAAAATAGTTTGGAAATTCATCAAAAAGGTAAACATACAATTACCATATGACCCATCAGTACTACTTCTAGGTACTTATCCTGGAGAATGAAAATGATGTATTTAGGGGCTGGAGCAATAGCACAGCGGGTAGGGCGTTTGCCTTGCATGCGGCTAACCCGGGTTCGATTCCCAGCATCCCATATGGTCCCTTGAACACCGCCAGGAGTAACTCCTGAGTGCAGAGCCAGGAGGAACCCCTATGCATCGCCGGGTATGACCCAAAAAGCAAAAAAAGAAAAGAAAATGATGTATTTAAAGAAAAATGTGTACATACTTATCACTGTATCACCGTCATCCCGTTGTTCATTGATTTACTTGAGCGGGCGCCAGTAACGTCTCCATTCATCCCAGTCCTGAGATTTTAACAGCCTCTCCTTACTCGTCTTTCCCAATGATTGGAGGCTCTTTCAGGGTCAGGGGAATCAGACCTGTTATTGTTACTGTATTTGGCATATCGAATATGCCATGGGGAGCTTGCCAGGCTCTTCCGGGTTATTATCAATACACACATAAAAATTAGCAAAAGATGTCTCCATTTAAACCTCATTACACATTACAAATGAGGGCATATGATATATAAATCTAGGTAAATGAGAGATAGCAAGCACAGCAGGGGGAGGTGCTTGCCCTGCATAGAGCAGACCGGGGTCAATCTCTCGACACACATGTGGTTACCCCACCTTCATCAGGTGTGACTCCTGAGTGTATACATTCATACACTTCATTTATTGAATTTATTGAGTTGAAAATATACATTCATTTCAATAAAAATGAAAGTATATCTTATAACAAAATTTTATGTTATAAGTATAAAATGAAAGTATATCTTACAACATAAAATTTTAAAACATTATGCTAAATGAGAGAAGCAGGTTTTTTTGTTTGTTTGCTTGTTTGTTTGTTTGCTTTTTGGGTCACACCCAGTGATGCTCAGGGGTTACTCCTGGCTTTGCACTCAGGAATTACTCCTGGTGATGCTCAGGGGACCATATGGGATGCCCAGGTCAGCCACATGCAAGGCAAATGCCCTACCCACTGTACTATCACTCCAGCCCTGGGAGAGAAACTTTTTAAGAACTTGTATATCATTTCATTTTTACAAAATTTCCAGAATTGGGAAATCCATAGAAGCAGAATTTATTAGTGGTTGACAGGAGTTAGAGGATGGGGAGAAATAGTGACTACCCCTAATGGTTATGAGCTTTCTTATGAGTAGTGAACTGTGGAATTAAATAGTTATGGCAGTTGTATAGCTCATTGAATGTGTGAAGAACTTCTGAATTGGACAAATTTTAAAATAATGATTTATGTGGTGTATATTTTGATTTTTAAAATCATTTGTAAATGAAGTTATTACTTTGAAAATTTCTACTTCAAATGTAATTTCAAACCAATGGCACTAAGGCACCGAGTCATCCCTTTGCTCATTGAGTTGCTCGAGCGGGCACCATTAACGTCTCCATTGTGAGATTTGTTACTGTTTTTGGCATGTCAAATACACCACAGGTAGCTTGCCAGGCTCTGCTGTGCGGGCAGAATACTCTCTGTAGCTTGCCGGGCTCTTCAAGAGGGATGGAGGAATCGAACCCAGTTCGACCGAGTGCAAGTCAAACGCCCCACCCGCTGTGCTATCGCTCCAGCCCCAATAGTGATTGGTAATTTGGACCAGAAGTACATTTAGAAATGTTTAAGGTTATGTGTTCTAGAGAATATATAGATCTAATGTATCTCAACTATAGTCCAAGTTGTACATTATTTAGTAAAAAGTATGATCTTCTTGAAGTTTTTGGAAACTTGAATGAGATGAATGAGCATTACTGGGGTACAAAGGTGAATGGAAGGTGACAGTGATAAGTACAATGTTTGGCCTTCTTTTTCCCTTTGAACTTTATTGATTCTGTAAAGAAAAGCCAATAGTGTGTCAGGAAGAGGGAGACTCAGGGATTAGCTATAATCAAAAATTGGATTGAACCATTCCATAGTACTCTGCAGTTATATCTAAAAGATTTTGAAAGTAGAATGTTTGGCAAAAAATCATAAATATGCCAGGTAACTAAAGAGAGTAAATGACATAAAAATACCCCTGCCCACCGCCCTAAAGTTTTACAGAAACAGTAGAAGCCAGAAGGCTGCTTACTAATTTCTAAAGGATAAAAAAAAAACAGCAGAAATATACACATAACAAAAATATTCTGAAAGATTGAAGTGGCAGGCATGGATACCTAGTGTTGTTCCACAAGGAAAGCTCAACAAGGAACACTTTCAGTTCTTCACAGTTAAATATGTTGACATAGAATTTGTATAGATTGTTTTTCTTAGAAATCAGGTTGAGAAGATTCCATTATCCTTGCAGTTTAGTGACTGCATGCTTTTCTTAGTAGAGGTCAGACTTAGGGGGTCTGGGGCCTGTGGCAGGGACTGCCATCTCAGCCTGCTAAATATGCGTCTACCACCTAAGCTATCTCCCTAGGCCTGGGGGAGGAAGAGGGGGGGACAGGGAGGGTGTTTTTTTTGTTGTATCAAGAAGGGAAGTTGTATGCTGTCAGATGTTTTGGCTCTATTTATTGAAATAACTGTGATTCTTTAATAAAAGGTCTTTATGTTGTAAATGGCATTGTTTTTCAGATGTTTAGTCACCTTCTCTTAGGTAAACTTTGCAGTTATGACATATGTCTTATCAAATACAGTATGTTAGTTTAAAAAATAGTTAGTTTTGCAAATTTTCAGATATATCTTTTTCGTGATGGATTGGTTTGTGGATTTCTTGGTAATGTCTGGTTTTACTATCAGGATAGAGAGGGCCTCATAGAAGTAAATAGAAAATATCACCTCTTTAATTTTCATGAAACTTATTTATAGAATTTTAATTTTTTAATGTTTAGGGAAGCCTTTTGAGCCTCTAGTTTTGGGGAATATTTCAAACTTGCAAATCAGTTTCTTTGATGGGTACAGGATTATTTAGATTATCAGTTTCTTAAGTGAATTTAATTTATTTTAAGAAATCTGTCTTTTCACCTAATTTATTGAATATAAAATTAATATTTATTTATCTGTGTGAGAAGTGTAGAATTGTATTGATGCTACCATTCTCATTTCTTATACTGACAATTTTGTTTTTTTACGTTTTCGTGACTTTTTTGTTTTCTATTTCATTGATTTGTTACTTCCTATATCTTGCTTACATAGTGTTTATTTTTTTCTTTTGATCAAGGTAGAGGAAATTAGTTACTTGAGAATTTTCTTTAATAATACAAGCATTTAGTGCTCTATTTTTCCCCTCCAAATACTACTTTTTATATCTTACACAAACTTTAATATATATTTTTACTTCCATTCTTTTATTTTTCTAGTCTCTGTTACATGAAAAAAGTGGTGGCATGAAAAAAGCCATAGACAGAATATGAAAGCAAGGTGAGATTGTTGTGGTTACTCACAAAAATAGGTGGGAGACGGGAATAGGCCTGAGGTCATGGTTTGCCATCTCTTGCTATAGCGTAATCTCTTGACAGAGTTGAAGTATAGCCTGTGACAGTATGGTTATTTGGATAAAGTGTTGGCAGTCTCATGCCAGGAAATTCCTTGTTTTATAAGGAGGTCCAGGAAAGGACATGCAGTCGGAGCCTACAATTAGGTAGTTTGTTGTCACGCTGTGCCCATGCTTGAAACATAATACCCATCTTTGACTGTGCATTGCTTATGCTTCAAGGATGGGGCACTGAACTCTGGGTCCTTTGGGATTAACACTGGTGATGTGCAGGGTAGGGTTACTCCAACACTTCTGATGGCATTCCCTTTTCTGTTAATCATAGGTCTGCCATCAGTTTGCTAGAACTATCTGCCTATTAATCCACACTCAGAATTCAGGAAAATGACCTTAAATTCTGGCGTTAAAATTACTCAGGTGTGGTCAGGCAGTAAATTAATAGGTAACTGCCATTGAAAAGACAGTTCAGGGGCTGGAGTGTTAGTACATTGAGTAGGGCACTTGCCTTGCATGCAGCTCACCTGCGTTCAATACCCAGCATCCCGAGCACTGCCAGGAATGATTTCTAAGTGCAGACCCAGGAGTAACCCTGAGCACTGCTGGGTGTGCCACCACCCCCCCTCCCCCGCAAAAAAAGAGAGTTTATATACTCCAAGAAGAAGGGAGAAGGGAGCATGCCACTCTTGCTGGGGCCAGGGGGATGCCAGTGTTGCTCCGGACAGGAACTGGAGAGGAGACTGCCCTTAGGGGTTAGACTGTCTCACCCAGGAGATGGTGGGTTAATGAATCAGGCCCCTTCGCCACTTGCCCTCCCTGCCCGCTCATCTGCTCATCGAAGCTCCCTTTCCTTGCTACCCCCTCCCTGAGGCACCCCCCATGTTACACACACACCATCACAATCTGATCATTATTTTTCCCCCTCCAGCGTTTTATGTTAAACATTGTGGTGCATTTTATAAAAATAGTAAGCAAATGATCTGCTGAGAAAAAGAGATATGAGCCAATAAATAAAAAACAGGTAGAAAGTTTTGCAAAATCTAGTGAGCTAGAGCGATAGCACAGCGGGTAGGGTGGTTGCCTTGCACACGCTGACCCGGGTTCAATTCCCAGCATCCCAAATGGTTCCCTGAGCACCGCCAGGAGTAATTCCTGAGTGCAAAGCCAGGAGTAACCCATATCCTTGGAGCACCCCAGGAGTAATTCCCAAATTTAGAGCCAGGAGTAACCCCTGAGTATTACCAGGTGTGACTCAGAAAAGACAAAAAAAGAATCCTTACTACCCACCCTTCCTTCCTTCCTTCCTTCCTTCCTTCCTTCCTTCCTTCCTTCCTTCCTTCCTTCCTTCCTTCCTTCCTTCCTTCCTTCCTTCCTTCCTTCCTTCCTTCCTTCCTTCCTTCCTTCCTTCCTTCCTTCCTTCCTTCCGTTCTCCCGTCCTCCTGTCCTCCTTCCTTTCATTTCTCACCTCTTCTTCAGAAATTTCTATTGTTATAATCCCAATTCAGACCCTCATTTCAGACAATTTTTTGCAGTGACTTCTTCATGGGGACCGTAATAAGAAATTTTAAAAGGATGCGGGTCCTGTAGAGAGATCCTAGTGCTAGTTGGGTGGTGACACTTATTAGCTGTCTTAACCTCAGTTCCCATGTGAGAAAATTCAGACACATAGAAGTTCATTTCTTCTCCCTTTAAGTACAATGGGACAAGTGTATGCCTAGTGAGAAGGCACTGGGAAAATATTATCCCTTGAGCCTGGAGCATTGGTACCTGTAGGGCATTTGTCTGTGGCCTTGAATGTGGCCTGAGTTCGATCCCTGGTATCCCATTTGGTCCCCCAAACATCATCAAGAGTAATTCCTGAGTGCAGAGCCAAGAGTAACCCCTGATCATTGCTGGGTTTGGCCCCAAAATAAGCAAACAAACAAAAATACACAAAAGTATTATGTCTGTCCCTACTTTTAATCTCTTTAGAACTCATTAATACGATTAAAGCAGTGCTTAAGAAATGTTAATATACTAGTCACTTGCTTTTCACTGTTTTCCCATTGTCTAATTTGCCTGTAAATTTAGCCTAGTTGCAAACTGTCTATTAATTTGCCTCTTTTTCTGACCTTGCTTCCTCCTCCTCTTCAGAAATACCCTTTTGAGCCAAACACTAGCTGTGGCCAGTAGCAGAATGACTAAGGATGTGAATTCTAGAGTCTGGTTCCCTGTAAAATAAAGTAAAGGGAATTTTTTGGTTTTATCCAATTGCTTAGTTTCTTTAAACCTTAGTTCTCTCTCTGGAAAAAGCCTGGAGATTATTATAGTACGTGTTGCGTTGAATTCATGGAAGGACGCAAAGAGATGCTGCGCCTGGAAGCGTCTTGCCCAGTGAGCCCGGCCTGTGTTGGAGAGAAGGTCACAGGTGGCAAGAGCACCGCCAGCAAGCCCGGCCCTGTCCGGGAGGAGGGTCAGAGGGCGGCAGAAGCAGCGTTGGCTTCTTCTCTTCCCAGCCCAATGGCCACAGCCTTTTCTTTCCAAGAAATATAGTTCTTTCGTTTGTGCTGGTCAAAGTCTGTGCATCTTTTACCTTTCTCCCCAGTCCTCTTGACCCCCAAATTACCTTTCCACTTCACAGTTCTCTTACTCCTTTTAAAGAATGCTTATTCTTTCCTACACTTTAAAGATTTTGTATGTTTCTGTCTGTTCATTTCCTTTTAAAAGACTAAAAGTGGCTTGAGGAGAGATTGTATGATTTGTTTTTTGGACCTTTTGGACCATAGACTTTTATGCAGAATTGAGTCAAAGATATTTGTTGAGTAAATGTATCAATTCTCTGTAACCAAGGTCCTTTCGTTTCCAGGGATTTCCTTTCATTTCAGTATCTTTTATACATTCTCATTATCAGCTGCTGCATTTTGAGAAAACTTGATTTTGCTTTTTGCTGTTTTGGGATTTCTCAGCACACCTGGCAGTACTCAGGACTACCTGCTCTGGGTCTTTGCTCAGGAGCCACTTCTGGTGGTGCTCAGGGGACCATCTGTGGTGCTGGGCATTAAACCAGGGTGAACCACATGGACTAAGAACATTTTAATTTTGTAATGAAAATGTCACATCGTGCTATTGAGACTAGTTTTTTAAAAGGCTTTATAGGGACAGAATGATAATACAGGGATTGATGTGTTTGCCTCTCACACAGCCAACCCCGGTTCAATTCCCGGCACCACATATGACCCTTGAGCATCACCAATGGTTCCTCCTGAGACAGATGAGCCAGGAATAGCTCCTGACCACTGCTGGGTGTGGCTCAGACCCACTCCCTGACACTTGTACCCTGAAAGCCTTTCAGATGGCATTGAAGTAGAAAATAAGAGTAAAAACCAATAAAAATAAAACCAGGTGATGACACTTTTACTTTGGCAAAAAGTTTTCTTCCTCCATTACCTCTTCTACTGTATGCTTTTTCCACTGTTTCTGGTAGTGCCTGTCATGGTGCCGAGTTGAAATCAGGTGTAAACGTTTGTGGACTACAATGAGTCTGAGATCTGTTTTCGCTGAAATTAATAGCAAATGTAAATAATACATTCAGATGTGATTGACTATCTTGTTCCATTGGTTGAAATGAGACATGGTCCTTCAGAAATGTCGCCCTCATGCTGTGTGCAGATGGAGGGTCTCTTTGGCAGCCGTGGGACAGGAAGTGGAAGGGGGGCTGTCGGGAGAATCTCCACTTGAAAATTTCTTTCCCACAGTGACCTGGCACAGTGCCAGCTTGTCCTGCAGCATAATGCATGCCTTGTTCTTCCTAAAGAAGCTTGATGATTGCTTTTGTGCCTTCAGAAATATTTCTGACCATCATAAAATCATGTAGCGTTGCTGTGCGGTCATATTGAAGAGGGTCTTTTACATCAAGAGACAAGTGTTGGATCTGTCACTGACAGATTATTTATTTTCTGAATAGATTCTGATCAACACACTCAAATGGTAATGACTTTCTATTCAAGGATGGCCATACTTGACCATAAAATGCTAAAATATTTTAGCTACAGTACAATATGTTACTTGTTTTATGGTAAGGTAATTTTTTATATACTTTTGAGTGTGACATAAAATCTATTTCAGGTGTCAGGTGATTTTTATGCATGAGGTTCATATTAAGCAAGGGCTTTTAAAAATGACCATTATAGTTATTTTTAACTGTCATTCAAATATCATTAAATTATAATTTAATATCATTAATTAAATTAAATCCCCTTCTACTGGGAGGAATGGTGGGTGATGTAAAACATGATTAATTGGTATACCTATTGGATGGATGTTTAAGTTGTGAGGATATTTTCCCCCTCTGCTGCTGTAAAAATTGCCATCAAAACTTTACAGATCCATTTAGTTTTGTCTCCATTGTAAAATCTCAAGGAAATTGAGAGACCATAGGCATAGGAAATTTATGAAAATTTTATTCCACATTAGTATTTTCTGTTGAACTTTAGAAATAAATACTTTGTGATATGTAGGCTTTTGTGTTTTTATGAATTGGCTAGGGAAGCTTTTCTGCTGTAACAGCTGAATATGTTGCAAAGATTTAAGCCCTTCCTTATATTAATGTTCCAGTTCATTAACTTTATTGTTAGGGTTTTTGCACTTCAGTGCCTTAAACAAAATGATGTAAATGTGGTTCTCTTGTTCTCTCTTCCTTTTGAGGAAAAGGTGGCTGTGTATCTAGTTTTGTGTTTTCATTTAGGATCTGTTGTCAATTCTAATAGTGTAAGATGATGAAGGGGAAGCTATTATATAACTCAGTGCCTTCTAGATAATGGAATGTGTTTGTAAAGATAAACTGGTCACTTTTTCAACTAGTGTTTTATCATTTAAACACTTTAACTGAACTTCAGAGATGAGGAATTTCATAGCTGTATGCCTCAGTTCTAAGGTGGATCACAGAATGGTGCTTATCTCTGAGCACGTAGATCCTTTGGTATTTATAGCTTTAGAAATCAAATAAGGGAGAATCTTACTTAATAAGCAAGCTATGTTTGCTATTGAAAATATTTTCTTTCTAAGCATTTTAGAAAAAAATAGGAATTATGCAATAAATTTCCAAGTAAAGTCACCTTTGCAGATGTTTACAACTACTTGTAAAATGGTAGACATCTGCAAGCAGTAAGGGTTCCTACATGACTGGCTATGAGATATGAACGCTCTTGTTTGGTTGGGGGCCACACTCAGCCATGCTCAGGGGTTACTCCTGGCTCTGCACTCCTTATGGTGCATGAGGGACCATATGGGTTGTGGGATTGAACCCAGATCAGCCATGTGCAAGGCATGCACCTTCCCTGCTGTTCTGTCTCTCTGGACTCACACTTTAGGGCTGTATATTCCAATGCAAGTTAGATGCCCTTGTTCAGAGTACTGAGAAAAAATAAGATAGTTTAATCTGAATTCAAGTGAATGATACTGAATTGTGCATTTAAAATATGACTGAAATTACTATTAAATAATTTTTATGATTAATCATTATTTCCCCTCATAAAAATTGGTTTTATTTCACATAAGTATAGATTCTGATGTGAGATGTTGATGTTCATTTCTAACTTTTTTTTCCCCAGCTCACCAGCGATTGGAACCAGCAACTCTATCAGGAATTGTGGCATTTATCCTTAGTCTTTTATGTGGCGCTCTGAATTTAATTCGAGGCTTTCATGCCATAGAAAGTCTCCTGCAGGTACTGTGCTATTTATGCAACATGACTTGCCTATGCTTATTGATTTCACGTGTTACACAGTTGGCTCGCATTGATTCGAGCTTCAAATTGCAGGCCAGACCCTGTATTCTCCATACCACCCCTAACCTCCCCTCCCTCTAAAAGCACTGATTTTGAGTTGACATCTTTGCTTAATTTGACACTTCCATGTTATTTATTACTCTGGGAACACCGACATATGTGTGATATAAGTCCTCGTGTCAACACCTAGAGTTGAACTGGGGAGGCCAAGGAGCTCATGTCTAATTGCCAAGTACACTGAGTTTGGGAGCAAAAGTGATTTGTGAGGGAGATGGGGCGGGTGAGCAGGCCCAGAAGGAGTGAGGAGGAGAGTGGATGGAGAGGCTCTCAGGACAGGTTCTGTCCGGTGTCAGTGTTCCTACTGCTTACCTGTTCTTTCTCCCTCCTTGTTGTGGGCTGCCTAGGAGACCACCAATTTTTATAGATATGACTGTTTCGTTGTGCCATTGAGAGTTCCAGAGACTGTAGCTATCAAAATATACTTTCTCTCTTACTCCTTTTGCCAACTTTTTGAAACTTAAAAGTTTTAGTATGTCCCGTATTGTACAGCTTTCTCTGAAGCTTTTTCTTTTCTTTTTTTGACAGCTTCACACTGTAAGTTACCTTTTAGAGCCAGCATTAAACTTAGAATGCCTTTAATAAAAATGCATTCAACATAGTTTATATTTCATTTTAAAACACTTCTGTTAGTTCAGGAAGCAATTCTTACCTTCTGCTACTTTAGAGAGCATTCAGAGAAGACCCCATCCTGCACCCTCTCATGCCCACAGTTCTGTGAAGTTCTGTGAAGACAGGAACCTGTCATAGCTTCCTGGTGGCTGAGCTGTCCTTGTGGGCGGGGGAGGTTCTCCCAGACTCCCAGTTCCTCCTCCTGCCCTCTTTGCTCTGCAGGCACTGCCCTCTTCCCTTCAGCCCTGGACAGCTGGCCGCAGCTTCTGGCTTTCATGCCCCTGATCCCTTGCCAAATTGCTTTATTTTAGCAGGAGTTCAGGTTGGTGCCAATTAGACAGTCTGCCAAAAAGATCAGTAATTTTGAGATTGCTGATGGAAAGGTCAATAAATAAGATAGTCTTGCTTTTTTTTTAAAAAAAAAATTAAGTTTGATATAATAGAAATAACAGTAATGTAGATGCATGATGATTGATTTTTCTGAAGCAAGGAAGAAAAGGGTTGTTGGTTCCTGTTCCACTCCGGTTAGCTCTGTGACCTTGAATCATTCATTGTTTACAAAATAACGGAGGAGGGGGGGGCTTGATTATTATTTCTCAAAGGTGGGCTACATTTGCCAGTGGTTAACAATAACTTTAAAAACTTTATAAAATTTTAGTTTAGGTAAGATGGTTATAGTAATGTTAAATTTTATGGTACTGGTGTACAAAGTTACTGACTGCGCCTTCCCTCCCGCTGCCCCAAAGTGCCCTAGAATCTACTGCTGTCCCTACGACACCGCTGGTCTAGCTCTTTATTCCTCCCTCTGCGTCTCTTGGTCATCAGTTTTGTAATCCAGGACCAACAGTTTGTCACTGTCCAAAAAATGGCTTTCGTTTCGTCTGTATTAGTATGTGGCCTTTGGACAGAGAGCTAGTTATCGTTAGATTGAGTGCATGTTCTGCATGCAGGGGCCTGTGTGGACCCCCGCACCACTCGATCACCAGGAGTGTGGTAGTACAGTGTGTCGTGTGTAGTTATCTTAGGCTTGGTAAAGGATATGAGCTTCTGTTCCTGCACAGATGACAGTTTTCTCTTTTAAAACACATTGTTTTAATTAAAAACTGTAAAATGTATTACACAAATAATTTGTATTTAGTATTAGAAAGAAAATAAGGTGGTGCCCTCAGGTTAAAATCCTGTAGTTAAGAATCTACAGAGCAAGATGAAATTAAAAACTCAGTGGGTGCCCTCAATAGTAGAATGGCTACGGCCAAAGACGGAATCAGTGAGCTTGAAGATGAGCCGCAGGAAGCTTACAGGCAACAACAAACAATGGGAAAAGACCTCAAAATAGCTCTTAGGTGAATCAGAGACCTAGGGGATGATTTCAAGAGGAACAACATTAGAATCATTGGAGTACCAGAAGGTCAGAGAGACAACCCCAATTAGTACTGGAAGTACTTGCAATAGCAGTTAGGCAAGAAAAAGATATTTAAGGGCATTCAGGTGGGAAAGGAAAAAATCAAGCTCTCACTATTTGCAGATGATATAATACTATATTTAGAGAACCCTAAAACCTCTACCAAGAAACTCCTAGAAATAATAGACTTGTATAGCAAAGTTGCAGGCTATAAAATCAATACCCAAAAGTCCATGACTTTCCTGTATGCAAATAGTAAGAGAAGAAAGTGACATGAAAAAAAGCAGTCCCCTTTACAATATGCCTCAGAAAATCAGGTACCTCAGAATCAGCTTAACTAAGGAGGTAAAGGACCTGTACAAGGAAAACTACAAAACGCTACTTCAGGAAATAAAAGAGGACATAAGGAAATGGAAAGATATCCCCTGCTCATGGATTGGGAGAATTAACATCGTCAAAATAGCAATACTCCCCAAAGCATTGTACACATTCAGTGCGATCCCTATAAGGATACCCATGACATTCTTCAAAGAAATGGAGCAAACACTCCTGAAATTTATATGGAACAATAAGCCCCCACAAATAGCTAAAGCAATTCTTGGGAAAGAGAAGATGGGAGGCATCACTTTCCCTAACCTCAAACTCTACTACAAAGTGGTAATAATTAAAACAGGATGGTACTGGAACAAAGGTAGAGCCGCAGATCAATGGAACAGGGTTGAATATCCTGACACACACCCTCAAATTTATGATCATCTAATCTTTGATAAGGGAGCAAGAAATATGAAGTGGAACAAGGAAAGCCTCTTTAACAAATGGTGCTGGCAAAACTGAACAGCTACATGCAAAAAAAAAAAATAATAATAAAAATGGGCTCAGACCTCTACCTAACACTGTGCACAAAAGTCAGATCAAAATGGATTAAAGACCTCAACATCAGACCAGAATCCATCAAATACATTGAAGACAAGGTTGGAAAAACCCTCCACAATATTGAAGCTAAAGGAATCTTTAAAGGTGACACACCATTGGCCAAGCAAGAAGAAACAGAGATAAACAAATGGGACTACCTTAAACTAAGAAGCTTCTGCACCTCAAAAGATTCAATGACCAGAATACAAGGACAGTCTACACAGTGGGAAAGGATATTCACCCAATACTCATCTGATAAGGGGTTAATATCAAGGATTTAAAAGGCACTGGTTGAACTTCACAAGAAGAAAACATCCAATCCCATCAGGAAATGGGGCAATGAAATGAACAGAAACTTTCTCGAAGAAGAAATCGAATGGCCAACAGACACAGGAGAAAATGCTCCTCATCACTAATCATCAGGGAGATGCAGATCAAAACAACGAGATACCACCTCACACCACAGAGACTCGCCCACATCCAAAAGAACAAAGTAATCCATGTTGGAGTGGATGTGGGGTGAAAGGGACTCTTCCTTCACTGCTGGTGGGAATGCTGACTGGTTCAACCTTTTTGAAAAACTGGGCACTTCTCAAAAAATTAGAAAATGAGCTCCCATTTGACCTAGCAATACCACTGCTGGGAATATATCCTGGAGATGCAAAAAAGTATAGTAGAAATGACATCAGCACTTATATTTTAATTGTAGCACTGTTTACAATAGCCAGAATCTGGAAAAAACCCGAGTGCCCAAGAACAGATGACCGGTTAAAGAAACTTTGGTACATCTACACAATGGAATACTATGCAGCTATTAGAAAAGATGAAGTCATGAACTTTGTATATAGGTGGATCAACATGGAAAGTGTCATGTTAAGTGAAATGAATCAGAAAGAGAGGGAGAGACATAGAAAGATTTCACTCATTTGTAGAATATAAAGTAACAGAATGGGAGACTAACACCCAGAATAATAGAGATAAGTACAGGAGGATTACTCCACAGCTTTAGAAGCCGGCCTCGCATGCAGGGGGAAAAGGCAGCTCAGATAGAGAAGGGACCACCAAGTAACAGGTGCTAGGAGGGCCCGCTTGGGATGGAAGATAAGGGCTGAAAGTAGACTATAGGCCGAACATGATGGCCACTTAATACCTTTATTGCAAACCACAACACCCAAAAGGAAAGAGAGAGCAAATGGGAATGCCCTGCCACAAAAGCGGGGTGGGGTGGAGGGGACGGGATGGGGGTGGTGGGAGGGATACTGGGACCATTGGTGGTGGAGGATGGACACTGGCGGAAGGATGGGTACTTGATCATTGTATGACTGAAACTCAAGCACGAAAGTTTGTAAGTCTGTAACTGTATCTCACTGTGATTCACTAATAAAAAATTAAAAATAAAAGGAATCTACAGAGCAGATTGGGGAGTTAACTGAACGGATATATCAGAGAAGCCTAGCACAGTTGCAGCCCTGAGCTTGCTCCTAGGGCTGCATGCACACAGCATGATCACACAGCACTGGGCTGCGGGGCTCAGGCAGTGAGCCATCAGGCTTCCCTCGCCAGGCCGAGCATGGCCAGCAGTGGCTTGGCCCCTCTCTTCAGCACTCCAGCTGTCCTGGGTGTGGCCCTTAGTAAAAGAAAGTGAAAGCCTTGGAACGATTATCATCATTTGAAATTAAATTGAGGAATAAGGACAAGCTTTCAGAGCACAGCCTTACCGTCTCTCGCTCAGAGACCCTGCTCAAGCTCAATTCAAGAGAAGGCTCTTCTGTCTCACAAAACCTGTTAGAAGAAATCAATTGTGTCAAGTGCTCAGTTGTATCCTGTCCCTCCACTTTCTGGGCTGGGCCTTGCCGCCTCTTGAGTCACAGCTCCAGGACTAGGGAAGCTGCTGGCAACTAGAGCTTTTCATGTTTCTGAGCTGCTGTGCATGACTAATGCCAGCTATGATTCCTCACGTGTTTTATGGTCTCCCTTGGATCAATAGTGTCTGTGCCTCACTGCAGTCAGGGTTTTGTAGATTTCAGAAGCAAGAAGCATAATTACCTAATTAAACTAATACCACTTCGATGTAACTTCCTTTACAGTTCTGAGATTTCTCAGCCTATTTACGTTTTAAAAAGACATTACAGGCTAGTATCTCATGAACAATGATGCAAAAGTTCTCAGCAGAATATTGGGAAATTGAATCCAATCATATGTACACCAATTGGGATTTATTTCAGATATGCACGGCTGGTTCAGCATTCAAAACTAAATGTAATCCATTACACCAATAGACTAAGGAAGAAAAGTATGATCATATCAGTAGATGCAGAGACAAAATCCAAACACTATCGCACTATAGCACTGTTGTCCCATTGGTCATCAATTTGCTCGAGTGGGATGAAATTTGCAGCAAATTAGGAATAAAGGGGGAATTTTCTCAACTAAATAAACAGCTTTGCAGAAACCCTATAACATAATACTTGAGAAAGTTGATGCTTTCACAGTAAGGTTAGGGACCTTAAGGATGCCCTGAAGTTCCCTCTCCCCATTCCTTTTAGCATTATACTGCAAGATCTAGTTATTGCAACTGGAGAAAACAAACAAAAGGTATGGGGGCTGGAGAGAGCATAGCAGGTGTTTGCCTTACCTGCGTCTGAGCAGTTTAATACCCAACACTCAATAGAGTACCCATAGGGTTCCCAGCAGAAGTGATCTCTGAGTACAGAGCCAGGAGCAAAGCCCAAGCACAGCCAGGTGTGCCACAAAAACAAAACAGGTGTACATAGTGTGCAGGAGGAATATAGTTACCTTTATTCACAGATTTCATAGTTATCTATGTAGAAAATCCCAAAATGACAAACTCCTAGAACTGATAAGTATAGTAAGGTCATGATATCCAAAAATACCACTGTGTGTGTGTGTGTGTGTGTATACACACATGTATACACACACATAACTGAAATTTGAAACTAAAATAAAACTATTTATAATTGATACCCCAAAAATAGGTACTTAAGAATATAACATAAGGAGCTGGAGCTATAGCACAACGGGTAGGGCATTTGCCTTGCATGTGACCGATCCAGGTTTGATTCCCAGTATCCCATATGGTCCCCTGAGCACTGCCAGAAGTAATTCCTGAGTGCATGAGCCAGGAGTAACCCCTGAGCATCGCTGGGTGTGACCCAAAAAGCAAAAAAAATATATATATATATATATTTTTTTTTTCTTGGTGTGCCACTCCCCCTAGGTTGATTCCTGGCACCACATGTGGTCCCCCAAGCACTGCCAAGGGTCACTTCTGAGAACAGAGCCAGAAGTTGCCCGTGAGCACCACCCAATGTGGCCACCACCAAAATGGGGAAAAAACAAGGGAAAAATCTAGTGTGGCAAAAAACCAAACTGTTGGGGCCGGAGCGATAGCACATTGGGTAGGGCGTTTGCCTTGCACGTGGCCGACTCGGGTTCAATCCCCGGCATCCCATATGGTCCCCCAACCACTGCCAGGAGTAATTCCTGAGTGCAAAACCAGGAGTAACCAACCCCTGAGCATCGCTGGGTGTGACCCAAAAAGCAAAAAAAAAAAAATTGTTAAGTATGCAAAGATGGTGCAGTCGCTTTGCAAGCCAGTGGGGCCATTTCTCACAGAGCAAAACAGAGCTGTCATCTAGCAATCACGTCCCGAGGCATGCTTGCTCTCATAGTTAGATAACTCACACCCACATAGAACCCTGCTCAGGACACTATGGCAACTTTATTTGTAATTTTAAAAGTTTGAAAGCAACTAATAGATCTTCAAAAGGTGATTGGATAAGCATGAACCGGCAATCCATACAATGGAGCATTGCTTGGTAGGAGGAGGAAGTGGCCCACCAGACCACAGAAACATGACTGAGCCTTCCGATCATGCTGCCTAAGAAGACAGCAGTCTGAAAAAATAACATGCCATATAATTCCAACTGTGTAATCTGGGTAAAAGACAAAACTATAGAGCGGTGAGTGGTTGCCTGGGTGTGGGGGGAAGGGTGGATACTTGATACTCTTAGGAAGGTGAAACTCTCCTGCCTGCTCCTGTCATAGCAGGCGTGTCTGAGGCACAGTAATGCAGGATGTTAACTGCAGAGGAACCCGAGCAGGAGGGCGGGTGTGTGGGAATCCCAGCACCATTCAGTTTCCTCTGGGGGACACAGCGCTCAGAGATAATGCGCACACACACACACACACACACACACACACACACACACACACACACACAAACCAGCCCACGCACACACCATTAGAACAGGGAACAGGAAAGGAGGGTTGCTCTGTGGGCTCTATGTTTATCCTCTCAGGCTGACTCCAGCAGAAGTTAGGGCGCCTCTGCCCAGGCTGAGGGAGGGACCATCTCTGACAGACTGTCTGTACTCTCTACGGGAGTCCCTGGGAAGCTCAGGGTGCCAGCTCAAATGGGACCTGAATTTGCTAATCTGATTCATTGGGAGGCCAGGTGTACAGTTTTGTGCCCTCTGAGAATGTGGCTCATTTATTTTTATTGATGCCGGGGGTCTCCGCGGCTGTGCTGGGAGGACAGGGCTGCTCCAGGCAGTCAGCCTGGCCGTGTGGGTGTGATGGTCTTTGCACCATGACTTGGCGATGTTGTGCTGCTTACACTTGGTGCCATCGGGGCCACACCCAGTAGTGTCAGAGGTCAGGCGGTGCTGAGATTTGAACTTTGTCTCATGCACACCAAGTGTTTGCTCCAGCCTTTGAGCTGTATCTCTCTCTGATCAAACTTGGACCATTTGGAGAAAGCCATGAGAGGCCATCTTCAGCCTTGCTCCCATCAGTACCTCTCTCACCCACCTACCCTCTCCTAAGATGTTCTAGAAAAGATAATGTTGTAATTGTCATATGTTTGCATAGAGAAACTTTGGAAAGATAAGTTAAACAAGATTTTTTTTTTTTTAGAAAAAGAGATTAAAGGGGCTGGAGCAATAGCACAGCGGGTAGGGCGTGTGTCTTGAACGCGGCCGACCCGGGTTCAATTCCAGCATCCCATATGGTCCCCTGAGCACTGCCAGGAGTAATTCCTGAGTACAGAAGCCAAGAGTGACCCCTGTGCATCACCGGGTGTAACCCAAAAAGCAAAAAAAAAAAAGAAAAGAAAAAAAGAGATTAAATATGGTGGGAATTGGACAGGAATGGGAGTGAGACTTGCCAATGCACTTGTAAGTGTCACTTTTCTTTTTGGCCGTGCTGGAGAGCAAACACAGGCCTCACACGCAGGGCGAGTGTTCTACTGCTGAGTTAGGGCCTCAGCCAGTTTTTACTCTTTGTGCCATATCGTTCTATTACTTTCTCAGATTATAAGTAGTTAAATACTAGCAAGTGTTATGTAAGCAGGGAAAAAAGGCAACTTTTGTTAAATTAACTTAAGTAGATTTTTGCAATAACAATATTGGCATCATAAAGAAAATACTGGGGGGACAAGAGGAGCCTCAGGAGAGCTGAGGCTCGGCCCAGTGAGGGAACAGCTGCTGGTGCCTTGTGAGAGACCCTGTTCCCACCCCCAGCACTACAGAAACAACAGGGAAAATGCCACGAGGGGGCTGGAGCAATAGCACAGCGGGTAGGGCGTTTGCCTTGCACGCAGCAGACCCGGGTTTGATTTCCAGTATCCCATATCATCCCCTGAGCATCTCCAGGAGTAATTCCTGAGTACATGAGCCAGGAGTAACCCCTGTGCATCACCGGGTATGACCCAAAAAGCAAAAAAAAAAAAAGAGCCACAAGGAGCCTGAGTATTTTCCCTGGGGTTTTACAGCTTTCTCCCTCTTAAGAATACACATTTTCCTTAGAAATGTCAAAGCCTGTGTTTGTTTTAAATTATTCTTTCAAACTGGTGAGGGCGGGGTTGTGTGTGAAAGAAACAAAAGGGGTAAGTGACGAGCAGGAGAAAAATCAGAGCGGTCTTTTTATTAGTAGTTAGGCATCCGTCGAGGAGCTGAGTCCTTGTACCTTGGCAGATGATGTCTTCCTGCTGGTCTGACCTGAAAGCCTTTCTCTGTCACTCTGGTGCTGGCTGAGCTTTATCCAGCAGAGTTTCTGTTCTTCCAGTTCAGGAAACGGTACTGGCCCTGGGATGCAGCTGCGCCTGCTCTTGTACGCTTAGCAGCATTCTCCTCTTCGTCCTTGGGCCACCTGAGGGGGCTGCGGCGGAGGGAGCCCGGTGACAGCAGAGCACAGCATTGGGGAGAATGGTGCTCACGGATAGTTTGTCACCGGCAGGTGGTTCTAAAAGGGAGCCCAGTGAATCCTGATCTCCCGCCTCAGTGAGAATCAGCTTTGGTCAGATCACCAAAACCAGATTCCCATTGCTCCAGTTATTGGGGATTTTCCAATAACTCATGGCTGCTTCTCCCGGAAGGGAGCATAAAATGAGGCCCCCATAACCATGCCACCGGACTTCGAGCCAGGCTGTGTTCACTCGAGGTGCCCAGAGGGGGGGCGAGTGAGAGCCCTCCCCACTCCAAGGGACCCAGCCCAGAAGCTGAAAACCTCCGGAACCCAGCCACCACCACATTTCAGGCCACTTTCCACACGTTCGGGCCGAGCTTCGTGTATGAGTGAACATATTCCTAAACCGCATCATAAGACACTCCCTACTCATTGTCCATAATTACCACACCGTATTTGATTGGAGGCAGGATGGTGCCGCCACCACCGCCCAAACCCCTCGCGCTCTCCCAAACCTGGCTCACCATCTCGCCTTACACAACGCGCGGCTCAGCACACCAGGCATGGAACTCTACATGTGATCTCTGCTGTAACTCTGCGCGTGATCCCTGATGGACATCGCCGGCTGTTTTGCAAGATTCTGACAGAATGGCACTGGCGGGGCATGGAGAACCTCCCCCGGCCTGGCTGAGTCGCAGCGCTGTCGGACATAGAGCCAGTGCGTGCAGTGGCTCATCCACTGTGGGGTGCTGTCAACCAGCCACCGGGTGACCTGGGACTTGTCGCAGGTGTTCAGCCTGGCACAGACCCTCCTCAATAGGGTCCTGCTCTGCCAGCTGCTCATCAACCTCCGGGCGCACTCCGACAACCTCAAGGAGATCAACCTGAGGCTGCAGATGTCCCAGGTGCTGCCCAGAGATGCAGGCAGGTGCGTGTTTGTCAGTGTGCAGATCGTTACAACATGCCAGTCGACCAAAGGCTTACATTCAGTAGACTGGGAACACCTGTAAAGGCGATTAGAGGATGCCCCAAAAGCCTCCATCCCTCTCGGAAAGCCCAGCAAGCTACCAAGAGTATCTGGCCCTCAAAGGCAGAGCCTGGCAAGCTACTCGTGGCGTATTCAGTATGCCAAAAACAGTAACAATGACGGTCCTCATTCCCCTGATCCTGAAAGAGCCCCCAACACGCCATCAGGGTCCACTTAGCACTCGACAGGGATGAATGGAGACGTTACTGGTGACTGCCCAAGCAAATCAATGAACAATGGGATGACAGTGACAGTGATACAGTGATTGGGGATTTTACTTCAACATGCAGAGAAAAATATATGGTGAGTCACTTGTGCTTGGAATTTCTTGTTTTGTAAATGAGGGAGCACTTCAGTAGCACTGGAAATATCTGCTTTTTAAGGATTCCTTGTTTAAAAGATGGAAAGGACAATAGGCAAAAGGAGGGGAAAATGTCAGAATAGAGGCATTGTGAAAAACATCAAGATTTTAGGGCTACAAATTCCTACAAAGTAGGTTAATTTTTAACAAATCCAGGCTTTATAGCTGAACTAAACTGAAAGATGGTATGTACAAAATTGGTGGCCTGAGGTCTCACACTTTCTCTCCATAGAGTCTCTTTTATCAGCGGCCACATCTTGTACTGGAACTAAGACTCTTTTCATTCTTACTAGAAGTCACTGAGCTGAATATAAACTCAGCTTTCTCTTCAGGTCGGACAGGAATAATCTCCGAGTAGCTGTAGATAATATTTCGTTAGTAAAAGTGGGTCTTTTTGAAGTGTTTGTTCTGTACACTTGAGTGCAAATTCCAGGACATGCCCCTTAAACCTTTTAATGTTTTGATTAAACATCTGCAAGGAGATGTTTAGGTGCTGGCGCTGACGTGTCCAGACTAGGGCACCGGCTGCAGGATTTCTCTAAACTTGACTTAAAGTGAGGAATCTCTTTGGGAATTATTGTTTTAGATTTAGTTGAAGATGTGTAGTATATTTCCTAAGTTCATTCTTTTTGAATATTCATAATTTAATATTCTTTTTGAGTGCTACAAAAATGACTGCCACATTTCCGTTCAGTTATTTCACTGGAAGCCTGAGGCATGTATAAATTTGAGAACTGGCATGAATCAACATTCTTGTATATTGTGAATGTTGTTTGAAGATTCAGCACAGTTCATTTTTTTCTAGAGTAATAACTGCCTCTTTGGTTGATAGCAAAGAATTTATTTAAAATATATAGCACTAAAATTTCTTTTTAATCTAAGTTTAGATTAGGGAGGTTTACAATGAGTATGATTTTTTTTAAGTTGGCAAATTTGATTTTGCATGCACAGTAATGTGCAAATTAGATTATTTTCACTCATTTTTCTAACTTTGTTCTGAGTTTAAAGATGTTAATAAGCTTATTGTGAATTGGCACCTCATAAATGCATAAATTTTTTTATCTCCTTTGGTTTATATTGCATGTGTTCTTTTAAGAATCAACCTAGAAGCAATGATTTTAATTAGACTTATGCCAAACTAGAGGTAATTTGCATATGGTGGATTAGGAAAAATCGAGTCTTTTGATACTGCAGTGGAAACGCTAACCTGGAATCAGATTGCCTGGGTCCCACCCAATAGTGACTAACTGTGGTCTTGGAATAGGTTTCTTTACCTTCTTGGGTCTCACTGTCCTATTCTGCTAGATGAATGAACATTCTAAAACTCTGATTCTGGCATTGTAATGGCATCTACAAAGCAAATATAAGCCGCTTGCTTGAGTTCTTTATTTACCATAGACTTTGAATACCTTTAAAATAAATGTTAAACACTAAAGCACAAGATTTTCTTTCTTTCTTTTTTTTTTTTTTTTGTTACACTCAGTGATGCTCAGGGGTTACTCCTGGCTCTGCGCTCAGGAATTACTCCTAGCGGTGCTTGGGGGAACATATGGGATGTGGGGGATCGAACCCTGGTCAGCCGCATGCAAGGCAAATGCCCTACCCGCTGTACTACTGCTCTGGCTCTGCTGGAGCTGTAGCACAGCAGGTAGGGCCTTTGCCTTGCACAAGGCCAACCTGTGTTCGATTCCTCCGCCCCTCTCGGAGAGCCCGACAAGCTACCCAGAGTATCGTGCCCGCACGGCAGATCCTGGCAAGCTACTCGTGGCATATTCAATATGCCAAAAACAGTAACAACAAGTCTCACAGTAGATACGTTACTGGTGCCTGCTCGAACAAATCGATGAACAACAGGATGACAGTGACAGTGACATTAAAGCACAATGGAGGCTTATTTATTTAGTGTTATTTATTGCAATGTTGCTCTTTCAGGAGTAGAAAAAAAAAAGCATAGTTTTTCTGATTCTGTGCTCATTGTTAAAGAATTTTGGGAAATCTGTAAAGAATCTGATAAAAATCATCCCCAAGTTTTCTCTGTATTATATATGTATTACATATACCATATTCATTCATATAATAATGTACCACATGTCACTGATACATATGTACATATGTATATAAAGAGATGAATATACATATTGATGCATAAACACATCTACATGCATACATACACATTATCCATGGTATGATTTTGTGTTCTTTTCTCCCGTAAGATTATGTTAATGTTGATGAATTATTGCATTTAATAGTGTCATCTGAACACATTGTACAGTTATTATATGGAGCTCTGCTCACCTCTTCATCCTCTTACCTCTTATTCCAAAAATAAATATTCTTTTCCTTTGTTGGTTTTCTTAACCAAATGCTCTAGCATTTCCTAAAGGTGAATATATTAAATGTTTCTTTTGGGGTTGAGGAGATGGCTCAACCGGTGGAGCTTCCCCTTTCCATGCGGGGTCCCGGCTGGGCTCCTGCCCTGGCACCATGCGAGGTCCCCAACAGCCTCCTGCCCTGGCACCATGCAGGGTCCCCGACGGGCTCCCGCCCTGCACCACGTATCCCTGAGCAGTGCTGCTCCTTTCCTCTGTCCGGCTTCTGCTCCCACACTGACCCCTCCCTGAGCCCTGGCCCTGGTTTCCCTCACCTGCGTGTCATCTCTCAGCCCATAAATATGGTATAGCCTACCAGTGTTTTGGGTTTGCTTTGTTTGTTTTGGGGTCATACCCGATGATGCTCAGGGACTGCTCCTGGCTCTGCACTCAGGAATTACTCCTGGCAGTGCTTAGGTACCATATGGGATGCCGGGGATCTAATCCGGGTCAGCCACGTGCAGGGCAAACACCCTACAATCACTCACCCATAAGTACTAAGTGAATATTGACTGGAAGGCAGTTTTTATAAATTTCTGATCTCACAGTCAGTCAGTCACAGTCATCCTGTTGCTCATCAATTTGCTCAAGCAGGCACTAGTAATATTTCTTTGTGAGACTTATTGTTACCGTTTTTGGCATATTGAATGGGTAGCTTGCCAGGCTCTGCCATGCAAGCACGATACTCTCAGTAGCTTGCCAGGCTCTCCAAGAGGGCCGAAGGAATTGAACCCCGGTCAGCGACGTGCAAGGCGAACACCCTACCCCTGTGCTATCGCTCCAGCCCTAAATTTCTAATCTACAATTAGAAAATGAAGCGTTTTCTACCTTGCTGTAAATCACAGTATACAGTCAGCTAAAAGGGAAAAGAGCATTCTTGAGAGGGTTTTCAAAGCTTACCTAGACTTACTGGATATTTTTGAGTTCTTAGTATGTGCATCATTTTATGCAAATATTAACTTCTTTTATGAAGAAAAATATAAAGTAAAAATAAGTATAAGTCAAAATGAGATGGTAAGGCCAATGAACCTGGAGGTTTATACATTACTGATTATTTGTGAATGATATCGACTTCTCTTAGGGAAAGAGAAGTTAGTGACTGTGTTTTCAGTATTTATTGTGTGTTAATTACTGTTCTCTGCAGTTGCAAAAGTTAGGTCATCCAGACTCTACAATAAAAAATAAAAATTTATGTATTCAAACAAATTGAAATAAACTGAAGCCAGGTCTCTCTCAAGAAACAGCTCTTGGGGCCAGAGCAATAGTACAGCAGGGACTTTGTTTTACAAGCTCTACAGAATTCATGAAGTAAATGAAGATGAACTTTTATAACTAGAAAAATTATTTTTAAAAAGGACAAAAGAAAAAACCAGACTGAATTAGTCTTAGATGAAGATGAAACTTTCATAATTAGAGGATGGCCTATCTGAAAAATAATGACTGAAGAGAAAACAATTAGCAGATCTTATTTAAAGTCTTAGAGTGATCAAAGTAGATTAAAGGTTTTGTATTGACCTTCCCTGCCTCTGGGGTTCTGGCCCAAGTGCCCAGACAGATGACTGGTTCTATTTTAAGATTCTCTTACCAGGATATAAAGCCCCGGGTCCTCCGCCTGGCAGTCTGTTTTATTTTCCAATAATAAGTGGGGTGAGGATTTTTCTTCTTTTATTACTTTATGAAAATGTAGTCATGAGAGACACTCCCATAACTTGTAGAAATTTTCGGTATATAAAGAGGTTTTTTTCTAACATAAGGGCCAAATTTAATGTTCTTTCTTAGAAAAAAGAAATTTAATAATCCTGCCTGGATTTTATGTTCTGCTTGATACAAATTAAAAAACTAGACAAAACATTAAAAGAAGTATAAAGGTATTTAAGAAGAGTCAAAAAAGAATGGGAAAACACTGTTAAATGTTTTCATTAGATTCTTTTCAAAAGAAAGATGTGTCTCTTTTCCTACTGGTAGGCAGTTTTTCTAAGATAGTTTGCGGCTGTTTTCCTTGGGATTTAGCACACTCTAGTGGACAGTAGCTTTTCATTTTTTTATCATATCAGATTTTATTAGACAGTTCAGTGAGGCACTTTCTGGATATTTGTCGATATTCGAGTCCACAGTGACCTTAAGTGTGATCCTAGCGACCTTTTAGGCAGCTAAGGTGGTGTGCATTTTTATGCGGTTTCTCCAGTTAAAAGGAGATTTCCCACAGTGAGGAGAAGCATTTTCCCATTGGCGCTCCTCTTCCCCTGTGCAGGATGGGCCGAGTGGAAGAGCAGCCTTGGGGCGCGCTGCAGCCCCCACCCTTGCCCACTCTCGCCCACCTTGGTTCCATGATAGGATGCTGGAGAGCTTCCTGATATCAGCTTGTAAAAATACTGACTGTGCACGAAACTGTCACACCCCATTCCGGTGGGTTCTTTTCGGAAGTGGGCATCTACTGAAAAAAATAATAATGCTTTTATTTTGTTTTCACAGAGTGATGGTGAGGATTTTAATTACGTCGTTGCATTTTTCCTTGGAACAGCAGCCTGCCTCTACCAGGTAGGCTCCCTCCCATTTTAAAGAAATCCTTTAAATAATTTGTTTCAGGTATCAGTTCTAACGAGCTGCACTCAAGAAATAAGAACAATGCCTGGGGTCATGGCTTCTTTTAAGTTAGGATCAGCGGCTTTCTGAGGCGTGGCGGGTGTCCGGTGGACCCCCAGTCAGCCTCTCATGCGTCCCCCAGAGCAGCGGGGCCCCTGCCCTCCGTGTCTGCTTCTGCACCAGGCGGAGGGTTTTGTAGGAACAGCAGAAGTAGAGTTTTAGGGTATTTAATTTGACCATGGTGAATATAGTGTGGACCAGAGCAGAGAGACTTAAGAAGCTAGTTGGGATTTTATGACTTCAGTGATTCCGTAACTTTAGGCAGAAGTCGGTGAGAGCCTAAGCTGTAATGAAGCAGTGGGGATGGAGTCGGGTGGGGAGTCGGAGGGCCAGGCCTGTTCAGGCAGAAACTGGCCGCGCCCAGAGGACAGAGCAGATGGGAAAGTTAAGGTGGCGGGCAGATTTCGCACCTGCTAACATGGAGACGGAGTCCTGTATTCCAAGCAAGGGTCCGTTGGGAATGGAGGGCCACTGACGCCAGTTATCCTAATTCAGATCCCAATAATTTCTTTGCTTAAACATTTTGGACTAAGCAAGTCCTTTTGACCCAACTTTTCTGAGTGACTTATTTCTCTAGCTTGTATTAATACAAAACAGTTAGAAAGATTCAGGATATTGACTACCTAAAATACGGAAGAAACCTTCAGGAAAATGGTTTTACCACATGCATTGACTTTTATGTTAAATTTCTTAAAAAATTTAATTTTAGGGATTATTTTTTTATAATAAATTTATTTATTTTTAATTAATGAATCACCATGAGGGTACAGTTACGGATTTATACACATCTGTGCTTATGCTTCCCCCATACAAAGTTCAGGAACCCATCCCTTCACCAGTGCCCATACTCCACCACCAGTAAACCCAGCATCCCTCCCATCCTCCCCAATCCCATCTCCCCCCACCCCACCCTGTCACTGTGGCAGGGCATTCCCTTCTGTTCTCTCCCTCTAATTAGCTATTGTGGCTTGCAATAAAGGTGTTGAGTGGCCACTGTGCTCAGTCTCAAGCCCTCATTCAGCCCGCAACTCCCTTCTCCCACATGGCCTTCGACTACATTATAGTTGGTGATCCCTTCTCTGAGTTGCCCTTTCCCCAGAATGTGAGGCCAGCCCCCTAGCCATGGAGTCAACCTCCTGGTAGTTGTTTCTACAATTCTTGGGTGTTAGTCTCCCACTCTGTTATTCTATATGTCATAGATGAGTGCAATCTTTCTATGTCTGTCTCTCTCTTTCTGACTCATTTCACTTAGCATGAAACTTTTCATGCCGATCCACTTAAATAAAAAATTTGTGACCTCCTTTTTTCTAACAGCTGCATAGTATTCCATTGTATAGATGTACCAAAGTTTCCTCAACCAGTCATCCGTTCTAGGGCATTCGGGTTTTTTCCAGATTCTGGCTATTGTAAACAGTGCTGCGATGAACATACATGTGCATATGCCATTTCGATTATACTCTTTTGCCTCTCTGGGATATATTCCCAGCAGTGGTATTGCTGGGTCAAATGGGAGCTCAATTTCTAACTTTTTGAGAATCGTCCATATTGTTTTCCAGAAGGGCTGAACCAGTCGGCATTCCCACCAGCAGTGTAGAAGGGTCTTTAGGGATTATTTTTTTCAATTCCCTAACTACGCTTAATTTTAGTAAGTAATTGTGCAGATTTTCTACTTAATTGTCTACAGTTCTGTCACACAGGGATGTTATCTTTTCCTCCGAAGGACCTTCCTCAGCCGTGTGTGGCAGGGGGTCAGAGACTGCGGGCCAGGTGCCGGGCCAGGCCTGATGTGACTGCCCAGGGCCGGGCTTGTCTGTGGGGCGCCCACTCAGCCTCTCCTGCAGCAGGGCACCTGGCTCCTGGCACCTTCTCTCAGTGGGGGGGCGTGGCTCCCAGGAGAAGTTCAGGGGCGCTGTCAGCCCTGCCCAGGGACTCGGAGCCAGCCAGGCGGCGGGTCAGTGCCAGGACCTGAGAATACAGTGCTACTGAGCTCTGGATGCGGGGAACGCCAGGCACTGCCGGCACTGCACCTGGAGATGCCCAGGGGACCTTGTGGTGCCAGGGGTTAACCCATGTTCTCTCTCTCCCTCCCTTATCTCCCTGTTTCCCTCCCCCTCTCCCTCTCTCTCTTCCTCTGTCCCTCCCTCTTCTCCCTCTCTTTCCCTCTCCTTCTCTCTTTCCCTCTCTCCCTCTTTCCCACTCCCTCTCTCCCTTTCTCTCCCTCTTTCTCCTTCCCTCTCTCTCCCTCTCTCTCTCCCTCCCTCCCCTCTCTCTCTCCCTCCCTCTCTCCCTCTATCTCCCTCTCTCCCTTCCTTCTCTCCCTCCCTCTCTCCCTCTTTCCCTTTCTCTCTCTCCCCCGCTCTCCCTCCCTCCTTCTCTTCCTTTCTTTGTCTCCCTCTCTCTCCCCCTCCCCCTCTCTCACTCTGTCCCATAGTGCTAAAACAATGTGGAATAATTTCTTGTAAAATGCACTTTTGACTCTTTTGCCTTAATGAACTAATTTTAAATGCTAATAATAATAGCAGAAGTGTATCAAAATTTTACATCGAGCTAATCATAAGCATACCATTAAATCCCCACAAAAAGTTCTGCCCTCATCCTCTTTACCATCTACACTTTTCACAGTGTAGATGTGAAGAGTGTTTTCACGGGGCTGGAGCACAGCGGGTAGGGCATTTGCCTTGCACGTGGTCGACTCAGATTCTATTCCCAGCATCCCATATGGTCCCCTGAGAACCGCCAGGAGTAATTCCTGAGTGCATGAGCCAGGAGTAACCCCTGTACAATGCCAGGTGTGACCCAAAAAGCAAAAAAAAAAAAAGAAAGAAAGAAAAGTGTTTTCACATCTAGGCTGTTTTACCTAGGCTGTAGTGCCCGCGAGGCTTAGAGGGCTTCTGAGAATTCCGGGTTGCAGGCTGCTAGTACTTCTGAGAACTGCCTCATGGTGGAGTAGTGTCACTGAGTTGCTCCTTTAGTTGAGACAAGTAAATAAATCTATGCTTTAAAAAAGAAAAGGGGTTAGGGGGACAGTTTCCCTTTTACTCCCAAGCATTAAGCTGAATGGTTTCTGCATTTGCTCAGCAAAGTGGGGATTATGTGTTTTTTCACAGTAAAAACTAGTGATCGTGTTTTCCTATCTCGTATGCGGTCTCTGGTGGCGAGGGTATCTCCCTTCAGTTCAGCCCAAAGGCTGCTGCCGCCTGGATTGTTGTCTTTTGCTCAAGGCTCCTCCTGGAAGCAGAGCTCAGCCTGGGACATTTCAGGGAGTCAGGGATGTGCATACAGGAGCAATTCCTTTCCCTCTCTGGACCCTCGGGAGCTGACAGGGAAGTTCAGACCAGTGCATCTCGTCATCTGTTATCAGCATTTTACAGCACTCTTTATCTCACTCTTCTCTGTGGAGAAATATGTTCAGAGTTTTGCTGAAGTTTTTATTTTGAGATATAAACACACCTGCAGTAGTAAAAGAGATTCTCTGTAACCTTCACTGGTGCCATCTGAAAAGCGATAATATCATAAGCAGGATATGGCTACTGACGCGGGTCCTGTCACACATCCTGACCAGCACAAGGACCCCTCCCATTGCTTTTCTGATACCTACATTCCTTCCTGTCCCTACCTTTCCTGGGGACCACTAATGTATTCATTAATAGAAATTTCTGTGTATATTATTTAAATTTATATGGTAGGTAACCTTTTGTAACCAACAATTTTTAATTCATAATAATTTTCTGAAAATCAGGCTGGAGAGGTACTACAGTGGGTAGGGCATTTGCCTTGCACAAGGCCAACCCGAATTCGATCCCCAGCATCCCTGAGTCCTGTTGGGAGTAATTTCTGAGTACAGAGCTAGAGTAACCCCTGAGCATCGCCCGTGTGACCTCCCCACCCAAAAAAGGAAATAATATATATGGTGATAATTTTCTGAAAATGTATCCAAGTTTTAAATAATAATTATTGGTTCCTTTTGTTGTTGAGTGTGTACCTTGGTATGGATTTGACACAGTCTGTTTCATCTGTGTTAATCATTTGCTCAGTTGAAGGACATGTGGGCTATTTCCTGTGTGGGGCTATCATAAACAAAACCACCATAACCATTCATATTCAGATTTCTGTGCGAACATTAAAGTCTTTATTTCTCTGCAATTAACTCCTAGGAGTACAATTGCTGGGCAGTTACTTGCTTATTCAGAGACAGTTTTTTGCAGGGCAGGGTGCCATTTTTATTCTCTCATCAGAGTTAGGAGAGTGATTCAGTTTATCTGCATCCTTTCCAGCGTTTAATATTGTCACCATTTAAAAAATTCTGTCCTCTATGTAAGATGTGATTTGCTCTTCTCTAAAGGCTTATTCAGTGTCATTTTGGTGCTAATTTTTCATCTGTATATGCACTTGGGTCAAATGTATGATTATGTCTTCTGTCTTTTACTGTTGACTCTTTATTCTAGATTCTGCAGTCATGCATTACTGATGATGAAAACATATTCTAGAAATACATATTTAGGGTGACGTTGTGATTGTGTCAATGTTATGGAGTAGGTACATAAACCTAGATAATAGTGTTCATTGTACAGCTAGACAGATACTGTTCACTGTGCGCCTTGGACAATACAGAAACACTGTTGTGTAGGGGTCACTGCTGCCCAGAGTGGCATGTGCGCTCTGATTGTAGTTTACGATCATCCTCTCTCCATTTTCACTTGCCATTTCACTCTTTGAACAGGCTTTTGCAGAGCAAAAATTGTAATTTTTAGAGTTTCAGTTTCATGGATTATGCCTGTAGTTTCAAATCTAGAACTCTGCCTGCCTCCAGATCCTGAAGATTTTCTCGTGTGTTCTCCTAAAAGGAAAACATTTAGGGGCTGGAGCGATAGCACAGCAGGTAGGGCATTTGCTTTGCACGAGGCCTACCCGGGTTTAAGTCCCAGCATCCCATATGGTCCCCTGAGCACCACCAGGATGAGTGCAAAGCCAGGAGTAACCCCTGTGGCATTGCCGAGTGTGACCCCAAAAAAGCCAAAAAAAAATTACTGCATTTTATGATTTATTCCTTTGTTTTGTCTTTAATCTTCAGGCCTTGATTTGATTTTTGTTGTTTTTAAGGTAGGTTTGGTTTGCAGAGCCCTCTTTTCTAATAGGCACGATGCAACTACACCACATCCACCACCAAACTGCCCAGACCCTTTGCCATGCCCCACTGGGCCTACTTCCACCTTCAGTGCGTTTGCCTCCCCTTGCCCACTCTGATAATCTCAGGGAGGTGGTCAGAATCGAAGTTTGTTTTCATTTGATACTTCCCTTGCTTGCCTTTTCCATGTGGGGAAGATCATCCAGCACTTGTCTTCCTTTTCCTGACTTGATTTGCTTAGTTGCCTCCCTCCAGTTCCGTCCTGTTGTCGCTCTCCTTCCGTCTGAGTGGTAGCTGCTGTGTAGACATGCCATATTTTCTTTAGCCCTGTCTCTTGTGAGCACTTGGGGTGTTTCCAGACTTTTGGCTGTTGTAAATTGTACTACAGTGATTATAATTATGCACATATCTTTTTGAATCCGTGTTTTTATGTTCTGTGGGTAGTTACCCAGAGTAGATTTGCCAGATTATTTGGTAGTTCCTTATTCAAAAAATGTTTTTAAAAAAACTCTGCCTTGGGGCTGGAGCAATAGCACAGCGGGTAGGGCATTTGCCTTGCATTTGGCCGACCCACGATCAATTCCCAGCATCCCATATGGTCCCCTGAGTACCTCCAGGAGTGATTCCTGAGTGCAGAGCCAGGAGTAACCTCTGTGCATTGCCAGGTGTGACCCAAAAAGAAAAAACAACAACAAAAACAAAAAACTCTGCCTGGTTTTCCATACTGGTGGAAGCAGTTTCCCAGCAGTGGCTGAGGGCTCCTTTCCCCACACCCCTGCCAGCGCAGCATGCTGTTTCCCGTCTTTGTGATATGTAGCACTTGGACTGGTGCAAGATGGCACCTCCTGTGGTTTTGATTTGCGTTTCCTGATGAGCAGGGATCCTGAATAGGCTTCCCCTTCCTCATCCTCTTTGCTGCACTGATCACTAGTGGTCACACGAGTATTTGGTCATGGCTCACAGGAGGGTGGTGCCACACCTCCTCCATTTGCAGTGCTTGCACTTGTGGCTGTGGCACTTGGTGCGGGGGAGGGGGGGCGCCGGGGGTGGTGAATACTTTTAGTTTGGGTGCCAGGGAGTTGCTTTCACTTGTGGGGCTCCTGAATGTTCTTGTTGCAGTGCTCCTTCCTAACCCACACGCTCTCCAGGACTCACATACTGGCTACTGTGCTCCGACTGTCTTCAGGCAGCATGCTTTCATGGTGGTCTCACTCCACACAGGCTGGCCTGGGTGCCCCTCACCTCCTGCACTAGCGGAGCCGCCCGCACTGCCCCAGGATTGAGCTCGCAGCCTCACTCTCGGAAGGCAGGTGCTCTTGCCGTGGACCTCTGAGATGAGTCCTGACAATGAGCTTTTGTTTCCCGGGGCCTTCTAAACATCTTCTTTGGCATGAGGTCTCATCTCCCTGTGGTTTGATGATGCTCTTTATTTTTTTGAGTTTGGTGAAATCTTTACAAATTTTAGACATTAGCCTTTTGTGAATATTTTTTCGAATTTAATGTCTTAATAGTATGATGTCGGGCTGGAGTGATAGTATGGCGGGTAGGGTGTTTGCCTTGCACGCGGCTGACCCGGGTTCAATTCCCAGCATTCCATATGGTCCCCCCAGCACCGCCAGGAGTAATTCCTGAGTGCAGAGCCAGGAGTCACCCCTGTGCATTGCTGGGTGTGACCCTCCAAAAAGCAAAAAAAAAAAAAAAAAGTATGATGTCTTTTTATTTTAATTATAAGTTTTTTCCCCATTGTGCAGAAATTTTAATTTCCTATAATTCCATTGGTAAGTTCATGATTCTTTGTGGCCAGTCACGCTCTAGCACCATTTGTTTTTTACTTCTTCACTCAATTGCTGTTGGATCTTTATAAGAAATCAGTTAGGTGTATTTCTGAGTTCTCTCATTTTTCTGTTTTTTTTACTACCCTACCTGGGTTCTGTATTTTGTTCCATTGATCTTTGTATGTGTCCCTTACCAGTTATTATATTATCTGTAATGATATTTAAATTTTAATCTTAAAATTAAATATCATTACAGTAGTTGTAGGGCTACCTAAATATACGTTTTATTGTGGGTAAATTATGGTTTTTTGTGTTTTATGCAGAAGTGTACATTTTATTTACAAATCAAATTCATGTTTGTTGAGTTAATTGGTTATCATATAGCCCCTTGATCTCCTTTTGATGTCCGTAGAATCCGCAAGGAGACTCCCTTTTTCACTTGTCATATTGGTAATTTGTGCCCTCTTTCTTTCATCTGGTTAATTTCATTGATCAAAGAACCTGCTTTTTTCCCATTTTTTGTGTTTAATTTTTATTGGTTTGTTTCCTGATCTTTATTAGTTTCTCATGTTTGCTTTTAGGTTTATTGGACTCTTCATTTTCTAGCTTACTGAAATGAAAGTTTAGACGGTAGCTTTGAGAATTTTATGGTAATATATATCTATATTATAAATTTCCCTCAGCCTTTGATTAGCTATGTCTGCTAAGCTTTGATATGTTGTTGTACTTTCATTCAGTTCAGTGACTTGTTCTTCACTTATGTTGTTTGTGGCTGTGGCACTTGGTGTGGGGTGGGGGGGGTGCGCCGGGGTGGTGAATACTTTTAGTTTGGGTGCCAGGGAGTCTAGAGTTTCTGTTTTTTTTTTTATTATTGATTTCTAATTTGATTCCATTGTGGTTAGCAAACATTCTGTTTGTGATTCCAGCTATTTCAGACTGGGTGAGGTTTATTCTCTGGCCAGAAGAGTGGTCTGTTTTAGGATTTGAACAAAATGTGGTTTTTTCTTTTGTCAATTAAGAGTTCTGTAGATCTTGCAGATTGATGGTATTCTTATTTTTTCTGCATCAGTTTTTGATTCACGTACTTTGCAGCTCTGTTGATTGATTCCTGAGTATCTGGGGTTGTTGTGTCTCTGTGACTGAACAGTCATTCTATCATCGTCTTGGGGAAGTGGTGCTCGGGATCCGACTCGGCCTTCCTGTGGCCCGTCCTCGCCTGAGCTGTCTCCCTAAGGCCCGACATGTTTGTGCTGTATCTGCTACTAACAGAGGTGTTCCTGCTTGATTACCGTCTACATGATGTGTCTTTGTACTCTTTGTCCATCTTTCTGGTTTCAACTTGCCTATGTTAAAGTGAATTTGTAGTGCACAGTATAAAATTCATTAAGGCTTTTAATCCACTTTTTCTTCTAATTGCTGTATTTAAGCACATCAAGTGTAATTATATGTTAAGGCATAAATCTGTTATTATTTTTATTTTCTCTTTCTCATTTATGTTTTCTGTCTTGTGAGTCACTTGAACTATTTTTTTTTCTTGTTAACTAATGGGCTGGAGCAATAGCACAGCGGGTAGAGCGTTTACCTTGCATGCGGCTGACCTGGGTTCGACTCCTCTGCCCCTCTCAGAGAGCCCACCTTGCTGAACGACAGTGATGACAGTGATGAACAATGGGATGACACAGCTACAGTGCTACTACATGAAATATATACCAGTATATGGATTTATAATCCAGTATAATGGATTTTATTTTAATTGCTTATATTTTCCTCCAATACTATATTAAAGGGGCTGGAGCGATAGCACAGCGGGTAGGGCATTTGCCTTGCACATGGCCGACCCGGATTCGATTTCTCTGTCCTTCTCAGAGAGCCCAGCAAGGTACTAAGAATGTCCCACCCGCACAGCAGAGCCTGGAAAGCTCCCCGCAGCATATTTGATATGCCAAAAATAGTAACAAGTCTCACAATGAAGACGTTACTGGTGCCCACTCAGCAAATCGATGAACAACAGGATGACCGTGCAACAGTGCTAGAGTTAACTCATACCTATATTTTTTAATTTATTTTTTTAATAGAATCAACATGAAGGGTTCAGTCATACAATGTGATCAGGGTTCAGTCATACAATGTTCCAACACCCATCCCTTCACTAGTGTACAGTTTCCACCACCAATATTATCCCCGTATCCTCCTGCCACCTGCTTCCCCCTGCCACCAGCCTGCCTCATTCTTCTCTCCTCTCCTCCCCTCCCCTCTTCTCCCCTCCCCTCCCATCCCCTCCCCTCCTCTTCTCTTCCCAGTATTATGGTTTGCAATGCAGAATGCAGATATGGAGAGGTCATCATGTTTGGTTCTTTACCCACTTTCAGCACACATCTCCCATCCAGAACGATCCCTTCCAGCCATCATTGTCATGACAGTTCCTTCTCTATCCCTGCTGCCCTCCCCCCAGCCCTTGATGCAGTCTTTTAACCACGGACCAGTCCTCTTGGCCCTTGTTTCTACTGTCCTTGGCGGTTAGTCTCATACTGTTTTTTTAACATCACACAAATGAGTGCAGTCATAAATGTCTTCCCTCTCCTTCTGACTGACTTTGTTCAGCATAATACTCTCCATGTCTGTTCATTTATAAGTAATTTCATGACTTCATTTTTCTAGCAGCTGCATAGTAGTCTATTGTGTAGATGTAGCATAGTTTCTTTAACCAGTCATCTGTTCTCAGGCACTCCAGTTGTTTCCAGTTTCTGGCTGTGGTGAATACTGCTGAAATGAACATAGAAGTGCAGATGGTTTTTCTGCTGTGTTTTTGTACCCCAAGGGTATATTCCCAGAAGTAGTTTCGTTGGGTCAGATGAAAGCTCAATTTCTAGCTTTTTGAGGACTGACTATCTATAGTCCTTTATTTTACAAAAGGGCTGGACCAGTTGATATTCCTACCAGCAATGAATGAGAGTCCCTTTCTCCCTGCATCCACGCTGGCACTGGTGGTTCTTACTCTTTTTGATACCTGCCAGTCTCTGTGGTGTAAGGTGAGATATCATTGTTTGAACCGTATTTATTTTTAATTTTTTAAAAAATTGAATCACTGGGGCTGGAGAGATAGCACAGCGGGTAGGGCGTTTGCCTTGCACGCGGCCGACCCGGGTTCAAATCCCAGCATCCCATATGGTCCCCTGAGCACGGCCAGGGGTAATTCCTGAGTGCAGAGCCAGGAGTAACCCCTGTGCATCGCCAGGTGTGACCCAAAAAGCAAAAAAAAAAAAAAAAAATTGAATCACTGTGAGATAGACCATTACAAAGCTCTTCATGGTTATGTTTCAGTTGTACAGTGTTCCAACACCCATCCCTCCACCTGTGTACATTTCCCAGCACCAGTGTCCCCAGGTTCCCTCACACCCCCTAGCCTACCTCTATGGCAGGTGCTTCTCTCTCTCTCTCTCTCTCTCTCTCTCTCTCTCTCTCTCTCTCTCCTCTCTCTCTCTCTCCCTCCCCCCCTCCACCGCCCTCTCTCTCTCCTTTTGGACGTTGTGGTTTGCAATATTGAATATTGATACTGAAATGTTATCAAGAATTTCCCTCTACCTAACTTTTAACACTCAGTTCTTGTCCAGCGTGATTGATTACAACCATTGGCCAGTTCTCCTAGGCCCTGTTTTCCCTGGCCATGGCTATCCGTTATCTACTATATATATTTTTGTGGTTTTTTTTTTTTTTTGGTTTTTGGGTCACACCTGGCGATGCACAGGGGTTACTCCTGGCTCTGCACTCAGGAATTACTCCTGGCGGTGCTCAGGGGACCATATGGGATGCTGGGATTTGAACCTGGGTCGGCCGCGTGCAAGGCAAACGCCCTACCCGCTATGCTATCACTCCAGCCCCCTATATATATTTTTATATACCACAAATGAATGCAGTCATTATCTGTCCTCTCCTTCTGACTCCCTTTACTCAGCATGATACTCTCCATGTCCATCCATTTATAGACAGATTTATTGACTTTATTTTTCCTAACAACTGCATAGTAAGTATTGCATTGTGCAGATGTGCCATGGTTTCTTCATCCATTTGTCTGTTCTTGGGCGCTCAGGTTGTTTTCAGATTCTGGCTGTGGTGAATAGTGTTGCAGTGAACATAAGATCGTGTTTCTGCGGTGTGTTTTTTGGGCCCCTAGGGTATATTCCCAGAAGTGATATTGCTGGGTCAAATGGGAGCTCAATTCTTAGTTTTTTGAGGAACATTGATATTATTTCCCAAAAGGGTTGGACCAGTCAGCATTCCTACCAGTAATGAAAGAGAGTTCCTTTCTCCCCACATTACACCAGCACTGCTTGCTCTTGTTCTTTTGAATGCGTGCCGGTGTCTGTGGTGTGAGATGATATCTCATTGTTTTGTTCCGTATCTCCCTGATGGTTAGTGATGTCGAGTATTTTTTTCATTTGCCTTTTGGTCATTCAAATTTCTTATTTGAGAAATTTTTGTTCATTTTATCGCCCCACTTTTTGATGGGGTTAGATGCTTTTTTCTTGTAGAGTTCAACCAGTGCCTTATAAATCTTGGATATTAACCCCATATCAGTCAGTATTGGGTGAACAGCCTTTCCCATTCATAGGCTGTCTTTGTATCTGGGCTGGAGCGATAGCACAGTGGGCTGAGCAGTAGCACAGCGGGTAGGGCGTTTGCCTTGCACGCGGCCAACCCGGGTTCGATTCCTCTGCCCCTCTCGGAGAGCCTGGCAAGCTACCAAGAGTATCCCCACCCGCACAGCAGAGCCTGGCAAGCTACCCGTGGCGTATTCGATATGCCAAAAATAGTAACAACAAGTCTCACAATGGAGACGTTACTGATGTCCGCTCCAGTAGAGCAAATGGATGAGATGACAGTGATACAGTCTTTGTATCTTGGTCACTGTTTCTTTTGAGGTATGGAAGCTTCTTAGGCTTTTTGTGTGTTTATTATTTTTTGTTTTTCTTTTTGGGTCACACCTGGCGATGCTCAGGGGTTACTCCTGGCTCTGCACTCAGGAATTACTCCTGGCAGTGCTCAGGGGACCATATGGGATGCTGGGAATCGAACCCGGGTCAGTTGCGTGCAAGGCAAATGCCCTTCCCACTGTGCTATCACTACAGCCCCAGAAGCTTCTTTAGTTTAAGATAGTCCCGTTAGTTTATCTTTGCTTCCACTTGTTTGGTCAGTGGCGTTTCATCTTTGAAGATACCTTTAGCTTCAGTATTGTGGAGGGTTTTGCCAACCTTTTCTTCAGTATACCTTATGGATTCTGGTCTGATGTTGAGGTCTTTAATCCATCTTAATCTGACTTTTATGCATGGTGTTAGATAGAGGTCTACCTAACACGCGCCCCCCCCCCTTTTTTCCATTGTAGCTTTCCAGTTTTGCCAACACCTCTTGTTAAAGAGGCTTTACTTGTCCCACTTCAATTTCTTGCTCCATTATCAAAGATTAAATGATCGTATATTTGAGGGTGTGTGTCAAGATTTTCAACCCTATTCCATTGATCTGTGAGTCTGTCTTTATTCTAGTACCATGTTGTTTTAATTATTACCAGCTTTGTAGTACAGTTTGAAGTTGGGGAAGGTGATGCCTCCCATTCTTTTTCCCCCAAGAATTGCTTTAGCTATTGTGGGGGCTTATGTTCCATATGAATTCCAGGAGTGTTTGATCTGTTTCTTTGAAGAATGTCATGGGTATCCTTACAGGCAATGCTTTGGGGAGTATTGCCATTTTGACAGTGTTAATTCTCCCAGTCCATTAGCAGGGGATGTGTCTCCATTTCCTTGTGTTCTGTTTTATTTCTTGAAATAGTGTTTTGTGCCCCTTTTTGTATAGGTCCTTTACCTCCTTAGTTAAGCTGATTCTGAGGTACTTAAAATTCTGAGGCATGGTTGTGAATGGAATTGGTTTTTTGAACCATATTTTAAAAACATGGTTTTGAATTATCTGTAGTGTTTGGGGGTACATATTTTTTGCCTAGATTTTTAAATGATGCTCTAGGTAACTATTTTACATACTGAAAATAGTTTCCTAGTATCTTCATGTTTCTAGTTCAAGTGAAGCATAAAACCCTTACTTTCATTTGTTCCTTGTCCTCTCCTATTTACTGTAATTTTCTTAAATATTTCTACTCTGTATATTTAGAACCGCATCTTCTAGTTTAAAGTTTTTGCTTCAACCACTGAAAAAAACTTAGAAAAATTAAGAGACTCTAACTATATTTGCCTATATTTTGTTGACTCTATTTTTTCTTTCCTCATTTTCCAATGTTTTTTGTTTTGTTTTCTTTCTGTAGAAAGAATATCCTTTAACCATTTTTTAGGATATATATTTAGGCAACAAAAATTTAGTCTTTTTTTTTTCCTTTGGGAGTATCTTATTTTTCTCATTTGTTTCTAAAGGAGATTGTGTTAGATTTAAGATTCTGGATTGATGCTCTGTTATTTCAGCACTTGGAAAATGTCCTTCTCCTCCCTGATCTTTGAGGTTTCTAATGAAAAACCTATTACCTTGTTATGCCAAGTGGAGGTGACCGCAGAGCTCTCCCTGGAGATGACCGTCACTGGAACTCAGACCTTCCGTGGGACGTGAAGGCCTGACTTTCTACTTTGCTTTCTTTGAAGCTCTACTGGAGGGCTGCAACTTCACCTTGGAGCATTCTAGACTTTCCCACACACGTGACCTTTCAGGGGTTTGTGTGTGTGTGTGAAGTAGTTTTTGTCTAAATAGGTGCTCCTTTCATGTTTTCACTAAGATTTTTGTGGATTTTTGCTCTTGGTCTTTATCAATAGACATTTTCCATTTTTAGCTTCTTCTGTTCCAAGTGTAGGATATAAGGCCAAAAGTAAAATTTAGATGAGCTGCCACTGTGTCTCATTCCTCACGTCTCAAAGAGTTCTCTGTCTTTCTTCCCTTCAGTTTAAGGCTTGTTTGATGGAAAGGTTAGGGAGGAGAGCATCAACTGTATCTCCTCAGATGCAGAAATTTCTAGAAAGTCACTGTTTTATTTTTGATTTTATTTGTTGACCATACCTAGCAGTACACAGGTCTTATTCCTCACTCTGTGCTCAGGAATCTCCTGATTGCTTTTGGGGGACCACGTGGAGTGCTGGGTAGAGCCCAGGTTGGACATAAGCCTGTGTCTGCACTCTCCCTGTATTGTCTCTCCAGCCTCTAAGTAAAAAGGCTACTTTTAAAGTTACTGAAAATATGCAGTTTCATTTAAAAAAAAAAAAAAAGTATGTGTCCTCAAAGAAGACAGGCATCCTTCTCTCCACAGCTTCTGTGGATAGTTCTGACCAGCAGTGACACTCTGGGCTCTTGTAGGCATGGGTAAGATCAGCAGGCCAGCCAGCACAGGCCTTGTCTGCTACAGCTGTTTGTTTAGAAGCTCCTTTGGGTATCTCTACACACAGCTCACGTGGGTATCTACTCACAGCTCACGTGGGTATCTCTACAGACAGCTCACGTGGGTATCTCTACAGACAGCTCACGTGGGTATCTCTACTCACAACTCACGTGGGTATCTCTACACACAGTTCACGTGGGTATCTCTACACACAGCTCATGTGGGTATCTACACACAGCTCACGTGGGTATCTTTACTCACAGCTCACATGGGTATCTCTACAGACTGCTCACGTGGGTATCTCTACTCACAGCTCATATGGGTATCTCTACTCACAGCTCATGTGGTTGTCTCTACACACAGCTCACGTGGGTATCTCTACTCACAGCTCATGTGGTGTCTCTACAGACAGCTCATGTGAGTATCTCTACAGACAGCTCACGTGGGTATCTCTACTCACAGCTCACATGGGTATCTCTACAGACTGCTCACGTGGGTATCTCTACACACAGCTCACGTGGCGTCTCTACACACAGCTCACGTGGGTATCTACACACAGCTCACGTGGTGTCTCTACAGACAGCTCATGTGAGTATCTCTACAGACCACAGTAGCAGCCCTGGTTGTCGTCCCTCTTTGGGCCACTCTGCTCTGTCTGCAGGCTACCCCCCTCTCTTCCTTCTCTTCCTCCTCTGCCTTCTTCCCCCATGTCCATTAGCAGACACCTGACTTAATGTACATCACATGTCCCGATCCCCTCCCTTTTTTTGCTCTGGTTAGTGATGCCGTTGAAGTCTTCCTATTCAGCAACCAGTCAGATTGTGTATGCAGATGAGTGTGGAATAGTTGCAGGATAACTAGATGACATATGCCTGTATAAGGATTTGTAAAATAATTGCATATACCTTTATGCAGAAATCATTTGTAGCATGACCAACCAGATTGCAAATTAGGCTATATAAGAGATTACATTAGGGTTTGTTATATTAGAATATATCAGGTATTTCTCTTTCTAGCCCCTTCCTCCTCATTTCTTCATTTGGTTTCCGTGTAAGATGTTCAACACTGATCTGTTATCTGATAGAGGTTTCATAGTCACATTATTTCAGTTATCTTCAAAGTGTTCTTCACAGCTACTTTCCCTCAGTCCAAAATTATATTCATGGGTTAGGTTTTGCATGTTCTTTCTATCTCCTGGCCATTTTGTTGTCCTGTTTTGATTCATTGGCTTTTCATACCAGTGATTTCTGGGCTCCCTGCGGTGGATCAAGGGGCACACACACACAGCAGGGCTCGGGGTCCACCCACACACTGTCCGAGACCAAACCAGACCTCCAGCCTTCCGAGTTTGCTCCTGCTCCCTGACATTTGCTTCAGAACATTCAGGCAGATAGTATATGTACGATACACAACCTGCATATGTCTGCTTCACGTGATTACATGCAGGATACTTGTTTTGGTGGTCATTCTATATAGTACAGTGTGTTGTGTATAACATATCTGTCAAGAAGCATATAAAACATTTAGTCACTTAGGTAAGGTTGTGCTTTTAGACTTTTTTTGGTGAGGATTTCTTTCTCCTCTTTGTATAGTGAGTAATTTATGAGATGAGATAAAACTTTTTTTTTTTTAAGCCCTTGGAAAAATTTAATTTTTTTTAGCCATTCCGGGAGTGCTCAGGGCTCACTCCTGGTTCTGCACTGGGGTAATCATTCTTGGCAGTGCTCAGGGAACCATATTGGATGCTGGGGCTCGAACCCAGGTTGGCCACATGCAAGGCAAACACCCTACCTGCTATACTATTGCTCTGGCCCAAAAGTCAATGTTTATATAAAATATCAGAAGAGGGTGGAGCAACCCTGTAGGAATTAGGATGCTTGCCAGGCTCGGGGTCGACCCCAGTATAATCTTCGATGCCACATGTGGTTCCCTGGGCACAGAGCCAGGAGTAAGCTGGGTGTAGCACCAAGAATAAAAGAAGAGCAGCTGGAACAAGGGTGGCTCTCTGCTCCAGGATTTTGGTTGATATTTTTGGTTGGGGGGCCACACCTGGCTGTGCCCAGGGCTTCCTCCTGTCTCTGCATTCATGGATCACTCCAGCAGTGGTTGGGGGATTGCGCATGGTGCCAGAGCAGGCCCTGTCCTCGGCACTGCCTCCCTCTGGCCGGGAGAGGACCTGTGGGAGTCAGGGCCATGAAGTTCTCGCCTTGCAGCCCTGGGGGGGGCAGGACCAGGCGTGGTAGGGGTTGAACGTGCCTTGCCACCTGAGCCCTCTGGTCGCTCTGCTTCAGACACAGCTGCAGGCCAGAGCCCTAGGGCAGCAGGGAGGCGTTTACCTTGCAGGCAGCTGACCGAGGTTTGGTTCCTAGCACCACATGTGGTCCCCTGAGCCCACTGGGAGTGATCCCTGAGTGCAGCGCCAGCGCCAGAAGTAAGCCCCAAGCACCACAGGGTGTGTATACTCCCCCCCACACACAAAAAAATAAAATAAGTAGAAGACAGAGCTGCTTGGACCTGCGAGAGAGCTGAGAGGGCTAAATGCAGGCTTTAGTGCTGAAGGCCTAAGTATGATCCCTGGAACCACATAATTATCCGAGTACTGCCGGGTGTGACCCCCAAAACTAAAACAAAAGGCAGTGCTGCTTGATGATCTCTATCCTCTGTTGTCTCTGCACTGAAATGTGAGCTCCATGCAAGCGGGGACACACTTGGATTTCTTGCCAGAATAACGGCAGCATTGAAGCACTATCCAGAAGATAGCCATTGGGGGCTGGAGCGATAGCACAGCGGGGAGGGCGTTTGCCTTGCACGAGGCCGACCCGGGTTCGAATCCCAGCATCCCATATGGTCCCCTGAGCACCACCAGGAGTAATTCCTGAGTATAGAACCAGGAGTAACCCCTGTGCATCACCGGGTGTGACCCAAAAAGCAAAAAAAATAAAATAAAAAAAAATAGCCATTGAGTGAATTCTCTTCCGAGTCTTCAGAGTTTGCACCTAGCTTGTTTTCTTGCATTCAGTATTAATAAGTCAGTGTTCATTGGCTTCATTAATACTCAGATGAAGCCTCATCCATTTGCTGAACAGTTGATGGGAACATTCTGTGCTTTTCCGGGATGCACATGTGAGAAGGATCCACTCAGGTTCAAATGCCGCTTCGTTGGCCTGTCACCTTGAGGAATTTGTCCAGCCTGTTTGCAAGGGAGCATCCAATTATATCTCCATTTAAAAACAGAAGACAAAGTGATTTTTTTTCCTTTGAAAAATGAAAACCATAGAAGGAAAAATCTGTTTCCCCTGCAGCTGTGGAGCTTTCATAGCTGAATGTGTAAGATGTTACATTATCTTGTCTAGAAATGAAAAATCCCTGTGCTCCAACCTCGTTTTTCACTCTGTTGCGTACTACAATTTTACAGTTGAAGCATCTCTTCCTGTAACCCTAATCTTTCATTGTTCTATTTTGGACAGTGTTATTTACTTGTCTACTACACCAGCTGGCGGAATGTCAAGTCTTTTTTGACTCTTGGCCTCATCTGTCTGTGCAACATGTATCTCTATGAACTGCGCAACCTCTGGCAGCTTTTCTTTCACGTGACCGTGGGAGCATTTGTCACGCTGCAGATCTGGCTCCGGCAAGCCCAGGGAAAGGCCCCTGATTATGATGTCTGACACCATCCTGAGGACCGAGTGCCTTGGCTTCGGCAGAGAAGGAAGGAGTATGTTTTTAACTGCCACTGTGACGAATAAACTGTTCACCACCAATGAGAAGCTCTGCTTTCTTTCTCCCCAGCTGTCCTTTTAGTTTGAAGTCGGAGGGCATGCCTGGGAGCATCTTCCTCCAAGAAGAGCCTTTGGCCTGAGGTGATGCTGGAGGAGGAAGAGAAGCCCTTTGTGCAGCATCAGGCACAGGCTCCTGGGCACTGGCCAGCAGTCTGGGACCCTGGTGAAGCACGCCATCAGCAAACACCTGCGGCCCGTCTCTGAGGACCAGGCAGGAGCCCTCAACCTGGCCTGGCCCCCGAGGCTGCCGTCCGAGCAGTGGAGGTTGGAAGCAAGTGACTGCTCGCTCTCAGATTATTTGCACATTTTGGGTGCCATGAGTTCGTAAAGTTCAAAGTGGTATGGAATTAGTTCTTTTTCCTTTTGTAGTTTTGCTTGGAATTCAACAGTGGAAATCACCTGATGTAGGAGAAGGCTATGGAAAGCTCATCTGTGGAACATCAAGTGTTGAAACCATAGTGACATACGCTTCCTTTCTGGGCCATGTCCGTAGTTCTTTTGAAATCACTTTTAAAAAATAAGATTTGTTAGGTTTTAGCTATTGTTTCCCAAACTTAAATTACTTAGATGCTACATATGCTGTTACTTAATGGTAAAAATCTAAGTTTGCTTAATTTAAAAATCTAAAAAACATTAAACTTTCTCATATCAAATCCCTGGCATGATCCCGTGTACTGCCAGGAGTGACCCCCAAGTCCCTACAAATACCACTGGGTGTGGCCCACAAAATAAAAATCAATCAGTCGGTAAGCTATTTTAAAAAGAAACATATCTAAGTGGAAAGCGAGCATCAGTTTGCCATAAATAAAAGGTAACTACAAAATCAACAAAATTAAATTTTATTATTTATTAAATGTTGGGCCGGAGCAATAGCACAGTGGGTAGAGTGTTTTCCTTGCACGCAGCCGACCCAGGTTTGATTCCTCCAACTCTCTCGGAGAGCCCTGCAAGCTACCGAGATTATGTCGCCTGCATGGGAGGCCTGCCAAGCTACCCGTGGCGTATTCGATATGCCAAAAACAGTAACAAGTCTCACAATGGAGAGACGTTACTGGTGCCTGCTTGAGCAAATCGATGAGCAGCAGGATGACAGTGACAGTGGCAGAGTGATTAAATGTTAGCAGTGCCTACCAAGGCTCAGTCCAAGAGGTCCTTTGTTGGCTGTAGTAAGAGAGATGTTATCCAGCGCCAGACCGTCTGCCAAGCCCCCAGAAAGATGAGAGGATCGCAGAGGGAACGGCTTCGTCCCTGTCGCTCACCACAGCTTGTGTACGTGTGTTACAGGCTTGTCCACGCGTGCCTGTGCTCTATCGAGGGCCTGCGTACCTGCGACTGAAAGAACCAGCCTGGGTGCCACCAAGGGTGAGGTTCTTTGGGACAGAAGCCTATTCTCAGACAAGCAGCGGATCATTTTTCACCCAGCAGCCCTTGGGGGGAGTGAGATAGTATTTCAGGGAACTTACTTGCTTTTGAATCCTGTTACGAAGAGTGGTGTTTTTTTTGGGGGGGAGGGGTTGCTTTTTGGGTCACACCCAGTGATGCTCAGGGGTTACTCCTGGCTCTGCACTCAGGAATTACTCCTGGTGGTGCTCAGGGCACCATATGGGATGCTGGGAATCGAATCTGGGTTGGCCGCGTGCAACACAAATGCCCAACCCACTGTGCTATCTCTCCAGCCCCCTGTTAGGAAGACTGTTTAAACAGTTCTGATGTAAACCTACCGGAGGCACGGTTTGATTCCATTAGCAAAGTCTGTGACTCTTCCAGTATTGGAAGTCATCTTCATGGGAGATTTCCTTTTCCTTCTCAAAAGAAAAATTCCAAGTCAGGAATTCATATGGTATTACAAGTTGCTATCTAGAAAAACAGTGGACCCATGACATAGAACTCGTGTTATGAGAGTATGTAATATTAAGTAAAAGGAATGGAGAGGCAGCAAATTCATTGAGCTTCCTAGTTTGCTGGGGCAGGTATGTACTTATGTCTACAATTCTAAAATCTAACTCCTATCTTTGTGCTGCATTGAATAGAATGGAATGAAAGGGAGACAATGAACTTTTAATATCAGGTATTTATTTTAAAACAAATTAGTATTCTGAAAGATTTTCTGGGATACCACATAATCCCAGATAATCAGTTTAAAAAAATTTTTTAAATTTGTTTTGTCATTACTGACCCAGAAAAGTGAAGATGTTTCATTTGGAATAGTTTTTCTAAAAGAATAGCTAGCTTAAAATTTTCCTTGTGATGGGGCTGGAGCGAAAGCACAGTGGGTAGGGCATTTGCCTTATACTCGGCCGACACGAGTTTGATTCCCAGCATCTCACATGGTCCCCCGAGCATTGACCGCCAGGAGTAATTCCTGAGTGCAGAGCAGGAGAAACCCTGGAGCATTGCCAGGTGTGACCCCCCAAAAAAAAAATTTCCTGTGAGCAATCAGTTTAAAGAGGAATTTGGAGCATTCTGAATAACTGCAGTTTTGCTATTATGTATTGATACTCTACAGTTTTCTTACCAGATTGGTTCTTCTTTTCATTGCATTTTTGAATTATAGTATTTGTAATTTGGATTCATTCCACAAAGACACCAGCTATCTTTAAAGACAATTTGCTTTTTGTTTTTGTTTTTCACAAACTGCTTTGGATAAGGGAATGTTTACATTTTGATGGTAGCAACTGAAAACAGGTATAAACACTGTTTCACTGTACAGAAATGCTTGCTTTCATTATTCGTGTGGCATCTGAGTGTTCCTGTATCTGCCCAACTTCTCGTGTTGTTGCCAGAGAAACTGAATTTGGATGAAGACATTTCCCCGGAGTCCAGAGACGCCCGTCTATTCTTTCGAACGACCCAGGCCCACTCTGCGTCTGTACTGACTTGCACCCCGGTCTTCCTTCCCTGGTAGTGTCTCAGAAGTAGTCATGTGTGTTGGGGACAGGGGACAAGGTGACCCTGGGGTCTCAGAGCTCTTCTTCAGAGAAATTAGGGAATGGGGAATGTCTTAAGGAAATGGCTTGGGAAAGGAGGGCACGGGCGGGCACAGGAGGTCGCTCAAAGTGCCGGAGCTCACAGCTTAGGTACGTGCTGGGCCTCTCGGCAGGGCTGTTCTGGAGGGGAGTGGTCACCACTCGGTCCCATTGGCCTGTGTGCCAGGCCTTAGGCAGGCGAGACTCCTGGGAGCCCAGATTCACATCACACAAGTGCTTTCCTCTGGGGTTGGCCTACCCACACCTCTCATTCTCTGCCCCCTCTGTCCCATCCCTGCGTGAGCGTGCGCACACACACACACACACACACACACACACACACACACACACACACACACACAGCCTTTCATTTGACATTTATTCCAAAAGGGTACTAAGAACCCAATTCTGATCTGTTGGATCCCAAGAACTAAAGCAGCATGTTGTACATGTGCATCTTTAATTTTCTTTCTATTATTTTAACAGATTGTTTACTTTAAAAGTTGAATAACGGACTAGGTAGCTAAAAGAACAAATAACTGGTATTCACAAAAGTAGTCACCATTTAGACCAAATTGAACACTTGGCTTTACCACAAATTATAGGTCACTGTTGAGGGTTGGACACACCTGGTTATGCTCAGAGCTTACTCCTGGCTCTGTGCTCAGGGGACTACATATGGTGCCAAGAGTGACCCCAAAACCCTGGTTGGCCACGTGGAAGACCTTCCATTTGTAACCGCATCCTTTACCTATTTCCAGGTCATGTTTTATATTTTTCCACTTTGTTTTGGAGCCACACCCAGCGTAGCCCAGAGACGTGTTGTGCCGGGGATTGAACCTGGGGTGGCCACATGCATGGCAAATGATCTGCCCAAGAACTACCACTCGGGCCTCTACTTTCCCCCTTTTTAATCTCTGAAAAAGGAATCTTTTCACCTAAAAATGATGTTTGGTTGAAACTACCTTTGGTGGTATTGCCTGAGTGTGAGGCTGCGTCAGCTAAGAATCGCACTGTTCCTTTAAAAGTGTACTGACCATAATGAGTCGTCATGAGCTCCGGTGGGAACTGCACTCAGCTGGCATTGCTGAGCCAGGGGAAAGTGCTCACCTGCTCCTGCCTGTGGGACCACTGCTGAATGCTGGCATTCAGATGTTGAACTCGGAGCATCTTCAGAGAGAGGCGGGCTCCGTGGCTGCCCTGGCACTCCTTGTGGTTTGGAGCCTGAGCTTTGACCTTGCGGGCATGGTGCGGGCCTGGGTGTGGACACGGCAGTGCCAGGATTGGAGGCTTGCTCTGCCAGAGCTGCTGAAGTCAGTCCTGTAGCCTCACAATCGTTCCTGGCGTCTCCTTGGCAACAGACCGTATTTTCAGCACCACCTCACCCACGGTTCACATTTGCCCTTTCCGCCTGCATCCCATAGCACAGTGGAGTGGGCGTCCCCCAGCAGAAAGCACACCCGGCCCCCTCTGACAGCCTCCCCTGTCCCAGACCCCTCCTGCTCCACCCCTGCTGATGCCTCCCTGGTGCTGGCACTTTCCTCAAGCTGGCACTTTTCTGCTCGCACTTGGAACCCTGCGGCGCCCAGACTGGTGATGCACCATCCTGGCAGCTGCCATCCCCGTCCCTCCCCGGCGGGTTCAAACCTGGGACTGAGGCTGAAATGATCTGAATTTGGTGCTCATTTTTCTGCGTCACCCGAGCCTCTCAGAAGGCAGCGGCCGGGCGGGGGTGTCGTGCAGGAGCCCTGGCCTTCCTGCTGTGTGGGAGCAGCAGAAGTGGCCGTGTGTGCCGGGCAGAGGCGCACGGGCATCCTGAAGCTGTTCCGCTCCCGGGGGCAGCACCCGAGGCGACAGAGCTGAGTGACTTGTCTGGGGTCTTTCTAACCCTGGGTGGCGCCAGGACTCCGAACCATAGCTCAGGCTGGCAAGCGCCACGGGTGGAGGCAGGATGCTGGGGCAGGGCGAGCACTGTCCGCCGTTCCCCTGAGAGCAGCAGGAGGGCGCTAACCCACCGACCCTACTGCTCTAAATAGCACTTACCTGGAGCCCCTGCGTGTTACAGTGACAGGCAGGTGGGTTCTTTGACATGGGACTCACTCAGAAACCCTGTTTCAGGTGGCCCCTAGGTCTGAAAACATTAGACAGAAGGTAACCGAGTTGCACTGTGGAACTGAGGTTATGAGTTTGGAGTCGCCTCCACTGGCTTTGTGACTTTACAAGTCACATGACATCCGTGCCTCAGTGTCCGCCTCTGGAGAGTGGGAACATTACACTGCCTTAAGCAAAGAGCATGGTTGGACTGAATGAGCCCATGATTATAAAGCCCTTCAAGCCTGCAGGAGTGGTGCTGGGGCTCGAAGGGCTTTGTCTCATTGGTGTGATTAACGGTACTGTTTTACCCCCCTCCCCCATACAGTGACTCCTGGCACAGTGCTCACTCTGGGCTGTGGCCCCGCCTTTGCAGCAGCCCCCTGGGGATCTGTCCACCTTCAGGGCAGGAGCTCCCTTTCCTCTCCCGCCTTCTCAGGGTTACCTCCCTCCCTCCGTGAAACAGTTTTCCTTCAAAAGTCAGCCACTGCTCAAAGCTTTTGAGCAATTGGGCTGAGTGTCTGCCAAGAGCCTGGGTCAGCTGGGCATGCGGGTTTCTGGGCAGGCCCTTGGGGGACACCGAGTGCCTGCTATTCATGAGGTGCTCGTGTACAGTGGCGTGTGAGGGTAACTGGAGCACTGAGCTCAGTAAACAGGATCAGGTTGTCGGGTGGCGCCAGCTTCGGAGGGGCGGCCTGTCCCCACAGCGCTCTGGGAACCCAGGCCTTGTTAATGCGGCCTGGTCCTGCTGTGAACATGCTCATCAGCTACCTTTTTCTGTTTGTTTTGGGGGTCACACCCAGCGATGCTCAGGGGTTACTCCTGGTTCTGCACTCTGGAATTCTCTAGGTGGTGCTCAGGGGACCATGTGGGGTGTTGGGGATCGAACCCGGGTCAGCGGTGTGCAAGGCAAGCTCCTTACCTGCTGCAGTATCTCTGGCCTCCATTCAGCTGCTTTTGGTGGTGGTGACCCCTCTCTGCACCAGGAGTTGGCTGTGTGCACAGAGCAGAGCCCCAGGGAGACGGTGGGGCAGCCTTCCGCTGTGTTCCTGGGCTGTGCAGGTGCCAGGTGGGCGTGAAGCATTCTTGCACGCACAGATGCAGGGTCAGGCAGCAGTGCAGGGGGGGAGGGTAAGTCACTGGCCTTGCGTGCAGCCCAGCCTGCTTCAGCTCCCAGCCCGACTGCAGTCCACTGAGCACAGAACCAGAAAGACCCGTTGGACACCACTGGGTGTGGCCCGCCTCCCCCCGGCCAAAGAAACAACCACCAATGCAGCACGGCTGTAGTGTGGTTAATCGGAAGCAGAATGCGTACACCCACCACATGAGCCGGGGAAGCGCCAGTCTCGCCAACTGAGTCAACGCAGGAAGCAAATTTTGCAAACTTGGAAAATAGACCAAGTGAAAATAACCAGAGAGATGCTGACGAAACAGGAGCCAGGCAGGTCTAAATTAGAAATGGCTACGTGGGGGAGGCTGACATCCCTCACGGGTCCCCATAGGGATCCGTAATAGACCAGCAGCCTGCCAAGCCCAGGGCTGGGAGCGTCACGCTTCCCTAGTGGGCGCGGGCTTCGGGGCAGCTGGAGGCTGGCAGGACTGAGGAGATGGAGGGCGCTCTTCATCTGAGCCCCAGAGGATGCTGCCACTCGCCTTCCGCCTTCTCGCCATCCTGTCTGTCTGGCTCTGTGAGGCTGGATGGAGTGTGTCCACATCACCCTGCTCTGTGGATGGGCCCTGGAGGGGACAGTCCGTGCCCCCTAGGCAGAGGGAAAACACCAACAAGGGACTTTTAAAATATCTGGATAAGAAAAACCCAATAGGGAGCTGGTGGGGGGCAGCGGGGAGCTAAGGCCCTCGCCTTGTATGTTCCCAGCAGAGCATGTGGTCCCCGAGCACAGCTGGGGGTGAGCCCTGAGCATCGCCAGCTGCGGCCCCACAAGGAAATCCAGATAGTTCGATAGTAACTGGACCTCATTGTAAATGTTGTTAGCCTTGAGTCCTTTCTTTCTTCCGGAATTTTCCATATTGGCCAGATGGACCAGTGGCCAGGGGCAGCCAGTGGGGCATGCGCCACCCCCTTCTCCCATCCCACCCAAGTCTGTGAAATGTGGGAGTACATGCAGGTTCCTGTGACCATGAGGGCCTTCCCAGGGGGCGGGGCCTCAGCTCATCTCTCGGCTCTGCCCTCTCCTCAGGTGACGCTGCCCCTGCAGAGCCAGGCCCAGAGCGCCCGGTGGTCACTGATGCAACAGCTCCGTTTCCCAGGCATGTGTCGTCTCTGCCTCGGTGGTTCTCTGGGTCGGGGCCAGTGAGGCTGCCCGGCAGGACTGAGCCCGGTGCCCAGTGTCTTTTCCTGCCGAGCAGCCCCTCACGGCCAGATCACAGCACCCCGGGGACATTCCCGTGTTTTCCAAAAAAGTTGCAGCAACTCGCTTCTGAAACCTGGGGTTGGGACGGCGCGTGACCATGAATGCGGGGGAGTGAAAAACAGCCACAGGAAAAGGTTTCTGAATGTGGAACAACACAAATGAATTCGAAAGCAACTGCACGGTGAGCCCAGAGTGTTCTGGCTGCGCTGTATTCCAGGGCAGGAAGGGAGAAGAAGTTGAACCCGCCCTCGCTGGGCTCTGTGGGCGGAGAGTAGGTGGGCATGTGCTTGCGCGCAGACAGCTCAGCTCCGTCCTGGAGTCAGTCCCCAGACTGCTGGGTGTAGCCCCTAGCTGAAGTGAGTAACTGAAGCACTCCGGGCTAATCAGGGGCCATTTGCTTTTGCTTTGGGGCAATTTTTGGGTTTTTTTTTTGTTGTTGTTGTTGTTTGGGTCACACCTGGCGATGCACAGGGTTACTCCTGGCTCTGCACTCAGGAATTACTCCTAGCAATGCTCAGGGGACCATATGGGATACTGGGAATCGAACCTGGGTCAGCCGCGTGCAAGGCAAATGCCCTACCTGCCGTGCTATCACTCCAGCCCCATGCTTTGAGGCAAATCTTTTTTTTTTTTTTTTTTTAATTTTTTTTTCTTTTATTTATTTATTTATTTATTTATTTTTTTTATTGTGGAAAGTTACAAAGTTACAAAGTTTTCAGGTTTAAATCTCAGTTATACAATGCTCGAATACCCATCCCTTCACCAGTGCTCATATTCCACCACCAAGAATCCCAGTATAGCTCCACCCCGCCCCCTCACACCCCAAACACCCCCACGCCCCTAGCCCCCCCACCCTAAGCCCCCCCCCGCCTGTGTAACTAATAAATTTCACTTTACTTTCACTTTGATTGCATACAATATTTCAACAAAACTCACTATTATTGTTTGGAGAGTCTCTCCCCTAAAGTCAGACCTGCTGAAAAGGAAGCATTAGGTAATTTGTTTTCCATTGCTGAGGATGAAGAAGTGTGAGGTCGAGTGACCACACTTAGCGGTTTGAGGCAAATCTTACAGTGCCCTGACGCGTTGGTGCTGGTGTGCCCTGGCTCCCCTCGGACATGTTGCTGACCTGTCTTTGCTCAGTGTCTTGTCAGTAGACATTGTAGTGGCCTTCAGAACGCGCCCCTGGCACAACAGGCAACGTGGGCTCACTGACGTTGGGGGTGTGGACGTGCTCCGGGAGGGTCTAGTGGAGAGGGAGGTGTTGGGGGTCTCCCTTGCCAGCCCGCTTGCAGGGGTGGGGGTTGCAGCCTCGGCTCGGGGTCGCTCTGGTGCTTCCGTGTCCCAGGCACCACGGGAGCTGCCACGGTGCTCTGCAGAACAGGAGGCCGCCTGGGCTGGTCCCCTGGCACTTGCCTTTGCGCCATCTCTTTCACTTCTCCTGATAATTGGATTTGGCTTCATGCCCTGCAGCTCAGTGGACTCAGCTGGGGCCGGGGCGGTGGCACAGTGGTAGGGCAGGAGCTGGGAAGCGTGAGAGGTGCGAGCCCAGTGCCCGGCACAGTGGAGGCTGGTGTTTGGGTGCAGCTGGCTCCCCGCCTTCCTGTCACATCCCCTCCGCTGGCGTGGTGGCGAGGAGTCCGGGCTCCTGAGGAGCCAGGCCTGCTGTGTCGCCTCCTTACACAGACCTGGCCTCTGCGCCTGCACCTCACCAGGGAGATGGGGCACCCCGAAGGGTCCCAGCGCCTCCCCCGAGGCCTAGCAGTGTCCCTGTGGGTGTCACAGGCGCTGCCCGCTGGCCTTGGGCTGCACGCACAGTGCTCAGGGGCGATTCCTGGCATGCCTGAGGGACCACATGGAGTGCGGGTGGGCTTCGAGGTGAGCGTGTGAGCCCTGTGCTGCCTCTCTGGGCCTGGCTGCCCTCCCGGTCTCGCTCTGCCCGGGCTCCCTCCTTCCCACCCCAGTCTCCAGCCCACACAGGCCACCGCAGCACCCCCCCCCCCCCGTCCTCCAGATCCACACACCACTGAGCCCCCACAGCCAGCCCCCCCTCGGGCCCCACACCCTCCCACCTGGGAGACTGCCCCTCCCACGCCCACCTCCTCCTGGCCCGTCCCAAATCAGTCCAGCACACGTTTACCAGTGAAAGTGTTTAATAGTTAAATTCTTTAAATAGGCTTTTCAATTTCCATGGGAAATCATAATCGTATCCGTTTTGCAAGAGCAGGAGTAAAAAGTGCACACCCCTCAGAGGGACTGGAGTCGAACACGGCACGCGGTCACCGGTCACAGGGTCAGGGATGGGGCACACGCGCACACGCGCACACACGCACACGCAGGCCTCAGCCGGAAGCAGGGGAAGCCCGGGCCCGCCAGCCGGAACGCCAGAGGGGGCGGGGGTCTTTTGAAGGACACGCAGCAGAGGCCTGATTTGGAGGGAGGCCGGAGCGGGCTGTGCCCTCAGGGCTGGGTCCTAGTGCCTGCTGGGAGGGGGCGAAGGTGGGCACCTCCCCAGGCTCCAATGGAGGTGCAAGGGATTCTGCCCTGAGAAGCAATGGAAAGATCCAGGCTCAGGCCCCACGGACTGTCTAGGAACGCAGGGCCAGGTGTCTCGGCTGGAGCGGAAGGAATCCTGGGTTTTCCTGGGCACCTTCCACTCTTGCCTGGAACAACCACAGGGCCAGACTTCCTACCCGCCTTGCCCCAGGGTCACCCCTTTCCTCCCCAAAGCTGAGGACCATGCCTCCAGGAGGAGCCCCAGCACCTCAGCCCCTGAGAGCCCAGCAGGCCTCCTCGTATCCAGCCCTGCAGACAGCTGCTAACCTCTCGGGAGCAAGGGGACACGGCCAGAGCTGCTTCGGGCCTGAGGCGGGAGGCAGCGGAGCCTCAGTGCCCTGCGTGTCTATCCCTAAGTGGGTGTGAGGTGTGGGCCGGATGGGGCATAAAGCACCCTCGCATCCTCCTCCTGAACCCAAACACACAGGACCCCACAGGGCTACGCTTGCTGATCAGGCTGGACCTGGGTGGGGCCCAGTTCTGCAGCACGCACTCTCGCGCGCGCGCACACACACACGCACACGTCCACCAGCGCACACATCCGCATACGCACGGGCTGGGGGCAGGCACCCGCCGAGCACAGCTGCATTCCGATACAGAGAATTTACAAAATATAGAATTTGGTATATTTGTTAGATTTCCAAGGCTTTCGATAATACAAAATAAAAAATACAAAAAGAACAAGTGGGCACCCCCTCCCCCCGGGACACCTTGTTTGCTTGTGGGTCTCCTACACGCATACAAACTAGCATAGTCTAAAGAAGGGCACAGGAAACGTGGTTTGCTTTATTTAATAAATATTTCCTTTCTCTCAGAACCACACGCTTGCTTCGGGCCAAGCCTCCCCTCGCCACGAGGCCCTGACTCTGTGCACGCAGCTGTTGGGGATTGCAGCTAAGCCCCTGCAGGTCAGGGCTCACTTGGAAAAGCGGGTGCCTGGGGGCGGGGCGCCTGGAGTCCCCGTCAGAGCCGCCCCTGGCCTCCCCACCTCCAGGCTCCCTCCCACATGCCTCAGCACCCACCGAAGAACTCAAGACCAGATCGAGTCCGGCGGCGTCTTTGACAGAGGAAACATCTTTGGTCAGCTTGGGGCTCGCAGGACGCGGGCACCCCTGGGCCTGGCCAGAAGCTGCCGTCCACACCCCCCTACACCCACCAAGGCAGGATCTACTTCTGGAGTCCAAGTGGAGACCCTCACCAGGGCCACCCCCCTTGCAGCCCCCCCTCCCCCAGGCGCACAAAGAAGCCGTTTTCATTTCTGCGGAAGCCGGGCGGCCTGCAGCACGGGCCGGCGGCTAGCTGAGCGGGGGCCCTCCGTTGAGGAAGTAGGTCATCATTTCGCCCTTGCCTTTGACCTTCACCACACCCCGACACTCCAGCTGGTAGGTGTTGGCGGCCAGCACCTGGTACATGTCTGTGGTGACCTGAGGAGGCAGAGGAGGAGAGAGGACAGACCACGGAGGGCATGAGCCCACGGAGGGGGTGGGGCCACCCTCTGTCGTGGTGAGGCTGGCCAATGCACTCGCCAGCAGGCCACCAGCATCTCACTCAGGACCCAGAGGGGCGATTTCTGTCCATTTCTCCACAGTGGACAACCCCTGCTGATGGCACAGGGCAGAGATGTGGCTCGGGCTCAGAGAAACAGCACCTGCCTCGCGTGCAGTTGACCCGGGTTCAATCCCTCGATGGCCCCCTGAGCCCTGCCAGGAGTCAGCCCTGAGCATCAAGTGTAGCCCCATAAGGAAAAACAACGTGTCACTTGTGTGAGATTGCACACAGCTAGTGAAGGCGGCCTTGGGATCCATCAGGACGGTTCTGCCGGTCAGCTGCCGGCCGCTGCGCCCAGCACCCTGTCCACTACAGGCGGCAGGCCAGTAGGCGGTGTGGACTGTGCCTCACCGGCAAATCCAGCCCCTGCTCCCGGCACACGCACTGCTGGCTGTGGGGCTGCGGGGTCACCTCACTCGTGCATGGCAAGGGGGTGGGTGGGGCAGGTGGTCTGCAGACGAAGGCCTCTCCCCCGACACAGCATGGGGGCAGGGGTGGGGCAGACCCTAAGAGGCGTGTGCGGCAAGCCCTGCAGTGGGGCTTGGGGGCTGACCCAGGGATTGGGACCCCTGTCCACTCCCGCCTGGTGTGAGGGTGCAGCCCTCGGCCCCTCTTGTTACCGGGCCTTAGGGAGGTCTTGGCCACCAGCCAGCGGAGGGCAAAGTGCCCGGGAGCCCCGCCAGGCCACTGGGCTGCAGGGGCTGACGGCAGCGGCATCCAAGACCAGGGCCTGTCCGGAGGGGAGGGCTGCCATTCCGCCCCTGAGCAGCAGGGGGCGTGGGCAGGTCTCGGCGCTGTCCGAGGCCCCTCGGTTCTGAACAGCTCTGCCAGGCTAGAAGAGCGGAGGCTGCGGGGTTGCGCGCCAACTGGGGGTGGCCTGCCCCGAGGCCCCTCAGCATGGGCTGGGTGTGAGGGGCTGCCCAGCACTCACCTGGATCCGGTCGGGCACCCCGGTGCTGTCCATGCGGCTGGCCACATTCACTGTGTTGCCCCAGATGTCGTACTGAGGCTTCCGTGCCCCGATCACCCCGGCCACCACGGGGCCAATATTGAGCCCTGTGGGGACAGAGCAGCAGCTCACCCGGGCCCGCACCTGCCGCCCTCGCCCTGCCTCCCTCCTCGCGGAGACCCCCACCCGCGCCCTCAGCACCCTGGTGACTCTCAGTCCTGCTCGCACACAGCCCTGCACAGACACTGGCTTCTGGCATCCTCTAGCCCTCGAGGGGCCTCTTGCTGCTGTTACATTTGGGCCACAACTCAGACTCTGCTGGGACTGGCCCCGCCGGGAGGGGACTCCCCACCGGCCCTCAGCACGTCTGGGGCCCCCAAGAGCGACTGCTGGCCAGCTGGGCCAGCGGCTCAGTGCCAAGGGTCTGCATCCCAGGGTCCCTGGGCCAGCCGGGAGGTGCTGGGGGCATCAGGGAGGCTCTCCGGGAGACTCAGGGGACCATGTGTCACACCTATTGTTTTTTTCAGGGTTCCCAACAATCTTGTTCTTAGAATCCAGCTCCCGGGAGAGCAGGGGGGAGGTTCTGGGAATCTACCACGTGCCCTGGGCCCCTTTTCTCTCCTGAAACCCTGCTCACAGGCTTCAGCACTCAGGTGGAGATGCTAGAGTGAGCGCCGGGTAGCCACCCCGCGCCATCCACACCACCCCGCCACCCACCCAGCTGCCGTCCACCCGCTGCCATCCACTCAGCTGCTGTCCACCCCACTGTCCACCCTGCTGCCGTCTACCCCGCTGCCGTCCATCCTGCTGCTGTCTGCATTGACACCGACACTGCCATCCACGTGCTGCCATCCACCCCGCTGCTGTCCACCGTGCTGCTGTCCACCCTGCTGCCGTCCACCTTGCTGCCATCCACCTGCTGCTGTCCACCCCACTGCCGTCCACCTTCTGCCGTCCACCCCGTTTGCTATCCACCCTGCTGCTATCCACCCCACTGTGGTCCACCCCACTGCTGTCCATCCCGCTGTCCACCTGCTGCCGTCCACCTCAGTGCCATCCACCCTGCTGCTGTCCACTCACTGCCACCCACTCTGCTGCCATCCACCCGACCCATCTCCCTCTGCTGGCGCTGGGCCCAGAGCACCTGCCTTGCTCTTCTCCCGTGGCCATGCCCACAGCTGGCCCGGGCTCTGCAGCGCCCTTCCTCACCCGAGTCCCCCACCCCAGCAGTCCTTCCCCACCGCCTTCTCTAGGCATCTCCTGCCTGTCTCCTGCACCCAAACCATCTCCTGCGCATTGTGTTGTGAGAGGCCAGACTGCAGGCCCAGAGGCTCCCAGCCACTCCAAACAGCCTTTCTGACCCTTCCCTCAAGGCCCCCTTCTGTGGTTCCAGCAGCCACCTGCAGCCTCTGTCCATGGGCTGTTCTGGGACAAAGCACTTGCCTTGCATGCAGCCCGTCCTGATTCAGTCCCGGGCACCACAGATGCTTCCCTGAGCCCTGCCAGGAGTGAGTCCTGAGCACAGAGCCAGGAGTGATTCCTAAGCACAAAGCCAGGAGTGAGCCCTGAGCCCTGCCAGGAGTAAGCCCTGAGCACAGAGCCAGGAGTGAGCCCTGAGCACAGAGCCAGGAGTGAGCCCTGAGCACAGAGCCAGGAGTGATTCCTGAACACAGAGCCAGGAGTGAGCACTGAGCCCTGCCTGGCTCTGTGCTCAGGGCTTACTCCTGGCAGGGCTCAGGGCTCACTCCTGGCCCTGTGTTCAGGGTCACTCCCGGCTGTGTGCTCAGGAATTACTCCAGGCAGTGCTCTGGGGACCAGATCAGATCCTGGGAATCGAACCCGGGTCGGCCATGTTCAAGGCATATGCCCATCACTCCTGCCCCAAGAGGAGCATTCTTAAATCTAGTGAAGGTGCATCTGTGACAAGCCCAGCTGCCACTGCCCACAGCAGTGAGTAGCAGAGAGCCTGCCTCCCTTGATCAGGCCAGGACAAGTGTGGCCCCGCTCACCACTATCCAGAGCCAATCCAATATGGGAAGGTCGTGCCATGGCTTAGGCAAGAAAAAGAAATAAAGGGCCGGAGTGAAAGTACAGGGGAGAAGGTGTCTGCCTTGCACGTGGCTGACCTGGGTTCAATCCCCGGCATCCCATATGATACCCCTGAGCATCGCTGGGTGTGACCCAAAAAGCCAAACACAGAAAAGGCGATGAAAGGAGTTGAGCCCCCCACAGGGAGCCCCCCGGGAGCCCCTCAGCCACCAGTGCCACCACAGGTCCCTCCACGATCTCCAAGAGCCTCCTGTCCTGAGACATGGGGCTCCTCCGACCAGCCCTGCATGGTCAGTGCCCAGCTGCCTGCCTGCTTGGGCTGGTGGGGGCCGAAGCTGAACACCGGGCCCCTCCCTCCAGCATTGCACCCTTGCCTTGTGCCCATGACCCCGGCCGGCTCTGACCCCTACAGTCTCATCCCGCTATGAGCCTGAGCTCTACCAGACCCTCTCAGGGCAGACAGTTGCATCTCAAGTGCAAGTTGGCGCTCGGCCATGAGTCCCAGCCTTGGCTGCCGCCCCATCACCCACAGCCCGGCCAGAACCTGCCGCCCCCATGCCTCAGGCTTCCTGTCCCTGCCCTCCCCGCTCCCAACTCGGGGTCCTGCCCTCAGCCTCTGCTGCCCCTGGAAGCCTGTGGCCCAGAGGGACCCCACCCTAGCTGTGGCCACTCTTGGCTATGTCTGGTGGCCTTGGGCACCTGCCTCCGAGCCCCTTTGTGCCCCCTCATGAAGATGCCAGCCATCTGGGGGCTCCCGCTCACCCATCTCTGTTTGGCAACCCCAGCTGCTCCCCATCTCCCGCCGGAGTGGTCACTGAGGGTCAGGAGCCTGCCAGCAGACGGAGGGTCTCCAGGGCTGTGGGCCATATCCTGTGGGTTCTGGGCTGCCCGCCTGCTGTGGGTGTGTGCCACGGGTGGCTCACACCAGAATGTGGCTTAATTAACAGTCTGCAGCGATGGTGCCAATGGTGCTGATGCTTTAAGCAGGCAGCCTCCCCTCCCCCAGGGAGCCCAGCCCCACCCTGGGCCCCACCCGGGGGCAGCAGTCACGGTCTGAGTGCTTTCTGGGGTCCTCTGAGGGAAACAGTAACTTCCAGGGCAGCCGTGAAGCCCCCTGCCCCATGCTGTGGAAAGACACTTGCTGCCCCCGCCCCTAAGTCTTAGTCCCCGAGGCTCCACGTCAGGGTGTGGCTGAAAGCTCCCAAAGTCCCCTCCAAAACCAAGTAGCTGAAGCCACTGCCCGATGTCCTTTGGTCCCCTCCCCCCAGCATGGGCCTTGTTTGTGACAACATTTTATTTCTAAAGGACTTTCTAGTTTCTATGTATGTATAGGGTTATCCGCCCCCCCCCCTTTGCCTGTGGCTTGGATTCAGGGCCACACCCAGGGAGTGAAGCTTAGGGCTTAGGGTCATGCCCGGAAGTGCTCAGGGGCACCATACAGGGTGCTGGGGATTGAGCCTTCGTCAGCTGACTACAAGGCAAGCATCTACCCTCTGTCCTGTCGCTCTGCCCCTTGTCTTCCTCCTTTTTTGTAACATTGCAAACAATGAGATAATGACTGTTAAAGTATGCTATCCCAACATACTAACTGACTTATATGGAGAAAGCAATTTTTGTGCTTTGGAATTTGGGGAGTGGGTGGACACCTGGCCATGTCCAGGAGCTATTCCAGGCTGTACCCAGGAGGGATGCCAGAGGTGCTAAGGGCCATATGTGGTGAGGGGATTTGAACCAAGGGAGTGACCTCAGCCACATGAAAGGCAGGAACTTCCCTCCTGTACAATCTCTCTGCTCCCATGTTTTGAAATTTTTAAAAGAAGAATCAACATGTGAAAAAGAAAAGAAAAGAATTTAAGTTGAGAAAGAAGAAGCAAAGCTGTCAGTACTTGAGATGACGTGGCAATGCACAGGATGCCCGAGATCCCACTAAAAAGATACAGAAACAATAGGCCAGTATAATGCAGACGCAGGCTGTAACATAATAGACAATGGCTGGTTGCATTTCTACACACAAGTGATGGAACAGAAGAGGAAGGAAAGAAAATTATCCTGTTTACAACAGCTTCGGAAAGAATTAAGTATCTAAACTTAATGAAAGCAATGGCAGACCAGTACAATGAAAACCAGAAGAGAGTGTTAAAAGAAATAACAGGAGACAGAAAATTGGAAAGATATTCTGAGCTCATGAATCAGGAGCATTTAACACTGTTAGCTCTGCCAGAAGCGATGTAAAGTTTCATGGCAGTCACTGTCAGAGTTCCAGGGGGCTTCTTCAAGGAAACAGAAAGGGCCAATGAAGTTTGGATGGATCCACAGGAGAACCAGGATAGCCAACATCATCCTGAGAAAAAAGGTGGATGCTCCATGTTTCCTAACTTCAAACCACATGTAACACTGGACGAAAAACAGTGAGATCCAGAAAGAAACGCATATACATGCAGCTGCTCATCCTCAACAACGCGGCCAGGCGTCTCCCATGGAGGCAGAAAGTCTGCCAGTAATAGGTGCCAGGAGGCCAGTGACACTCGCGGGAGGAGGCAACTGAGTAACTCTCATACCATATACAAAAAATAAACCGAGAGGATTAGGGACTAGACACATAACTGCTCTGAGACCAGAAACCCTAAAACATATGAGGGGAAGGACAGGCAAGACACCTACAATATACTTCAGGGACCTCGTGAGAACTCAACTGGGACCACATGAGTCAACAAGGCTTCTTTCTGCAGTGTCCCTAACTTCCAGGAGAATGAAGAGATCCCTCTGCGTGGGAGAAAATGTGTGTAGGTCCAAGAGGGTCCAATATCAGAACATGAAAAGGACCCCAAAACTCAACAGCAACAAAACCTCAGATGACTCCACAAAAAGGAAGGAAGGAGGGAGGGAGGGAGGGAGGGAGGGAAGAAAGGAAGGTCGAACTAAACAGACACTTCACCAAAGAAATTGCAACAAGTAACATGGAAAACCCGCCCCCTTCACTCTCAGGAAACTGTCAATGGAGAACCGTAGGTTTTGTATTAAAGTGGGGAGCAGGTGCAGGAGAGAAGTGCAGCAGGGAAAGTACCTGCCCCGGATCCCCAGATGGCCCCCAAACCCTGAGCACGGTGGGGCCCTAAACAAAGACTGATACAAAGACCAGAAGGAAGTGTCGGCACTCTGCAGAGGGGCCTGGGTGGGCGGCTGGTGCGGGCGGGAACTGGTCCAGCATCTCTGGAAACCAGCGTGGCGTCCTTCAAGGATCCCCACGCGCCCCAGCAGCTCCAATCCTGCTGTCCCACAAAGGGCAGGAATAGACACCACATGGAAGGGACCCCTGCCTCCTCCGTCCACCCAGGGCCCTGACCACGGCACGATGAGACAGCTCAGGGCCCTGTCACATGTCCTCGGCAGAAGCCTTGTCTTAGCCACAACATGAACAGAGTGGAGGGGTCAGGGACACAGGCAGACAGCGAACACTCGGGCGGAGTAAACTAAGCAAAGGAACAGACGCGGCCAGAGGAAACCGGCCGTGGGGTTCACGGCCCCGCTGAACACATGGATGGTGCAGTGAGGGAGTGCTGGCAGCTGTGGGTGACAGCCGACCTGCGAGAGGTGAGGAAGTGTCCTGAAGCAGAGACACTGATGCTACACGCAGCCCCCAAACCCCATGGAAAGCAAACGCCAAGTCAGTCAGGTGAGGAAGGCGGTGAGAGGAGGGGGAGCAGGGGCCCCACCAGACCCCCGAGTGCTAATGCCGCCGAGGCAAGCACGCCTGCGGGTTCTGCCAAACAGACGCAGGACCAGCCCTCGGGGCACCACCACGCTTCGCACGGGGCGCCCACCTCACAGGCGGCCATGACACTCCCCAGACAGTCCCATCAGCAGGCAGGAAGCCGGTGCCTCAGGTTCCTGAGCTCGCTTCAGACGTGAAACACACATGTTTTTGTGTGTGTTTCCAAAGAATTTCAACTCTGAGTCCTGGCAGGCCGGTAGCGGGGAGAGACTGCAGCAGGTCAGGTGCCTGCCTCAACACCACCACAGATGGGCCCGAGCAAGGGCCAGGAGGACGCCCTGAGCACGGCCAGGAGGGCCGAAACACACGTGTTAATCATGTTGTTTGTTTTAAACGGGAGTGGAACCCAGGCAGGATCCCCGGGGAATGCTTTTTCCTTTGTGCCCCTCAAGCGCCGGGAGACTTGGAGACATGCGGGGCAGACCCCCGAAGACCCCCAGACACACTCCCAGCCTCCTTCGAGCTTTGCTTAGGGCCACATCGGTGGTGCGGGGGGGAGGGGTGCCATACGGGGCCGAGGTGGTACCGGCCCACATGTGCGTTTACACAGTGCAGGCTCGAGGCAGCTTTGCACATGGAAGCCCCCTCCCATCCCCCCACCCACAGGGTCCCCTGAGCACCACCAGGAGTGACCTCCAAGCAACAGCTGGAAGAGCCCCCGTGCACCACCAGGTGTGGCTCCAAAACAAAACTAGAAGGTAGGGAAGGATATCACTGCGCCACGTTTTTATTCTACTGACTGCTGAATGTGGATGTCTTTATGTAAGTCACCACCACACAGGACTGCCAGCTGCTGTGAGGGGCCACCAGGAGACCCCACGCTCCCACCCACAGCACCCCACAAAGCCTGTCGGGCTTCCCAGAGGGCACCAGGGAACATGGACACGCAGACCCCCACATGGACCCACCTCCAGGCCCCCAGGCAGCTACCCACACCTGAGCCCCGGCAGGAGCCCTGTGACATCAGCCTCTGCTTGAGCCAGGGAGATGTGGGGGTGGGGGGGATGGGAGGACAGGGGTGGGCTGGGGTGGGGTATGGGATGGAGTGGGGCATAGCATGGGCTGGCGGTGGGTGGGGGGGTGGGCTGGGGGGCATAGCTGGGCTGCGCGGGGCGGGGCAGGCTGGGCGCTCACCGATCTTCATCTGGAAGTTGTTGAAGGAGTGCTCGTTGATGTACTTCATTTGGTCCATCAGCTTCATGGCGAAGTCGGCCAGCGCCTTGATGTGGCTCTTGCCCGCCTTGTCGTAGGTGGAGTCGTTGAGGCCCGAGGCAGCCATGTAGGTGCTGCCGATGGTTTTAATCTTCTCCAGCTGCTTGAAGCGGTCCTCGCTGATGATCTGGGCAGGAGGAGCCCAGCCGGTCAGCTGCTGCCCCGCTCCCACCCCCTCACCCCGGCCACCCGCGTCACCTCGGGTCTCCCTGCCAGCAGGTCTGGGGGCTCGAACCCTTTCTCCCCTACATCACACCCAGAAGCTTCCTGCGTGCCCAGCAGGACGCTGCCTCCTCTCTAAAGAACCTTCTGGAAGCTGGCCACAGGCCTTTCAGCCAGTCTGGTCACCTCACTGCCACGAGTCTCATGGGCTTTTGGGCGACGCCCAGTCCCTGCGCTGCCACCCCCTCCTCCCCGCGCTCCTCACAAGCATTCCTGCTGGGCCAGAACCTCACACTCCTGCGACCCCAGGACCCAGCCTACTCCCAGTAGCACCCAGGAGGCGCTGCCCAGAGACAGAGGGTAAGTGGGGAGGGCGCGTCCCTCGCCATGGCGGTATCTTGTGGCACCTCTTCGCTTAGCCTGAGAAGCTGGGGCCTGTCTGCATGTCAGGAGGCCAGCCGGTCTGGGGCCCTGTCCACCCTGGATGGCTAGCAGAGCGGGGACAGTTGCAGGGCAGTCAAGGCCCTGACCTTGGGGTAGACTTCAGGGTCACCGCTGAGGAGAAACCCCCAGCAAGTGACTTCAGGACCACGGTCTCCGGGGCTGCAGGAGATGCCAAGGCACGAGGGGCACACGCAGGGCACGGACACGACGTATGGGAGAGGCATCAGAGGTGCCCGGCCCTTGGAGAAAGGGAAGGGCCAGAGGAGTGACAGGGCTAGGGTGGAGAGAGAGAGGAGCTGAGCTATTAGAACCAAGGCCTTGGCTGGCTCCGTGGGCAGAGCTGAGGGAGCCCTAAGCTGTAGAAATTCAAACTACCCAGGAGGCGGGCTGGGGGGGCGGAGAGAATCTAGGCCGAGGGACGGGGACACTGGGGTGGATAGGACATGGATTGTATGCCTGAGTCTCTGTTTAACAGCACTGTAATGCCATGGAGAAGACAGGAAAAGAAGAATGGGGGGGAAAGAAAGGGAAGGAAGGAACAGAGAGCGTGTTGGGGCTGGAGCGAGAGTCCAGAAGGGAGGGCGCTTGCCTGCATGCAGCCCACCCAGGTTCAGTCCCTCCACCCTGTATGGACCCTGAGCCCAGCAGCAGTGCTCCCTGAGTGCAGAGCCAGGCATAGCCCTGAGCCCACCAGTGTGGCCCCCAAATAAACACAACCTCAGAAGGAAAGCCTGCAAGGACCCCAGAACAGAGCCTGCCCTGGGACAGCCTCGCTCACGTCTGGGAGGGCGAGGGGGGTTCTCCTGCAGCCACAGAGGCTTCTCCCCCCACGCCCCCCCACCTCGGAGGCTCCCCCCACGCCCCCCCACCTCGGAGGCTCCCCCCACACCCCCACCTCGGAGGCTCCCCCCACACCCCCCACCTCGGAGGCTTCCCCCACACCCCACCTCAGAGGCTCCCCCCACACCCCCACCTCGGAGGCTCCCCACACGCCCCCACCTCGGAGGCTCCCCCCACACCCCCACCTCGGAGGCTCCTCACGCGCCCCCACCTCGGGGGCTCCCCCCACACCCCCCACCTCGGAGGCTCCCCCCACACCCCCCACCTCGGGGGCTACCCCCACACCCCCACCTCGGGGGCTCCCCCCACGCCCCCACCTCGTCAAAGTCAGCGATGATCTCGTTGAGCAGCCGCAGGCACTCGACGCCCTCGTTGTTGGCCTCCAGCTCCACGTAGAACTCGGAGAAGTTGGCGATGGAGGCGAACATGACGGCCACGCACTCGCACGACTGGTAGTACAGCTCGTCGTTGCGCCGCTCGCGCGCCAGGAAGTGTGCAGCCACGTCCTTGGGCAGGATGTTGTGCAGCAGCCGCCGGTTGTAGGCCTGCAACTCCTCCATCTCCTCCTTCTCCTCCGTGGCCTGCGGTGAGCGGGCGGCTCCGTGTCCAGTGCTCCGGGAGGGAGCCCAGGAGGGGCACGAGACTGACCATCCACCCAGAGGGCCTGGCGCCACCCCACGCGGCTCAACCCGAGCTTGCTTTTTAGTTTCCTACCCTGACCCCAGGGAGTTTTCACAGCCCTTGCTTCTGTGCTTTTCTATATAGTCATTGTATATGCTCATTAAATTTTTTTCCCTTAGTCTCAATTGTTTACTTTCATTATCTTTTAATGAATCACTGTGAGGTACAGTTACAGACTTACAAACTTTCATGCTTGCGTTTCAGTCATACCCTGACAGAGTACCATCCCTCCACTAGTGCCCATTCTCCACCACCAGTGCTCCCAGCATCCCTCTCATCACCCCCACCCCTGTGGCAGGGCATTCCCTCTTACTCCCTCTCCTTTTGTCAACCTGAAGCTTTCTGCATGAGCTCAGGGAATGCAGCCGTGGGAGCAGCGCCAAGAGTGGCCCCTGGGCATCGCCGTATGTGGCCCCCACCAGGAGAGGCAGTGCAGGTGGGGAGGCAGTTGCTATGCATGCAGCTGTGAGGGTGACCCTGTTCCAATCCCCAGCACCCAAGCGCAGAGCCAGGAAGAGCCCCTGAGTATATAACTAGGTGTGACCCCCACCCCTGCCCCCACCAAAATAAACGTTTGAGGGCTGGAGTGTTAGTACATGGGTAGGATGCTTGCCTCGCATGCACCCGACCTGGGTTTAATCCCCGACACCCCATGTTGTCCCCGGGAGCTGTCAGGAGTGAGTCCTGAGTGCAGAGCCAGGTGGAGCCTGAGCACCACCAGGTGTGGCCCCCAAACCAAAAAAAAAAAATGTTTGGTTTGGAGAGAGAGCACAGAGGTTAGACACCTGCCCGTCACGTGTGATCACGGGCACTCCAGAGTGACCTGAGCACTACCAGATGTGCCCCCCCCCGCCCCCCAAAAGAAAGCAGCCCGAGTGGCTGGCTTGCACAAACTGACCTGTCCTTTCCCGCCTTCCACCTGTTCCCATGGCAACAGAACACCCCTGCCCCCAGCCTTGGCCCCAGGGTCCTGCTGGGCCACCAGTGCGGTGACTGAGGCAGCCCAGTTTGGGTCCTGAGTGTGGGCCCCACGGCATGAAGCCAACAGGACAGTGCGGGACCCTCTGGAGGCCGAGAGAGGCTCCTGGGCTGGGAAGGAGCATCAGCCCCGCATTCTCAGGAGTCAGCGGCCACGGCCATGGCTCCCTCCTGGCCCTCCATGCGGGCACAGCACTCTCTGGAATGGGTCAGGATCACATGTGTGCATGAGCGTGATGCATACATGCGTGTGCGTGTGCTGTGCATGAGTGTGGATGCGTGTGTACGTGTATATGCGTGTGTATTTGTGTGCGTGCGTGTGTGTGGTGAATGCGTGTGTACGTAACGTGTATATGCATATGTATGTATTTGCATGGCTACACGTGTGTATACGTGTGTGTACATGTGTGTGTGTGCATGAGCAGGCCCCAGGGCCATGGACAGGATGGAGCCAGCCTACTCGGACTTCCCCTAATAAACAGGACCCCCCTCGTACTTCGTGCTTGAGTGCACACAGAATCTCCCCCATGGGCCAGGGGAGCAGCTGGCTCCAAGATGGGGTGCAGCAACGCAGCCCTTGTTTCCTTCCTGCCTCGCCAGCAAGAAGAAAGCCGAGGGGGCAGGCCTCTGGGTAGCTCCTGGGGGCTCCACCAAAGGAAGGGGATCACGGGGCTGGTCCCTCCTGTGCAGGCCTTCGAGGGACAGATGGGAACTATGCCCGCTGACCTCAGGGCACGGACCCCTGTCAAACCCGAAAGCCAGGGCACCCCAGCTCCGGGGCAAATGGGGCCTCCTGCCCCAGCCCCAAAGGCGGTGATGAGCAAGGCTGGGGGCCACGCAGGGCCTTAGGCTGACAGTGACCTCAGGCACTCTCCCCTGGGGCGGCCCATGGGGAACCGGGCGTAAGCCCTGTACATGATCCAGAGCATCTGCCCCCGCCCAATTCCTGGGGAATATAAACAGGGCAGGGCGAGAGGCTGAGATGGAGTGGAGTCCAGCCCCACTTGGGTGCCCAGCAAGGACCAGAGCTGAGACTCCCAGTGCCCTGGGGAGGGTCTCTGGCGCCCTCCAGCCCTGCTCTGGGTCTTCTGTGCACTTCCTGGCCTCGGCACTGACCTCACGCCCTCTGCACCATCCATTCGCCGCCCCCCCCAGACCTCCCCATTGCACACACAGACACCTCTGTCCACTTTCCTAGCATGGACTGCAAGTCCTCCGCTGGTCTCCCAGCTCCCCCTCCCTGCCTCTGGCTCCACTGCAAGCCCGCCTCTCCGGGGCGGGGCTAATGCGCTGTGGGGCACCCACCTGGAGTTTCCAGAGGAAGTCAAGGCGGGCAGTGGACTCCACCTGCTGGGCGTGCAGGTAAAGGGCCAGCACGAACACGGAGATGATGATGGGCGTCACCACCTTCAGCGCCACCTTGGTGGCATGCTCAGGGCTGCGGGAGGGAGACAGAGGCCCAGGCACCTCGGGGCAGGCTCTGAAGCCCCCTAAAGCCCCTTCCAAATAACCCCTCCTCCCTGGGCCTCCTGGCTCAGCAGGGGGAGGGGGGATGGCCCTGCAAACGGCCGAGCTAGGGACTGCCCTGGCCATCTCTGGGCACCCTGGGGCAAGGCCTCCTTGCCCCTGTGACAACAGCTGCATCTCAGGACTGTGGGGGAGTGTGGAAGTCACCACCTGCAAAGGCAGCCGGGCTCCCCAAAAAGCAGTGGCAACTGAGAGAGGGGGGTGACTCGTATCACCTGATTATGCCTCTGCTAACTTTATAAATAAACAGCACCAGAGACGTGGCACTGGGGCAAGGAGCTGGCCCTGCTCCCGCCATCCGGGTTCAATTCCTGATACTGCCAACGGTCCCCAAAGCCCCATCACGAGGGACTCAGCACGGGGCCAGGGGTACGCCCTGAGCAATGTCGGACGTGACCCAAATGCACTGTCACTGTCATCTGTTGCTCATCGATTTGCTCGAGCGGGCACCAGTAATGTCTCCATTGTGAGACTTGTTACTGTTTTTGGCATATCGAATACGCCACGGGTAGTTTGCTAGGCTCTGCTGTGTGGGCACAATACTCTCGGTAGCTTGCCGGGCTCTCCGAGAGGGTCGGAGGAATCGAACCCAGGTCGGCCACATGCAAGGCGACTGCCCTGCCCACTGTGCTATCACTATCCCAAACACAAACATGTGAAAAATAATCTTCATTAAAGGCAGCAATCGGGCAGGGGGTAAGGTCAAAGGGTTGAAGAACCATGCTTGGGCCCCAGGACTGCGTGGCCGCCCTCAGTGGCCCTCAGCGAGCTGGAGGGGGCCGTGGGCTGAGAGCACAGCGTGTGGCCACCAACACCCAAACCAGTAGTAACTGAGCACCTCAAAGCAGAGACTGCGAGCCTGTGCCCTGTGCCCGCTGCCCCCTCAGGAGCCCTGGGCACTGACCTGAGCCTGCTCCTTCACTGCCCAGCTGGCCACAAAGAGCCCCCACCCCGGTACGGCCGCCGGGTGCCCACTCACCACTGGGAGGTCCCGTTGTTGTTGCTGCTGCTGAAGTCTCTGTGGAAGGGAGTCGTGGGGGGCATTCAGGGCTGTTTGCCGGCTCACAGCACACCCCTAGCCCACTCTGCCCCCGCTCTGCCCCTGCTCTGCTGCCCCCACCCCCAGACCCTCGAAGGGAGCCCACTCCCACTAGCCTTTGCAGTCCCCATGATGACAAATCCCCCAGCCTGGCCTGGGACCCTCCTCCCACCCCCCCACCGGCCTCTCCCAGCCCTTCCCTGGCCCTGAGCTGGGCCGCCAGCAGCAGCCCCCTCCCTGCTCTGACCACACGGCAGTGCAGGCAGCGCTGGGGAGGGCCAGCGAGCACCAGGCTCTGAGAAAGCAGGAGAGCTCGCTGCGATTGTATACTGACAATGTGTTCAAGCAGCATTTCAGATAGAGGGGTCACGTAAAAATGTTCCCTGGGTAATAGAGAGACAGTAGAGGGGTAAGGCATTTGCCTTGCATGAAGCTGACCCAGGTTTGCCTTGATTTCTTTGTATTTTTGTTTTAGTTTGTGTTTTTGGTTTTGGTTTTGTATTACGCCAAAAACAGAAACAGAAAGTCTCACAGTGGAGATGTTACTGGTGTCCACTCGAGCAAAGTGATTAGCAATGGGATGACAGTGATACTTAGGCCACAGGGCTGGAGTGACAGCACAGTGGGTACGGTGTTTACCTTGCACACGGCCAACCGGGGTTCAATTCCTCCATCCCTCTCGGAGAGCCTGGCAAGCTACTGAGAATCCCGCCCCCACGGCAGAGCCTGGCAAGGTACCCGTGGTGTATTCGATATGCCAAAAACAGTAACAAGTCTCACGATGGAGACATTACTGGTGCCCGCTCAAGTAAATCGATAAACAACAGAATGACAGTGCTACAGTGTAGAGCATTGCAGACAGCCAAGCCAGGTTTGATCCTGGGACCCCATAAGGTCTCCGCCCACCATCAGGAGTAATTCCTGAGTGCAGAGTCAGCAGTAACCCCTGAGTATCACTGGGTGTGGTTTCAAAACCAAAATAAATAGGTAAATACTTTTGAAATGATGGGTAGATGGTAAACTCCTTTCTGGATCCAGAGAAAGCTCACTTGGATATATTTTCTCAGGTGACACAGATCTGGTACTCACATGTTGTACACTTTCTAGTGTGTGTATGTGTGTGTGTGTGTGTGTGTGTGATGGTGATCGCAGAGTGATAAATTAAATCCTATACATCAGACACTTCATATTTCCCTGCTGTGGGTATTTTTACTGGGTATTTAAATGAGGTTCAGGAAAAACAGCCAAATGTGTGTCTAGGGTTGAAGCTCAGACTCAGCCCTCAGGGTGGGCTCTCACCGGGCCTGCTCGGACCCTACTTCCACCCCCAGCGCCATGCCTGGGCCCCTGAACCCCACCAGGAGTGATCCCTGAGCACAGAGCCAGGAGTAGCCCTGAGTGCTGCTGGGTGTGGCCCAAACTCAAAACCCTAAATGAAAACAAAACTCAGCCTTCCAGAGCCTCCTGCCCTGGGTGGGGCTCTGGCATCTGCACCTGTCGCAGAGGCCCAGGCCCAGCTCCTAGGGGGGCACAGCATCCCCCCACCCCCCGCCGCCTCCCCAGGCAGCAGACAGGACGGAGACCAAGGCCTCTATGGCAGCCTGAGCCTGGGGCCCAAGGCGAGTCTCAGGAGATGGGAATTGACCTGGGCGCAGACGTTGTCCAGGGCCCGCTCAGCCTCGGTCCCGCCGGCCAGCCTCACCCAACCGGGGCCCAGGGACAAGGCAGGCGGGTGGGCGGGTGGCAGGTCTGATCAGCCTATGGCCACCCCCACCCTGGGGAGGCGAGGAGAGAAAGGACCCCAGAACCCGTCCCTTGGGGGCACCGGGGAGCAGCAGGACAGCCTGGCACGTACATGGCGTTGGCGGTGACCAGCAGGTCGGCGTTGTCGAAGAGCGAGACGCTGGGCACCTCCACGATGAGCACGTAGATGAGCTCGATGGCCAGCATGAGCGCCAGCTTCCCGATGCAGCTGATGTGCAGGAACACAGAGCAGGCCAGCAGGCTGAGCAGCACACTGTAGGTGAAGTACTGCGGCCGGTGGCCAGCGTCAGCACCCAGCTGGCCCAGCCCACACACCCGCCTGCCACTACAGGCAAGGAAGCCCTGGGGGCCAGGGCTGTGGACGGGACAGTCTGGCAGACACAGTGGCCTGGGCTGCTCCCTGGGGGCTCCCGACCCCCTTGCATGGGTGGGGAGCCTCTGCACAGGTTCTCTTGGGGCAGGGCAGGGGCTGTTGGCAAATTGGGGGTCCAGAAGGTGGGGTGCCCTGAGGTTCAGAGCAGGAACTCTGGATCAGATGACCTCTCCAGAGGCTCTGGGACTGCCCCTGACTAGCTGTGTGACCGTGGACAAGTCACTTCACTCCTCTGGGCCCAACTTCTTATCTGCCTGGGGCTGACCGGGCAGCGGCTGAGCCGGGTGTGTTCAGGACCCAGCCGGTGGGAGCACAGCTAGCAGCGTGGGTGGGGTGGGTGTGCGGTCCCGGAGCCCCCCTCCCTGCCTGCCCAGTACCTCGGGGAAGTTGCAGGTGGGCCGGGGGCTGCCGCAGAAGCCCTGCTCGTCGGCCAGGCTGTAGTTGACAGCTGAGAACACCACGTGGCAGGCGGTGACCTGGGCACTGCTGATGTTGTGCTCCTCTGCCAGGCAGCCCGACAGGTCCCCGGAGTTGCACATGAACTGGGGGCGAGCGAGGGTCCAGTCAGCCCTCCCACCCACCCCGAGAGGGGATGGGCAGGGGACAGGGAGCGAGAGGACGGGGGGGTGGGTGGGGGCGGGCTGGAGGTGTGCCCTGGCCCCTCCGCTTGGGGCAGGCCAGGGTACGCGGGGGTCTGGGGCCCCTCCCTGCCCCGCAGCGGGGCACGGAGCGGCAGCCCTCAGAGGGCCTGGGGCACCCACCATGTTGACGACAGCCGACAGGAACACCAGGATGATGGTGAACACCCCAACCAGAGTGCTGTTCATCTTGGACCTCACAATCTTCCTGGACAGGGTCTGCAGCCGGCTGGGGAACAGCTGCCCGGGGGCGGGGACAAGACAGGGTGAGTTCAGGGGCACCCAGCCCAGACCGAGGAGAGGGACTCCCTCCCCCACCCCGGCTCCTGCCAGGACCCCCGGGCCTTCCAATGGCCTCCCCCAGAGGCAACCCGCAGGCTCCAGATTCCATAGCAGGCGGAAGCGAGTCATCCCGGGAGTCTCGGGAGAGGAGAGGAGCAAGATGAAGGCTGAGAGAGAGCACGGGAGCGCCACTACCAAGTGCGGGAGCATCACAAGTCAGAGAGCATGGAAGCACCACCACCATGTGGGAGCATTTGACCAAGAAAACATGGAGCACCACTACCATGTGGGAGCACTCAACCAAGAGAACTTGGGAGTGCCATCAAGTGTGGGAGCACGAAAAGTCAGAGAGCATGGGAAAATTGCCACCATGTGGGAGCACTCAACCCAGATAGCATGGGAGCACCGCCACTGAGAGTAGGAGCACCATAGTCTGATTGCACAGCCTCCGGCGAGTGCCACAAATGGGCAGGCTCTGCAGTCAGGCAATACAAGAGGCTCCCATCACCGCAGTAAGGGGGTTATTAAACCCATAAACCAAAGACCACACTCCACCAAATCTGATGCAACTGGCCGTGTCCACTGAGTCCTAGTGTCTCAATCAGTCTAGACGGAAAAAGCAGTTACAGAGGAGTCTGGACAGAGACAGGACAGTAGGCAGGGCATGTGCCTGGCATGTGGCTGATCCAGGTTTGATTCCTCCCGGCACTGCATGCAGTCTCCAGGGACCCACTGATCCCTGAGAGTGGAGCCAGGAGGAAGCCCTGAGCACCGCTGGGTGTGGCTTGCACACCAGCAAACAGCAGGGTAGCCAGCGGGCAGCGTGGCCCTGCAGAGGGAGGGGGCTCCCGTCCGAGCGACTCTCCCAAATGAGGCACTTGGCTTTCTGAGAGGGACGCAGTCTCTGCCCAGTCTTTGGAACTCAGCCGTGGCAATGTTTTCTTATCTAGGACACCGAAAGCACAAAGGGAAAACCAGACACACTGAACCTCACCCAGGGGTTAAGATGTTGGACTAAAATTAGACTAAAATGAGACTGTGTAGAAATGAAAGCAGAGCGATAGAGCAGGGTAAGGTGCCTGTTTGCAGAGAGCTGATCCCGGCTCTATTCCAGGCATCATATCCCAAGCACCTAGTATCCTGAGTACAGAAGCAGGAGTAAGCCCTGAGTACTGCCAGGTGGTCCCTGAACCAAAGAAACCCCCCCAAAGGAAAGTAGTATTGATTAGGCCGTGGAAAAACTGAAAGCTTCCTCATAGCGGGAGGGGATGTATAGGGGCACAGTGGAGTGCAGCCCCAAATAGTGAAGCCCCAAATAATGTCACCCCCCTCCCCCCCATGGAGCGGAGTGATATCAGGGAAATGCAAACCAATACCACCCCGCCCCTTCACGCCCACTCAGGTGGCTGCAACCCGAAGTTGGACAGTAACAAGTGCTGGTGAAGAGTGAGAAACTCCGGCAGCACCGTCAGATGGAAGGCAGCCGAGCACGTGCACAGAAGCCGCAGCTCCTCCATCCAGTTAACGAAGGAGCTGCTGGTTTACCCCGAGGGTTGGAAGCGGCAGTGGCGACAGTGTTCTGGAAGTAGACAGAGGTGACACTTGCCCAAACTGAATGCCCTCTTCATAAGCCAAGGAACGCTTTCTTTTTCAGAACAAAGTTTTCCAGAAGGAGGATTCCCTCCAGACCTGAGAGACAGAGGGAGGGGGCAGCTCTGGGCTGCAGGGCGAGGGGGGCAAGGGGAGGGCTGGGACAGAGGTGGGTCCCCTGCCAGCCTCCACAAGGAAATGCGGGACGCAGAATGGTCAGAGAGGAACTGAGAACAAGCTTGCTGACCAAAACTGATGCACGAGGTGAAGTCAGTAAAGCCGAAGGCAGAAGTGATTTTCACCAGCTTGAATGGTGGAACCAAAGAAATCACTGGACCCAGTCCGTGAGTGGAGCTGGCCAGCACCGGGAGGAGATAAGCAGAGCCACCCTCCACACCCCCGACCTGTCGCCCCCACTTCCCCATCCCTCCCACCCGGCTCGGGAGCAAATTGGAGAACACAAGTTAAACGGATCAGCGAAGCTCACGTGTGCCAGTGTCAAGTTGGCGGGTAACAAGTGGCAGGTGACAGAGGGTCACACTCAGGTCACTTCAGACCTGAGACAGACAATTAAGAGGCTCAGACAAATAAACAGTGATTTTGCCTCTATGTGTAACTTTTAAAAGGAAATATTTCCAGAGAGAAAAGATGGCATAGAGGTTAAGGCACCTGCCTTGTGTGCAGCCAACCCTGGGTCAGTTCCTGGTACCACACCATTCCCCACTGAGCACTGCTGGGAGAAAACTGTGAGCACCACCGGACAGAGCCCCAAAGCAAAACAAACAAATAAACAGAAAGATTTCTTTGGGGCTTCAGCAAGCTTCTCATGTGCCCTTTGAACTATGGTTGTATTTACTTTATTGTGGTAAAAAATTGTATATGATGAAATTTGCCACTTGATTGCAATTAAAATCATTTATTGCCATTCCCTGCAATTCAATTCAAGTCTGAATTGCAATTCAGAGGCAGGCATTACCCATATGCTCGTGTGAAACCATGACGAGTGTTTCCACAACCCTCTCACCTCGGCAAGCAGAAAATGAGTCAGGGGCTAGAGCGACAGGACAGCGAGTAGTGTTTGCCCTCCATGCAGCCAACCCAAGTTCGACTCCTGGCATTCCCTATGAGCACCGCCAGGAGTAATTCCTGAGTGCAGAGCCAGAGGCACCCCTGAGCATCCCTGGGTACCCCCCCAACAAACAAGCAAACAAAAACATAAAAAAGAAAGAAAGAAACTCCGAGTCATTCCTGAGGCTCCTGGTCGGCCACACAGTCTCTCCTACACCTTCACTTCATGCATTTGCCTCTCGAGGTCTCACACCAAATGGAACCACACAACACAGCGCTTGTATCTGCCACCACTCAACACTGGGTGGGATTCATCCACACAGAGGTGACCCATCTGCAAGCCTCGCCTTGCCATGGATGAGGGAAAGCCACTGCACGGAACGACCGCTGCATCGTCTATTCCTGTCGGGCTCTCTCTTCCTCTCTCCCTCCCTCTCTCTCTCCCCCCTTCTCTCTCCCTCCCTCTCCCTCCCTCTCTCTCTCCTCTCTCCCTCCCTCTCCCTCCCTCGCTCTCTCTTATCTCCCTCCCTCTCCACCCCCCTTTTGGGTCACACCACCTGCCGTGAGCTGGGCTGACTCCTGACTTCTGGTGGGGTCCGGGGGCCATCTGGGGTGCTGGGGATTGAGCCTGGGCTGGCCACGTGCACAGTGAGTGCCCTATCGTGTCTCTCGAGTTCTCTCTTGAACAGAGTCCTCTCTTTCCCTCCCCTCATTTCCACATGAACATATCTTATTTCATTGTCTCCTCCTAAAAATTCTTTCCTGTGAGGGAAGGTGGCAGACTCGGTAAGCCTGGGAAACATTTAGGCCTGACTTTCCTTTCCTACAAAAAGCAATGCCTTGCTCCAACCTGGATGCTCTGTCTGGGACCCCGGGGTGTCAGGACCATCTCCCACGCCGTGCAGAACAAGTGGGACTGGGGTGTGGTTCGAGACCCCAGCTCTGTGCTATGCAGGTGTTCACCACAGACTGCCAGTCTGAAACCGTCCCTGGGACTCCCCTGGATGCCCAACTGGCTGGAGAGGAGGCGGGGACTCCTCTCTGTCCCCAGGGACCCCCCTCAGTACCCATAGTTGCTTCTCCAGCCTGGCAGCGGACAAACGGGGTTCATCGGCAAGCGCAGGGAGGGGACCAGCACGCGTGGAGCCTGGGGAGCCTGTGATCGGGGACAGGCGTGCACACCATGCACGGAGCAGCCGTCAGACGGGCCCTGCTTATTCCTTTCTGAGAATCGTTATGGAACCGCCATTTCTGAGAATCGTTATGGAACCGCCATGAGTTGTGCAGTTATTCGTGACTGAGTTTCAGTTGCAAGCATTCGAGCACCCGTCCCCTCGCCACTGTCTCCAATTTCTTTTTTCTTTTTTTTTTTTTTTTGCATTTTGGGTCACACCCGGCGATGCTCAGGGGTTACTCTTGGCTCATGCACTCAGGAATTACTCCTGACAGTGCTTGGGGGACGATATGGGATGCTGGGAATCGAACCCGGGTTGGCCATGTGCAAGGCAGACACCCTCCCTGCTGTGCTATCGCTCCAGCCCCACGCTTATTCCTTTCCTTCCCTTTAGGCACTGGCGTTTGCAAGACTGTCCTGAAAGGGTCTCCTTCATCTCTACCCCCTCCCCACACCCAGTCTTGCCCAGCGTGATACTTCCCGCCACCACTGTCACAGTGTCCCTCCTCTGCCCTCCCTGCCTGCCCCCCTTGTGGCAAGCGCCCACTAAGGACCACTCCTCCGGGCCTCCCCTTCTCTCGTCTCTGGCCATTATCACCCACCAGTCGTTTCCATCCCGCATATGTGCGTGATCATTCTGTGCCTGTCCCCCCCTCTGACTTATCTCACTCAGCACGGTCCCCTCCATGTGCACCAGCAGACTGCCCGGAGGGCACTGCACTGCCTCTCTGCAGTCGTCGGGCCTCTAGGGAGCCCTGAGCGGGGTGGGGGGGGGGGGCAGAGCTTTCTGGAACCAGGCTGGCCTCATCAGGGAGTCCTGAGGCCCGAGGAGGAGGGGGAGGGTTGGTGCCCGGGCGAATGGGACTGTGCATGCGTCTATAATAGGCCAGAGGGGCCGGGGAGGGGCCAGGCAATGCCCACCCTGCAGCCCTGCGGCCAGAACTTGCCCTGCGGGGCCTCCCTCTGCCTCTGCCTGAGGGACCACCCTCCGGGGCCAACTGCAACATCAAGTGCTTTCCTGTGCCCCCACCCACCCACCCAATGAGGACGGGGCCACCAGAAGTAGCAGCAGCAGCACCTCTAACCACAAAGCTTCACAAAGGCTGATGAAGATGACCAACACGGGGCCAGAGAGGGCGCTAGTGCCGAACCCGGTTTAATCCCCGGCATCACACATGGTGCCCCGAACCACCAGGAGTAATCCCTAAGCACAAAGCCAGGAGGAAGCCCTGCACACCGCCAGATGTGGCCCTGCATAATTAAATTCATTATCATTCTTATAACTTAAAAATAATTAAAACAAATTAAAATGACCAACATAGGGCCAAAGGGATTACGGCACCTGGCCCAGACCCATCACCACACGGGGTCCCTGGGGCCATGCGAGGAGCAGCCTCTGAGCACTGCTGGGTGACCCGTACCCCCGCTCCAAGTGAGGAAACGGGAGAACCAACACAGACAAGGTCAGGCTGACCAGCGCCCCCAGCCCCACAGTCCGGGCAGGGCCAGCTGTGAGCAGGGATGTGTCAGGCCAGGCGGGCATGAGGCTCTGACTGTGGCCCCAGCAAGGACAACAAACTCCTCCCCCATGTGCTCCAGACCCCAGGCCCCTGGGCGGGCCCCAGAAAGGGTGAGGACTGGGAGGAGGGGAGGAGGGCGCCTGGACTCACCTTCACACAGGAGTAGATCACAGACACGAACACCACTGAGGTCAGCAGCAGGAAACAGGCCAGGTAGAAACTCAGCATGAAGAGAGAGCTGCAGGGCGGGGGAGGCGTTCTGGAGGGTGGGCTGGCGGCCACGCCATCTGCCATCTGTCCCCTCCGGAGGCCCCCCGGCTCGCTGACCCCGCCCACTGCCCCTCCCCTCCCTCCCACACTCCCTGGGGAGTGGGCACAGCTCCGAGCACTGATTCGGGACCCTCCCGCTTCATTTAGCGTGGAAGGACACGCTGTGAGGTTCCCCTGGCCTGTCCCTCCTGGTATGAGGAATAACCGGGGCTGCAGGCTGGGCCTGCGCATTGCCCACAGTCTACCCAGGTATTGCCCACAGTCTGCCCCCCCTGTCCTGCTCGGAGCATGGTCTCCCTGCGGTCGTTAGCAGAGAGGTGGAAGCACCCAGCCACCTCCCTTCAGAGGCCAATCACGGGGGAGCTGAAGGTCCCCCACGGGCCAGAAGTGCCCAAAGAGCTGCTAGTGACCTCCCAGCCCAGCTGGAATCTCCCCCAGGCCTGCTCGGGGCTGCATGCTCCCTCCTCCTCCCTCCTAGGGAAACTGAACAGCCTGGAGAGGCCAGTCACTGCCGCCCAGCCGAGGCCAGCAAAGGACTGGGGCACCCAGAGGCAGCAGCCAACTCCTGCGCCCGGCCTCTCCAGGAATCAGAGCTTAGCTTGTCCGCTTCAAACACACGGATGGAGCCCGAGCCAGGTGGAGAACCATGTGGGCTCCCCGGAGGTGGCAGGTGAGCCCCACACTGGCCCAAACAGAGCCCCGACAGCCAAAACCCTCCACACTACAGTCCCCAGGGCCAGGCTCCACCGCCCAGGACGAGCCTCGTCCAGAAACTGATCTGCTGACAAACCCAGGTATGTGGGCCTTGTGACCGAAACCTCCAGGCTGGCACAGAGTCAGAGATGGGAGACCTCCCACATCTCCCTGTTCTCTGCGAGCCTGCCAGTCACACCCACAACTGCCTCCAGCACTAAATAAACTCATTAACCGGCCATAATCCAGAGATTCACCAATAAATCTTGAAGAGATCAACAAGCCGCAGAGATGCTTCCAGACCCCAAAGTCGCCATCCAGTTAAAAATGTAACTCCAGCCGTATCACCCCATTCACAATTTTAGAATTCCTGGAGCACACTGCAGCTACGCAACATCTCGTACTCTACACCACCGACGTACCAGGAGTAGCACCCACACTGGATGGATGGAAAGCAGAAGGCAGCCAATCTCGATTAAGAAAGGCTAACACAAAAGGCTCAACCTGCAACAGCACGTCATAATCTCTTTGACAAGGGCTTAATGGCTCCAGGGTGAGAGACAATCTTCACACATCTTCTTCTAAGGAAAACTTTTTTGATCATTTTTAGTGAATTATTCATAACAAGCAATATAAAATAAATTATTTAGGGCCTGCTATTGGGACAGGCTTGGGTGGTGGTTGGAAAAATTGGAAATGACAGTGGTGAAAAGGTGCAACATATAGGTATATGTGTGCATGTACTTGTGGGTATTGATTATATGAATTTACTTTCAGTATGAATCATTTAAAATAGAAATGCCTCCATATGCCACATAAATGCACATACCTATATGTACATATGTATATCACATGTACACATGTGTATGTACGCACGGGTACATACATCAACCTCCATGTATATACATACAGTATACACACATCTACCTATGCCTACACATATACCTATACATTTACCCACAGGTAATGCGCACATACACCTATATATGCATCTGTATACATAGGCACACATGTACCAGATATGTATGTACGAATATAGTACACACACCTCTCTGTGTATGCGACTACACCCACATGTATACCTCTGCATATGCATGTGGGCATGTGAACATGCCTGCATACTTACACACGCACTGCCATTTCTACACAGGCGGTCATCTTTCTCCCCAGGCCTACTAGTGTCCCCAGTCCCCCAGCCCTGGCAGAGGGCCCTTTGGACACAGCCAGCCCTCCAAGAGGTGCAGGGTACCTCTGAGAAGAACTGTCAGAACCCGCCATCCAGCCTCTGACCTCTCCAGAGCAACAGAAACCTTTATCTTTGGAAGATGCACTGATTTTCTTTTTCTTCTTGCAAGAACCAAAGGACACGCAGAAATGAGCCTGGTGAAGACTCTGGACGATTCGGGGACCTCAGCGGTGTGGGGTGACACAGGGTGACAGAGGGGCGAGGAGTATCCCCACGTGGGGCAGTGGAGGGCATGTGTCCCCCCCTCCACCTGAGCCACAGCCCAACTTCCCGGCACCCTCTCCCCACCGCAGACTGCTGCTCCCCAAAGCCCCCCATCCACGCCCAGGTCCTGCTCTCCTCAGCAACCCCCATGCCCGGGCCCTGCTGCCCTCAGCCCCCGCCATGCCCAGGCCCTGCTGCCCTCAGCCCCTGCCATGCCCAGGCCCTGCTGCCCTCAGCCCCCGCCTGTGTCCGGGGCCTGCAGTGCTCAGGGCTGACTTACTGTGGCACAATGGTGATCTGGACAAAGCAGATGAAGAGGAAGACGAGCGAGGCACACGCCACGTAGGCACCGAATCGGTCATCCACCTGCTTGGAGTACTGAGGGGACGAGCAGGGTGAGAGGGGCCGAGCAGGGCGGTTGCTCTGCCCCACCCCGAGTCAGCAGCAGTCCAGAGGTGCGGCTGTGGGGGCCAGGCTGAGCCCGCACTTTCCCGCGTCTCGGGAACACAGCTCAGGCAATGGGCCCTGCCTTGCCCCCGCCAAAGCAGCCTCTGCAGCAGAGTGGGAGGTAGGGGAGTCTCCCAGAGCCCCTGGCCCAGCCGCAGTCACTGGGACTTTGGCTCGGCCCACGGCTGGTTGCAATCTCTCCGACTCCAAAGCCCGCTCCCTTCACTCCACCTCACCCTCCTGCCTCTGCCCAGGGACCACCTTCACCTCTCCGACGAACACCTGGGGGCAGGGGTCCTACTGACCAGGAGCCTGGGCCCCGCTCTGATGCCTCCTCACCAGGTGGCCGCGACCAGCCTGGCCTGGTCCATGCAGCGTGTGCCCTGGCAGCATGCTAGCACCCCGCACGCCGGACAGCTGGCTGGAGGACACTGGGCCAGGGGCCCAATAGTGTGAGTTTTAGCGCTTTCTGCTGTCCACCTCGGAGACTACCCTGACTACCACGCGGAGGTGCCCCAAGTGCCGCAGGCAGGAGGGTGATGCCACCCATGACCACAGCAGCTAGACATGGACACACGGACTCTGCGTGCCCCTCACCACAGACAGGGGAGCTACCCTCCCCCAACCCTGGGCTGAGGGAAGCAGTCAGACGGCCCCTCGGGAACAGAGCTGAGGTGGATTGTCCAGCCTCAGAGTCCCTCAAACCCCCACTCCCGAGAGCGTCGCTGCGGGGCCTGATGCCCACCCTGGCCCCCTTGCCCTTCCCCGGGCGGTACCTTCTTCTCTAGGTCAGGCTCCCTGAAGGTCAGCAGGAACTTCCGCACGTGCTCGGAGCGCAGCCTGTCGATGCTCCTGGCGTCGATGGCACGGCCCAGAAACTCATCCACTTCATCCTCAGGGTTTGCACTTTCCTGAGCATTCCTGGGGGGCGAGAGGGGCGGATGCAGGTAGATGGACCACCAGGGGCCCCACGAGTGGGCCCAGCGCCCAGAGGTAGGTGGGCACGGGGGCTGGCATGCACAGGCGAGGCCAGGCTGGGCCACCAGCTTTGCTCTTAGAGGAAAGGGATGGGGTGGGGGGCCCTCGCAGAGAGCCCAGCCGTGTCACTCTGCCTGTGCCTGCCGGTCTCTCAGCTGACAGGAATGATGGCTGAGGCTGGGGTGTCCCTGAGGCGAGCAGACTCTGCTCTTCATTCCAGCCACACATGGCCGGAAGCAAGGCTGGGACTGGGGCGAGATGCTGGCCCAGGACAAGGATCCACCTGGGGGCACCACGAGTGAGCTCTGCACTTCCTGAGAGCTGTACTCGCAAGCATGCGTGGACACGCTCACGTGAGTAGGCGCACATGTGGAGGTACACACGTGTGTGGAGGTATATGTGCACCTCTGTTTGTGCTGTCTATGCACGTGTACATGTGTGTATGCATGTGCATGTGTATGTGTGTATGTGCATGCATGATGTATGTGTACATGTGTGTGCATGTGCATATATGTATGCATGTGCATGTGCATGCATGCGCACGTGTGTGCATGTGTATGTGCATGTGTACGTGTGTATGTGCATGTATGATGTGCATATGTCTGTGCATGTATACGCATGTACTGTGTATGTGTGCATGTGTGTACGCATGTGTACGTGTGTGCATGCATGATGTGTGTATGTGTATCCATGTGTGTATGTGCATGCATGTATATATGTGTGCATGTGCATGTGTGTATGCATGTGCATGTGTGTATACGTGTGTGCATACATGTGGGCGTGTGTGTGCATTGTGTGTGTGCACGTGCATGTGTTGTGTACATGTGTGCATGTATGTATGCTGTGTGTGTATGTGTGCATGCATGTGTGTGCCAGACCTCTGCACTGTGGGCACTCGGCATGGGCTGATAAGGTTTGCGGTGGCGCCCCCAGGCTGGGCTAGCAGGAACCAAGTAGGGCACATCACTCACTTGTCCTTGGGGTCTTCAAAGCCCTGAGGAGGGGTGAGGGAGAGAAGAGACAGGAGTTAGGATGGGGCCTCCAGGGCTGCCCCCCCCCCCACGCTCCTCTGTCTCTGCCTCCCCACACAGCAGGGCCCCCTCTGGGCAGGCTCCGCGCTCGGGTTTCCTCATCCACCACTGCCTGCCCTCTGCCTAAACTCTGCCCCACACCTCTGCCGGGTCACACACCCCTGGCGCGGCTCCTGGCAAGCATGCCACTTAACTTGGACGGAAATAAGGGAGACCCTGAGCTGGTCCACCACCACGGGTGCACAAACAGGTGGGCACACACGCGTACACAAGGGCAGACACATATGTTCACATACATATGATACAAACATACATGGAGCACGCGAGCCCCCTAAGGATGCATAGGCTTTGCACTGCAGAAAGGCAGACTCGGGTCCCCTACAGTGGCGGCGCTGACACCAAGAATCCAGGAGCTCCCAAACATCAGAGGCGCCAGGGCTGGGGTGGTTCTGAGGAGCCCTGCACAGGCAGGGGTGCGAGAGGAAGGCCCCTTGCTGGGTGCCAAACCCACAGTGGCCACCTAGCGCCCGGGAGATGCCAGCGTGGGCAGGCAGAGAGGGCGGCATCAGCCAGCAACTGGGAGGGCAGCGCATGGGCTACCCCCCGGGGGACGGAGGAGGGTCCAGGCGAGCCCCCCACGAGGGGGTCCCCACTGCAGTGCCCCTTTCTGTAGCTGTCTGGGTCCCTTTCCTCCCGCCGCAGTGCTCCCTGCAGGCCGCAGCTGCCACTCACCATCCGCTTCATCTCCTTGGACACCTGGTTGCCACCCAGGTGGTTGTAGAAGGGGCGCTCGGCCCCCCAGGGCGGCGGGTTGTGCCCGATGGAGTTGGTTCTCTGGCGATTCATCTTGGCGATCATAGCCTTCTCTTCTTTCTGGGAGAGCAACAGGGAAGCGTCGGCCCGTGAGCCCAACTGCCTGCTCAGAACCCAGAGGCTGGCCGAGATGCAAGCGCTCGCCTGAACACCCTAAACACCCCAAGCCCCACGCCTGGCCTGGCGGGGCACCGGTGCGGGACACCAGGATGGCCTTAGGGGCAGGCAGGTGCTCAGACCCTCGTGCAGCAGAGCCGGTAGGCTGGAAGGGGAGGGGCCACCATGCCCCAGGAGTCACGCCAGGCTGAGGTGATGGGGCGGGGCCAGCAAGGGGGGGCAGCCTGTGGGAGGGGCTCACACACACACACAGCACCTCCACGGCTGCGTCCACATGGGTCTAAGAGACGGGGATTGGGGGAGGGCCTTGGGAGACTTTCTGAGTCCGAGAAGGGAGCTGTCAGATCGGGGGGTGCAGAGGGGTACCACTTGGGGCTGAGTGCCATCTTCCCAGACCACAAAGGGCCAGAGACCACAACAGGTGGGGGATGGCGGGCCTCAGCCTGAGAGGGCAGGAGGGTGCCGGTGGCCTCGCGCCTCTTCGTCCCCCAGCCTCAGTGACACTCCAGTCAGAGGACAAGCAAGTGCTGAAAGACCCTCCTCCTCAGACAGCCTGGTCTCCTGTCCCTCTCTGCGCGTCTGTGCTGGACCTGGCGGGGCCGCCCCTGGGCCTCTCAGCAGGACCAGTGGCCCTTGGGGAGGCGCCCAGCCCGACAGCCTCAGGGGGTACTTAGCTCCCCCTGAGATGCTCTAGTCCCCACCTCCACGAGTGCCTTGAGCCTCTCAGCACAGGCACGGGGTGTGGCTGGGCTGGGGGTCCTGGGCCCCAGGGAAGCTCAGACGAAAGATCCCCACGGAAAAGCAGCTCCATCTGGGGGGAGGCACCAACGCACTCCCCTCAGAAATGAAGAACATGACACCATTAAAAATAGCACCCTGAAGCCTGCTAATAATTCAGTTTTATATTTTGGCAAGTGTGGGCTGAGACAAAGAGGGAGAAGAAAGGGACCAGAAAGGGGAAGAGGCAGAGGAGGAGCGGGGCCGCCCGGGAGCACGGGGGGGGGGGGGGGGGGGTGGGAGAGGTGGGGCAAGGTGCGGGCCCACAGGGTCTCTCAGACGCCCCGGGGCCTCTCGTGCCCTTCAGAGCTCTGGGGCTGACAGGGTCAGAGGCTAAGTGAGCACCCTCCCTCACCTCTCTCCTCACCTCCTCCCTCCTTTCCTCACACCCTCTCTCTCACCTCCTCTCTCCTCACCTCTCCCACCTCCTCTCTCTTCTCCTCCTCTCTCTCACCTCCTCTCTCACCTCCCCTCTCCTCTCCTCTCTCACCTCCTCTCTCTCACCTCCTCTCTCACCTCCTCTCTCCTCTCCTCTCTCACCTCCTCTTTCACCTCCTTTCTCCTCTCCTCTCTTACCTCCTCTCTCCTTCCTCCTCTCTCCTCTCTTCCCTCTCCTTCTCCCTCCCCTTTTCCCCACTTCCCTCTGTCTGTGGAAGTCTCTGGAACTCCCAGGACTGTTCAGGAAGCCCCACAACAGCCTGAGGAAAGCAGGTGTTTCTGGGCAAGGGGGTGAGGGCAGGGCGCGGCTGGCGGGAGAGGCCTGGGCTGAGGCCCTGAGAGTGGGGACGGGCTGCGAGAGACCGGAGGGCCCACGAGCGTCCCTCCCCGGGAAGCCCCTGAGCGTGTCTGACCCGCTTCTGGGTGCAGTTGAGGATGAGGAAGGTCTCGATGCTGTGCTCCTTGAGGTAGGCGTTGCGCTCGCCCCCGCAGCCCGGCTCCACCTCGTAGTCCCCGTTCAGGTAGTTGAGCGTGGCCTTGGTGATGTGGATGCGCCTGGGGAGAGCGCAAGCGAGCAGAGGACACCGGTCAGCTGGGTGCCCCTGGACAGCCCACACTCTGCCCAGCATCGGGACAGGACGGTGCAGCGGTTCACTGGGAGCCGGGGCCCCCTCGTGAGCCCCCTGAGAAAAGGCCTCTGGTCTCACCACTTTGCAAACAGCCCGGCAAGCAGCTGAGACCCACGCTGGCCACAGGCCTGGCCTGGGGGCGTGCCCGGAGCCCGGTGTCCCCGCTGTCCCCAGGACAGCCCATGCTGACATCACCCACGCTTCCTCCCACCCCGTCTCCCCCCAGGCTCTGGGGGAGTATCTGTCGGGGAGGGCCTGTCCCCTCCCCACAATTCGCATCACTCATCTGAACTGTCCAACAGAGCTTCTGCCACCCCAGGGCCGCAAGCCGCCGGCTCATGCCAGCACGTCCCACCGCCGTGTCCCCAAGAGAGGTCAGCTGGGGTGGGGTGGCCCCTCTCACTCACCCTGCTTTGCCTCCAGCCTCCATGTGGTTGGCCAGCGTGACGTCGTTAGACCAGACGTCGAACTGCCACTTCCTGAGACCAAGGACACCGCAGTGTACGCGCCCGCTGTGGATTCCCACGCGCATGTTCACGTTCACCCCTGTCACCTCCCGGACCAACCTGGGGAGGGACAGGGGTGAGGCTGGGAGAGGGTCGGGGGCCAGGTGCACACACATACACAGTGGGGGAGGGGTGCAGGTGCAGAACTCAGCGTCATGCCTCCCTGTCCAGCCAGCCCTGGCGCAGACTCCCCAAGGCCCTGGCCCGGGGGTGCCCTGCGGTCAGCAGGGAGCGGGGCTGTTCCCAGGCTCTGCCACAAGGTGGCGCCTCACTGCAACCCAGGCCCACTGCCCTTCCAGGGGGGGTGCTCAGACCACTGTGGTCAGTACTCAATGCAAAACAGGACCCACAGCCCAGTCACGACTGGTCCAATGCCCAGTCATTCGTCCACGGTGCTGCTGCTGGCTGGGCAGTGGAAAAAGATGGTCCCCAAAGGTCTGACAGGCGTGACCCCTGACAGCACCAGGAGTAAGCCCTGAGCACTGCCGGGTGTGGCCCCCAACCCTGAGAAACAGTGAAAAGGGGGAGGCCCAGGCGGGACAGAGGCTAGGACTGGCCAAGCCTGGGAAGATGGCTGCAGCTCTCCCGCTGGCCCCGAGGATGCTGGGGCTCAGAGAAATGACCAGGCTGGATGTCCTGGTGGGCTCAGTGTCCCAGGGTGCACCTTTAGGGCTGCGTCCAGCAGGCTGGGACTGGCAGGGCTGCTGATACTCCTGCCATCCCCCTGCCACTGCCAACAGGGACACGAACCGTGCGGTTTTATCTGCCCTGGGGTCAGCACCACGTGTGGCCCCACTGGGCTGCCCCTGCCGGTCACTTGCTGGGGCACAGCCTGCCCTTCCCACGCCTCTAGGCTCCCCTCGGAGGCCTTCACCCACTGGCGTCCCTGAGCTGGCCTGGTCCACAGGGCAGACTCGGGCACCCAGGCTCCCTCCCTTGGCAGGCTTCTGTTCTGGGCTGCAGATTCTGACCTCTGACCTCGGCCCCCATGGCTTGTCCCTGCCCCAAGCCAGGCCACCCCTCAGTTCCCAGTCACTGAGGCTGCACCGTCCTTAGAGCCAGCCCTGGTGGACGTGAGCAAGGGCAGCTTGGCTGACTGGCCTGGCCCCCTCCAGCCAGAGTGAGGAGGGCCCCAAAGCCCCTGGTGCCACGGACCCAGGGGGACGGCGTCAGCCCTGAGTCTGGCCTGTGTCACCTAGAAAGAAACAGGACCAGGAGCAGCCCTAGCCGGGTGGGTGGGGGCATGTCACAGCAGTGGGCACTCGCGACAGCTGCCTGGTGATCCTGAGGAGGGGACGCACACTTCCTGCGGCCACGGAGGCTGCGGGACCCGGCTCAACCCCTAGAAAAGCTTCCCTGGCGGCTGTGGGGTAAGATGTCAGGGCTGCTCTGAGTCTGGGGTGCAAGACAACCTTCTAACGGGTGTGGTGGGGGGGCCAGAAACAAGGCTCAGTCTCAGTTTCCCTGCCTTGCCAGGCCAGGGTGCGAGCAGGGCAGCCCATGGAGACGACGGACAGGCCTGGGGATGGCAGCCCCTGGACGCACTCACGAGATGGCCTCGATCATGTCCATGCCCATCTCCACGCAGCAGTGGGCGTGGTCGGCCCTGGCCTCGGGCAGCCCCGAGACGCAGTAGTAGCAGTCCCCCAGGATCTTGATCCGCAGACAGTGATTCTCCTGGAAGCCAGAGCAGCAGAAACGCTGGTGAGGGGCCCACAGGAGCGGGAGGGAAGGCGGAGGACTGGCTTTCAGGGACGGGGTTAGCCCTGCCCGGCTCCAGGAGCTACGGGGGCTGGGGGTGGCAGCGCCCTCTGCAGGGGGAGTCCAGCGGCTTCTGGCCATAGAACCCATGGCTGGGCCAGAGCCATCGGACAGCAGGAGGCCCTTGCCCTGCTCTCGGCTGACCTGGGTTCGATCCCCAGCACCACATACAGCCCCCCCCCCCCGAGCCCCATGGGTGGTGGATCCTGATGTGCTCGGGGACCTGCGGCACCAGGGAGCGAACCGCGGCTCCTGCCCAGGCCCTAGAGCCAGATCTCTCCCGGCCCTGGGTTCTGATTCTTCAGCCGGTCCCCAAGGCTGAGCAGAGCCCACACATTCCCTCCGCCTGGCCTGAGATTTCACCGCAGAATGCCCTTAAAGCAGCCAGCCTGGGAGAGGACACGGCCCGCCTCACGCCTCAGGCTGTCCACTAGCCCTGGGCCCTGGAGCTCACCCACATTTGGAGCTGACAACCCTTCGCTCGGGTGAGGCTGGAGTCCTGCTCTGAGCTAGGCGATGACCTGAGGGTGGTCTCAGGCTGGGCGGGACCCAGGGTAAGTGGCCGGGGCCAGTGGTCACACACTGGGGGATATCAGAGCAAGTGGCCAGGGCCAGTGGTCTCACGCTGGGGAGGACCCAGGACAAGAAGCCAGGGCCAGTGGTCTCATGGTGGGGGGCACCAGAGCAGGTGGCCAGGGCCAATGGCCTCACATCGGGGGACACCCGAGCAAGTGGGGGCAGATGTGCGAAGCAAGGCCCAGTTCCCTATCGCCCACACCAGGAAGGGCAGAAACAGCATCCAGCGAATGGATGTGCCCGTGTCTGTGACCACGCGAGAATCCTTTCTGGAAGTTTCCAGTGGAGGACAGCCAGCGGGGACTCAGACTCACTCTCCCATCCCTGAGTCCACGTCCTCAAGACAGTGGCTACCGACACTCAGGTGAGTCCTGGGGGTCAGGGCAGCACTGCCCTCGGGCCTGGCCCCGCCCCGTCTGTTCCCAGGCTGGAAGCCCTGGGGTGGCTACAGGCCCCGTGCAGTGTCGTGGGCTGATGTGGGGCCTCTGCTTGCTCCAGGAGCTCTCGCCCAAGGGTGCCAGCAAGCACCCGCAGGCCACTCACCGCAGCCAGCTTGTCGAAGCGGGCGAAGAGCTCATTGAGTGTCATGACCAGTTCCTGGGCCGTGCACTGGGATGCCAGACTCGTGAAGCCCTCGATGTCAGCAAACAGGATGCTGCGGAGACAGGCAAGACCATGAGGTGGGGAATGTCGCCAGGGCACGGCCAGCAGCCTGGAGCTCACAGAGGGCCTCGGCACTGGGGATGAAGAATGCTGTGCCCCAACTCACCCCCCGTGGTCCCTAGAAGAAAAGGGGAGGTGTGAAAGACCAGTGGCTTGGCTTACCAGTTCTCAGGGACCATCCAACCCTGCCCTTTGGCCTCCAAGCAGGACAGTCATTGGTTATCTGCCCTGGAAAGTGTTCCCAGCAGTGGTTGGCAAAGGGCTCATTTCCAGCCCCAAACAAAAGGGGATCGAAGCTAAGCCCTCTATCCCCAGGGAAACTTCTAGAAGAGTCAGCTAAGACCCCAGGAGGTGCCAGGGAGAAGGCCCTCAGGGTGACAACAACCCCCACCCCCCCGTGGGCCCCTGAGAGTACCATGAGGTCTCACCCGTTCTGAGACCTTTCTGTCCCTGCACAGCCCAGTGTGGCCCAGAGACAGCCTCTGCCCCACCAGGACGGCCCCATGTCGGCTGCCCTGGACCAGGCCTAGGCTGGTGGGCTGCACTCTGCAGAGGTGGCTCTCGCCAAGATACTAGGGGCTCCTGAGACCCCAAAACCACAGCTCCTAAGTGAGGGCTGTGGAGCTTAGTGTGCAGTGACTGTGTGTGCGTGTGTGCGTGTGCATGTGTGTGCATATGTGTGTGCATGTATGTCTATGTGTGTGTATGTATGTGTGCGTGTGTACGTATGTGTGTGCATATGTGTATGTGTGCATGCATGTGAGTGTGAATGTGTGTGCATGTGTATGTGTGTGCATGTGTGTGCGTGTGCGTGTGTGCATGTGTGTATTGTGTGCGTGTGTATATGTGTGTGCATGTGTGATGTGTGTATGTGTGCGTGTGCGTGTGTGTGCACATATGTGTGCGTATGTGTGTGCATGTGTGTATGTGTGTGCGCGTATGTGTGCATGTGTGTGTGCATGTGTCTGTGTGTGCGCGTATGTGTGTGTATGTGTGTGCATGTGTGTATGTGTGTGTGCGCGTATGTGTGAGTACGTGTGTGTGCATGTGTCTGTGTGTGTGTGTGTGTGTGTGTCGGGTGCATGCAGGGACAGCTGTGGGGAAGGTGCTGAGCAGTGTTGGTCTCCGGCACCACACAGGCCCTGTCCACCGCTAGGAATGAGTGATTTGATTCAAAGCACAGGGCCCGGAACGAGGATCCCTGTGCACAGAGTCCCCTGTCCCTCTGCCCCCTGTCCTGAGCACAGCAGGAATGGCTCGGAACCAGACCAGAAAAAACAAACCAGAAAATTCCTCCGCAGCAGCAGTACAGGAGGCAGTACAGGAGGCGTGCCTCGCCCTGCCCAGGCCAAGCTGGGTTCAGTCCAGGCACTCCATATGGTCCCCAGCCCCACCAGGAATCAGCACAGAGCCGGCAGCAAGCCCCGGGCACCATGGGTGTGCCCCCACACCAATAAATAAATCAATAAATATTCTAAAGTAAAGCAGAAAGCAAGCGTTGAAAGTGTGCGTGCTTGGAGGACGTCACATAACTGGGACGCAGGCCATCTGTCACCAGCGTCCCCCTGGGTCAGCCAGCTCCCGGAGACGGTCAGCACCTGCCTCAGTGCTGGACAACCACCCCACCCCCAATTAGGCTTTTTCTCCCAGCACAGCCCCCCTGACTGACCCACTCAGGACAGGTAGCGGGTGGCTCCAAAAAGGTCCCCCAGCCCAGAGCCTCCGGAAACCATCCCCCATCCCTGCCTGTGCCACCACACCCAGCCTGCTCTGTGCCCCCCAGCCTGCGCCCCCACTCCAGCCTGCACCCCCACACCCGTCTTCGCCCCACTCACCCAATCTTCCTCTGAAACCTCAGCAGAGGCTCTTGTCCACCCCCCCGCCCCCAACTCTGCCAGCCCTGTGTCCTGCACCCTGGCCTGTGGTGCCCCCTTACAGGAACTGACTATCAAATGGCGGATACCAGAGGGCCCCCTTGTGGGGACTGTGCAGATGGGGCAGCCTGTGAGGGACACCGTGGCAGGGCGGCCTGTGAGGGACGCTGTGGACAGGGCGGCCTGTGAGGGGACTCTTCGGACGAAGGGGCAGCACTTCTCACTGGCGGCCTGGACCCGCGGCTAGCACAAGGGTGAGACAAGGCCGCCCTCCATCCCGCCCCTGACCTGCAGGCTGCTCTCCGCTCTCCCCACCCAGGAACCGAGCCCTCCCCATCCCTGCAGAGGCACCTGGGAACCGTCATCCCAGACAGTTTTCACCCTCAGGAAACCACAGCCGAGGGAGGCGGAGCGGGGGTCGTGTGGAGTCTGAGCACACGGCCCGGCTGTTCCCCGAGACTGGCGCCACAGTGGCCGGGGCAAAGCCCTGAGGCCCAGCAGAAGCTGGGCTTGGGCTGGGCAGACGCCCCCAGGGGAAGGACTCCCCAAACCTGAGCAAATGTCAAGGCCAGGAACAAGGCCCCGTGTAGGGACGTAAGGGGTCGGGCCCTGCGGGGCTGTGGGGAGCTAGTTCTCCACAAGGCTTTCCTGGCGGTGCCGGGACCACCACCTCGGGTGCCACTAGACTCACCAGGGTGCTCACCTGAGCCCGGGGGTCTCACCTCAAGGGCCTGGCGAGGGCTCGGGTGATGCAGGGCTGCGTTTTGTTCTGTGTCCAGCTTCCCCGTGAGTCTAAAATGCAGCTGGCCGGCAACAACCCCACGAACAACCCTCACCTCTTAAACCAGGGGTCACAGACCTAGAGAAGGCCAAATGTGGGGGTCTGTGAAATACTGGGGGTCCCACACGTCAGTGCCAGCGATCAAGCCGGGCCTCCTACCGGGCCCCCACCTGCAAAGCACGAGCTGCTTCAGCTCTCTGAGCTCTCTCCTCTGTCTTATATCTGTTAAATGTGTTCGTGCTGGGGGTCACACCAGGTGGTGCCAGCAGCTATTCCTGGTTGTGTGCTCAAGAGTGACCCCTGGCGGTGCTCTGGGACTAAACCAGGGTCACCGCTGCAGCAAGAAGCCTTACACTTGTGCTGGCGCTCGGCCCCTGGGCTCTGTTGAGGAATGAGGATGTGGTTTGTCATCGTTAGTCTGTGTTGTAGGCCTGTTTGACAAGCTTCATATCCAGGGCCCTGTGAAGGCCTACTACGGAGAGGGGAAGGGTGAGCGCCTGGCTGACAGGCCCCCTCCAGCATGGCCATCGCCCGCGTCCATCCTGCAGCCAGCCCCGACTGCAGCCTGGCACGCTCCCTGCCCCTGGCTCTGGTCTCTTCCTGTCCCCCCTGAGCCCTGACCCAGGGTTCTGGGCGTCTGTCACTGCCAGGCCTCCTTCCCCAACTGGGCCAGCAAAGTCACCGCCCCACAGAGCGACAAGAGGGAAGAGAAGGAAAGGAGCTGAGTGGGATCGGGGCTCCCAGACAGACAGCAACCTAGCTCTGGGCAGCCCCAAAGGGCGGAGAGGAAGCTTTCTCTCACCCGAGCCGGCAAGTCCCCTCCCTCCCAGCAGCACGCCAGGAGCCATTCGGGGACAGGCAAGCAGTGGGCATGGAAGGACCCTGCGCCCCAAGCCACAGCATGGGCGACCCTCGAGGGCGTGCAAAGGAGGCCAGCTCAGGGCTTGGCCACCACACACTGGCCTCTGCCGAGTGACGGCCCTGGGCTACAGTCTGGTGGGACACAGGGACGTTCTTAATGCCACAAGACTGGAGATTAAACAAATGGTCCAGGAGGGCCCAGAGAGTAGTTAGATGCTTGCCTTGCACATGGCCAGCCCTGGCTCCATCCCCAACACCACAGGCGCGAGCCCTGAGCACAGAATCAGGAGTGACCCTGAGCACAGAATCAAGAGTGATCCCTGAGCACAGAGCCAGGAGTTAACTCTGAGCCACACCAGGAGTCCTGAGCACAGAGCCAAGAGTGAGCCCTGAGCACAGTGCCAGGAGTGAGCCCTGAGCACAGAGCCAAGGGCGAGCCCTGAGCACAGAGCTAGGAGCGAGCCCTGAGCACAAAGCCAGGGGTGAGCCCTGAGCACAGAGCCGGGAGTGAGCCCTGAGCATGGAGCCGGGAGTTAGCCCTAAGCACGGAGCCTGGAGTCATCCCTGAGCACAGAGCCGGGAGGGAGCCCTGAGCACAGAGCCGGGAGGGAGCTCTGAGCACAGAGCCGGGAGGGAGCCCTGAGCACTGCCAAGTGTAGCTCAAATGCCGCCCCCCCCCCCCACCACCAATTCAAAAGGAACGGTACATATGGTCCAGTTTATGTTATGTATATTTTACTACAACTAAATGCATTAATCAGTCAACTGAAAAGTAGCTCAGGCTATCAGTTCCCTTCTGACCACTGATGCCCAGGCAAGGGCCAGGATGGCTGCCCCCTCATCCTGCCCGGAGCAATTAATTCTCCATGACGGGTCTGCGGGGCAGAGACACACAGCCCTCGGAGGTCTGCAGCTCGGCGGGCAGAGAGCAGGACTCCTCTGCCTTCCCTCTAGGGGGCGCCGCAGGTGCCGGGGTGACCGGCCAGAGACAGACCCCGGGCTCCATGCGGGCAAGGCAAGGGCTCTCCTGCCGTGTCCAGCCCTGGCCCTCAGCGCCAGATTAGAGATGGAAGACCCGAGGACCTGGGGAGCTGTCCCCAAGGCCGGGAGGCTGCAGGGTTCAGGGACGGGTCCCCCTGCAGTCTGGTCTGTGGGCACAAGCCACATGCTGGCATCCGAACACCTCCGAAAGTCACCCACGGTCATTATCATTCAGAACCATGCGGCGGCTGAGCCAGACGCCAGAGTGACCGTGGACGGCGGCCAAGTCCTTGAAGGAGGCAGGAGAGCAGCGCTCCTCGGGAGAGAAGGGGTGTGGTGGTCGTGGCTGAGCCCGAGTCGGGCAGAGCCCCCAGGCCCTGCCTGCCCCAGCTGGGCCTCAAGCTGCAGGCAGGTCTCCTGGGCCCCGCACCAAGAGGGCAGCCCACAGGAATGCGCGCTCCCCAGCGCAGCTGTGAGACCCCGGCTCGGGCGGGGCCCGCCCCCAGAACCTTTGGTTGCTAAGGGAGAAATGGGTGCCCTGGGGTGGGGGGTTGGAGGGTCCCTTGGGGACACTCAGGGTCTGGGCGTCCCCTCCCGCTTTGCCCAGGGGGCCCTCCATGAGGCCTCCCGAGGCTGTGGCAGCCTGCCTTTGGTCCCAGGACCGAGCCAGGGCCAGAGTGATGGCACAGTGGGGCGGGCATCCCCGGCCCATGACTGGCTGGGCCGCAAACCCCAGCAACCCCTATGGTTCTCCAAGCCCGGCAGGAGTGACCTGCGAGCACAGAGCCAGGAGTACCCCTGGCTCCACTGGGTGTGGCCCAAACTAAAAGCCAGGACAGGCAGCAGCACCATCCCTGCCCCCTGCCCCAGGAGGGCCAGGCACTCTGCAGGGACACGGCCATCAGACGGGCCTGCGGCCTCCGTGCACTCGCCCCATTCCCAGGGCTGAGCCTCCCAGCCGTGACCGCCCGCGGCCAGGAGGAGGGACCCAGCGCTGCCGCAGCCAGCCGGGGAGGTGTCTCAGTGCCAGGGCTGGCCAGCACCCTCCTGGGAGGAGCCCACAGGGGCTGGGCAGTCGGCCTGCTGTCCGCCCGCCTAGCTCCAGCTCCCTGTCCCCTGCCGTCCCTTCTCCGGGTCCCGGGGCCATCTGTCACACCCACTTCCTGTCCATGGGCCGCTCTCCTCGGAGTGCCAGTCTGACAGCTGGGACGCATCACCTTCCGAGGCACTGGGACTACCCCCAGGCCGGCCCCTCGTCCCCCCCTGACGGCCAGGCTAACTCGGACGTCTCCTGTGACTTGGCCTCTGCAGAGAGAGTCTGCCCTGCAGACAGGCCGGCTAATCCTCTCGCCTCCCCCAGGAAACTGTGCGGGGGTCGCAAACTCAGCCCCTGGGCGAAGGTGGGGAGGGGTCTCTGTGGAAGTCCCTCTGCCCAGCCCGCTTGGGGAGAGGGGGCACAGCCCTGACTCTGGGCTGCCCCCGCACCACCTGTATCTCCTTCTCTCTGTTCTGCCTTCAGTTTTAGCAAAGTGCCCAAGCATCAGGGAAGCCGCTGATCTGGGCTCCGCCTGAGCTGGGCCCAGCGGGACCGGGAGGGCAGCTCTGGGGTCGCCAGCTGCTGGGCTAAGAGGGCTCTGTCTGTCTCTCAGTTTCCACCTCCCTCGCCTGGTGGCCGTGACGGTCACAGGCACGCCAGGACCCGCACGGGCCTCGGGCTCTCACCCAGCGCCCACCACGGTCAGGCTGTGGTGCGGTAGGGTGCTGGGTGCACACTCGCAGGCTCGGCCACCGCGTGCGGCCCTGGGCCTGGAAGGCGTTTTCTGTGCCTCTAATACTGCCACCACCCAAGAAAGGCCCCGGTGGCTCCTTGGTCACTCACACACACAGGCTGAGAGCAGACCTCAGTCCATCCCTCAGGCCAGTCCCATCTGACAGCAACGAGCCCACTGCACACATCACCACAAGCCCCTTCGCCATCGCCTCTCCTGGAAAACGCAGGTGAGGACAGATTCACCCTGTGGCGGTCACTGGGTAGCACTGCACAGAGGAAAGCCAGGCACGTAGCAGCCCTTGGGGAGGCGGTCACTCCGGGGACCACGCGGCGCTGGGGACGCTGCCCGCACTCCGACATACAAAGCTGAGCTAGCCCCGAGAGCATCTCCTGGCACCTAGGAACTACTACTGCCAGCCACTATCCCAGAGTGGGACAGAAGCACACCAGTGCCCCTACCCAGACCCCAGCTCTCACTCCTACTCGGACCCCAGCTCTCACCCCTACTCAGACCCCAGCTCTCACCCCTACTTGGACCCCAGCTCTCGCTCCTACTCAGACCCCAGCTCTCACCCCTACTCGGACCCCAGCTCTCACCCCTACTCAGACCCCAGCTCTCACCCCTACTCAACCCCAGCTCTCACCCCTACCCAGACCCCAGCTCTCACCCCCACCCAGGCCCCCTGTTCTCACCCCTACCCAGACTCCCTGCTCTCACCCCTACCCAGACCCCCTGCTCTCACCCCTACCCAGACTCCCTGCTCTCACCCCGACCCAGGCCCCCTGCTCTCACCCCCACCCAGGCCCCCTGCTCTCACCCCTACCCAGACTCCCTGCTCTCACCCCCACCCAGACCCCCTGCTCTCACCCCTACCCAGGCCCCCTGCTCTCACCCCTACCCAGGCCTCCTGCTCTCACCCCTACCCAGACCCCCTGCTCGCTACAGGGTCTCAGCTGAGCCTGCAGGCAATTCTGGAGGCCTGGGGGAGGGGACATAGCCAGGACACTGGCCCCACTCTCTCTTCCTCCCACCAGACAGGCTACTCTCCCCATACTCTCCCTGTCGGACGGGTGGGGGCGGGGGACATGGCAAGCTTAAGGGAGAAGGAGACACCCTGAGAGGAAGGACACGTGTCGTGTGCCGGTTTGTTTTTCTTCCAAAGACTCAGAATCTGTCGCAGGAGACAGAGGGGGCCTTGTGGCTGCTGTCTTAGGTTCTGGGCCCCAGGGAACTGGGCGGTAGGGCCTGATCTGTATGAAACTCACCTGGTGTGTGTGTTATGTGTGTGTAGTTGTGCATGTGTATGTGTGCATGTGTGTGCGTGTGTGTGCGCATGAGTACATGTGTGCATGTGTGCATGATGTGCGTGCATGTACATGCATGTGTGTACGTGTGTGTGCATTGTGTGCATGCGTGTCTGCACATGTGTGTGCGTGTATCTATATGTGTGTGTGTCCATAATATTCCCTTTCCTCCCTTTACAAATTAGCCTGAGACTCCAAAAGGTTCTCCCTCCCCTGACCTTGGAGGTCTGTGGGTCCTGAAAACCTCGTCCAGGCGAGAGCAGCCGCGGAGGCCAGGCTCACTGCGGGCGTGGGAGGGAGAGCAGCCCCCAAGGGCCTCGGGGAAAAAGGCCGCCGCCTGGCCCCATGGCCCCGGGGCTCAGAGGCAGATTTTACACTCTATTAATCTCCATCTGTGTGCTGCTCCTGCGTCAGGAGCAGCATGCGGGTTGGGGTGGCCCTCGTGGATGTGCTCGCGTCACCCCTCTGTGTGCAGTGACCTTGGGCAATGCTGTCCAGCCCCTGAGCGAGTCAGGAAGGTATGCTGGGGAGGGTCCCAAGCTGGCACTGCCTTGACCCGGGAGGTGGGGACAGCCGAGTCGCTGCTTTCAAGCCCCCTCACGGGGCTGGAGACAGGACAGAGGGCAGGCGCAGTCCTGGTTCAAATCCCCTGAGCACTGACCTGGGAGCATTGCTGGGTGTGGCCCCAAACAAAAACAAAAACAAAAAACCCCCAACCCCCCAAGCTCAACCCAACCAACTGCATGATCCTCGTCAGGCTGCTGTCCTCCCCACCCGTCCCCTTCCTCCTGCTTCCTTCCCGCAGCCTCTCTCCTGAACACACCTGAGGGGCTGAGCCGCCCCTCCCAGCCCCACACAGAGCCCAGCGAGAGGTCTGGACAGGGGGCCACACTCTCTCAGGGGCCCGTGCCATCCCCAGCCCAGCCCTACCTCACATTGTCGTGCTTCTGGATGTAGATCTTGTGGAACATCATATCCTCCTGCTTGGCGTTGATGTCTGCCTTCATCTCCATGGCAACATGGCGGGGCAGGACAGACAGCAGCAGCCGCTCCTGGGGGGAAGCAGGGCCTTGTCACTGCGCCAGCATCCCCTCAGCCCGGGCTCCCCTCCTCAGGCCCCGAACTTCGCAGAACTGAGACTCCAAAAGGTTGGAGTCTGGATGCCCGTGTGTGTGTGCGTGTGCATGCGTGTGTACGTGAGTGTATATGTGCATGTATATGTGTGTCATGTATATGTGCGTGTATGTGTGTGCATATGTGTGCATGTGTGATTATGTACACGTATCTGTGTGCTCCTATGTATGTGTGCATGTGTGATTGTGTGCATATGTGTGCGCATGTGTATGTGTGTGCGCGCATGTGTGTGCATGTATGTGTGTGCACACGTGTATGTGTGTGTGTGCATGTGTGTATGTGTGTACAGAAATGTGTTTGTGCATATGTTAGACGTGCATCTGTGCATGATAGTGTGCATGTATGTATGTGCACGTGTTACGTGCTGACCCCGCAGTCCCCAGACACTTCTTGGCTGCACTCCTGGTGAGCCTGCGGGAATCAGCTCCTTGTGTGGTGCCCAGAGGCCTCCCGAGGCTGTGGGCCCTGACCTGGGGAGACAACTGCCCTCTCTGAGCAGCAGGCTCCCTCTGCAGGGAGGCGGGCACGAAAGCGCTAACGTCGCTCACCTTGTCTGTCCTCACCCACATGTCACACCTCAGCCGTGTCCAAGGCACTGTGCTGGGGGTCCGTGAGCACCAGAAACCAAACTAAGCTCTCCTCAAAGCACATCCGTGGGCCCTGATCGGGGGCCTGGCCGAGGCTGGGAGAGGGTGGGCATCAGAGAGGGGCTCCCAGGAGACCCCCCTCCATGGAGGGGCTGAGGCCTGCAGAGGTGCCAGGAGAGGGAGAACAGTGGGAAGCGCCCTGGTGTGTGTGTGGGGACCATGCCAGCCTGTGTGCCAACTCCAGCTCCAACCACTGCCCACAGCCCTGCTAGGCTCCCCCTGTCCCCACATGTTCCCTCCGTTCCTCAGTGTTCACTTCTACCCTCCGCCCCGCTGAAATCCTGCTCCCAGGACTTCTCTTTTGTTTCAATTTTTGGTTTCTGGCCACACCTGGAGACGCTCAGGGCTGACTCCTGGCCCTGCGCGCCGGGACACTCTCGGCAGGCTTGGGGACCAGATGGATGACGAGCTAGAACTCTGCCACAGCCTGCTGCCACAGCCCGGAGATGCTCCCCTCCTCCCCACTCCATCGCCCAGAACACCCTATCCTGCAAAACCGCCTGTACTTTTCAGAACTTCCCTGCCCCTCCCTGCCCCTCCCTCAGCTCCAGGCCCTGCACTGCCATGCATGCTGGGGACCCTGCAGGGCCCGGGACTGATGGGGCACCCCCTTGCACAGCCTGGACCCAGCCCTTCAGCCGCCTCTCACCCCCATGAGTCCTGCGGGGTGGACCCACTCCTGGACTTCGCCGTTCCAGGCTGATCCCCCGGGCACAGCCCCACACAAGCTCTCCTGCACGCGGGCTCTGGCCTCTCTGCCTGGCCGCCCATCTCTCCCCTGCGCCCCTGGGGAACCCCAATTCCCCACACTCCCACTGCCCCCATTCACTACTTCCCACCCCCAGACCTCCAGCGCCTTCTGGGTGCCTGCGGCTGCATCGGGTGTGGGCCCTTCCGGTTGGGGGGTCGCTTGGGGGAGGCACAGCCAGTGGTGCTCAGTGCAATGCTGGGAGTGGACTGTGGTCGCCCACAGACCAAGCTCTCTCGCTCTCTGAGACCCCCGCCACCCAGCCCCCCTCCGTCCTCTGCCCTGTGCCCGTCTGTGCCGGGCCTCTCTGCCTTCCCTCCGGCACTGCCTTTGCTGCACAGGGCCCAGCTCAAGACCCTGTCCACCCACCCGCACAGCCTCTCACAGCCCGTGTGTCTGCAGGCTGCCCCCTGAACACCAAGGCACACACCCCAGCCGGGCCTGCATTAGAGGAAGGGGGGCTCTCGAGCCTGCTTAGGGGGTCCAGGGCCGCACTGCTGATTCTCGGTCAGTGTGAGGGTTCAAGGACAGGAAGCTGCCCAGGCCCTGTGGACTGGGGAACCCCGCCATGCTCGGGGGTCCTCTGGGAGATGTCCAGGGTGGGTAACCATAGCACTGTCTCGTGGCCCAAACACGGCCTGGCCCAGGGAGGTTCTGAGTTTATCCTCACAGCTCAGGGAAGGTGGGGAGCCCTGTGTGCCCCACTCTGTCAGCCCAAAGGCAGACGGGCTGGGGATGGCCCCTGGGCCCCGCTTAGGGGGACAATCGTCCAGTGAGCAAACAGTCCTGCCTGTGTCTGCCCAACCCTACCCTGCTTCTGGGGGCTTCTGGGACCTGCCCACAGCCAGGCCGGCTCCAGGCTGCTGTGCTCCGACTCCCCCTCCCGGCACCCCGTAAGGTGCAGTCTCTGCCCCTCTCTGGGCAGGCCGAGCATGGGAAGCTTCTGGTAGCAGCTTCGTGCCATTGCCCAGAGCGGCTCCAGTCCCATCCAGGACAGCCCTGGGGAAGGCCCAGCATGGTCACCAGTGCCCCCCGACCTCTCTGCGTTGCAGTGGCCTGTGACCTGCCTTTCTTCCACAGGTGTGTGTGGAAGAGCCCCTCCCTGGAGGAGTCTCACCAGCCCCAGACTGTGGGGGGAACGGCTTGTCTTCCTCCCAGAAGACACAGGCCGCGCACTCGGTGTGGGACCCTTCCTGCCTGCACTCCCAGGCCCGGGCACAGCCCCTGAGGGTGGGGTCCCCCAGGCTGGCACTGACCTGCTGCTGGTTCTCCCGCTGCGAGTGCAGCCGTGCCTGGATGCACTCCCGGGTCTCCTGGAAGGCCTGTCTCTGCGACACCTCCGCGGGGTAGTGGGTGCAGACGCCCACGATGTTGGTGCAGGAGAAGATGAGCACGTTGGAGACGAGCTGCAGGGGAGAAGCAGGATGGAGCTTAGGCCTGGGGCAGACTCGGGCGAGCCCTGACCCTCCCGGCCCCAGAGCCCCCAAACATGCGCAGGACCCCCCAGCCTCTGCAGCGCCCACCGGAGGAGGCCAAGCAGCTCCCAGGGGCCTCAAAGCCCAAGGCAAACTGGGCCCTAAGTCACCGACTGTCACGCTGAGTCCCAGGTACCCGGATGGAGGCCAGGCTCTGGGGGGGCAGTGGTAGGGCTGCGTGTCGGGAGGGGGCCAGGGGACAGGGCACCCTGGACAGTGGCGGGCATCCCTGCAGGACAGTCCTCGGCCTGTGGCCACAGAGCCTGCCCATGGCAGAGAAGCCCCAGCTTATCCCCCACCTCGGGGAGACTTGAATGAATGACTTAATCACTCATTCATTGCATCAGCCCCTCAGGATCAAGAGCCTCTGGGGCCTGGCGCGTGCGCTGAGGTGAGTGTCTGCCCCACCTCAGGCTCCACATCGCATATCCACCCTGGGGTGAGCACAGGGGGTGGGGGGCTTCTGTGGATTTGGGTGTCTGCCGTAAGGGCATGAGGAGGAGGTCTCAAAACCAAAAGGGACCTCGGGAAAGAAAAAGAAAGAAAGAAAGAAAGAAAGAAAGAAAGAAAGAAAGAAAGAAAGAAAGAAAGAAAGAAAGAAAGAAAGAAAGAAAGAAAGAAAGAAAGAAAGAAAGAAAGAAAGAAAGAAAGAAAGAAAGAACGGACTGAGGAATGTTCCAATCAGGGTCTCTGGTAGGAGAGAGGACGGTGAAGGATGACAAGCCAGGAGGTGGGTGTGAGGTGGCAGGAGACCCTGACTCCATCCAGGCGCCTCAGACACACCAACCTGCCACAGGAGCGAGCCAGGGAGGCAGGGAGGGAGGCCCCAGCTCAGGCGGGACAGTGTCCACGCAATCACTGTGGTCAAGGGAGACTGCTCCCAGGGAGGCGGGTTCAGCCTCCAAACACAATTCATGCCGTGGGTTGTGGAAACATCCTCTGACGACCTCAATACTTACTGGGAAATTCAACGTCTACACAAGATTCAAAATCAAACTCAGAAAGAACAGAGAGATAGTACAAGGGTTGAGTGATTTGCCCTGCGGTCAACCCAATTTCAAATACCAGCCACGGCAAATGGTCCACAGAGCACCCCCAGGGGTCACTCAAGATCACGGAGAAAGGTTCAGGACCCAAGCACTGGCGTGCGCAGACCCCCAAAACCCCAAATACAAACAAAGTCCTAAAATCAAACCCATGAACACTGAGACTAGATTAGAGGTTGTCAGAGGTGAAAGTGGCAGTGGGCGACACGGGTGCAGATGGTTGAATAGGTACAGACTTTCAAGCTATAAAATAAACACGTCAGTGGGTATAACATACAATGTGATAGCCATAGATAAAGACACAGTGCTACATAGTTTAAAGTGTCTTAGAGTTGCCAGGGAGAGGGGACACTGGGTATGGCTCTGACCTGGCATGCGACAGACCTGGTTCTGACCCACATACAGTCCCCTGAGCACCACCAGCAGTGACCCCTAAGCACAGAGCCAGGTGTGGCCCAAAAGCCAAAAATAGATTGCTTAATAATCTTTAAAATGTTCATCATAAGAAAGAAAAATATAACTATTTACAAGCTTTCGTCCCAGCAGGTAATAAGCAGAATTTCATCATATTTTTATTAATATAGTAACAGATATTAACTAGACTAATTGTGTGGTAAATATGTCATAAGCTATACAAATATTGAGTGTTTGTTAAATACCTAAAACTAGTTAATATGTCAATGACATCTTCATTTTTTAAAATCTCCTAAAATATCAGAATGGAGAGGGAAACCTCAGTCTGGTCAGCGGCAGGGGAACAACGCATGACTGTCCTCTCTCACCAGACACATTCAGTGTCAGAGACTGACCACGCCATGAGGAAAGAAAGAAGATTTAAATAAAAGAAGAAACACAGTGAAGAAATGCATAAAGACACAGAGAATAAAAAATAACCAAGCAACGACGAAACGACCAGAATTATTATACAAGTTAATAAATATGAAAAGCCCAAAATACAAAATCAAAATGCAAAAAACAACTATATTCATACAAGAGTACTGAGCAATCAAAAGTGAAAACTTGTTGGGGAGTCTGAGGGGCGCAGTGCTTAGGCGCTCCTCCTGCTCTGAGCTGAGGCTCACTCCTGCAGTGCTCAGGGTCCAGGTGGCAAGGACTGAACCCAGGCCTCCTGCATGTGAAGCATGCATGAGATACAGGCTCTTGAACTATGTCTCTAACCCCAGAAGTGGATATTTCTTAAAGCCCTATTTAAATATTACCAAAATCTATGAATGCTATGCATGTAAATATAATATAACATGTACAAGACCCATTCATTAAAAGCACTAAAATACTAGTGCAAGAAAAATATAAAAGTTCTAAATAAATGGAGAGAGACTCCAAGTTCATATATAGGAAAACTCCAATTTATTCAGAGGGTAGCTCTTTCCCAAATTAATCTACAGATGTGATATAATTATAATAAAAACCCATGTAGAAATATTTTTAGAATTAACAAAATGAATCTACAAGGTATATGGAAAACTAAGTCAGTAGAAAAGCCAAAATAATTTTTTTAAAAAGATGAACCAAGTTGGAAGGCTTACACTATTTAATTTTAAGATTTTCTATAAAGTTCAAGCGGTTAGGTTAAGACTGCAGAACTGGCGTAAGGACAGAAGGAGAGATGAATGCAAGAGAATTGAGAGTGGAGGGTGGGGGATGAGAGTGGAGGGTGGGGGATGGATAATAACTTACATTTATAGTTAAATTTTGAAAAGAATGCCAAGGCAATTCAACAGGAAAACAAATGGCCTGTTTAGCAAAAGATGCTGAAGTAATTTGATATCCACATACAAAACAATAAAATTGAACTCTCTATCTCTGCCATCTACAAAAAACAGCTTGGCGAAGCTCAGATATAAGCCTAAGAGTTTCCACTATAAGGGCTTTAGGGACAAAACAGGGGTTGAGGGGCTTGCCTTGCACACAGCTGACTCTGGCTCGATCACTGGCACCACATATGGCCCTCAATGCCACCAGGAATGAGCCTTGAGCACTGCCAGGTGTGGCTCAAACCCAACTCTTTCTCCCACAACATAACCAAATAACAGATAAAATCATATGTCCTCTTCTCTTTTTTTTGCTTTTTTGGGTCATACCCGTCAATGCACGAGGGTTACTCCTGGCTCTGCACTCAGGAATTACTCCTGGCGGTGCTCAGGGGACCATATGGGATACTGGGAATCGAACCCGGGTCGGGTCGGCCTCGTGCAAGGCAAACGCCCTACCCGCTGTGCTCCAGCCCCATATGTCCTCTTTTTTAAAAAAAAAAAAAAAATCACCACTTATAAAGTTCTTAGAAAAAAATCTTCATGACTTTGGATTAAGTAATGATTTTTTAGAAGTTATACCAAAAGCATAAAAGACAAAAGAAAAAGTAGAGAGAAAGAGATTAAAATAGATAAATTGGATTTCATCAAAATTAAAATCCTTTCTTCTTTAAAAGGCACCACCAAGATGATCTGCAAAATGGGGAAAAATATCTGCAAATTGCATTGTCACACCCTTATTGTTGACGGAGATAAAGGCAACTAAATGGTGAATAATCCTTTCAACGAATCCTTTCAACAATGCAAGCACAACTGCATATTACTATGATAAGAAAAAACTCCACAAGACATCCAAAAATTAATTCAAAATTGTTCATAAACTGAATACAAACACACAAATCTATAAGGCTTTCAGGAAAAAAAATCTTAGGATGCTGGGTTTGGCTAAATATTTAAATATTAAAATATTAAAATAATAGCAAACGTATGTCTAGAAGGAAAAAGAAGCTAGACCTCTTTTTCTTCCTTTCCTTTCCATTTTGGGTCATTCCCAATAGTGCTCAGGGCTGCTCCTAGTGGCGCTCTAGGGACAATTCGGTGCCCGTGATGGAAGCCAGGCCCCCATAAGGAGCTGGCTCTCTAGCCTACTGAGCTGTCCTTCTGGCCCCAGGAGCCAGGTCTCATCAAGATCTGCTCTCCAGAAACCACCAAGGATAAGAAGACAACCCACAAAGCAAGGAGAAATGATTTGTCAATTATATATATATATATATAATAAATAATATATATTATATATATAATAAAGACTTGTACAAGACTTCTTAGGGAACTCTCAATGTTTAAAAATAAGAGCCTGAACTGGGCTGGAGCGATCACACAGCAGGTAGGGCATTTGCCTTGCACGCAGCTGACCCGGGTTCAATTCCCAGCATCCCCTATGGTCCCCTGAGCATCGCCAGGGATAATTCCTGAGTAAAGAGCCAGGAGGAACCCCTGAGCATCGCCGGGTGTGACCCAAAAAGCAAAAAAAAAAAAAAAAAACAGCCCACTTTTAAATAGATTTGAAGATAATTCAGCAAAGGAGAATCAAGGGTGACAAATAAGTGCAAGGAAAGATGTTCAGCATCACTGCCCATCAGAGGACACATTTAAAGCAACAATGAGATAGACACAGGACTAGACTGGTTAACATTCCATTATCTGAAAAATGAGAAGACAAGAGGATCAGAGAGCGGCACTGAGCAACTAAGGCACTTGCCCAGCATAAGCCCAACACAGGTTTGATCCCTGGTACCATGCGTGTTCCCCAAGCCCTGCCAGGAATGACTCCTGAGCACAAAGTTGGCAGTAAGCCTGAGCATGTCGGTGTGACCCAACTCCCTCTCCCCTCCAAAACAGAAACAGAAAAGAAGAACTGGTGACACTTGGTCCTGGAGAAAACGTGAAGCAACTGGACTGAAAATGGATGGTGCAGCCTCTGGGTAAACAGCCTGCCCATGTCTCATCAAGTTAAACATGCACTGGACATATGACCAGGGCCTCATTCCAAGGACTTCCGCCCATATGCAAGGGAAAGTAATGCTCATGTGCAACCTGCGTGTGAACAGCTACAAGGCAGCACTCAGTGCTGAAAAAGACACGCTACACAACACGGTGCATGGCAGACAGCGAGAAAGCTGTCCCATGCCGGGCTGGCGGGGGTGAGGGTCTGCTCTCACAGTGTTCCCCGGGAGAAGGGAAACCCCTCGAGACTGAAAACACACGAGGCACATTTTAGGGGGTGGACCTTGCTCCCCATCTGTATGTGTTTGTCAGATCCACATGTGGGATAAAACAGTTCTGAGTCCTACTCTGTATGCAGCAAGAGAGAGTGGGAGTAACTCGCCGAGGAGGAGAGAGGATGGGAGCTGTGGGCAGCGCAGGAAGAGGCCAGAGGAAGGGTCAGGGTCTATTTTGAGACAGAGCCCCAAGGTAATTATCCAGGAGCCGCTGTCCCATCTCCCACTAATCCTTCAGACTGTAATCCGACTCGGCCCATGGACAAAGACCAATGGCCACAGACAGTGCAAATCCAGGTAAACCTGGGCAGGGTAACATAATAGGGGTCCAAATGGCCGGGCTAAGTTTAGTAGCCAGCGACTGTCTCTGGCAGGAACAGCAGCCAGGTGAGTGGGGAGAGGTACTGGACCAGAAGGGCCATCATGAGCAAGGCCCTGGACAGCTGGGCTCAAGAGCTCAGCAAATTGGCCCTGAGAGTGAAAAGAAGGAGATCAGAAAAGGAGATTAACAACACACACACACATACACACACACACAGACACACACTCATACACACACAATGCGGGTCAGGGGCTAAAGGGCCTGTGCAAATGCCAATGTCATAAATGGAGGAGGCGTAAGTAAAACCTGATGGGATTCTGCCTGCAGCCTCCTCGGAAGGATTCTGCAACCCAACATGGACCCCAGCCCTTGGGCGAAAGCGTTAAAATACCAACTGCTGGCTATCTTCAGCACGGCACACAAGCAGCAGTGAGTGACCAAGCCCCTTCATGGGGCCCTGGAAAGGCCAGAGAGAGAGAGAGAGAGAGAGAGAGAGAGAGAGAGAGAGAGAGAGAGAGAGCGAGAGCACCGTGGGTAAGGTGCTGCACATGGATCGATGACCCAGGTTCAATCCCCTGAGCACAGGCCCAGAAGCAAGGCCTGAGATTGTCCTGTGCAGCGCCAAAACAAAACAACTAAACTGACATAAGAGCTTTATTACTAAATGACAACGGGCAGTATGAGACTATACCCGAGGACAGTAGCAATAAGGTCCAGGAGGATTGGTCCATGGTCGGGAGCTTGCCACAGGATGGGGAGGGCGGGGGAGGCTAGAAGGACAGAGACGAAACCACTATGACAATGACAGTTGGAAGTGATCACTCTGGATAAGAACTGAGTGCTGAAAGGAAGTAAAGAGATGTACATGATAACCTCTCAATATCTGTTGCCAATCATAGTGCTCCAAAGGCGGTGGAGAGGAGAGAGGAGAGAGGGGAGGGGGAGAGGGAGAGGAAGAGAGAGGAAGATAGAGGGGTAGAGGGAGAGAGAGAGAGAAGAAATGCCTTAAAAGCAGGCTGGGAGTGGTGCTGACAGGAGGGAAACCAGGGACACTAATGGTGGGAAATGTGCACTGGTGAAGAGACAGACGATGGAACATTGTATGACTGAAAATCAATCATGAACAACTTTGTAATTGAATATCTCATGGTGATTCAATAAAAAAATAAATTAAGAAAATAAATGATAATGGGCAGCGTTCACCACGGCAGACAAACGACCTAGTGAAGGCCTGTACCACCCAACTCCCGGGGCACGTCTCACCCCCTGGAGTGTGTGTGCAAGTGTGCCCACAGCCCCTGGGCTGCAGGAAGGGAGAGCCACGATTGGGCATCTTAGCCTCCGGGTTTTAGATGCCCTCCAGGTCTGGGAGCAGGCCCAGGGCAGGCCAGGAGAATCCCTGCAGGTCTGCGAGCCTGCTGGGAGCCCGGGGGAGCCCGGCACCTCCCTCTGGGGTGAGGCGTGATCTGGCTGCAGTGGAGGAGGTGGGTGTGGGGGGGGCGGGGACAGGGGGAGACCCTGGCGCCCTGAGTTTCTGCTGCCTCTCAGGTTTCCTGGGGGCTCTGCAGCAGGCCAGGTCCTGGGGAAGCGACTAGGAAGCAGCAGAGATGGGAAGGAGAGGAAAGGGGCAGGGAAGAGCCTGGGAACTGCCCCTGTGCACAGCTCAGCTCCTGGGACCAAGTCTGTCCCCTTGCCGTGAGGCACACATTGATGCAGGGGGCAGGCGCAGAGAGCAGCCAGGGTTCGAGACACGGACACAGGAGGCAAGATCAGGGCAGGAAGGCTGGAATTATCTGAATTTTCATTTCAGACCGACAACAGACAGCTTTGCAGTATCAGTATAACCCGCACAATATTTGAGACACACTTGATCCTAGAAACAGACTTGCGGGCCTGGAGCGTGTGGCTGGCATGGCCTATTCCTGCCAGGCCCGGCCCCAAGCATCAAGACATCATCAGGCAGAGCGCTAAAATCCTGGACAGTCCCGAGCCCAGCCATGCGCGGCTGGGTGCGCCCTGGAGACCAGTATGTAGCGGGGCCTGCCCTCACCGGGCACTGCACCTTCCCTCCCCCTTCCTTCCCTTTTCTTTTGATTTCCGGGCCACACCTGGCTGTGCTGGGGGCTGTCCCTGGCCCGGGGGGTGTTGGAGGCCCAGCCCGGCTCCTCTTCCCTTTCTTCCTTCCCCCACCCCCCACTCCAGGCAGAGCTCGGGGCCATACGGTGCCAGGATGGAGCTTGGGCCTGGCACACTCTCGCACATCTCTTACACAATTCACTTCCTTCTCATCATCTGCTCGTCAAACCTGCCCTCAGCCCTGACACCACTCGCACCCCTACGCTAGATTCTTGCTCCAGCCCTCCTCGGCTGTGGGAGGCCCCATGGGCTCGCTCCTGGAATCTGACCTCGCCTCAGCGACGGCCTCCCAAGTAATGCCCACCCCAAGCTCACAGGGCTGGGCCCTCTCAGGCAGAGGGGAAGCTTCTCTCGCACTGGGGGTCCCAGGGCCCAGACTGAAGGCCAGCACCAGCCCTGCCTGCTCCCTGCTCCGTGTTCTGCCTGGACACACACAACAGCAGCACCCAGACGCCAGAGCGCCTCACGGGGGCCAGCCGGCGGGACTCGAAGGAATCCATTATGGCAGGAAAGAAAACGCATCCAGGAAGGCTGATATTAAACTGGCCACTCCTAGAGGCGCCCGGGAATCGCCTGAACGACGCGCCCGCCCCTGGCACGGAGGGACTTTTCAGAAGCATTACCAGTTTGTTTGCTTTCTTTTTTATCATTGAGGCCTCTTAAAACTGTTTTCTCTGCAAAGAATGAAAAGTGCTGTGTGCTTTTTTGGTGATCAAAGACACATTATCTCTGCTTGGGGGCTTTGTGAAGAGGTCCTCTTTCCTGGAGAAGCCAGGCCAATCCGGAAGGTTCCAGACAAATGGGGCCATTCCTACCAGGGACCTACCCTGGAGCTTGCCTGCGTCTAGGCTCCCGATGGCATCTAGCTGCACAGACTCCTTCCTTCCTCCCTTACTTCCTCCCTTCCTTCCTCCCTTCCTCCCTTCTTTCCTCCCTCCCTCCTTCCTCCTTCCTCCCTCCCTCCCTCCCTCCCTTCCTTCTTTCCTCCCTCCCTTCCTTTCTCCTTCCTTTTTTCCTTCTTCCCTCCTTCCTTCCTCCCTTCCTTCCTCCTTCCTTCCTCCTTCCTTTTTCCTCCCTCCCTCCCTCCCTCCCTCCCTTCCTTCCTTCCTTCCTTCTTCCCTCCTTCCTTCCTTCCTCCCTCCCTTCCTTCCTTCTTCCCTCCTTCCTTCCTTCCTCCCTTCCTTCCTTCCTTCCTTCCTTCCTCCCTTCCTTCCTTCTTCCCTCCTTCCTCCCTCCCTCCCTCCCTCCCTTCCTTCCTTCTTCCCTCCTTCCTCCCTCCCTCCCTCCCTTCCTTCCTTCTTCCCTCCTTCCTTCCTTCCTTCCTTCCTTCCTTCCTTCCTTCCTTCCTTCCTTCCTTCCTCCCTCCCTCCCTTCCTCCCTTCCTTCCTTCCTCCTTTCCTTCCTCTCTTCCTTCCTCCTTCCTTCTTTCCTTCCTCCTTCCTTCCTCCCTCCCTCCCTCCCTCCTTTCCTTCCTTCCTTCCTTCCTCCCTCCCTCCCTCCCTCCCTCCCTCCCTTCCTTCCTTTCTCCCTTCCTTCCTATTGAACCCAAGGTCTCTGCATGCCAGGCAGGCCTTTACACCTGAGCCACATGGCAGTGCCTGCCAGTCACCCTGTTCCAGAATCCTCTATGCACAGTATTCTCTACACCAGAGACCCTCCTATGATACCACTGACCTTCTGACACTCTCCTGCCCACTGTGACTGCCAAGGACCAGTTGGAAATCTCTCCCAGCCAGAGTCCTGCATTGGCACGCCAACTGAGAGACAGATCCCTGGCACATGGCAATGCCCAGTGCTGCCCAACATGCTGCTTCCTGGGAAGCGCCATCCACAGTCTGACCCTGAAGGCACGGTGGCCACTTGGCACAACCCCGGCTGACTGAATGAGAGTGGGCGGGGCGAGGCGCTTGCCTGGCATGCAGCCAGCCCGGTTAGATCCCCGCACCCATATGCCCAGACCCACGGGGAATGAGCCCTGAATACAGAGCCAGGTGTGGCCCCAAAAGCAATTTATCAATTCATCAATGAAATGAGAGCCAGGAAGAGCAGCCAGAAAGTAGAGTGCAGTGGCCCGGGATGCCAGGGGATACTTAGTTTCATCTTCAGTGCACGCCCCTCTGAGAGAGGGCTGGTCTGTCACTGGCACAGTACTGCCCTTTTGCTGGTGGGGAAACTGAGGCTGGGCAAGGCAGGTGCACTGCCCACGGTCACTCCAGAACCTGATTCTCAGAGAGCGGGAGCTCGCCCTGCTGCACCACCCAGCTCTTTGTTGTTGCTTTTTGGGGGGGGGCACACCCAGCTGTGCTCAGCTTTCACTCCTGGCCCCAGACTCAGGTGTTGCTCCTGGCCCTGCCGGAGGGTGCCGGGATGAGACCCACGTCAGCCACAGGCAGGGCCAGCGGCCACCCGCCGTCCTAGTGCTCTAGCCCCAGCCCAGCTCTTCTTTATATCATTTTAATTTTGGTCCATTTTGCTTTATTCTAGTGATAAAGAAACAGCTCTGCCCCATATTTGTCCTAGGTGCCTTGAGCCGTCTCCAAAGTCCTTGGCACACCCGCGCTGCGTGCTAGAGACTGACCCACAGCCGGTCCCTGGCACTGCCCCGAGGGCCCCAGCTGCCTGCCTTGCTCCTGAAGGGCTTCCCTCAGGTACTGTTCGCCCACACTGAATGCGAAGCCACGCTTAGAAAACGTGTGTCAGTAGTGGTTCTTGGTGCACTCAGCAGATGGTGAGACTGTCAAACTCAGCGTCCCCCAAAGAAAACTCGAGACTCTTCATCCTGCCGGTCCCCTTCGGCCCCTTCACCACAGACCTCAGGGTCCTGATATGTCTAGGTTATGTTCATTCTGCAGTGGTTGCTTTTTGGGGTTTGCAGGCTACATGTGCTGGTACTCAGGGCTTACCCCTGGCTCAGTGCTTGGGAGCCATGCGTGGTGCTGGGGTCAGACCAACATTGTCCGTGTGCAAGGCCTGCACCCAACTCCTCCACTGTCCCTCCAGCTCCTGCACAGTCTTGGCAGTATGGGTCTATTTCACACCATCCATCAAGCCTTTCTTATGGCCAAATAATATTCCACAGTACAAAGTTCCCCAGTGTTGTTTGTCCACTTGTGGATACTTGGGTCACGCCCACTTTGGGGCTGCCCTGGACAATGCTGCTGTGGACACTCGTGCGCCCACTCGCAGATGAACGCTTTCCATTCTCCTGGGTGGCTGCCAGTGGCAGGATGCGGGGTGCTCCACCTGCAGGCGCTCCTGTTCTCCCTCTGCCGTGTTGAGACATAGGGGGAGGGGCTGCACCAGGAAGAGACCCCCCACAGATACAGGATGGGCCAGAGCCTGGGAGGCCAAGATCCCGGGCTCCGGGATTCTAAGTGAGTCGAGACTCCTGGACTCTGTGTGGCATTTTGAGCCCCTGCCCAAGTGTTCCTGCAGCAGCTGTGCACCCCGCCCTCTGGCAGCAGGACGGCTCTGGTGACACATCCTCCCCACGCCTGTTCCGGCTGCTCTTAACTGCTGTGAGTGGCTTGGGGCTACCCCTGGGGTATCCAGAGGCTCCTCCCAGCTCTGTGCTGGTGCTCAGGGATGGGGCTGGCTCTGCCTCCAGCAAGCAGGTCCTCTAACCCCTGCACCGACCAGGGCCCCGGCCCAGAGATCTCTATGTGCTAAGGCAAACAGTGACAGTCACAAGTGATATAATTTATTCTGTAACTTGAACAGCTGTGACTTCACAGCAGAACGGTCACAATGTAGACTTTATTTTTGTCCTCTTTGGTTGCAAGGTCCTAGGAAACCCTGTGTTTGCATCACTAGAGAACACAAACAGCTTTCACTTAATGACACTTCATCCAATGAGACGTCATCTTGATTCACCCCATCCCACCCTCACCTCTCTGACGGGACACAGGCTCCCCAGGCTAGCCCCAAGCTCTTCCACAAATACTCAGTTTACAAGAAAGACAGCAGAGGAAACAATACTCTTAGTTCACAAAGGGCTTTCTAAATTAAAAACAAAAAATAAATAGATGAACAAGTTACTCAAAGCAGTAAAACTATAAACGACTTACAAATGCGTAAAATGAAAAGAGAAAAAAAGTGAACCCTCGCTAGTAAACAAAGAAATACAAATGGAAAATATATTTGCCTATTAAGCCAGCTGAGCTTTTTGCATGGCCATGCTGCTGCCAAGAATGAACAGAACCGGCAGCCTCCCACACCACCCGCGGGATGCGAATGGGTCCATCCTCTCTGGAAAGCAATCGGCCTGTGGATGAAGAGGCTTAAAAATGTTCCTGCCAGGCAGAGGGCAGGGGGCTTGTCCTGCACGTGGCCAAGGGGGCTCTACCCCAGCACCACCCGAGTGCCCTGAGCACAGAGCCGGGAGTAAGCCCTAAGCACTGCCGGATGTGCCCACACCACCAACCCCCAAAACGTTCCTCCTTCTGGCCCGGCTTAGGCAGCTCCCCACGGGAAACCTCTGAGGTGAGAACACGCTGGTTTGAACAGGGATTTCTAGGCAAAGATAAAGTCTAAAACCGAAGAACAGCCGTGTGTCCAACAGCACCAGGAGAGTTAAATAAACGCTGCGGCTGCTGTGCCCAGGAATACACTGAGGCCTTTATTTGAAGAAGATTTAACATTATGGGGAAATTTCCAAAATATAATGTCAAGTGTGTGGAGGCGGGAAGAAGGCACAAAATTGCAAATCGAACGAGACACAGGAATATCTAAGGGTGTTAACAGGAGCCTCTCAGGGGCGTGTCGTGCGGATTCTTTACTTGGTTCCTTAGACACTGACACTTTCCACCTTCTCTGTGGCATGCATTGCTCTGAAAAGAGGAGCAATAAACATGTTTAAAAGAGGAGGGGCCTGCTTTCACTCTGACACTCTGAGCACAGCAGGTTGGAAAAAGTCTAGTACAAGAGGTGAGATAAGACACGGGGGGGGGGGGGGGGGGGGGGGCTGTGTCCGCAGGCTGTGGAGCAGGAGAGCTTCGTGGAGAAGCCTTTGGGAGGAGCAGCAAGGGCTGGATCCAGGCAGCCGCCGGCAGGAGAGAGGAGGAGCTTCAGGCGGGGACCGAGAAAGAATGCACAAGAAAGCAGAGAGAGCAGGGAGCTGGGACAGCAGGGACTCAGCGCTGTGGGAGGGACTGGTGTGGGTGTGGGGTGGAGTACCTGCGGGGAGATGGCTTCCTCTCCTCTCAGCCCCTGGAGGCAGGGCACATCAGCTAAGAGGCTGCCCCCTGACCCGGGAGCATTAAAAGCCCTCAATGGCCCCATTCCTCAAATAAAAAGCACGGCAATTTTTCCAAATAACAAAATGTGCACTTATTTGAGAAAATTTCAAAATTATCGGGAGAAAAAACCTCACTCCCCAAGACATCCAGTGCTTACAGGTTCCTCTTTTTTTCTGTCTCTTTTAAAACCCATGCAAGGTTTTTTGTTTTTGCTTCCATGAAACCCTGTGATCTTACTGTTTATATAATCTGACCTCCTGCCTTGCCACTTAGCATCAGAATGCTAGCATGAGCCTCTGCTGTTACAATGTCCTGAGGCAGGCTTGCAGCGGGAGAGCGCCATCAGAGGTGCTGGGGAGAGCAGACACCGGGATGTCCCAGCCAGGGTCCAGGGGAAACGCAGTCCACAGAGAAGGGAAGCTGCTGGGAGCTAACACCACGCGGAGATGTGCTGGGAGAAGCTGCTTGGAAGTGAGCGAGAAAGACGAGACCATGAGTCATGAGTAAGGTCACACGAGAATACCAACTGCAGGACTGTGGGCATCCAAGAGAGACAGGCTGAAAAGATTCACCTGAGGGACCGAGAGGTAATACCAGGGTAAGGCCTTGCACATGCAGACTTCGGCTCTGCGTGTCCCCTACACAAGTACCAGCAGGTGTGACCCCTGAGCACAGAGCCAGGAACAAACCCCAAGCAGTGCCGAGCATAAATATGAAAGAAAGGACACAGGACAGTCCGACAGTCCCGAAGAGAAGGCAGGAAGAGAGGGAAGGAGGGAGGGCGGGAGGGAGGGAGGGAGGGAGGGAAGGAAGGAAGGAAGGAAGGGAGGGAGGGAGGAAGGAAGGAAAGAAGGAAGGAAGGAAGGAAGGAAGGAAGGAAGGAAGGAAGGAAGGAAGGAAGGAAGGAAGGAAAGGAGGGAAGGAGGGAGGGAGGGAGGGAGGGAGGGGGGAGGGAGGGAAGGAAGGAAGGAAGGAAGGAAGGAAGGAAGGAAGGAAGGAAGGAAGGAAGGAAGGAAGGAAGGAAGGAAGGAACAGAGGGAGGGAAGGAGGGAGGGAGGGAGGGAGAGGGGGAAGGAGGGAGGGAGAGGGGGAAGGAGGGAGGGGGAAGGAAGGAAGGAAGGAAGGAAGGAAGGAAGGAAGGAAGGAAGGAAGGAAGGAAGGAAGGAAGGAAGGAAGGGAGGGAGGGAGGGAGGGAGGGAGGGAGGGAGGGAGGGAGGGAGGGAGGGAGGGAGGGAGGGAGCCTGAGTGAGCGCAGAGGCTGAGCCTGGCCTTGAGAACCATCCCTGGCACGGCCATGTGCCCCTGAGCGTGCGACCCCTAGCCGGGGGTTGCCCTGGGCCCCTGATCTCTATAAGGGTAAGGGGTAATAGGGGGCCCTACAATTTGGGGTTTTAGGTGGAGGGCATACCCAGAAGTACTCAGGCCTACTTGGTTCTGTGCTCAGGGACCATCCTCAGGGCGAGGGACGAAACCGTGTCTGCTGCGCAGAGCAAGTGACTTCCCGCTGTGCTGCCTTTCCAGCCATTTAAAACAAAACAGGACCCTCGAGGCTGGAAAGCACCAGGGGCTTAAGCTTCCTGATTTCCATGGCTCAATCCCCAGCACAGCCAGGCGGGAGCCCTGAGTCAGGGGTGAGCCGTGAGCACAGTTGGGTGTGGCCGCCAAGTAAACAGAAAACAAAATTAAGATTTACTGCCTGAAGATCTAGTACAGAGGTCAAAACACATGCCTTACATGTGGCTACAGGTTCAAATTCCGGCCCTGCACAAGGTCCCCCAGGACCGCCTGGACTGATTCCCGAGCACTGTCGAGTGTGGCCCCAAATGGAGAAAAAGGCAACTTGTCTGTGGTCTCAGATGTCTTGTCCACAGAATGAGAGGGGCTCTGGGGGATAGCCAAAGTCCCACAGTGGCCACTTGTCCTGCCATCAGAGGCACACTGCCAGGGCTTCCTGCACCCCCCGATTTCAAATACCCTGTCCCAGGGCTCCTGAAGGGCACCAGATGGAGACACCTGGTGAGACCAGGTGATCCCGGCACTGCCTGTCTCACCCCCGGGTGGCAATGGCACCCTCAGAACCCAGGACAGGCCCCTTCACACCTTGCGGAAGCCACTCATACTTCCCAATGAACCCAGGACGGGAGATGGGCGGGAGCGGCCGGGGCTGATGGGTAACATTGGGCGTGGGAAGCCCTAGGCAGGCTATGCCACCGTCCCCCTCGAAACTGTTTCCTCTACCTTCAGGAGAGAGAGAGCTGGTTCTCAGTCCTGGCAGGCTTTGCGGGCTCGGGGCCAGAGAGACAGGACAGCCAGAGAGATGGCGTTGGCCTCGCACGTGGCCAACCCAGGTGCAATCCCTGGCACCCCATAGGGTCCCGTGAGCCCGGCAGGAGTAACCCCTGAGCACAGCTGGGTGTGCCCAAGATCAAAAATTTTCTTAAATTGAAACAAAAGAAGTTCCACAAGCTCAGAGTTTATTTATGATCTGAGAGCAATGCAATTCCTCCTCTCCAAAATTCTCTTCTTGAAGAACAATTATCCAGCACCTTCCCCCGCCCCAGGAGAGTCAATCTCCATTGTTCCAGGTAGGGGTGTGTGTGGAGGGGGAGTGCTGAGCTGGTGCTGGGCTGTGTGGGCGGCAGGTAGGGGCTGACACAAAGCAGGGGGAACGGGGAAGGGTGCCCCCACCTTTCCATCCTCCCCCACTCACCACTGGGGTCCTGGTGGGGTCTGCTGAGTTTGGGAAGGAGCCTCCTAAGAGCTGGGAGCACTGCCTGAGAGCAGGTCTGTGGCGGGACGTCCCCAACTCTGGGGGTGCCCAGGGCGCTCCCCTGAGGCCGGGATACGGGTGCTGCTTATAGACTCTGGGGCAGTCACGGAACCTGCTGGAATCCCAACGCCCTTGTGTCCAAAGCGGAGCAAACACGTCTGCTAACTGAAGCGCAGGCAGAGCGGGAAGAGCCCCCAGCAAGGAGGTCTCGGGAAAACTGCCAACTGCCCTAAGGCTGCAGGGCCCACCTGTGGCTGCAGAGCGAGGGTCCGAGAAGACCTGGACTGGGCCAGTGCTGGGTGTCCAGCGGCCTCCAGGTCGCTGCTTTCTGCCCGTCCCCAGCCCTGGTGCAGAAACGCACGGCGCAGGCGACTCTTTGACAGGAGGCAGGCGGGCAGGAGCTGCGAGAGCGGGAAGAACCACTTCACAGGAGAGAGGCCTGACAGGGCCGGAGCCAGGAACCAGGCAGAGACAGCACAGAGCCAGTGGCGGGACGCGCGGGGCGGAGAAGTAGGCCCTCGCAGGGTGCGGCCAGAAGGAAAGGGGCAGGCGTCACCTCGAGATGACTGTGCTGGTGGGGAAGGGGTGCCGCCTGGGCCAGAATGTCTGTCTGAGGGCCGCATCTCACCTTCCTTCTGCCACAGCCCCGCTGCGGCCTGGTTTCCTCTCTGTGCCCCTCCCCCCCCACACACACACGGCCTCCAAGCCTCGTCCTGTGGCCACTCATTACGAGGCCTTCACACGTGGAGTCCCAGAGTATCCCAGGGGCCACGGGGGACCCTACAGCCCCATGAAGATGAGTCACTTCACCCAAGCTGCTGTCTCTCCTCTGAGAAAATGGTAAAGATGAGGGCAGGGGGCGTTCTGTATGTGTGTGGATGTGTGTATGTCTGTGTGTCCGTGTGGGTCTGTGTCTGTCTTGTCTGTGCATGTGTGTGTGTGTGTGTTTGTGTGTGTGCATGCGCGGGGAGGGGTGTGGAGACAATGGGACACCTGACACACTCAGGGTGTGTTACGGGAACGCTGCATGCATGAAGACGGGTCTTGCACAGGAGTGCACATCCCTGCGCCTCAAATAAAATTTAAAATAAGGAAGGATGGAGGGGCCAGAGAGACAAAAGACAGCACAGCGGGGAGGGCGCTTGTCTCGCCTGCGGCCGGTCTGGGTTCAATCTCCAGCACCTCATATGGTCACCCCGAGCCCCGCCAGGAGTGACCCCTGAGTGCAGAACCAGAAATAAGCCCTGAGCACCTCTGGGTGGCGAAAAAACTTCAAAACACCCAAAAGTGCCCAGAAGGCGGCTCCGTTTACCCAGCAGCTGGAAGCTGGGAGCTTGGCCTGGGGGCCCTGCTGGGGGGACCAGCACAAGTCCCCCTCTGCCAGGCCCGCTCCGCCCAGGGGTGGTCCTTGCGGGAGCCTGCACAGCCTAGAAGCAGGGGCTGAGGAAGAGGAGGGGTGAGAGGGCTGGGATTTCTGGGAGGCGGCGGGCAGGAGGGTGAGCTCAGCTTCCTGTGCGGGGCTTGGGAGAGCAGGAGGGGCCGGGGCTGCTTGGGCCCAGGCTGGGGACCGAGGGGTACACGCGGGGCCCAGGCCAGCCAACCCTCCTCTCACCCGGGTCCTCCGCCACTTCCATAGCTCAAGTTTCTTTTTTCAAGATCACTGAATCAGGGGAGGAAGGTGGCGGCAAACAGCCTGGGCTGCCAGGGGCCATGTCTGTGAATCCCCCCACACCCCTCCCTCTGATAAGACCCTTTGCTTCCTGGGCGAGAGCAATAGTTTGGCAGTTAGGGGACTTGCCTTGCATGCAGCTAACCCAGATTGGATCCCTGGTACCCCACATGGCCCCCTGAGCCCCGCCAGGAGAGATCCCTGAGCACAGAGCCAGGAGAAAGCCCTGAGCCCAGCCAGGTTTGGCTTCAAAACAAACGACAACAAAACAGCATCTCGTCTCTGCCTGCCTGGCAGTGGCTCTCTGCTGCCGAGCAGTCGGGAGCCCCCAGGGCCCCCCCACCTCTCTTTTGCCTCATCTCCCCCTCCCCCTCCGGGGAGCAGCCCAGACACCCAGAGTTCAGGCACAAGAGGGTGTTCCCAGGGCCACATGGGGACCCACGACAGTAGCAGGAAGCTGCACGTCTGCAGCCCAATCCTGACAGCCAGCAAACAACCCCGCCTGCTCCCTGCCCAGCTCAGACCAAAGACCCCACGTCCTCGGAAATCAGACAGGGGAAGCCCCACCCAGTCAGTCCTGCAGGCACTCTGCATCCTGCAGGGAAGCAGGCCGGCCACGGGCAGAGGGGCCGTGCAACACACCAGCCGGGCCCGGGCAGAGGGGCCGTGCCCATACCAGCCGGGCCTGGGTCTTCTTCAAGACCTGCTGCAGGAAGGAGCCTAGGAGTGTGTGGGCGCTGCCCTGCCCAGAGTACATGCTCGCTCCTGAGTAAAGAGCTCTTACTCGCCATCCGACAATGGTACTCATAACAGGGGCCGCCGCAGTGCAGGGGCTGGGCTGTCCTCACGGCATGCAGCCTGTCCCTGAGCACCGGGATGGTGTTCACGGGGGATGGGTCAGGGATCAAACTCAGGGGCTCACAGTAACAAACTTGTTCTTACTTGGGTTTCAGTCATACGCTGTTCCAACACCCATCCCTCTATCAAAGCTTCCCAGCAATGGGGCTGGAGTGATAGCACAGCGGGTAGGGCGTTTGCCTTGCACGCGGCCGACCCGGGTTCAAATCCCAGTATCCCATACGGTCCCCTGAGCACCGCCAGGGGTGATTCCTGAGTGCATGAGCCAGGAGTGACCCCTGTGCATTGCCGGGTGTGACCCAAAAAGCAAAACAAACAAAAAAGCTTCCCAGCACCAATGTCCCCAGTTTCCCTCCCACCCCAGCCTGCCTCTATGTCAGGCACCTCTCTCTCTCTCTCTCCTCTCTCTCTCTCTCTCTCTCTCTCTCTCTCTCTCTCTCTCTCTCTCTCTCTCTCTCTCTCCCTCCCCTCCCCCATTACCGTTTGCAATGCAGGTTCTGAAGGTTATCATGTTTGTTCCTTTACCTACTTGCAGCACTCAGTTCTTGTCCAGAGTGACCATCTCCCGCTATGTTGTAACATTGTCACAGTGGCCCCTTCTCTACCCTAACTGCCCTTCCCTGCTGGATTCTCTCAGAGAGTCACAGCGAGGCCGGAGGGGGAGGGGGTGAGAAGCCCAAAGGACTGTGCATGTGGGACGCCCAGACTCGATCCTGGCACCACATGGGTCCCCAGGACTGGATCTGGCCCCACCCCAATAAAAAAGAGGGCCACAGGGACTGTATAAATCAGAGCCTGGAAGAGCCACCTGTGAACCTGATCAATCTAAACCCTGATGGGAGAGGACGGGGCAGAGGGGTCCAGGAAGGTGTACCCCAAAGTACTTACTGCTGCTCCCCCTGGCCAGTTAGGGTCCTCCACTCTCAAAACCATCCACAGCAAATGCCCCCCGGCCATCCAGTGCACTCTCGGTGCAGGGACCCAGCTAGGGGGGCTCAGCACGGCACACCCAGGGATGAAGGGAGCAGTGCAGAGACGGGCCCCGAAGCTGGCAGACGGGCCCAGCCCCAGGCACAGACATGCCTCGAGAGAGACAGACTGGCAGGAATAACTGAGAGGAAGTCTGCCACAACCCCCCTCCCCACCCCGTGCACTCCACACCATCCAGTGTGTTGGAAGGACCTCGACGTTTGGTCCCCGCCCTGCCGCATGGATGGCCAGCGGGGTCAGGCAGGCATGGAGCCTGCTGGCCTATACGAGCTGCTCCCAGGCCAGGGCCAGGCAGAGGGCAGGAAAGGGGCTGCTCTTCTCATGCTCTCCAGCATGACCCCTGTGTCGAGGGGCCCGGCAGTTGGGGGAGGTCCCTGGGGTGCCTCCAGGCCCGGGCAGGGGCCCCTGTCCACAAAGAGCTGCTGCCATCGCTCAGGCACTGCTTGTGAGCTGCGGGATTTGGCCAAAAAGCCAGGGACCCCGTCCAGCCCCAGGTAGCAGATGGTCAGGCCTGAGGGGGCACAGCCCCGGGGCTGGGGCCAAAAGCCTCTCCACGACCCAGGAACTTCACACAGCTCACTGGAGACGCGGCTCCCGTAAAGCCAGAAGAGTGAGGAAGACATTTACGGAACCCTTGAAGGCCACTCTCCCTCCTGGGGGCAGAGGTCCCGGCCCGGGGCTCATCTAGAGGCTAAGGGCAGGCAGGAGGGGCTGCGTGTGCCCATGGCCAGAGGGACAGCCCGCGGTGAAGCGCTCTCGGAGTCACGAGCCAAAACAGGCAGGAGGGGCTGAGCGCAGTCCTTGGGTAAGGAGGGGTGTCTCAGGGGGGACATCTGGCCCCGTTGGTTGGGGCATTCGGCTGGGGCCCGCCGTCCTAGGGGCAGGAGCTGGACTTGCTCTCAGACAAAGAGCCACTGGGGCTACGGAGCAGGGACCAGGAGGAAACCAGAGTGGATGACAGGGCGGCCCAGCCCCCCAGCCTGGCAGCCCTCTGAGCTGGGCGCCACCTGGAGACCGCTCTGGGCTGGAGAGCGAGCACAGCGGGCTGAGCACAGGCTTCTGCCCCAGGAGGTGGGGTTCCCGCCCCGGCACCCCATGGTCCCTGAACACAGAGCTCAGAGCAGCCTGAGAGCACAGCCGGGCGCAGCCTCAGAACCAGACAAGGGAAACATCTGGTGTTGAGAGGTGAGGGGTGATGGCACGTGCCGTGTACGCGGCAAGCCCGGTCCGACGCCCCTGACACCACATATGGGCCTCGAGCACTTTCAGGTGTCACCTGAGCACCACCCAGTGTGGCCCCAAGCCCCGATCCCCGTGCCCAAATCTCCAAACTTTGGATTGCCAGCTCTTCCACGCAGCAGGTGTGTACAGGTGCAGACCGGGCCTGCGCCCCTTCTCTCTGCCCAGCCCTACACTCCTCTCTGTTTCTTCTGTGATGAACTGTGGCCAGTTAAATGTGTCCCCATTTTGCAGACAAGTGGGGCACTTGGTGAGGATAAGCAACTTGCTCAAGGCCACACAACCCAGGAATGGTGAACTGGAACTGGAGCCTCCGGCATGGCCAGCGCAGGGGCTAGTCCTGGCGCTGTGCTTGGGAAGGACCCCGGCGGTCTCAGGGACACACACGCGCAGCTCTGGGGATCAAACCCAAGCTCCCCCACATGCAAAGCAGCACCTTAACTCCAGTGTTCTCTCTCTCCCTCCCTCCCTCCCTCCCTTTCTCTCCCTCCCTCCCTGCCCCACTCTCTCTCTCTCTCTCTCTCTCTCTCTCTCTCTCTCTCTCTCTCTCTCTCTCTCTCTCTCTCTCTCTCTCTCTCTCACACACACACACACACACACACACACACACACAGAGCAGGGGCTTTTCTGCAGCTGGGGAGCTGGGGACATCAGAGGGGCTGAGCCAGGGCAGGGCAGATGCGGGCAGAGGGGGTGCTCCCCCTCGCCCAACACCCCGGGAATCTCCTGACTCCGAGTTTCCATCTCAGGCGCCAAGAGAAGGAGGGGCTGGGGACACTACACTTGGCCCTCCCCGAGGGAGAGAAGGGCAGAGCCCAGGAGCAGGAGGGACGCTGTCCCGTCTCCCTGGCCGTGCCCGCTCCTCTCCCCACCGGAACAGCCCTGGCCAGTGTCAGGCGCGCATGTCGTCTCCAGATGGTGCGTGCACGTGGGTGCGCACGTGGCCAGCCCCTGCAGATGTAAACAGCGCCACCTCCACGAGGAAGCACAGTCTCATTTTTCCTCTGGGGACGACAAGAAGAGGTAAACTGAGCGTCCGCGTCCTGCTTGGCCACGTCCTGGAGGCCCTTCCTGGAGGCTGGGCCCGGGAAGGAGGCGTCGCCCCCACGGACCCAGTTCAACCCACCTCTGGGCTCAGCCGCCCGCTGGCACACGTCTGTGTGTGCTGGGGGTGCTCCCGTGCGGTGCTTGGAGGGTGCAGGGTCCACTCGCCCAATTCCTGGCAATTCAGAGCCCAGGTCGTGGATGCAGGGCTGCACTGTCCACGCAGGGGAGCTCAGCCACGCCTGGCCGGCCGCACACAAGTCAAGCACTGTAATACCGGGGCTACCTCTCGGACCCCTCGGCCAACCCTCAGGGGTAAGCCCCCAGTCTCATTCTCAAAGCCACGGAGAAAACCAGACTCTTTGGATGGGGTGTGGGCACATCTGGCAGAGCCCAGCCTGGCCCCGACAGCAGCACAGGCAGGGAGAGACAGGAGACCAGAAGCCTGGCAGGGCGGGGAGGGAGCAGGAGCAGAGGTTTCCGGATGCACCCCAGAGCCGCTCCCAGACAGCCATTCCTCCGGCCCCCGCATCTTCCCGGCACCAGCAGCCGCTGCTTCCCGGATCTCAGTTCCCGTCACCCCTGGGAAATCTCACCCTTGGGCATGTCGAGCATGGAGCGCGCTGTGTCACGGTGGAGGAACCCACAGCGCACCCCACACACAGGGAGCCCCTCTAGAAGCATGTGTGCGGGGCCAGAGACAAAACAGGGTGATGGCACTGCTCCACAGGTGGCTGGCAGTGGCCCCCCTCACCCCGCACAGAGCCAGGAGATAGCCCTGACCTGAGCACAGAGCCAGGAGTCATCCCTGAGCACAGAGCCGGGGGTGAGCCCTGAGCACAGAGTCGGGGATGAGCCCTGAGCACAGAGCCAGGAGTGAGCCCTGAGCACAGAGCCGGGGATGAACCCTGAGCCCAGAGCCAGGAGCGAGCCCTGAGTACAGAGTCAGGAGAGATTCCTGAGCACAAAGCCAGGAGTGAGCCCTGAGCACAGAGCCAGGAGTCAGGCCTAAGCACAGAACTGGAAGTGAGCCCCAAGTACAGAGCCAAGAACGAGCACTGAGCACAAAGCCAGGGGTCAGCCCGAAGCACAGAGCCAGGAGTCAGCCCTGAGCACAGAGTCAGGAGTGAGCCCTGAGCAGTGCCAGGTGTGGCCTGAAACCAGCAAAGAAACACTGCCTGCCAGAACAGGCGGAGGGAGGAGGGGGAGCAAGAAGGCGGGATCCACCAGGCGTTCCTCTCTAGCCCCTCTGTTCCCCCTCCCCGAGTCCTCGGCCTTCCCACTCCCTCCGCACCGGCACACAGCCAGGCATGGCCGAGGGATGTCCCACGCCGGGCAGCACCCAGACTGGTGCCTGTGTCACGGCCGCATGCCCGGGCTGTTGCTCGGGCCCACAGGTGAGTCAGCACAGGCCACAGGCTCAGGGGGAGTGCCGGGTGCAGCTGTGGCTCATACAGAATCCGGCAGGAGCCAGAGCAGGCCCAGGTGACCGCCAGGGCGGCTGTGGAGGAGGCGGAAGGTGGGAGGGAGCACAGGGCATGTCTGCGCCAGGCCTGCAGCAGGGGGAGAGTGCTGGACAGCTGGACACTAGGCGCCATCGGGATCTCCCCAGCACACGGCACCCACGACCTTGCTGTGCCCGCAGGAGCCCGAGCCCCTGGCCAGGGCCAGGCCCTTCCTGGTGGGCCATCCCAGGGACTCCAGCCCAGTCACAAGGTGCCAGGATGGGTGGGGAACACGGGCTCAGAAGGGACGGGTGGACATCTCCCGAGTGAGACAGCCCCCTCGGGGCCCAGGAGGCCCCAGGACCCCACTCTGAGAACTAGGTCTCCTGCTCCGAAGTGACAGAGGACCGAGAGTCCAGTTCTTTATGGCAGAGTCCCAGCTGCCCGCCCCGGGGGCAGAGCAGCAAACGGTCTTCCAGATTGGCAGGGGGATGGGGGACTAGACAGGAGGCAAACAGACAAGCGCTGGTCAGCAGGGCGGGGGGAGGGGGAAGGGGGGAGGGGCACACACACGCGACCTCAGCGGGCTGCAGCCCTGGCACCACGTGGCCCCCTGGTGGCAGGGCATCACCGAATCATGGGGGCCAGGCACGGAAGCCCTAAGCCCAGACCACCTACAGCATCTCAGGCCCAGCGTGCCCAGAATGGGCGCAACGCTCCAGCGCGGTGCCCAGAGAGGCCTGGAGGGAGAGGGCGTCCTGGGAAGGCACTTGGCCTCAGGCCCCGGTCCCAAGCCCGTGTCCGTCTGTCTGTAATTGTGTGTCTTTGTCCCTTGGCTTCACCAGAGATGAAATGAAGATGCTCAGCTGCCCCCGAGACTCCCCCAGATTCGAGGCGGGTAAGGAAGAGTGATAGGATAGTGGCCTGGGGGCTTGCTCTGCATGCAGCTGACCTGGGTTCAACCCCCGCATGCTAGGTGGTCCTCCGAGCAGTCAGGAGTGATTCCTCAGTGCAGAGCCAAGAGTAAACCCAGAGCACACCAAGTGTGACCCCAAAACCAAAATAAGAAGAATAAAAGAGGGGTGCCCCAGCTGCTGGAAGGGTATGATCTGACGCAGCCTCTGGGGGAAGCAGCATGGACTCTCCTCATTAAAGGACAGAGCTTCACAGGACCCAGTGATTGCACTTCTTGACATCTTCCCCCAAACACAAAACATTAGCTGGCAAAGTTACAGGCACACCTATGTTCATTGCAGCGTTAAGTGCATCAGCTAGGGTATGCAATGAACCTAAATGTGCCATGACAGATGAGTAATGAAATTGTGGCATATATGTAGCACTGTAGCACTGTCGTCCCGTTGTTCATCAATTTGCTCGAGCAAGCATCAGTGACGTCTCCATTGTGAGACTTGTTGTTTCTGTTTTTTTGGCATATCAAATACGCCACAGGTAGAGCTTGCCAGGCTCTGCCATGTGGGCGGGATACTCTCGGTAGCTTGCCAGGCTCTCCGAGAGGAATGGAGGAATGGAACCCAGGTCAGCCGTGTGCAAGGCAAACGCCTACCTGCTGTGCTATCGCTTGGACTGGAGTGACATATATACAAAATGGAATACTATGCGGCTGGGAAAAGAGGAAGTCTGGTTCACTGCAACATGGATGAGACTGGAGGGTGTCATCTTAGGTGAAATAAGTCAGATGGAGAAGAACAAGTACCAGTTTGCATTGATCTGTGAAACAAAGCAAGGAAATAGTATCAAACAAGGCAAACCTTGACCTTCGATTACAAACTGATATCACTAATCAGGGAAGGCTCGGGTGGAGGAAGGAAGAGGTAGAAAGTAACATAGGGACATTGGTGGAGGGTCCTGAGAACCTTGGGGGTGAAGTTCAGTAACTGAGGACACCAAAACCAGACATTAATTGCAAACATGTGACCTGAACTATAGTTAGCTACAATCGTACAGCCACATAATTACATGCACAATTGCCTAGGATTTCAATCAAATACAGGGTGAGAAATGATGTTCAGAGGAAAGTGACACCAGCCCGCGTAAGCAGAGAGAGTGCAGACGGCGCCTTCTCCTGGGCTGCACAGACACTGCGGATGTCCAGGCTGTGTTGTTGGGGGCTGCAGCTCGGGGCTGGGATGTGGACCCTCCTATGTGGGCAGCCCTGAGATCCAGCTCTGCCAACACAGATGTTTCCCTGAGCACAGAGTCAGGAGTCAGCCCTGAACACCGTCAGGTGTGGCCCAGAAACTGAAAGGAAAAGAAGAGAATAAAAGGCAATTGCTCGCCGTGCTGTCCGTGTCACGTCCAGGCTCTCCCACCCCAGCGTCCAGAGGCCAGCTGAAGTCCTCCTTACGGACGGAACGGGCGTCGGCCCTGAGCTCTGGTGCCTCGGGCGTGAGCTGGCACATGCACTGGCATGGCTGGTGCCACCCCACTCAGGCTCACTGCCCAGCAGGGCTGGGCACTGGGGCCACCGGGCACCCACGTGCTCTGGGCCACACACCCACTGACATTGCAGAGGGGCGGTGCAGGCAGGCCAGGGCTGAGGCCTGGGAATCCAGGGGAGCAGGTGGCCGTCACAGGGAAGGGACTTCAGGAGCCTCTCGGAGGCAGAGCCAGGGCTGGCCAGGGCGCTCCCTAGGCCTGTGACATGCAGCCAGCACCCCTGGGCACAGTTGTTTCTCTGAAATAGCCTGAGTGTGGGGGGGAAGGAATGGAGGGCAGGGGCAAGGGCAGAGGCAAGGGCAGAATTCGGGAGAGCTGGGCTAGAGCACAGTGGGTAGGGAGTTTGCCTTGCATGCAGCTGACCTGGGTTCGATTCCCAGCATCCCATATGGTCCCCCAGCACCGCCAGGAGTAATTAATTCCTGAGAGCAGAGCCAGGAGTAACCCCTGAGCATTGCTGGGTGTGGCCCAAAAAGAAAAAAAAAAGAATCCTGGAGAGCAGTGGTTGCTGGCAGGGGGAGAGGGTGAAGGGCCACAGAGGAAAGGTGTGAGGATGGGGGATGGGTGAGGTGCGGCAGGAGGCTGTGAGGCAGGGAGTGGGCGGGACACCTCCAGGGCTCAGAGATGGCACAAGAACAGGGGTGGGGACCTCAGTCTCTGGAAAGGAGCCCTCAGGTCTCAGCCACTTCTGATGGAGCAGCAGAAACCCCAGCTCGGGAAAACAAAAAACGAAAGACGTTTCCGGAACTGCTTTTCTCTTTCTTTTGAAGTGTCCTGCGGTGAGCTTCCAGGTCAACTCTCCTGGGTGAATCCCACTCGGGCAGGAGAAACAGACTCAGAGGGGAAACCAATTCGACCTGAAGGGGCACAGAGAGAGCGGCGGGGCGCATGCCCTGAGGCGGGAGGCCCTGAGCGGCGCCAGGCACACATCTGCAGCAGTGCCAGCCTCCGGCCCGCTGAGCAACGCACCAGGGTCCTCCCACCCACAGCAAAGTCTGGAGGGACGGCAGGGCGGGGGCATTTGCCTTGCCCACGGCCACCCCAGATACCATCCCGGCATCCTGTGTGGACCCTCAAGCACGGCCAGCAGTAAATTCCTGAGTGCAGAGCCAGGAGTCAGCACCCAGGTGTGCACTCCTCCTCCTACACACACACACACACACACACACACACACACACACACACACACACAAACACACACACACACACGAAATACCAGATGCAAGATCATAACACAACTTATTCATTTATTTATTCTGGTTTTGGACCCACACCTGGCAGTGCTCAGGGGTCGCTCCTGGCAGTCTTTGGTGCCAGGGACATAATCCGGGAGTTATGCCAGGCAAGCACCTTAACCCCAGAGATCTCTCCGCTCCAACCCCAAAGGGATGCAGTGGGACATCTCTGGGCCCAAATGTCCCGTCCCAACATCAGCCAGGCACTTCTAATTAGTTTTCTTTCCCTAATTCAAAGTGATCAAGGGCCTTTCACTGACCTTTTTGTATTTTCCTAGGAGCACATTCTATACTCTCAAAAAAAGAAGCCAGGGGTGGGGGAGAGGAGAAATCCCTGTGGCGGCTGCAGCAGCTCAGCGAGAATGCAGACAAAGGGCTGGCTTACGGGGGCAAGGCCGGAGAGCAAGTGGGCACTGGGGCTTGACTCCGCCCGCCTGGAGGGGCCTCTACGCACAGAGCCAGGAGCTCGTGGAGGCGGGGTGAGGGGGGAAAGAGAGGAAAGCGAGAGCCAACAGCAGGAAGGGCCTGAGAGGAGCTCTGGGCAGTGCCCCCAGCCTGGGGCGGGGGCAGGGGGGAAGGGGGAGGGGCTGTGGCCTGGCGACCCCTAGCAGGACTCAACACTGGGGCCCTGGAGCACCTAGGCCTGGCACTGAGCCTTCCACATGCCAGTACCAGCTTGAGCATTTCCAGGAGTGCCCCTGCCTGCCCCCTCCAAGCAATACTACTTTTGAGAAAACGCATGAAGGCCTGGAGATAGTACAGCAGCTGGGTGCAGACCTGCAAGAGCCTGAACCGAGGTCAGTTCCCAGCACTGCACGGGCTCTGGGCATCATGGCACTGCATGGGGGCCAGGGGTGGGAAAATCAAGTGATTAATTTCTGTGGAGGAGAGCACTGCAGCACCTCAGAAAAACTCAAGGGCTGCAATTTCATGTCTGGATACATATATACCTCCAAGGATAGAAAGCAGGGTGTAAGGAGGTATCACTACATGCATGCACATATGCACACACATGTGCATACACATGCATGCTCTGTACAAACACATACACTGTGCATACACATGTGCACACGTACACACACTCACACACCTCTCTGCAGTCCAGCTTAATGAACAGGTAGCAGGTGCAAAAGAAAAAGCTCTCTGGGGGATCTGTGTGCGCCTCTCGGACCGCAGGGTTCAGGATGTCCAAGCTAGGGGGCAGCCAAAGGGAGGAGGTCGCCCTCCCCCTGCAGTGTGGCGGCTCTTGGCGCAGTGTCACGCAGGAGGTGGGACACCCCAGCAAGCTCGTGGGCGCACTCCCAGTCTCCCTTCAGGCTTCCTGCCACAGTCAAGGCTGCGAGCAGAGAGGTCATTCTGGTCTCCCGGGAGCTGCAGATGTTCATGGATCTGCCCCAGCGCCAAGCGCTGCCCTGACGCGGGGCCCAGCGCCACAGAGCTGCGGGCAGGCCCCACAGCACAGCGGCAACGCACTGGGGAAAGGAAAGCCGCAGACACACACCAGGCAGGTGCACCCTGAACACACGACACAACCAGCACACATGTGCACACATGTGAACACGCATCCTGAAACATATGCATGCGGGCCCTGTAAATGCTACTCCCTGCCCAGGAAGATTCTGGCCCACACGCTGACTCCTCGCAGGTCTGAGCCCTCAATCGCCAGCACTGCATGGTCCCCCAAGTACTGCAGGGCGTGAGCCCCCACGTCAAGTCAGTCCCTGAGCACCACTGGACGTGGCCTGGAAACAAAACCAAAACCAGGCGGGCTGAAGCCTGAAAAGGAAACTGAGCACTACAGAGGGAGCCAGCGGGACAGCGCCACAGTCCTTAGTGCCAAGGAGGCGGGTCTGGATGCTTGGGATGAACATTCCAACCAAGCAGCCTCAACGCCAGCCCGCCAAGGCTATTTTGGAGGGGGTAGTGTCCGAGGGCCATGCTCTCCCGCGCGCAGACGGTGGCCGAGCATGCCCAGGAGTCCTAGAGAACACCTGCTTACTCCACTCCGTGCCTGCTGCCCCATCCTCGGGCTCAGAGGCACTCAGGGGCCACCCCAGGCCACACAGCGGCAGGGCCAGAGCAGGCTGGGACCCTCCCAAAGCTCGTCCAGATAACGTGCCCATCACATGCCATGCAACCAAGCCATCGCAAACACAGGCTCCAGGCAGTGACCCCTCCACGCCTCTGCTGAGACCACCGCGTCGCCTTCAGCACCAGTGAGCGCTTATCCTCCCAGCCTCCCTGGGTGCTCTGCAGCGAGCCAGGAGCCCTCTTTGCCAAGGGCAGGCGCTCGCTGCCCCCTCACCCTGCTCCCCGGGGTACACGGCAACAGAGCTGCAGGGATGCGGTCAAGCCCTGCAGTCTCCCTGAGGGGCCGGGGCCCTGCCCGCTCCTCAGTCCTCGAAGTCATAATATTTACAGGACACACTGCGAAGCCAGACACCCCACAGCTCCACCCGGCTGGCAAGTCACTGCAAACAGCAGATGTCTCTGAACAATGTGAGGCGCCCCCAGCCCGACCCAGCCAACAGACACACAAGCCACGTGGGGGGGCAGTGGCTGTCCCTCCTGCAGAGGTCACCCTGGGCGGGGCACATGCAGCCTTCTAGGGGCAAAACATGCCCATGGTATGCCCGGCAGCCTGGCCTCTGTGTGTGAGCTGTGTGTGTGTGTGTGTGTGTGTGTGTGTGTGTGTGTGTGTGTGAGTATGTTTGTGTGTGTGCATGTGTGTATGCTTGCAATTGTGGTATGTTTGTGTGTGTGCTTGCAAGTGTGTGTGTGTGAGTGTGAGCACGTGAGTGTGTTTGTGAGTGTGTGCATGTGTGAGAGTATGTGTGTGTGTTCGTGTGTGCTTGAGAGTATGTGTATAAGTATGTGTGTGAGTGTGACTGTGTGTGCATGTGGTTGAGTGTGACTGTGTGTGTGCATGTGTGTGAGCATGTGTGTGTGTGTATGAGTGTGTGAGTATGTGTGAGCATGTGTGTGTAGGAGAGTATGTGTGTGTGAGTGTGTGGGCATGTGTGTGAGTGTGAGTCTGTGTATGAGAGTGTGTGTGCATGTGTGTGAGTATGAGCATGTGTGGGAGTGTGGGAGTGTGTGTGCGTGTGCATGTGTGTGTGTGTGTGCGTGCGCACAGTGGAGCAGGGTGCAGAACCCGTGGAATGCCGGGGAGCCCACAGCTCGTTTCATGGAAACCTTTTCCAAATAAGCCTCCCACAGACTCAGAGCCGGGAAGTCTGGCTCCTCCACTGCTGGGCCCAGCTGGGGGCCCCTGGCCAAGGGTGCAGAGGTCGAGGGCCGGACTCTCCAGGCACCAGAACCCCCATGTGCAGCACTGTGCTGGGGTCCTTTCTCAGCTGCAGAGTGCAGAGTAGCGAGGCCCCTCCATAGCCATCGGGAGGACAACCCCTACTCCGCGCTCCCTGTGCCTTCTCCACCGGCTATACACTCCTTCAAGGCCAGAAAGCTCAATGGGCTGAGTGCATGTTTTGCATGCGGGGGTCCGGGTTCAGTCTCAGGCACTTGTGGTCCCCCTGTCCCCAGCACCACCACTGGAGCTGGCCCTGGGCAACTGAGCCAGGAGTAGCCCCGAGTCTGGGTGGGCGTGGCCCCCGAACCAAACCAAACAGAGAGAATCCTACTAGCAGTCATTCCCGCCACCCTTGCATGCCTGGGAGGGCCCAAGCACCACCCCCCACCCCGAGTCCGAGGATGTGAGACGGGTGGGGGTCACAGCCTAAGTGACAGGGCCTGTGGTGGGCCATCACAGCAGGGGTGGGGGTCAGCCTTTCGGGAAGCTTTGTGGCTGAGCCAGGCTCTTTGGAATTCTCCGAGTCAGCTCAGGGCAGGCTCCGTCCTGGGTGGGTGTCAGGAGTTGGGCTGGCTGCCAAGCCACATTACTTAGCCGGACACCTGATGCCCAGGGGCTCAGCGCTCAGCTCCCCCTCCCTTAAGGGTACCCCAGGAGCCCTGGGTCCCAGAGACAGGAGTCTGGCTAGTGGCTGGGGACCCCACCTCCTGCCATTCAGCTCTCGGTGCCCGGGGGTGCCCGAAGAGTCACCAGGACTGCTCTCAGTGGGGGCACCACGGGGCCCTCAAGGCAGGACTGCCCAGGCAAGGGGGTGGCTCAGAGGGCCAGCGTGCAGGGAGGTGCCGGGCTCAGAGTCCACAGTGCCACGTGGTGCCCTGAACTGCCAGGCCTGACCAGGTGTCCAGGCACTGCCCCCAAACCAGCCCCAACAGCCTGCCATCCGTCCTCCAGCCAAGGAGACACAGCGTTGCCATTTGTTGACACAGCCTGCCCTATGTCATTCAACAGTCGCTCATGAATTAGTCTACACCCATAATAGTCTCACACTCAAACACCGAATCATGTGCTCCCCGAACCTGCAGCTAGATCTCCCAGCACAGAAGCTAGCATGCCCCTCAGAGGGCGCAGGCATCCTCTCTCCACCTACTGCAAATGAACCCCCGGCAGCCACAGACTTCCAGAAGAAAAATTCAGGTACTCGGGACCAGGGACTGAAAACTCCAGGCCACATGGCGGCAGGGAGAGGCCAGCCCTTCCTGTCCCTCGCCCCTCCGGGGTCCTGGCTGTCACACCCACAAACTGCCTCCAATGTGTCATTTAAGCACATTAATAACCTCGATTCAGAGACTCACGAATGAATCCCAGAATCGATTAGCTCGCTGCAGAGATGTCTCCGGATCCCAATCATTTAAAATTTTAGAATTCCAGGAGCACGTAGCTGCAAAAGCGGCCACGCGACATCTCATAATATTCATAACAAGCCATAGAAAATAAATGATCTAACATCTGCCTGTGGCAGGCAGGCTTGAGTGGTGGTGGGAAAATTTGAGAAAATGGTGGTGGGAAGGTGTAATGGTGGTGGAATTGGTATTGAAATATTGAATGTAATCAATTAATGTGAACAACCTTATGAAAATAAATTTTTTTTAAAAGAAAGAAAGTGGTCTTGAAAGATGGCAGGTCCCAGCTGAGTATGACTGTGTGCTGAAAATGTACAGGAAAACATATCAGTGTGCAAACAGAGGTGGGAAAAAAAAAAAAGGAAGCAGTGTGCCGTCCTCACAGCAGTCCCTGGACCACAGGAAGCATCCTGGCCCCAGGCCCACTTTGCCTTCCCGACCACAGGAGTGTTCTTCCAGCAGTGCTGCCAGGCCCCGGGTTGTCCACACAGAGCCTGCAGCGGTGACCACCCCGTAGAAGCCCTCCCGCACCGTGGGGTGGGCGGGGGCACACAGAGCAGCGCCATCTCCAAGAGGAAGACAGACTCCTCCAGCCGGCAGCCGCCCACTCTCTCACTCATGCTCCCACCCATTCCCACTCAGAGCCAGCCGGGCACCCAGCAGGTCCAGGGCTCGCTCCCCCCTTCTTTTTTCTTCTGTTTTGGGACCACACCTGGCAGCAGTGCTCTGTCTCACGCTCACTCCTGGAGGTGGTGAGATGCGGTTCCAGGGGTTGAACCCCAGGAACTGACTCTCTGTCCTCGAGGCTGTCTTATGAGCAGTGGTATCAGCACCCACAAAATCAGGCTAAGTCCCCGAGGACTAGGCTGCAGACACACCTCTGTGGAGACACTGCTCGCGTTCTGTGCGTGGACAGGTCTGAGCTCTCCCGAGAATGGGCTGAAAATCCCATCAATGAGGTATAGGCCTGCCTTTGACCATTTCTCTCGCTGCATTACCCCACAATGATGTTTAAGTGTGGGCTATCTTCTCTTTATTCAAACACAAGTCAATTTTGGGTCCTGGGCCAGAGTGATAGTACTTGCCAGGCAACGGCCAACCCGGGTTCAATCCCCAGTATCCCACATAGTCCCCTGAGCCCTGCCAGGAGTGATTCCCAAGCACAGCGCTAGGTGTAAGCCGTGAGCGCTGCCAGGTGTGGCCCCCACAGTGGGTAGGGCGTTTGCCTTGCACACAGCCAACCTGGGTTGATTCCTCCATCCCTCTCGGAGAGGCTGGCAAGCTACTGAGAGTATCCTGCCCGCACAGTAGAGCCTGGCAAGCTCCCCATGGTGTATTCGATATGCCAAAAACACTAACAACAAGTCTCACAATGGAGACGTTACTGTGCCCGCTCGAGCAAATCGATGAGCAATGGGATGACAGTGCTACAGCGCTATATATGTATACACATATGTTTGTGTGTGTGTTTGTGTGTGTGTGTGAGAGAGAGAGAGAGACCGTTTCTACTTCCTCAGAAAGTGCCAGGGGCTAGGAAGGTCATGAGAAGGGAGTGGAAATCAATTTGGCCAAATGCTTGCTGGTGGCGTGACCACAGTGCAGGGAGAGGGCTGGGCAGACACAGAGTGCAGCTGCGCGTGCAGGGTGATGCCCAGCCCGCTGCAGCCTGGCCCATGAGGAAGCCGTCTCTGGCCAGGGCCACTTCTTTCGGCCCCGCCCAGGCACTCTGCAGACAAGTGGCAGAGTCGCCGCCCCAAAAAAGGCTACTAGCAGCTGCGTGGGGAACTCATCTTCGTACAACACTAACTACACGGACGGGCACAAGCCCGACGGCAGGACAGCGCTCGGCAAGGGCTGCAGAACTCCGCGATAAATCAGGCCTATCTCAGACCTTGTGGCGCGCCCTGTCACAGGGAGAGACACAAAACCAAGAGGGCACATGAGCCAGTGCACGCAGGCAGAGAGGGGACCCAGTGAAGAAAGGGAAGAAGAACCCACCCTGGTGTGCTGGGGCAGAGCAGAGGGCGTGGAGGCCTACCTGGAGGAGGTGGTACTGAGTGTGTGTTCCTGAACACAGGTGAGAGCACTTGGCAGAGCAGGGAGCTTCGAGGGTTCCCAGGCGGCTTGCAGAGGCAGGTGGGACGGGTGGAAGCAGCAGGCCCAGATCAGAGGCCGGTGCCCCAGAGAAGGCAGGAGACTGCCTCAGGAAGTGAGGTCATAGCAGGCGGTGTGGGCCTGGCTGGGGGAGTGCACCAGAGCCCTAGGAGAGGCACTTGCCTTGTGTAGCTGTCCCAGTGTGACCCCGACACCACGCATGGTGCCCTGAGCCCTGCCAGGCCAGGTCAGCCCTGGGCTCCGTGAGGTGTGCCCCAAACCCCCAAAGAAAACTTTCAGGAAACTTAAAAAGTAAATGGCGAGGGGTGGGGTGGGGGCTGGAAAGCAGCAGCTAAAGACTAAAGACGGCAGGACAGTGAGTGGGGCCCCACCCCAGGTCTGGACTCTCCAGGGCGCCCAGGCGGCTTCCGTCTCTGGGTGGGGGGGCTGGGCACGGGCCAGCCCAGGGAAGGGGCAGTGGCAGGAGTAAAGGAGAGAGCAGGGCGCTGGGCTGGCCCGAGAGGCAGCTAGCAGACAATCCCCGCACACAGCCGTGAGGTGCAGCATGGGATGGGGGCGGCCCCCAGCCACTCGGGGAAGGACCCTGTGTCTCAGGCCTGCCTTCCCGGACTAGCTCTCCCAGAGCACACCTGGTTCCAGAAGTTCCAGAGAAGGCGACCGAGCGCCCCTGGGTGAGCCTGTGCTGTCTGGCCCTTCCTCCCAGGCCTCCCGCCAATGCCAAGGGGGCTGTCTGCACACAGTTCTGGAAGAGAGCTGGCACCCACACAGCTGCACAGTAGCCCCCCCCCATACACACACACACACACACACATACGCACACACACACACACACACACACACACACACACACACACACACACCTCCACCATCACAGACATCCTGCTATCATACACACACAGCCCATCACACACACATCCCGCCACACACGCACATACACCCCGACACACACACACACACACACACACACACACACACAGCCCGCCACACACGCACCCTCACTGCACAGCACAGGGAGCTCTCTGGTCCGGCTCGGCCTGCTCTGCTCTGGCACAGGGTGATGCCGGTGCAGATGTGGCGCCCGAGGCTGGAAGAGCCCCGTGGCCCCTCAGGCTCCCCACGGATCGGCAGCTCGCTCCGAGGTTGCCTGTTGGTCACCCTGCAGGCACTGGCCAGGGGCGGGCCGGGAACATGCGGGTGCCAGGGCAGAGAGGGGGCTTCGGCCAGAACAGCCGCCAGGTCCTGGGGTGCCATGGCCCACCGGCTGTCTGGGCCTGGGAGCTGGATGGCCACAGAGCCCGGCCCTCCGCACAGCCCAGTGGGCCACTAGAGCCTGTCCTGCTGCTGCCCATAGAGAAAGGAAGTCACTCTGGGACTCGTGTCCCCACAGAACCTGGCGACAGGCTGGCCCCTCTCTGGACAGGACTGGCCCTGCACTTCTCTCCCTGTCCCCAACACAGACGAAGGCGTGGCCTCTCCGGATCTACCCCTGACGCACCATCTGAGCAGTTTGGTGTGCCTGTCGTTTTGGCCACACCTTGCACCTGGCTTAGGGATTTACTCCTGACAGTGCTTGGAGGACCATATGGGATGCTGGGAATCGAACCCAGGTCAGCCACAGGCAAAGGAAGTGCTTTACCCAGCGGCCTCTGCAAGCACCCCCAGCTGTGAGCTGCCAAGAGGGCCTCGGAGGGCAGTGAGGGCCATTCCCATGTCCCTCTCCTCTGTGGGATGAGGGGGCTGGAGCTGACGAGCACAAACACCAACCCAGCACTGGGCAGGAGCCAGCACACCTCCCCTCTCCCTGAGGGGCTAAGGGCCACACAGCATGGCTGAAAGGGGTGGGACGGGATTCCTGGCGGCCCGAAGGAAGGATGGGATGGAGAGGGCTGTGCCAGGGCCCGACTTCTGAGGGCCTGGAGGCAGGAAAGGGGCTCCATTCCGAGAATGTGAGAGCACGTGCCACCGAGGCTGCTGGCCCCCACCCGCCCTCCCAGCTGGGCCCTCGGCTGGTGTCTTATGTCCACAGACTGTCTAAACACTTCCAGATGTCCTTGAAGGCCAGGCAGGGCATGCAAGCGCAGCTTGTACAAAACTAAGCGAAAGATCAGCTCTAGGGAAAGAGGGGCCGTAAATCACCAGGGTGAGTCCAGACCAGGAAGGGGAGAGACCGAGGGCTGAGGACAGGGGCCCTCCCCACGCTGCAGCCCCCACCAGGCAAGGACACGGAGAGGCAAAGGCACTCCCGGGACCGGCTCTGGTCTCCAGGCCCAGCCCCCCGGAACTCCCCCTTCCCAAATCTAAATGCCAAGGGACAGAAACAGAACCAAAGCAAAGTCTCCCCACAGAACACACTTGACCATTTCCAGAACCTGGGCTCCCGGGAGCTCAGAGAGGGCACGCAGCCGTCTCATACACGCTGGCCAAGATCAGCCTGCACAACTCCAGGGGGCGCCACCCAGGGTATAGGCTCCAGGGGGCTCGGCACGCCTCCTGCACGCTCCGGGCCTGTGTGAGGTAGGCTAACGCGGGTGCGCTCCTTAGTGGCAGCCACTGGCTCTGCGCTCCCTGACACGGGGGCTGCCAGCCCCACCAGCACCGCCTCTGACTCAGGGCACCTCGGTCCTGGCAGGAGACCAGGGCGGAGGGTGAGGAAGGCGCTGTTCCCAGGGCGTCCCCAGCAGCACAGGGCTGTCCCGGGTGCCACTGACGCTCTGTGTTCCCAGGCAAGCTCCTCCTTCCAGCTAATTGACTTTATGTAATTAAGAAAAATCTACAAGGCTGTAGGAGAAGTGGAGGAGCCAGCCACCATCAGTCGATCTGTACTAAACTCATTCCGGCTTTAAATGACACTCAGGAAATATCTGAATGTGGTGGAATGAAGGGCGAGTTTGTATCCTGGTCTATGTACTTTTTCAAAATTGAGATTGCCTTTGAGTGATACATGCTACAGAGGGTGAAAATGATTCGGATATCATTTCCCACAGACAGAACTTGCCTGGGAAGCGTGAGCTCCAGCGACCACGGAGCCAGCTGGCCTCTGAGGAAGGGCTTAGGGGGTCGGCGCCTGCAGGCCCACTGGGAAAGTGTCAACCAAGGGTCCCCAGTATATTCCAAGGAGGTCACAGGCAAAGAAAAGCATAAGAGAGAGCACTTGCCCTGCGCGTGGCCAATCCGAGTTTGATCTCTGGCACCCCACATGGTCCTGAGATAGGAGTGATTCCTGACTGCAGAGCCAGGAGTAGGCCCTGAGCACCACTGGGTCTGGGGAAGGAAGGAAAGAAGGAAGGGAGGGAGGGAGGGAGGGAGGGAGGGAGGGAGGAAGGAAGGAAGGAAGGGAGGGAGGGAGGGAGGGAGGAAGGAAGGAAGGGAGGGAGGGAGGGAGGGAGGGAGGGAGGAAGGAAGGAAGGAAGAAAAAAGAAAGGCAAGGGAAGGGAAGGGAGGATAAAGGGAGGAGGAGGAGAGGGAAGGAAAAGGCAAGGGAGGGAGGGAGGGAAGGGCACAGCAGAGACTAGGTGTCCAGCTGGTAGACGAGGGTGCCAGAGTCAGACAAAGTTTGGGGGCACTGGCTTCAAACACTCAGAGAGTCCAAGAGCCCAGCCCCAACCTGTCATCCCCCCACTGACTTGAGGCCTGGGGGCATGAGGCCTCAGGTCAGTCTGGGACAGGGCACAGTGAGGGGCCTGGACTCAGCATCCAGGAAGAGGACGGGCATTCCCTCCTCTGTCACCCACCCAGACACACACACACACACACACACACACACACTCACACACTCACACACATCAACACCACACAATGACACACATACTTACCCACATACATACACACACACACTTCCCACATGCACATGTACACACACCACATACTGACAGGCTGACTCACATGTACACATACAAACATTCGTGCTCATACATGCTCACACATACACTGAAAGCTTTACAAGCGAGAAGGGCCTTAGTTCCAGCCCACTTGGAACTCTGCAGGCCGCAGCTCCTCTCAGACCCCTCTACTTGCTCCTCACACCCCAAACACCTCTTCACCAGCCCTGGCTTCTCGGGGACTAAGTGCCACGAGAACTCATGTGAAGATGATGACATCTGTCTTTCTAACTCAAAACAATGATGTAGCGCAGTGAACTTGTGAAGGCCCGGGTCTGATCCCCAGCACAGAGCTGGGAGTAGCCTCTGAGCGCAAACCCAAACAATTCCAACATCCACTTGGAGGCTGGCGAGGCAGCTTAGCAGCACACGTCTCACACACGGGAGTACCAAGCACGTCCATGAGGACCAACGAAGTACTCCGCTCCCCCCACCCCGTTCTCTTAACTCGGTCTGATTTTTCAGAGACACTTCTTCTCACTCAATCACGGACACTGAAGGAGCCCACCTCCAACTCTACTGTTTTGGGGGGCGGGGGTGGGTGGAGGGATCTGATTGCTTTTGAATGGAAAAATAGAACGTGTATTTACAGTAGCACCTCGTCCCCCTGCAGCACTGAGAACCCAGAAATAGCCCCACCGACCCCCTATAGGACAGGGCTGATGTCACAGAGACTCCAGACTCACATGCGCAAACTTTCCCCGTGAGTGATAATCTCAGGTTATCACTAAGTACCTGACAGCTGCGAGTCTCCACAAATTCTAATAATATCACTGCCAAGCTCGCGCGGGTCAGAAATAGCAAGCTGGCGGTGGAGGTGGGGCTGGAGGTGGAGCGCTGCACGGGCAGCACGTGACAGCGTGAGAAGTGACATGGGGTGGTCCGGGTGAGGACGGAAACGAAAGCTGAGGACTCAGCATATGGAGTTATTTCTTGTTAAGCTGGGGCTGCTCAGGGCACAGGGGTAGAGCCTTGCCTGACCCCTGGCACCCCAGATGGTCCCCTGGTGGCAGGACTGATCTGAGCACAGAGCCGGGAGTAAGCCCTGAGCACTGCTGGGGGTGCCCCCACACCAAAAGCAGAACTACTCAGCGTTGAAGCCAACTCCGCTCTCGTCTGAGCAGGCCTGACCCACATGGGGCCGAAAGCTGAGGGTCAGCCACACGGTCACAGCCGGGCCCCCTAGAAACGGCTCTTACAGCAGCCACTATTTAAGAAGGTGGATGCGAACATATTTTAGGAAGACTTTCATCAGAAATAGTTATAATAATAAATGTCGACATAAATTCTTAATTACTTAGAAAAGCAGGTCAGACAGGATGGCCTATTTGCCGAGAGCTCTGGATCTGGACAGAGAGGGGTCACTGTGTGAAGTCCACAAAAGCACAAGGAGTGCTGGGGACTCGGGTCATGCCACCAGGCCACGCTGCCGGTGCTGGGGGGGAAAGTGTGCAGGCGGGCACCACCAGCAGCTCGATTCAGGGTCCTCGTGTACTTGGCTCCTTGAACTATCTCTCCAGCTCCAAATGTCAGGAGTTTTGGTTGATGTTTTGGAGGGTCGGGAGACGGTTTGGTTCACACCAAAGTGACCAGTGCTCAAGGCTGCTCAGAGCGCGTGGTGCTGGGACTGAACCAGGCCGGCCGCGGGAGAGGCCAACCCTTTAGCCCTGTCTCGGCCCAAGCCGCTCTGCCCCAAACTTCATTTTCACTGATCTGGGGCGGTGACTCCCCCACGCTCAGGAGCCCAGGAGCCCTCCCAGCCATTCCTGGGCAGCCAGTTCATCCAGACCTGGGAGGGCCAGCGAGCCGGGGCAGCAGACAGAGCACCTGTCCTGCATGTGGCCAGCCCAGGTTTGACCCCCGGCCTCCCATATGATCCCGAATCCTACCCAGGGTGACCACTGAGTGCAGAAGCCAGGAGTAAGCCCTGAGCCCGGACAGCGTGGCCTCTGGAGCAAACAGAGCTCAAGCAGCCCATGACGGCGGGAGGACGCAGCTCCAGCCCTGCAGAGCCGCAGGGACTGGGCCGCCAGCAGTGCTCACTGGGCAATGCTGGGGCACCCTGTGGCACCAGGAAGCAAGCCCGGGTCGGGACATGCTTGCATGCGCCCTAACTGCTGGACAATCCCGGCCCCCAACACCTCCTTTCAAAGCGGAAACGGGGACTGGTTAGAGAGTCCCTAGGCTCGGGCACACAGCCTGCACGTGCCTCAGCTCCCCCAAGCACCACCAGGGGTGATCCCGGAGCAAAGAGCCTGGAGAGGCTCCGAGCACCCTGGAACGCAGCCTAGAGGAAACAAAACAGGTCAAGAGACCACCCTGGCCACACCCCCAGGGCCTCGTGTGACAAGCAGAGGGGCTGTGACCCCAGGGCACAGATGCGTTCTCGAGTCTTCGGGAGCCGTGTCCAGGGTCCAGGCAGGAAGCAGAGCCTAGTGTCTGTCCCGCCAAGCAGCTGAGGAATGGCCACCAGGTCCCGTGCCCCCTGCCAGCCTGCCCTGCCATTCTGCCCACAGAAGCCCCCTCACCCCTGCAGACCCAGCCTGGGCGTCCCATGCCCATGCTGGGCTTGGGGTGCCACCTGGTCCCAGTCCCCCACTCCCCAGGGTCTGGGCGGCTGTGCACACGGTCTGGGGGCCCCACGACTCTCGTTTGTTAAACTTCAGCAGAAGCTGAAAGCTCAATCTCTGCCACAAGCAGGACCCCCACCTCCCAGGCTGTCCCCCCACTCGGGGGAGCCCTGCCTGGCCCGGTGGGCCGGGCTGTCCTGCGCTGGGGAAGGCAAAGGGAAGGAATTCCCCCTTGCTCCTTTCTCCTCCTGAAGCTCAATAAACAGAAGGGCTAAACGTGTCTCCGGCAGGTGTTGCTGAGTGGGTGGGGTAGGTGGGAGGGAGCAGGGCCCTGCCAAGGCCCCGTGCCGTGCCCCACTGCCTCCCCCACTCTGGGCACGCAGGGCTCAGTCCGGCATGGCCCCAAACCTCTACCTCCTGCTCTGGTGCTTCTTGCTGCACGCTGCACCGGGCAGGCGTCTCTGCAGGAGCCAGTGACTCAGCCCTCCTGGGCCACAGCTGAGCTGACCCTCAGTCTGCACCACGGAGCAGGGCCCCCGACACACACACTCACACACAGACACACACACAGACACACACAGATACTCACAGACACACACACACACACACACACACACACACACACACACACATAGACGCTCACAGACACAGGTACAGACATACACACAAACACAGACACACACAACACACAGACACTCACAGACACACACAGACACTCACAGCACGGACACTCACAGACACAGACACAGACATATACACAAACACAGACACAGACACTCACAGACACACACACAGAGGCACAGAGACACATACACAGTCACATAGACACAAACATACACACAGACACAGACGTACACACAGACACAGACACACACAGACACACACATAGACACACACACAGACATACACACAGACACACACACATAGACACTCACAGACACAGACATACACACAAACTCAGACAAACACAGACACTCACAGACACACACACAGACACACACAGTCACACAGACACAGACATACACTCAGACACAGACATACACACAAACACAGATATACACACAAACACAGACACAGACACAGACATACACACGGACACAGATACAGACAGTCACAGACACACAGACACACACAGACATAGACACACACACACACACACACACACACATATACGCACACACTGACTGCGGGCTTTGCAGCAGGGAAGAACTGAGGGGAGTGGGCTGTGCCAGACATACAGAGGCAAAGGCCAAGCCCGGCAAAGGCCAAGCCCTGCACAGGCCGCCCCCTTTGGTCCCTGCCCCCGCCTGGCTCCTCACCAGTGCCGGGCAGCCCCAGCACTGCATCCTTGACCCCTGTAGACACGCCCTGAGCACTCCCTGGGATGGTGGGTCCCCTCCATGCAGCCCTGCCCCAGGGCCCCATGCCCCCGCCCCAGACTCCCAGGGACAGCCGCAAGTCCAGGGAAGCCGACAGCTTGTGAACGGCTGACCAGAGGCTCCAGGCTTGCTCTGGGCTGGCATTTTGTGTTCTCTTCGTGATCTGGGTTGGGGCGTGATAGGCGGGGTGCAGGGCTGAGGGGCCCCAGCATCACGGCAAACTGGCCCGACAGGCGAGCACACCCAGGACGGGCCAGGTTCCCCCTCAGGTCAGAGCCCAGCCATCAGGGCCGACAGGAGCTGAGGCCACAGTGCCGGCCCGGAGGCAGGGCCCCAGCTGCTGCAGGCCGTGCGGACAGTGCTGCCCACAGGTTCCAGGGGTCGGACGCCCTCTTGTCCGAGGCATCCATGCCCTCGGCCATCTGCTGTCCTCCTCCTCAGAGCCCTGGCAGCGTGTACCCGTTGCCGTGGCAACCTGTAGACTGGGTCTCCAGCCCTGCACTTCCATACCTCCCACCTGTCCTCCCTGTGCCCCGTCGTGAACCCCGGCCTTCCTCCTCTACTCAGCTTCCTCCTGTGGCCCCTTAGAGCATCCCGGGGCCCCAGCGGGGCTGATGGTTGAGCAACGCTGCTCAGACAAAATCCCTTCCCTCCCCAGCCAGCATTACGCCGCTTCATGCAGGAGGGCCGGAGCGAGAGTATGGCAGGTAGGGCACTTGCCTCGCACAAAACCGACCCGGGTTCCATCCCCAGCGTCCCATCCGGTCCCCCGAGCACCGCCAGGAGTAATTCCTGAGTGCAGAGCCAGGAGGAACTCCTGAGCATCGCTGGGTGTGACCCAAAAAGAAAAAAAAAGGTCAAAAGCAAGGGAGAGGCAGGGAGGCCAGTGCATGCCCGTGGGAACCCGGCACTCACGCCAGAGCCCAGGCTCTGCCTCAGCGGCCCCGGCTGAGATGAGATGGTGCCTGGCCCCGTCACCCTAGTCGAGTTCGGGTTCCCCTGCTCAGACCATAATGTGTGCAGCCAACGCCACCAGCGTAATCTTCTTCAAATACCATTTTTATCCAATCACGCCTCAGCTCAAGTGCCCAAAATAGCCTGCTCCAGCTTATCAGATCCCATATAAACCTCCATGGTATTTACACGTCCTCACATACAGCAGCCCTGGCCCCAAGGCCGTCGCCATTTCCATCTCCCCCCAACCCAGTTACCCAGCCCCCAGTACACAACTACCTGGCTCACCCCTCTGCCCCCCTCCCCACCCTGTCCTGGCCTTCTGGCTCACCCAGACGCCCCTCCAACAGGCCCCACTTGAGCCTGCCACCGTGGTGACAAGCAGCTCCGGCCCGTTTGCTCTGGATGACTGTCTGCAGGTGGCCCCACGAGTCTGACTTCCTGGCAGACTCCTCAGAGAGGGGCTTTTCCCTTCACTAGACAGAGTCCCTTTCAGATGGACAAGTACCCAGGAACCTACGATGCAGGCTCCTGCACCTGGCTGGGCGCCCCTTAGGGACCGTGCAACAATTAAAACAAAAACAGTTTTAAAATAAATGTCTTCATTCTCAAAAAATGTTTGCTGAGTATATACTATAGACCAAACATGACAGTCACTCAGTATCTCTATTGCAAACCACAACACCCAAAAGGAGAGAACAAAAGGGATGCCCTGCCACAGAGGTGAGGTGGGATGGAGGGGACGGGAGGGGGTGGGGGAAGGGATTCTGTGACCATTGTTGGTGGAAAATGGGCACTGGTGGAGGGATGGGCACTTGACCATTGTATGACGGAAATGCAAACACGAAAGTTTATAAGTCTGTAACTACCTCACGGTGATTCACTAATAGAAAATTTTTTTAAAAAGAAGTATTTGCTGAGTATATGCAATACATTGTTTTATATGTTAAATATGCCCAGGGTCATGTAAAAATTTCTCAGGCAAAAGGGAGTCACAAGGGGCTGGAGCAATAGCACAGTGGATAGGGCGTTTGCCTTACACGCAGCCAATCTGGGTTCGATTCCCAGCATCCTATATGGTCCCCCGAGTACCACCAGGAGTAATTCCTGAGTGCAAAGTCAGGCCCTGTGCATTGCCGGGTGTGACCCAAAAAGCAAAAATATAAATAAATAAGTAAAAGTGGGGGGAGTCACAAATGGAAAAGGTATCAGAGGCCATACTGCCACCGCAGCGTCCAAGGCAAGTCAAAAGGCCCAAGTCTAGAGTGTATATGCCTGGAACTTTCTACAGCTTCCCAGAAACTTTCCATGTGGAGCTACCCAGTGTGGCAGTTAAGGCACTGCAAATGCAGCTTGGCCAAAGGGAGGCAGCCGAGCACAGGTGTGGGCCGCTTCGTGGCCACTGTCCCTACTGCAGGCAGCTGCTCCACAGGCCCCAGGCCCCAAGCTGGCTCCCCAGTGCCACCCGCTGTGCAGTCCTGGCCCACTGCTAGGGGACGCCACCCCCAGGAGGTCCTCCAGCCACAGCCGGGAGCATCGCTCCAGCCAAGTATGTGTGACCTCGTCGGTGCAGCGACAGCAGAAGCAGGAGGAAAGGGAAGAGGGAAATGAAAGCAAATGATGATTCCTCAGATACATCCAGTTAAATAAAACATGCTGCTAAAAATCCATTTGCCGGGCTGGGCAAAGCAGGTAGGGCTTGCATGCGGCCGACCCAGGTTCGATTCCCAGCATCCCATATGGTCCCCTGAGCATCGCCAAGGGTAATTCCTGAGTGCAGAGCCAGGAGTAACTCCTGTGCATCGCTGGGTGTGACCCAAAAAGAAAAAAAATAAATAAAAATCCATTTGCCTGCCTCTTTTTTTTCTTTCCTTTAATGTGGCCACTAGGGAAAAAAAGCAAAGGAATTATGTCATGGGCTTCAAGTCTGTGTCGGGTAACGGCAAGCTAGGGCACTCTGGGTGGGTTCACTGGCCTGTGCCTTTTATGATGAAGCAGGGTGGAGAGGAAGCCTAGGGACCAAGGCTCTTTCCTCGCACATGGCAGCAGCCCGGGGCGCCCAGCTCCCAGCCCTCACGGTGTAAGGTGCCCCTCCGGCCTGGAGTGACCCAGGGGCACAGCCCTGCCTCTCCAGGGTAGACGGAGTGCCAGCCCCATATCTCACCTTTTTATTCTATTGGCATATTCTAGTTGAAAAAAAAAAAGACCTGCTCCATGAAACCTACCCTCCTGCTACCCGCAGGCAGCCGAGATGCAGCCCCAGTGGCCCCTTTCACTTCATGCAGCTTTCCAGCCAGGCCAAGGAGGCACCTCGGAGGCTAGAAGCAGCACAGGCCTCTCGAAGCTCTGCCACGTGTGGCCCTGGCAATACCTCCCCACCCCCATGACCCCTATAAAAAAAACAACAACAAGGCAATGCCCATGGGTGGGCCAGGTTCTCCAGTTTCCCCCTAAACACATGCAGAGAGAGAGAGAGAGGAGGAGGGGGGGGGGGGGAGAGAGAAGAGGGGAAGCGTAAGAAAGAGAGAGGGGGGAGAAGGGGAGAGAAGAGAGAGAGAGGAGAGAGAAGAGATAGGGAGAGGAGAGAGGGGGGGAAGAGAGAGGGAGAGAGGAGAAAGGAGATAGAGAGAAGAGAGAGGGGCGGGGCAGAGACAGAGAGAGAGGGAGAGAGAGGGGAAGAGAGGGGGAGAGAGAGAGGGGGAGAGAGGGGGAGAGGGAGAGGGAGAGGGAGAAGGAGAGGGAGAGGGAGAGGGAGAGGGAGAAGAAGAGGAAGAGGAGGCAAGGAGGCGAGGAGAGGTGCACCCTGCAATGTCAGGGGGTCTGTCCAAGCCGAGTTCTGGCCAGAGGCTGTTCACCTGTGACAGTGAACAGCGAATCATTACAAATCACCACTTAATAATCAGACCTTCTGATTGTTGGGGGGAAATTCCAAATAATAATAGTGGGTTTTCTGTCTAAAATTGAATGTAATCAGAGTAAAGAGAGAGTAAAGTGAAAATCATCAGCCACACAGGCGGGGGATGAGGGGGGTGGGGAGTATACTGGGGTTCTGGGTGGTGGAACATGTGCACTGGTGAAGGGATGGGTGTTTGACCACTGTATAACTGAGACTTAAACCTGAAAGATTTCTAACTGCTCTCACGGTGATCCAATAAAAAAATAGTAATGATAATAATCAGACCTGTTGTGGTCTCTGGGTTCCCTGCAACCAGCTGTGCCCGGGGGAGGGACCCTGCCGTGGGCGGGGTGGGAGGCAAGCACATACTGCAGCCCCCTGAGCCAGCCCCTCACCCCACCTTCCTGTCGAAAAACTTGTGTGGCCGGAGCGACTGTACAACAGGTGGGCGTCTGCCTGCAGTGCCCCCCAACCTGATCCAATCCCCAGCACGAGTCCCCAGGGCTTGGCTGAGGCAGGCTCCTGTTCATCCTCGAACTCGTATCTTGCCTGCTTTGATCTGACTCTTCACTTGCCTGTCTCCCCTCTGAGAAGCCTGTGTTCTCCCCTGAACACACATGCCTCTCCCACCCTCTCCCCTCAGCTCTCTAAATAAGCTTCAACAGGAACCTTTTTTATTATTATTATTATTGAATCACTGTGAGATAGTTACAAGCTTTCATGTTTGGGTTACAATCACACAATGATCAAGCACCCATCCCTCCACCAGTGCACATTCCCCACCACCAATATCCCCCGTATACCCCCCCCTTTCCCACCCTCCCCCTGCCTCCATGGCAGACAATATTCCCCATAATCTCTCTCTACTTTTGGGCATAATGGTTTGTAACACAGACACTGAGAGGTCATCATGTTTGGTCCATTATCTACTTTTGGCACACATCTCCCATCCCAAATGATTCCTCCAGCCATCATTTTCTTGGTGATCCCTTCTCTATTCCATCAGCCTTCTCCCCTCTGCTCATGAAGCAGTCTTCCAGCTATGGGGCAATCCCCCTAGCCCTTGTATCTACTGTCCTTGGGTGTCAGCCTCATGTGATGTTATTCTATACTCCACAAATGAGTACAGTCCCTCTATGTCCCTCTCTTTCTGACTCATTTCACTTAGCATGATACTCTCCATGTTTATCTATTTATAAGCAAATTTCATGACTTCATCTCTCCTAACAGCTGCATAGTATTCCATTGTGTAGATGTACCAAAGTTTCTTTAACCAGTCATCTGTTTTAGGGCACTCGGATTGTTTCCATGTTTTGGCTATTGTGAACAGGGCTGCAATGAATATATAGGTACGGATGTCATTTCTACTGTGCTCTTTTGCATCCTCGGGATATATTCCCAGAAGTGGTATTCCATAATATGGAAGCTCATTTTCTAGATTTTGAAGGACTGTCCATATTGTTTTCCAGAAAGGCTGGACCAGTTGGCATTCCCACCAAACAGTGAAAGAGCACCCCTTTTCAACAGGAACCATTTTAAACTGTGTTGAGTTCTTGGTGGCCAGAAGCTTGCGACTGGACCGACTTACAGGTTTCGGGTTAGGTTACTTCGCTTTGAGCCACAGTTCCCGAGCCCTCCCAGCCACAGGAAGGGCGCACTCACTGTGCCGCTCTTTTCTTCTTATTCTCCTTTTTATTTTGATGCCTGCTTCTCCGAGAACACTCTCCTTACATTCTCTCGAGAACAAAGTGTGTTTTACAAATTCATTCATTCATTCATGCCGTCATGCCGACTCTCCCATCCAGAGAACACTGTAGGGAACCCCTGGCCAGCAGTAAGTTCTATTTGCATTGCTCTGTATGTGGGACGGTGCTTGCTGCCTGAACAAGTTCACGGATGACACTGGATGTAGGGAGATGGGGCAGTAACGTCCACATGTGACATGACCCTGGCCCCCACCCAGACAGTGCCCAGGGCCTCCCGTGTAGGAAGGCTGGCACCCGGCTCAGGGCTACAGGGCTTTTTCCCCCAACCCCCTAGACTCTGGATCACAGCTCAAAAACAAGCACTGCACTGTAGCACTGTCGTCCCGTTGTTCATCGATTTGCTCGAGCAGGCACCAGTAACGTCTTTATTGTGAGACTCGTTACTGTTTTTGGCATATCAAATACGCCATGGGCAGCTTGCCAGGCTCTGCTGTGCAGGCAGGATACTCTCAGTAGCTTACGGGGCTGTCCGAGAGGGACAAAGGAATTGAACCTGGGTCGGCCGTGTACAAGGCAAACACCCAATCTGCTGTGCTATTGCTCCAGTCCACTCAAAAGAAATCACTATCCAAAAAATAGAAAGAAATCACTATCACTATCATCCCGTTGATCATTGATTTGCTCGAGCAGGCCCAGTAATGTCTCCATTCATCCTAGCCCCGAGATTTTATCAGCCTCTCTCTTTTCTTTTTCTTTTTGGGTCACACCCAGCCATGCATAGGAGTTACTCCTGGCTCTGCACTCAGGAATTACTCCTGGCGGTGCTCAGGGGACCATATGGGATGCTGGGATTTGAACCCGGGTCAGCTGCATGCAAGACAAATGCCCTATCCACTGTGATATCGCTCCAGCCCCAGCAGCCTCTCTTTACTCGTCCTTCCCAATGGTGCCAAATTAGAGGCTTTTACAGGGTCAGGAGAATGAGACCCATCATTGTTACTGTATTTGACAATGAATACACCACAGGGAGCTTGCCAGGCTCTCCCGTGCAGGCAGGATGCTCTCGTTAGCTTGCCAGGTTCTCTGAGACGGAGAACTAGACTATAAGATGTAGCGAGGCCGCAAGGCGATTTTATAGTTTCTGGATGTTGGCTGTTGATGGGATTACACGGGCGCCAGGGGCCGTTTGTGGGGATTTGGGCGGAAGAGGCCCAGTCCCGATCCGAGACGGCTTGGAGTTCTCAGCTCCGGGTCCCGCACACCTGGGTGCCTCTGCCGGTTCCTTCATGTGTGAGGCTCGTCCATGCATGTGGAGAGAGGCCTTGAGCATGGCTGTTGCTGAGTTTCGGAGGTCTTCGGCTGCCTGGGCTCTGCTGGGGCAGGGAGGGAGACTCAAGCCACCCCCTCCAAGGGGCCCGGGCGAAGACAGCCAGGAGCGGGGGCAAGAGACTCAAAAGAAGAACAATGTTAAGAATGTTAAAGCCTCTGGGTCTGGGTTCCAGCACTGCCTGAGCACCCACAAACCTCCCCTTTCTCCTGCCTCTGTCCTGCAAGGAGTCTCCAGACCTGACAGGGCCAGCACCCTCTCGGCCGCTCGCGGGGGGAAACAGCATGATCCTTTTGCCCAGAAATTTGGCAATGTGCGTCGAGAGCCTTCAAATGTTCACCCTCTTTGACCCAGCAATTCCACTTCTGAGAATCCTAAGGAAATAATCCTAAAGAAGGAAAAAGGCTTTACATGCAAATACCTTCATCTCAGCACCACTTTAATACTGGAAATGAGCTGAAGGCTAATAATAGGAGAAAGGCTAAATTATGAGATGGTAAACCCACTCCATAAAATATCAGGCAGTTATTTAAAAGAACAGAGAGACTCGGCATCGAATGTGCCTTTGGCCACACTGCAAAAGGAATAAAGAAAGATCTTAAACAGGCTGATACCATATAATTGGAATATTTTAAAGTGGTCTTTGGGCCACACCCATGGTGCTCGGACTTCCTGCTGGCACTGCACGCCCGTGTCACCTGGCTGTGCGTGGGGGGAGGAACCATCGGAGCATTGGGAAGCCAATCCGGACCAGCCAAGTGCAAGGCAAGCATTTTAACCCCCCAGACAAACTCTCCAGCCTTGGAATCTGATTTTTAAAAGAAAAAACAAAGCTGCAACCTTACGTGGACACATCCATACATGCTCAAGGAAACAGGACAGCCACTGTAATGTTGACAGAGACTATTCAGAAGGATGGCAGCGAGGAGCTTATTTTATTCCTCTTTCCTTGTTTGCAAAATGTGCATTAACAGCTTGGGAGGAAGAATGCTAAGGACTCTGACAGGTGAGGGGGGAGCAGATGGGGGGAGGAGGGTGGCCAGGCTGGGTGGAGCATGCTGACTGACCCCTGGGCAGAGCAGGGAGGAGAGGGTGTAGGAGTAGCCTCATGCCTATCCAGGGAGACACTGCCGGCCCCAGGTCCCCTCCGGGACTCTGGAAAACGGCTGCTGTGTCTCCTACATTTACGACTGTCTGACCACCCTGCACCCGGAAGTTTGCCAGCCCATCTTCTTAGAACCCAATTCCCTGCCAGGGTCTGGCAAGCAAGAGGGGCTGGGCTGGGCAGGAGACAGTGAGACTCGGAGCTGCTCTGCCCAGGGTCAGCCCCCAGAGACCCCAGTGCAACGGTGGGAAGAGGAAGGCCCGTAACAGGGCCCAGCCTCGTCCCCGACCCGAGCCAGCCTCCCCCCAAATCACCAGCTGTACTGGAGCTTCCCCGCAGCAACACGTCACTATAAGCAAAACAGCCCAGCGGCCTGGCCTTTCTCAGATGGCCGAGCAGCGGGGTGAAGCCTGAGGGGCCCCAGGGAGCCTGGCCCGGCTCTGAAATCCAGAGAGGAGAGTCCCATGGCCAAAGGCGGAGCCAAGGCAGATGCAGGCACCCCTTCCCCCATGCCTGGAGCTGGGGGCCCCTGCAAGCTGAAGGGGGGCAGGCTTGGGGCAGAAAGGTGAGGTGCATTCCGCCAAGTTGGGCAGAACCCCCCGCCCCCCCCCCCACCGGGCCCAGCTCCAGGAGCGGAGCCAGGCTGAGAACCAAACAAGCTCAGAGGGTTCAGAATCATCCAGAAGAGCGATTGTTGTTGAGCACAGGAGGGAGGCAGACCTTTTAAGGTCGGTGGCACTGCGGACAGCCCTCGGCTCTCCAAACACGCTCGCCGGGCCTGGGCTGGAATGCTGGGCTTCAGAGGGAGCCCCCTCCACTCCCGCCCCAGAGTTACTATTCTTGGGCTCGGATCTTGCGACCCGACAACTCCAGTGGGGGCAGGGGGCTGACAGTGCTGGCCTGAGGGGGGAGGCAGGGGGCATGGGGGTGGGGACAAGGCGAGCAAGGTAAACAAAGGCTTCTTCCAATCTCTGCATCCTCCTGGGACCGGGTTGGTGAACACTTGGCGTCTGCCCTTACAGGATATAGAGAGCTTTTATCCAAGAGCACACATCTTTTGATACAACTAAAGATGGGCCAGTGAAGCAGGGCAAAGACAAGGGTGCCACGGAAGCTGGGCTGAACCATGACGCCACCATAAAAACATGCCCCGACCCAGGCATGGAGACCCAGGTTTGAGCCAGGGGTCTATGGCCCCTGTGCTGACACAGGGTAACCACACATGCAGCTCACAGAACCACTACAAAGAAACATGTGGCGGGTCTCAGAGACCCAGTGAGGGGAGGAACTGGCTCTGGGTCCATCCCCCTGAGCTGGCAGCCGTCCCTTCCTCCTGATGCACCCCCCAAACTCCACCATGGACATGAATCCACTCCAAGCCAAGGCTCCTAGATGGCCCCGGGCTCGGGCCAGAGCGCCAGCAGTGCAGGTAGATGCACGCCCTGCACACGGCCGATCCCCGGCACCCATATGCTGTCCAGAGAACTGCCAGGAGTGAGTCCCGGGGGGCAGATCCAGGAGTAACCTCTGAGCATTGCCAGGTGTGGCCCCCCCAAAAATGGGGAGAGGGAGTTCCAGGGTTGACCCTGGCACTGGCACTGGATGATCCCTGGAGCCCTGCCTAGAGTGAGGCCCTGAACCCTGTCGGAAAGGAAAGGCGTGTGAGCTAGCCCGCCACCCCCAAGTACCCCCAGATGCCTGGGCCAACCCTTGCCACCCCGCCCAGGTCTCTTCTCATGCTGGCCCCTGGGGCCAGCCTTCCTGAGTGCTGTGTCCCCGTTTCTCTCCCGCTCCCCTGCTCTCAGCCCAGCCTGAGAAGTCTCGAGACCCATCCACAGCAAGGGGGCCCTCCGGCCAAGCACTGTCCCTCTCCCTCCGCCCTCCTTGCGACAGGCCAGAGCTGGCAGCCTGCACTTTGGGCGCAGGAGAGGACCCAGTCTGGGAACCCTGCGGGATGCACAGGGGCACGCCCGCCCGCCCGGATGTACTGCAAGGGGCAGATCACAGAATCCAGGCCGACTCACAGCCCTCAGGGCAGCTCAGAGGCCCTGAGAGCCTGCTGTCCAGCATGGCCACCCTCAGAAATGCCTGGGAAAGCGGGGGCAGATGGAAGCTGGGGCCACACTTAGTCGCTGCGGGGTCATGCGCTGCCGGGGGCCCAACTCGGCCCCCCACTTACTAGCTTGTGCTCTATGACTTGAGCCACACTCCAGCCCTGGAGGGGCCTTATTTGGTGGTCAGCGGGGACACCTGGTGACGCTCGCTCGGCCTTATTCTTGACTCTGTGCTTGGGGCTCACTCTTGCGAGTGCTCAGGGGCATCACACAGAGTCAGAAGTCAAACCTGTGTTGGTCACACTCCAGGCAAGAGCCGGACCCTGGACTGTGGGAAGGGGCCTTCAGTGGTGCATCATAGGTTGGCTCCGACCACTGATCAAACAGCCCCTCCCTGAGAACACAGACCCAGCACGAGGCCCAGCTCCCTTTTCTGGCAGTGAGAGGTGGGCACACCCAGTAGTACTCAGGAGTCCCCTCCGGAGGCGCCCTGAGACCACGCGGCACAGGGGCTCCCTCACACACCGCCCGAGCGCTGGCCCTCACCGAACACCCTGTCAGAGGATGGACAGGATTCTCCTCCCACTGCTGGCCAGAGGACTGAGCAGAGGCCACCAAGTGGTCAGCAGGAGGGGCCCAAGAGTGGGCAGCGGGCCGTGTCCCCTGCCTGTGCTGGGGGCTGGTTCCTGCTCGCTGTGTCCCGTGGAGAAGAATGCGCACATGATGCCCAGAACAACCCCTGGGCACGGGCTGCCCAGGCAGGAGGGCGGCTCCAAACAGGAGCCAGAGCCTCCCCTGAGGACAACAGTTCCCGGCAGCTGTGGACTGCGCGCTTTGTGTGTGTGGGAGCATGCATGTGTTTGCCTCGGATGTTTGTGTGCACATGTGCTGAATGCATGTATGTATGTTTGGATGTGTGTTGATATATGCATGTGCATGCACCTATGTGTGTATGTGCTTGTATGTCATATGTGTTTGCACTGTGCATGCATGTGTGTATGTTTGTGTGTATGTGTATGTGTGTGCATGCACATGTGTGTTTGTGTGTGCACATGTGCATGTGTGTATGTTCATGTGTGCACATATGCAAGCACATGTTTGTGTGTATATATGCATATGCATGCACCTATGTTGTGTATATGTGTCACATGTGTATGTGTGCATGTATGTGTTTGTGTGTATATACATATGCATGTGCATTTGCCTATGTGTGTATATATATGTGCATGTGTTTGTGTGCATGTGTGTATGTGCATGTGTATATATATGCATGTGCATGCACCTATGTATGTTTGTGTGTGCATGTGCATATATGTGTTTGTGTGTGTACATGTGCTTGTGTTTGTATGTTCTTTGTGTGTGTGTGCACGTGTGCATGTCCTGGGGCCACTCTGAGTCCAGAGAATGTTCTGAGCCACTGGCACAGGATGGGGAAGCCTTGGGTCTCCTCTGTGTGATTTGGGAGAAGTCTGAGCGCTGTGCCTGCCCCAGGCCTGCCCCCTCCACCTGTCGAACCCAGCTTCCATCGACTCTCGGAGAACCCTGTCAGAGTGAGCGGACACTTCACTCTGGAGCCCGAGCACCAAACTCTGGCCTCCCTGGGACCCTCATTTTCCTGTGCAGCATAGAAAAATGCCCCTTCCCGCTGCTGGGACACTGCCAGAGAGGTGACACTGGAAGGGTGGTGGGGACACACTGGCTCACCTGAGGCCCTGGCAGCCTTGGTGAAGGCCCACGGGGTTAGGCTGCACAGGGTCCAGGCTGCCCTTATGGACACTCGGAACCAGGCAGCCCTGTGACGGGCCTGAGCGTCTGTCTGGAGCCAACAGAGACGGTGACAGACCTCAGAGAGGTGCCACCAAGCCAAGGAAGGGGTGGGCATGAGGGGAGAGGGGGCCGGTGCAACTGGAGGGAGGGGTCAGTGCCAAGACAGGGTCCTTGGTGCTCCCCACTGTGGAAGCCACGCCTTACTGCTCTGAATTTCAGATACTTTGTGGGTTAGAACTAATCAGCTCCGGCCACAGCAAATGCTGGGCTGCAGAGCCCTCACTTGCTCGTCAGGCAGGAAGCCAGGCCTGGGGGCCGAGCCCATGGGGAACCGTGCCGCTCTAGGGCCGGGAGCTGAGTGGGAGAGCTCGATCCAAGTGATTCCTAAGCGCTGGGTGCGGCAGCACTGGAGCAGGGCCAGATGAAGCCCCGCGCTGGAACCAGAGAGAAAAGGAAGAGCCCCAGAGCAACAGTGCAGCAGGAGGGGCCTTGCACGGCCCACCATAAGGTCCCCTGAGCCCCTCCAGGAGTGATCCCTGAGCACAGAGCCAGAAGTCAGTCCTGAGCATCGCTGGGTGTGGCCCCAGACCAAACAGGGAAAATGAGCAAACAAGCCACAATGAGCAAACTCTTCCAGGCCCACCTGCTCGTCAGGCCCCTGCCATGGCTCTGGCCATTTCTGCCTCTGACCCTGCTTCTGGGGCCCCTCTCAGGCACGATGCACCCCTTAGCATGAAAACTGCCAGGCGCCAACTCTCTTTTCAATGGAGTTGTCTTAGATCTGGACCTGTATTAGTTAGTTTGGCAGCCACATCGCCAGGGCTCAGGGGTCAGTATCTGAAGGGCCTGACAGCACCAGGAACCAAGCCCGGGCCTTCAGCACATGAACCACGTGCTCCAGCCCACTGAGCTTCTCTCCAAACCCTACAACCAACCTTTCCCATTTCTGTTTGTTCGGGTGCCACACCCAGTCATGCCCAGGGCTCACTCCTAACAGGGCCTGGGCCTACAGGTGGTACCAGGACAAAATCAGGGTCGGTCTTACACAAGGCAAGTATCTTACCCCTGCACTATCTCGCCAACCCACCAACCCTAGTTTTTTTTTTTTATAATGATGATGATTACTATTATAGATGATAGATAGATGGTCGCAACTATACCACCTCCGCTTCGCTGATGACATCGTTCTCACACCACCAAACATTAACCAAGAGGCACGAATGCTGGCTGATTTCGACTATGAGTGTGGAAAGGTCGGACAGCAGCTGAATCTCACTAAGACAATGTTCATGAGAAACAGACTAGTTACTGATGTTCCATTTGCTCTCAATGGAACGAACATCTCCGAATGCAGCAGCTATGTGTACCTGGGTCGAGAACTCAACATGAGGAATGACTTGGCACCAGAGCTGCGCAGGAGGAAGAAGGCAGCGTGGAATGCATTCAAGAGCGTCAAAGAAGTTGTTAAAAGGACAACGAACCTCCGGCTCCGGGCACATCTTTTTGACTCCACCGTTCTTCCTGCACTAACATGCGACTCAGAGACCTAGGCCCTACACAAACAGGATGAGAACACTATTTGGATCTCCCAAAGAGGAATCGAAAGAGCTATGCTTGCAGTATCACGTTTCACTCAAGTGAGAGGAGGAATCCGGAGTTCTGACCTCTTTCGACAATCAAGAATCAGGGACGCTGTCTCATTTGCCAAGGTGTCAAAAATCAGATGGGCCGGACATGTAATGCGATTCAGAGATGACTGCTGAACTAGAGCTGTTAATGACTGGATTCCATGGGACTTCAAAAGACCACATGGCTGCCCACCTACAAGATGGTCGGACTTATTCATCAACACCCTGAATGAACAGTTTGAGGCTCTTCATGTTCCTGGAGTGAGCAGACGCCATTGGGCTACACTAGCACACGACAGGGACGAATGGAGATGTTACTGGTGCCCGCTCGAGCAAATTGATGAGCAATAGGATGGCAAGTGATACAAGTGATACAATGATGATGATTAATTGATACATGTTTTTAACGTTTCTTAATCTGGTCAAGGATAACCAGATGCACCATTAGTGAGTGCCATACTCAATGCCATAAGATGGGAAGTTTCTCTTGTCCTTTAATGTGAGTGAGGGGTCGGGGACATCTGTGGGGTCTAGTCACATGTTCTCTGAACTGAACACTCCTGTGCTTTCCTCCCTGCTGAGTATCACTGTCCCCCAGCTTAGCCCCACAGCCAGTCCCAACTCTGACCACCACCCTGTCATCTTAGGGTAACCATCACCTTCCCCTCGTTCCTATCAATAAACTCTCTCCTCAGGCCAGACTGATAGTACAACACATAAGGCATTTGTCTTGCACACGACCAACACGGGTTCAATCCCTAGCATTCCATATGGTCCCCCAAGCACTGCCAAAGGAACCCCTGAGCATTGCTGGATGTGACCAAAAAAAGCAAAAAAAAAAAAAAAACTCTTATCTTGGAGCCAGAGAGTGGGCAGGGCACTTGCATTGCATATGACTCTCCTCAGTTCTATCCCTGGCAAGACCTATAGTCCCCCAAACCTGCCACGAGTGATCCCTAACCACAGGGCCAGGAGAAAGCCCTGAGAACCGCCAGGTGTGTATGGTTCAAAAACCAGGAAAACAAACCACAAACAAAAAGTACATTTCTGAGCCAGAGAGAAAGTGCAGGACTTCAGGCTCTTGCCTTGCACACATGCAGACCCAAGTTTGATTCCCAGCACCCTTGAGCACAGAGCTAAGAGTAGCCCCTAAGCACCACAGGATCAACCTCCGAGCAAGAACCACCCAGCCTGGCCCAGCGCCTCTCCCCAGATAACCCTCTCCTCAAGAGACTCCTCCCTCTCAAACACTTTGTCGAACTTTAGCAACAACCTGATAACTGCACGGGTTTCTCTGTCACCGGGAGCAAAGGCCAGAGACCCCGCACCAGGCTGTCTTCACGGGGGCACCTTGGAGGGAGGCGGGTTGAGTTTCCCTCCTGCCCCAGCAGAACCCCAGCAGCTGAAAACCTCCAGAACCCAACCAGCCATGCTCAAGGTCGCTCTTCACAGGCTCGGACAAGCCTTACCCATGAAGGAACCTTCAGAAAAACCCAGGTATGCGGGACCTGTGACTGAGATCTCCAAGCCTGCTCGGATCGGGACTGGGCCTCCTTCCCCCAGGTCCCCAGTTTTCTAGCAACTTGGCAGTCACACCCACAAACTGCCCCTGGCACCACGTAACCTCATCAACAGCCAAGATCCAGAGACTATGAAATAAAGCTCCCCAAAGAGAACAACACAGAATGTTCTGGAGCACACAGGCATACTCGCAGCCACAAGCCCTCTCATACTCTAGCCCACTGATGTATCAAAAGTAGCACACATTTGTTTGTGTTTAACATACATGCTTGTACTCTCTTCTACAAGGGCTTAAACGGCTCCAGGATGAAATACAACAATCTTCACACACTTTCCTCTTATGGTGGTGGGAAGGTGCATGGTGGTGGGATTAATTTTTGAATATTATCTGCAATGATGCAAGGTCTTAACTTCTTCATCAAGACCCTGAACGAATGGTTTGAAGCTCTTAGTGTTCCTGGAGCAAGCAGACACCACTAGGCTACACTAGTACGCAACAGGGACAAATGGATGCGTTACTGGTGCCCGCTTGAGCAAATCAATAAGCAACGGGATGACAGTGATACAAGTGATCTGTAATGAACTACTGTGAACAACTTTATAAAAATAAAATAAGGGACTGGAGTGATAGTAGAGCAGGGAGAGCATTTGCCTTGCATGCAGTCGACCCAGGTCCTGAAGCAGATGAAGGGGGCAGGGTGTGGGAGCCACTGAACAAGGTGGGGTGTGTGTAATGAGAGTATCGGGACTAGGCTGCACTGCAGCCAGGGAACCGGCTGAACACTGACCTGACCCCTCTCCCCTTCTCAGTTGCACTGGCTGGTGTCTGCACACCTGGTCGTGGGCGGGAGTGGGGGTCACCCTCGTGCACTGGAGCCGGGAACCACACGGCCAGCACCATTGGAATCGCTCTCCTTGGTGCCTGGGTGCGAGCCTGGCACAGTGGGATCCAGCAGAGACTCAGGAGCCCCTGAGCCATCTCCTGGGGCCTGAGCGGCATGTTTCAGATCGGTTCACTTTGCTCCACTGACGCTTCCCCTCCATTTGTCAAAAGAATCAGATTGGAGGGGCCAGAGAGATAGTGCAATGGGCCCCCCAAGTTCCCCCCCAGGAGAGAACCTTGAATGCAGAGCCAAGAACACTGCAGGTGCGGCCCCAAAACAAAACTAAACAAAAAGAATCAGATTGGATCATTTGACCAATTACATAAAGAGCATGGCAGAGCCGAAAAACTGAAAGGAAGAGTAAGCTAGAGACAGCACAGGGAGCGGACACAGCACTCCCAGGTCCCCACAGCACCTCCAGGAGTGACCCTGAGCATCGCCACGTGTGAGCCGCAAACAGAAACAAACGCAGAAAAAAGATAGCAGAGGCCTAGGGGACAACACAGGGGTCCCAACCACCGCTTGGTCCGAGACCTGGGCAGCACGAAGTAGACGCTGGCCCATCACCCCAGAGCACACCCTTCTCTACCAAGGGCACCAGACTGGCCTCAGCACCGTCAGAGCAAAGGAAAGAGTGCAGGCCAGCAGGATGACGGCATGCAGCTGACCCGGGTTCAATCCCCAGCATCCCGTATGATCCCGAGCACTGTCAGGAGTGAGCCCTGAACATTGCCGGGTGTGGCCCAAACACCAAACACACAAAAAAGGAGATAATGTAGGGTTATCACAGGAAAGCATCCACTGGGACATCCAGTAAGAAAATACGAATTAAACTGTTAACCTAGGAGAAAAAAAAAACAAGTAGCAGGGCTGGGGACACGGCTCATGAGCTGGAGCAGGTCGCACCTAGCGAGGGGCCAGCTGGCTCCTGACTGGGGCGTGTGACACAGCGTGAGGGTGGGGCGCACACAAAAACAGCAGAGACGAAAGTTTTGTTATGCAGCTACATTTACACAAATGAAAACAGACTTTTTTAAAAAGGCCAAAACAGAGAATATATAGCTCAGGGCTGCCAATACTGGGGCTAAGGCCCCTCCCTGCCTTCATGTGGCCCCTGCGGCTCAGACTGCCTGCACCCAGGGTCACTCCTGAGCACAGGGCCCAACCCTCCCTCCAAGGAGGAAAGAAAAGAAAACAGGAATCTCTGAAGAGTCAGGCAAAGCTTCACCACCTGCTGGTGTTATATTATTTTGGGGTGACACCCGGCAGTGCTCAGGGCACACTCCTGGCTCTGTGCTCAGGTTAACACCTGGCTCTGTGCTCAGGCAAACTCCTGACTCTGTGCTCAGGGCTGACTCCTGGCTCTGTGCTCAGGGGTCACTCCCAGCTCTATGCTCAGGGGTGACTCCTGACTTTGTGCTCAGGGATGACTCCCGGCTCTGTGCTCAGGGCTCCCTCCCAGCTCTGTGCTCAGGGCTCCCTCCCAGCTCTGTGCTCAGGGCTCCCTCCCTGCTCTGTGTTCAGGGCTCCCTCCCGGCTCTGTGCTCAGGGCTCACTCCTGGCTTTGTGCTCAGGGATGACTCCCGGCTCTGTGCTCAGGGCTCCCTCCCAGCTGTGTGCTCAGGGCTCCCCCTGGCGGGGCTCAGGAGACCATGTATGGTGCCGGGGGTCTGGAGGCAAGGCAGGGGGCTGCTGCCGCACCATCACCCCCGCTCTGCTGGCGTTTCGAATGGGGAAATGGAATCCGCGGGAGCGTCTTCAGGTGGGCTCTGGGGAGGGGAGAGGTCTCAGCAGGGTCTCCTCCCCACTCGCACCCCCCCATTTCCAGGTGCTGAGCAGAGTTGGCCCTGCCTGGCCTGGTTTAAGGAGACAGCTCGCGCACCCTGGGCCAGGGCCGGGCAGGTGCTGCAGGGCCCCAGGGATTAGCGAGTCCCAGCGCGCAGGGAGCGTGCCACCCGCACGGCACAGCCAGGCAGAATGTGGCGGGGAGACAGATGGCTCGGCACACGTGTGTCCCTGCGGCCACGGGGGAAGGTGTCCTCTGCACCAGCCTGGAGGCAGCACGTGGCCTTGGTGGGCGGATGCCCGTCGGAGCAGCAGTCACACCATCTCCCTGGCTGGGGCCAGCCACCTCCGACGAGACGGATCAGAGCCCTGGGGAACACGGCTCCCCGCACCCGCTCCACGCAGAGCAGCACCCCAGCCCCAGCCTCACAAAGCAGGGGCAAACCCCTCCCCGAGAGGCACCCCTTCATGGCCTGTCCCCCCACCCCAGCGGCAGAGCTGGACTGGTTCCTCTCGCACCCAGTGGGCAGAGCTATCACAAATCCATCCCGCTACGCCCTTTTCCCAAGAGTCTGCACACCCACCTGCTGGCCTAAGGCCCTTCTCTCCCGGGCGGGCGGCAGAACCCCCACGCCATGGACCCCTCCCCACCCAAGCAAAGCCCTGCAGGACGCCGCCACCGCCCACCCTCTCTGAGCTGGGAGCTGAGGGCGGGCGGGATCCGGCTGAAGGCAGCTCATCACTGTGACAGGGAGCTTCCCCCCACCTCCCCAGGAACAGCCCACGGAGAAGCCCTCCAGGGCGGCACCTCCCCCACAGGGGAGCAGCCCCAGCTGCCCCGACCTCCTGCAGGGCTGGCAGCCTCCCCCCTGCCACTCTCCAGCCACGAATCACACTTCCACCTCCTACCAGCTGGTGACCTTTGAGATGGGGTGTTCTGAAAACCCAGTCACAGTACCTTCGAGGGCTGCAGTGTAACCGACAGGCGCACACAGAAGCTCCACACAGCCCGAGGGTGCTTGTCCCCATCCTCGGCACCACGGAGTGATCCCTGAGCAGCCACACGGTCCATCCTCTGGCCTTAAAGACGGCTCAGGAGCAAGGGCTCGCGACCACCTTCCTCCTTCCTCCAAACCCGCCCACAGCTGAGCCACCCCACCCAGGAGGGCCCAACCCCCTTGGCACGAGCAGTTCCAGCGCCCCCCAAAGCCACAGCTCCACGCCAAGACACGGCCTGTTCTCAGGACACGTGTCCGTCCTGCTCTGGGGCCGCAATCCCCACACCCTGCCCTGGCCACCAGGGCATCAGGCACACGGGCAGGAGAGCCCCACATTCCTGCACCACGAGCAGAGCGTGACAAAAGGGGCGGGCACTGACTCAGGTTCAATCCCTAACATCCCTGTGGTCCCCCGAGCCCCGACAGGAGAGACTCTGAGCACAGAGCCAAGAGTAAGCCCTGAGCACTGCTGGGAACACGCCCCTCCTCCCCTATAAATGCAAGCCACATGGGGGGCACTGATGGCCCCTTCCCGGTGTGCGATGGCGCCGGGAGAGCAGGGAGTTGGCAAGCACAGCACCCTCGGGGCTGCACAAGGCAGGAGAGTGATGCCCACAGACTCAGACAGGAATCCCCAAGGTTCTGACCTAGGGGACACAGGACAGAGGCCTGAGGGCCACTTCGGGCCGGGGGCCTGCCTGCTCTCCTCCCTGGCTGCCCCCACCCAAAGGTGCTAGTGGCCAGGGACTCCGTAGACTGCCATCCCCCAGTAGGCCCGCACCCTAACTGCACGGCAGAGCAGGGGTTAACGCGGCCCGCACACTCGGCAGACCCTGGCATGGAGGCCCAGGAGGGCCTGGCCTGGCAGACAGCTGGGCTGACATGTCAATACAGGTGCACGGGCCGTGCGGGGCTTCCCGCCCATGTTGACATCACAACAGAGTCCCACGTGGACACTTTCTGGGACACGCCTGGCCCCTTCCCAAGCAGCCGCAGGCCCCTCTGCGGCGAGCTCAGGACCCCTGCCTCCGACCAGTCCAGGGAAGAGGAGAGCTCCTCTCTTCCTCTCTTCTCTGCAGCGTGGGCAGCGTCTGAGACAGCAGGGGGCAGAGGGGAGGGCGGGGCAGTCAGAGGGGGCTCTCGGGCACCCCGTCCTAGCTCTGTGTCCTGTCACCAGCCCACTCGAGAGAGGAGGCACTCCCCACCCAGGGAACGGCACGCAGAGTGAGAGAACAGAGTCCTCTGGCCGCACGGCCCAGTCCTGCACGCCGGGGCCCGAAAGCCCTCCCACGGTGCTCCCCGACAGAACCCGGGACGGCTCTTGGGTGACACCTGGAAGGGGACGGGTGTCTAGGTGGCATTCAGAAGGTCCAGGGGCTCTACAGCCACGTGGGCCTGGTTCAGTGCCCGCTGGGGTGAGAGGTCAGGATCCAGGCAGGCCAGAGCCACGCCTTCCGGGCTGCCGTTTCAGGGACAGAGACGGTGATTCCAGAACACAGTCCTCATGGCAATGGCACTGAGAAAGGCGGGAGTGAACCTGGAGATGTAGGAGACTCGGGGCAGCTTCCAGGGGGTGGGGTGGGCATGTCCCAGGTAGGAGGCATTGGAACTGCCCTTGAGGGTGAATCATGACCTGGTTCTGTCCCCATGGAAGGTTCTGGAATGCATGTGCCCTCACCCCTCGCTCGTAGCCTCTCTCTGCTCTTCAGCGTTGCCACACTTTCTGGGACATGCCTGGCCCCTTCCCAAGCCACCCAGAAAACATCTGGGCGACTACAAACATCTGGCTCCCTCCTCAGCCTAAACTCAGAGCAAAAACAAGTAAGGGCGGTCGTGGCCGGCAGAAACTGAGGGCGGCAGCCAGGTGTCCGTGGCAGACGCTCCCCATCTTGCCCTCCCCGAGCCATGTGGGGACCTGCCAGCCATGGGAGAGCAGCGCCCGCCCGGACCCCCAAGAATTGGGTTCTCTTCGTCAGGGCTGCTGGGGGAGCCAAGAGGGCCGGACGTACGCCAGCCCCCAAGCCTTGCCCGCAAGTGCCCTGAGCAGGACCCTCAGCCGGAGTCACAGTCTCTCTGAGGAGAGACGGCCAGGCCCCGCCATCTCTGAAGAGGGTCCACAGGGAACTGGGCCTGGGGAAGGTCACCCCCCAGCTAAAGGCGGGAGGCCAGGTCAGGGTCAGCAGGCCCCCTGGGCGGAACCCCGAGGCTGTCCTGTTCTCTCACAGAGAGCAGAGAATGCCCCGTCCCTGGCGTCCGCCTCCCGCTGCTGGGGAAGCCTGACCGCAGGTGGGCCCAGGTGGCCTGTGCAGGGGTGGGGGTCCTCCCATAGGACAGTGCTGTGTGCCAGCCCGGGTGGGCCGCCCACCGCAGCTCTGGGCCCCCACTCCAGGACAGAGCCAGGTGAGGTGGCCTCAGTCATTCAGGCATTGTGAAGCGCAGGGAAGGAGGGTCTGGCCGGAGAGGACTGACTGGAGGGGGAGCAGGGTCCCTGAGAGCACAGGCAGGAACCCTGCAGGCCCAGCACCCCGGGTCTCCGCAGCCCCGCTGGCCGGGGGCTGACAGGAACTGTTTATTCGAGACGCTGATATTTTCTGTAAACAGGCTTAGGTTGTCAGGGGAGGGAGAGATGTTCATTAGTTGGGGAGGAACGAGACAGAAGCATTAACGTCAGCGGGGGGCAGGGAGCAGGCAGTGGTGGGCAGAGCCCCGGGGGGGCACAGCCTGCCCGGGCACCGGTGCCTGCGCCACGGGCCACGGCTTCTCCCTGAGCCTGGGAAGGGCCCCATGGCACCACAGAAAGTGACCCAGATTCTCCCGGAGCTGGACCACTTGTCGTCCCGGGGGTGCCGTTTAGAAAGTGATTACTTTTCCTGAGGGGGGCGGGGGGCTGTCCCGCAGCCCCTCTGCGGCCTTGGGGAGAAGCTCCAGGTGGGAAGACGGTGCTTTAACCACAAAGCCCAGGCCGCTGGCTTGGACCTGATGAACCTTCTACTACACTGTTTTTGTATCGCTTCTATTGGAGGGGGGGGTGAGGGGAAGACCGTGTTTGGGGGAAACTCCCGGCCCTGTGCTGGGGAGGGGGTTGCTCTGACAATGCTCAGGGCACCATGTGGAGCTGGGATGGAGGCCCTGCTGCATGCACTTGCCTTGGAGCTATCTCCAGCCCCTAATTTTCTTAAGTCCTGTTTTTTTTTTCCATTGGCTTTTTGGGTCACACTCGACAATGCACAGAGATTACTCCTGGCTCTGCACTCAGGAATGACTCCTGGCAGTGCTCAGGGGACCACATGGGGTGCTGGGGATCGAACCCGGGTGAGCCACTGGCAAGGCAAACACCCTACCCGCTGTGCTATCGCTGCAGCCCCTTCAGTCCTGCTTTAATTTACCCAAAAACCATATTCTCAGAGAGGCCAGTAGGAAAAGAGGCCAAAGTGACTGGGCAGAGGTCAACTCTGGTGCTTTATCTTGGCTTACAACTGCATCTGATGGTGCTCAGGGTTGCTCAGGCATCATACCTGGCCGTGCTGGAGGGCCCATGTGTGGTGCCAGGGATCGGACCCAGCTGGCCCTAACAAGTACTATTTCTCTGGTCTCTGGGCACGTTTCTCCACCAAAGTACATAGAAATTGTATGCAGATAAATTGGTAAGCGGTTGGGATTTGCTTTAACACACTTCGGCACGGTGGAAGGGACACATGTGGCAAGAACCCAAACTGTTGATTCTGCGTGATCACATACAGGAGCTCATAGTGCGCCTGGTTTTCAAGGCTTAGACGGTTGAGGGGCTAGAGCTGCAGCACGACAGGGAGGCTCCGTCCAGTCCCCAGCACAGCTGGGTGGAACCCCCACCTACTCCTCCAAAGGGAAGTCCCCTTGTCTTGCTAAAGTCCGAGCTTCTACGGATGCAGAAAAGCTAGGACTTGGTATCTCACTCCCATGCCACAGAGAAGGTGCGCTCATGCCAGAGAAGATGTCCACCCTCCTGGTCAGGTGTCCCCCACCTATCCGAGTTCACCGACGGTGCCCAGGGGTGTGGGTGAGCGGGAGGCAGATGGTCGTGTGTGAGGCCAGCGTCCAACCCCAGCAGCACTGAAGGTATGCCCCAGTACCACGACCGCTGCTAGCACACCACACCACAGGCTGGGCGCAGAATGCCGTTTCCAGTGGGGAAACACGTGGGGAGCACGTGCGAGGCCCTGGACTCCATCCCAGCCTCCCTGCCCTGACGGCGTCAGTCACCAGCCTCGCAGCACGGCCTGAGCACCAGCAGCCCGCCTGGAGCCCTGCCCCCAAGCAGCACAATAAACAACGCTTTCTCCGGTGGGAAGAGCTCCGCAGGCTGGGCACATCTGTATGCGGGATGCCCAGGTTCAGTCTTAGGCACCACATGGTCGGGGGTAACCCCTAAGCACAGAGCCGGAGCAGTCCCCAACTGTGAGGCATGGCCCCAAAATAAAAAATGTTTTTATTTTCAAATGAATGGGTTGTAGCTCTAAGCCCCTTGAAGGTTACGTGAGGTGATAAGGGTGCGCCCTGTCCACCAAAGAGGCCACATTCTAAGGAAAGACAGCAGCATTGTTTCTTTTTTCTTTTTGGGTCATACCTGGTGATGCACAGGGGTCACTCCTGGCTCTGAACTCAGGAATTACTCCTGGCGATGCTTGGGGGACCATATGGGATGCTGGGAATCGAACCCGCGTGCAAGGCAAACGCCCTACCCACTATGCTGTTGCTCCAGCCCCGACAGCAGCATTCTCTCGCTGAGCTCACACACAGAGCACAGGCCAGGGACAAGCCCCACCGAATCTGAATCCTGCATCGAAACCTCTGGAACTGTACAACAGAGGAAGTCTGTTCTTTAAGCCACTGGGTCTGTGTGTGCTGCCACAACAGCCTGAGCCGACTGTATCTGGAACTGTACAATAGAGGAAGTCTGTTCTTTAAGCCGCTGGTTCTGTGTGTGCTGCCACAACAGCCTGAGCCGACTGTATCTTGTTCCATTTCTCGGCCTGACAGCATTTGAGGGACCACACCTGGCAGTGCTCGGGGGACCATGTGTGACACCCGGATTCAAACCGCTGTTGCGGTTGCAGCCACATGTAAGGCACATGCGTCACCTCTGTGCTGTCCCTCCAGCCCCAGCTGACGAGGACTCCCCGGGAGCTGGGACCCAAAGGTGCACTGCAGGCTGCAGGACTCGGCCCCAGGTCAGAGGCTCAGACACAGATGCTCTTCCTGTACTTTGGGGCAGCTATGTGACCCGCACCCCATGAAACAAGCACTCACATGCGTTACACGGCCCTTCTTCATCCCAGCAACACGTTTTTAGTAGATATACACATTTCACCAAACGTTTCAGGCGGACATGTCAGGCGGACATGTCCGTTTCAGGCGGACAAAGCTCCCCAGCTTCGGGAGGGCTGGGATCTACCGCTGCACAAGGTAACCTGGGAAAGGACTATCTCAAGGCAAGAAGCGACCCCATCAGCCCCAGTCACTGCACGTGTGCCACGCTCACAGGGGCGGGGAAGCACCGTGTCTCTCAGGGAGTCAGCCCTGAGAGTGCTGAGGGGAGCACAACAGCCTGAGTTCTTTCCAGCTTTGAGGCTCCAGGGTCCCAGCCAGCAAAGCTCAGAAGAGGCAGGAATGCCAGGACGCTCTGGAGGACAGGGTGCCGTGGGCCGGGTGAGCTGGCCCACCCAGAGTGGGCTCATTCCCCCGAGAAGCCCTGGTCACCGAGCCCACGGGACAGAGCACCCTAGGGCCCCAGGATGCCAGGCCCAGCGGCACGCCTTCACCCAAGGATTCCACCCTGCCCCATGCATGCACCCGTCCCCGGCAGGGGCTGCCCCACACTCCCTCAGAGGCGCCAGGGCAACAGGCCTCCCCGCCGCAGAGGCCCACCCGGCACGCCCCTGCGTTTCCCCGCTGAGGAAGGGTCCTTCCCCAGCCCAGCTCCAGGCTTGCCTTCCTCCCCACCAGATCCTGTGGATGCTCCAAGGGAGGCGTGCCCCCGTTCACCCCTTCCCGCCGCTCCCCCACAAACCCCAGCCCCCTCCCTCTGCCAGTCCACCTGGGCCCCTTCCCAGGACTCCTGCCATGAGGCCCCTCCCCCCAAACTCCCCTTTCACCCGCTCCTGGAGTGCACCTGAGCCCTGCGCTCCCGCCCGCCAGCCTCCAAGGCCCCTCTCACAGCAGACCGGCTGGCCTGGTCTGGGGTTGTGGGGGTGGATGAAGCTCCTCCCCCACTCCTGCCTGGCCTGGGGGAGGCTGCGGGTCCCCAGAGGACAGTGCTCACAGACACACCCATAGGCTCAACAACAAGGATGAGAAAGACGAGGGGAGGGGGTGCTGAGGTGGGGGCTCAAGACTGAAGCAGAGGGAAGGGAAGGCGCTCTGCGCTGTCTGGGTGCCCGCCCACTCCCCATCAGGGACACATGACAAGCTCCCTGCAGCGAGGCCAGCACCTTCCTCTGCTCCCACGCCCTGCGAGCAGAGGCACTCAGGACCTCTGTGTTCCCTCGGATGACACTGAACAACCTGTTCTCTGCAGAGAGAAGGCAGAGGCGCACTGCCAAGGTGCACGCAGAGGGCGCGGCAGCTGCGGGGCGGGGTGGGGGAGAAAGGGGGGCAACGCCCACCCCAGGGACAGGTCTGTGAGCAGCATGAGCCCCGGAGCACTGGACAAGGGCCACACACACAGCTTACACACATAGCCCACACACACACAGCTTGCACACACAGCGCACACACAGCTCACACACACAGCCCACACACACAGCTCACACACACAGCTCACACACACAGCCCACACACAGCTCACACACAGAGTTCACAAACACAACCCACACACACAGCCCACACACACACAGCTCACACACACAGCTCACAAACAGCTCACAAACACAACCCACACACAGAGCCCACACACACAGCCCACACACACAGCTCACACACACAGCCTACACACACACAGCTCATACACACAGCTCACACACACAGCTCACAAACACAGCCCATACACACAGCCCACACACACAGCCGACACACACAGCTCACACACACAGCCCACACACACACAGCCCATACACACAGTTGAACCACACAGCCCCCCCACACAGCTCACACACACAGCCCACACGCACACAGCTCACACACACAGCCCACACAGTCCACACAAAGCCCCTCCACACAGCTCATATACACAGCTCACACACACACACAGCTCACACACACAGCCCCCCCACACACAGCCCACACACACAGCCCACACACACAGCTCACACACACAGCCCACACACACAGCCCACACACATAGCTCACACACACAGTTCACACACACAGCTCACACGTGGAGCAGCCCGCTTCCCACCTGCAGAGCAGGGGTGAGGTTCCAGGGGAGAGTAGGCCATGCAGGCCCACCTGTCCAGGGTGCACTGTCTCTATCGGGTGCCCTTGGGCGCTGCGAGGAGGTGAGTCAGAGACCCCTGGAAGCAGGAAGGGGCGGTGGGAGCGGCAGCAGAATGCCTGAGCCCTGAGCCAGACTTCCTCAGCTGTAGACCAGGCAGGCCTCAGCACCCCTCCCCAGACCCCGACTCCCCATCCTAACCCAGCCCCAGCCCCCAGGCCTGCCCAGCCCCAGCCAGGGGGCAGTGGGCATTCATTTCTGGACCCTGGGGTGATGGCACAGGGCGCAGGGTGCTTCTCTTGCACGCGGCCAACCCCAGTTGGACCCCCAGCACCTGATATAGAGGAGTGTTCTCTGAGCACAGAGCCAGGAGTAAGCCTGAGCACCGTCAGGTGTAGGAAGGAAGAAAGGAAGGAGGGCAGGCCTCACTGTGCTGAACATGAGAAGTGGTCCAAGGCCCAGGGGCCTCTGAGGACCAGTAGGGCAGGCTGGACTCAGGCACTCCATGGGGCCTCCATGATGGAGGCTCGTAAGGGGACCTGTATCTCTGAGTCCAAGCCCCTCCCTCCACCCTCCACCCCCCCCACCTCCCCCCCTCTCTCTCTTTTTCCTCTCTTCTTCTCTTTCCCTCTCTCTCCTTCTCTCTCCTTTCTCTTTCTTCCATTTTCTCCCTCTCTTTCCCTCTCCTGCTCCCTTCCTCTCCTCTCTCTACCCCCTCTCTCTCTCCTCTCTCTCTCCTCTCAGTCTTTTTCTTTTGTTTTGTATTTTGGCCACACTTGATGATGCTCAAGGCTTACGCCTGCCTCTACACAGGGGGTGCCAGGGATCGAACCTAATCAGCCCCAGGCAGAGTCAGCACCTTCCCCACTATTCTATCTCTCCACCCCCAACACCCCCTGTTACTTTGTAATGGTGCAACCCACCCATCATCTCTCCAGCTGCATGTGCAAAGGAGGGCCCGGGTACCATGGGTGGGCCTCCCCCAGCTGACCCCCATGAAGTGCTACTGCTCCCATGGAACCAAGGCAGGGCTGGCGAAGCGGCTTTGCACGCTGAGGGCCCGGGCTCCCCTACAGCAGGAACGGGAGGGCGGGGCTGCAGGGACCTGGTTAATTTAGCTGGATACCCCCACGGAGAGGCACCCACCTGGCCAGGCATGGGAGATGGGCCAGATGAAGGAAGCCAGCGCACTGCGCTCCCCACAGCCAGACTGCAGTCAGGCAAGGCCCAAACACTGGAGCAGGGCGCTGAGCAAGCCGCTCACCCCATGGGGGAGCAGATGATGCAGTCCAGAGACCCCCACAGCCGCAGAGCACAGGCACCCACCCAGGCACTCGTGGCTGTGACCAGAGGAAAACAGCCATCAGGAAATGGCTGGGGTGAGTCTGAAGAGGCCCAGCGGGTGCCAGGATTCTGGACGGGGAAAGGGCACCCTGGCAGAGAATGGTGCAGGGACAAGGCCCCCCCATCACATACTGGAGGTGGGCAGAGAGAGGGACGGACACTGGACCGGGCATCACGGCACAGGACGAGTGACGCCATACACAGGAAAAGGAGAGGGAGGGACCCAGGCCCACCTACTAAACTCTACAATAAACTGACTTCTTAACCTTTCAAGGTCTGGGTGGGTTTGGGTTTGGGTTTGGGCCACACCCAGCGATGCTCAGGGCTCACTCCTGGCTCTGCACTCAGGTATCACCCCGGGCAGCACCTGAGCGACCATCTGGGATGCAGGGGGTCAAGCTGGGTGAGCTGCATGCAAGGCACACGGCTGACCCATCTCTGCAGACTGTCCTAAATTTTGTACGCAAATACATTACTCAGGAACTCACCAGCACAAGAAAATCCACGTTCGCAGGAACAAATGGATCCCCCACTGCATGGTCCCGATGGGAGACCTGGTCAGCACCACTGAAGAGCCTTCAGACCAAACAATAATGCTGATGATAACAGCAAGATCAGGGCCAACGCTGCTGGCAACGACAGGTGCATGGGAACACTACGGGGCAGACCGCTTCTCTTTCAGCCACTCCCAGCATGAAAGCTGAGACCCAGAGAGATCAGAAACTTACCGAAGGCCACACAGTGTAACCTAGAATTCTCAGCCAACTGTGGTAGTCACGCCATTGTGCCACATGAAGAGAAAGAAGATGGTGTCTGTCCCGGGGCAGTTCCACTATTGTCTCACTGGGACCCCCGGTCTTGAACTCAGGGCTCTGACATGGTCCACTCTGGCCATCGAACTGAGAGTTTTCACAGGACAACTGACCCCGGCTGCAAGGACTGGGCAGGACTGCAGGGGCTGGTGCTGGGGGCGGGGCAGCCCAGGAGGCAGGGAGCTGGCCAGCGGCCGTTTCCTGCGAGGGAAGGTGGGCCCGAGCCTGTCCCAGCCGCCAGCACGGCCCTGGGGTCTCGACGGCGTGCATGTCGGTGCTGCTGCTGTGGTTACGGAGGTGGCAATCCTATTACTGACGGCTCAGGCGTGAGCTCACGGCAGTGCAGGCTTCGGCGGGAGGCAGAAACTCCGGGAGGCGCTGGGCAGGGCCACCCACCAGACTGCCCTCCTCTGGGCAAAGAGGCGTGAAGCCGAGCCCGCGGTGGCAGCAGAGACACCTGGGCGGCCGGGGACAGGGCGGGACGTGAGCCCAGGCCTTGCACCAGGACCTCCAAGCTGGACCCTGGCACCACCTGGTCCCTGGGGATGGCAACAGTCCCCGCCATCAGAGGGGCCGCTGCAGGCCAGGTGGCTGCAGACTCTCCAGGGGGCGGCTGAGCAGGGGAATCCCACAGGGGCTCAGCAGGGGCGGGGCCGGGCCAGCACCCGCCTCAGACACAGCGGGGCAGAAAGCCCCTCCTCCTACCTCCGATGGCTAAAGGGGCCACACAGAGGAGAGGGACCCTGGCCCACCCGTGGGCACTGTGGGGTGCTGGGTCGGCCCACCCGCTCCCCACCCTGCTGCAGCAGCCACACCTACCATGCCCAGGCTGGAGGGGCGTGGGGAGGGCAAGGTGCCTCTTCTCCCCGAGGGCCCCCACACTGCCGCCTCTGTGTGGCTCCCACCTGTGCTCCTGGCTGTAGGCCCCTCCCGGAACCCGGGCCGGGAGGCAGGCAGTGCCTGCCCCCTGCTGAGGGCGCAGACAGACCCGAGTGTCCACTCCCTCTGCTCTGCTGCCAGCATGGCTCCACACCACCCCCGGGACATCTGGGGCCTGCTGGGCGCCAGGCAGCAGTGGGGGCAGTGCCTGGAGACACCAGCAGAGCAGGGGTCCCTCTACCGGGTGTGGAGGCGCTGAGCCGAGGGTTTCCCGGAGTGGTAAAGTGGCTGGGCTCCCAACCCCCGCCAGCCCGTCCCACCCACCCACCCACCCTGACCCCGTATTCGCCCCTCTCTGCGTGTTCAGCAGGTGGTCCGGGAGAAAGCCCCCGCCGCATTTATGTGAACTCACACCCGTGAGCTTCCGGACTAAAGCCTTGGGTAAGACCCCCACCCCAGCAAATGGTGTGGGGAACAGAGCGCCCAGTCTGACGGAAGAGGCACCGCCCTGGTCCTCGGAAGCGCCCAGTCTGATGGGCAGGGCCAGTCCTCTGCCATCAGGAGCTCCCTGCCGCCACTCCCAGGAGAGCTGGCCTGGAGTCCGGGAACAGAGGCCCCGAGGCACAGTTCATCGCCGGCGTGCTTGTGCAGTGACACGGTGCTGGAAGTGAGGGACAGGAGGCGCGGGACAGGCTGAAGGACCCAGAGAGTCCCCCAGCCCCGGGAAGCCTGCCCCAGCCAGCCCCCCTCCCCTCCCCTGCTCTGCCTCAGAGGCAGACGCATGCTCCCCTTCCTCCCACAGTGGCAGGTCCTCCTGCTCATTCCTTCCTCTCAGGGGGTCCAACCTGGCCCTTGGGGGTCCCGAAGGCAAGACTGCAAAGTTTGGCCCGGAAACCGGCGGGCTCTTGGAGGGGGCTGTGCCACCCAGGCAATGAGTGAGGCCGCCTGTCTCTCGCCTGGGAGCCCTCCACAGAGGAGATGGCCCTGCAGCCTTGCCTACACCCCCTAAGATGCTCCAGGCAGGACACACAGGCCTCTGGGGACCCTGGGGTGGGAGGGATGGCGGACAGAGATGCCACGGGGCGGGGGCTCATCTGAGAATGATGAACACAGGAGGGAGCAGCCCCTTGCACCCCCCCCTCCGCCCTGGGGCGACCACCTCCAGGATGCACCCCCCTGGCACACACTTAGCCTCGCTGCCTTTCCGGGGGTTTCCGGGGGAGGTGTGGAGGTGTGGGTGGGCACGCATGCAGGCGTGCACTCGTGTAGGCCCATCCGTCCCAGGGAGCAATAATAGTTAACAAATATGTGAATGGCAAAAAATAGCCTCAAAGGAGCTGACAGGCAGAAGGCCAGAGGGGCCGGGCATGCGGCCAGCACCCTGAAATGCCAAATGTTAATTTAGCCAAAAAGAAAAGAAGGTCCATTGCGAGCTGGCCTCCCCCAGCCAGAGTCAGGGGCCGCTGCGGTTTCTGGCACAGCATCACCCTGTCCTGGGCAGGGGGCCCCTCACTCAGCGAGAGGGGAGCAGGGCTTAGGAAACAGGGGCCCAGGCAGGCGCTTCTCTGCTGTCCCCCGACAATCCGCCCAGCTGGCCGGACCCGTGTCTGACCCCAAACAAGCGGCCAGCCAGGGAAATGTTCTGGACTTTATCACGTTCCCCCACCCCAGGCCTGGACTCGACCCCACGGACACTGGCCCTGCAGTCCAGGGGGGCTGGCTGGACCACGTCCCGGTTTCCCCTTACCTAGCAGAGTGGGGGTCCCAGCCCCTGGCATGACCCAGAGTGCTCTGAGGGCAACATCACTCCCAGGGGTCAGCACTGGTTGGGGGTTAGCCGCCCAGGAAGAGGGCCGAGGGGTCCGGAGAGACCCAGCTGAGTGACGGCTGGGGACATGCAGCCAGTTGCTCCCGTCCCGTTTCCTGCCGTGCGAACTCAAAAGAGAGGCTGGTCCCCATGCCTGGTGGGCACGGGAAAGCGCAAAGTGCTGACCACGGGTCACTGGGAGTCAGGGCGTTCCCTCGGCAGCCTGGCACAGGCTGTTTGCCACAAGGCTTACACAAGCCTCCGTGTGTGCTCCGTGTGTCCGTGTGTGTGTGTGTGTGTGTGTGTGTGTGTGTGTGTGTGTGTGTTGGGGGGGATCTTATGTCCCCTTGCGCTTTCCTATTCATTTTTTTTCTGATTTATTTTCAGTGTTGGAGCCACAGCTGTGCAGGGTGGAAGCACCATGCCGTGTGCCCAGTGCCCCCCAGTGAGAGGAGGAGCCCCCCGACCCCCAGCACTACACGGCGCAGGCAGCACCGTGTGTCCAGGTTCTCGCACCGAGCCAGGCGCCCGGCTGGCCGAGTCACCCCAGACCTCCGGAGCACCACTTGGGAGTCACCAAAAAGTAACAAATTTTAAAAATAAAGGAGGAGGGGCTAGAGTGACAGTATGGTGGGTGGGTGGGGTGCTTGCCCTGCACACGCCGGCCTGGCTTCAGTCCCCCGAACCCCACAGGGTCTCCCCAAGCCCACCAGGAGTCCCAGGGGGTGAGCGGAAGACATGGTGAAGGCTGGCCAGGGTGTTGGACGCAGCCGGGATGGCAGGGGTCTGGCAGGCGGCAGGGAGCCCCTGGAGTCTTCCTGGGTCTGCAGACAGAGCCCTGCACCCAGAGCCTGGAGTGAGTCCTGGGCACCCCTGGATGAGACCCAGAAACCAAAAACTTAAAGGAGAATACTGAGGCTCAGGAAGGACGCCCCACTCCACACTGTCTGGACTTCACCTTCCGGCACCCACACGCCCACCCTCCTTTCTCAGCACAGGTGGGCTGCAGCCATGCGGTGGCTGGTAAGAACCTGCTGGGGCCCCTCTCGCAGCGCCAGGGCTGTCCTCGGGGACCCTCCCCAGAGGGTTAATGTGGAAGGCCACACGGCCCTGTGGGGAGAATTGACTTTGAATTCCACGTTTGAAGTGGAATGTTCCTCCAGTTTGGGGGACGCCATCTGACCCCTCCCCATGGGTTTGGCCACCTTTGCCGTTTCTCTGATGGGACTGACCAGGCCCCGCGCCTCTTGGGAGCTCCCCTGGCCCCTGCAGTGGGACCTCATCTGGGACCCCGGGCTATGGGGACAGAGAGGGGCCTGCCCACCCCCCTTTTCAGTTCTGGCCCCAGATAGGGTGTCCTTTTCTTTCTTTTTGTAAGAAAATGGAAGCTTGGAGGAGCCGAGAGACCCGCCCAGGGAAGAGTGGAGAGCCAGAAGGCGGGACCAGATGCTCTGAGCCAGTGACACTGTGCTCCTGAGGGCTGCCCCACAGCGGGGGCACGGCCGGGGCCTGTGCCTGGGCTTGGTCCAGCCCAGGGCCTCCACTCCTTGCATCCAGCGTCCAGATTCATCCCTAACTTGGCGTCTTGTGGGCGTCTGTCATCTTCCTGTCTCGGCCCTTGACTGGCGTCAGGGTTCAGGGATTGTTTGGGTGGCACCGGGGAACCAGACTGGAGAAGCTGCTGCCCGCCTGCCGCGCCCCTGCAGGGCTGTCGGTGGGGCTTCCGAGGGCTCTGGCATGACCTTGTTTCACCCCACTGTAGCACTGTGGCCGTGTCCATTTGCAGACGGGGACATTGAGGCACAGCAGGCAAAGTGGCTCATCCAAGTCACCATACAGTGTGCCCAGCAGCCCCACTCTCCCCTCAACCCCCCACCCCATGCCCCCTGCCAGGAGCCGTGCTTCAGGCTGCGTGGTGCTGGCCTAGTGCCGAGGTGGTGCCAGGGTCTAACTTGGGGCTTCACCGCTTGCACTCCCTCTCTGGCCCTCCGTGGGGCCCTCACCCCTGCAGAAATGTAGCAGCACACCCAGGGCTGCTGCATCTGTCCCATCGTCCAAGGCCACGCCCACGGGTGCTGCTCCCCCGCCCCCGCCCATGCCTGGGCTACTGCAGGCCTGTGTGTCTCCTGTCTGGGGAAGGAGCTGCCCACGGCCTCTCCTCACCCGCTTATCTCTGCCGTGTGACACGTGCGCGAGCAGGCAGGCGGGACTCACTGATGCCCGGCTGCCCCTCTGTCCTGAGCCGAGGAGCCACCTCCCCCAGGCAGACCAGGCGCCTACAAAAGAACAAAAACCACCAGTGTTGGCAGGGAGGGGGTGGTGGGGCAGGAACCCTCATACTCTGCTGCTGGGCGTGCCGACTGTCCACCCTCTTTAGGAAGCAATCTGGACACTTGTCAAAGAACTTAGGCTGTGCTTCCGCGGGACCCAGGGTGCAGAAACTCCACTCTGAGACTCCTTGCCCTCCTATGCATGCTGCAGCACCAGTCACAACAGTCAAAATCTGGAGACAAGTGTCCGAGAACAGGTGACTGGGTAAGGACACGGCAGCAGGGCTGGGAAGACAGCACAGAGGGCAAGGCACTGTACTAAAAAGAAAAGTAAAGGAACTATGGTATATAATGAAGCACATGGTAACTATTCCAGATGAAGCCAGGCAACTCGCCACCACATTGATGAAGCCAGCCAAGGGAAGCTGTCGCAGAGAGAGGGACAGACAAAGGATAATCTCTCATATGTGGGATATAAAGAAAAACAGTTGAACTTAGTCCTATATTAAATTTCTCCCGTTTATAATAGAGAGGTCAGGGAGGGAGGGAGGGAGGGAGGGAGGGAGGGAGGGAGGAAGGAAGGAAGGAAGGAAGGAAGGAAGGAAGGAAGGAAGAAAGGAAGGGAGGGAGGGAGGGAGGGAGGGAGGGAGGGAGGAAGGAAGGAAGGAAGGAAAGAAGGAAGGAAGGAAAGAAGGAAGGAGGGAGGGAGGGAGGGAGGGAGGGAGGGAGGGAGGGAGGGAGGGAGGGAGGGAATAAGGAAATAACAAATGGCCAAAACAACAGAATATGAGAATTGGTCTACAGAACTGAGCTTTCCCAAGCAGGGGACGGGGGCGGGGCCACTGGTGTCGGTGTGGTGTTGGGACGCCCCATGCACGAGCCCTAGCATGAACAGTACTGTGAATCTCAGTGCCTAGAATCAAACAGGATGCCGATGAGGAGGGCTGCAGTGGCCGCAGACAGGCTGGACTCGTGCTCCACACACAGGAGACCCTCGCTGACCCCTGACAGCGCATGCAGGCACCCAGCCCTGAGCACCGTCAGGGCAGCTACTGCACCAAGCTGCAAGTAACCCCAAGAACCAAGTGCCCCCAAGTCCCCAAATAAAATAAATATTTTGGTCCAGAGATCACGCCAAAGGCTGGAACGTACAGTCTGCATGTGGAGGGGCCCAGGTTCCCCAGCGCCACATATGAGTAGACCCTGAGAATCCCAATGACCCCAGCCCCTGAAGGTACCAAAGCAAAGGAAGGCAATCATAGTGAGGGACACACTGCTGACTGCCTGCCATGGAGTACAGTGACCGTCTCTGCCCCCACTGCCTGGGCTCAACAGGCAGCAATGCTGTGGGCCCTGGAGCCAGGGAAAGGGGCCCCACAGAGGTGTGTAGACAGGTGGGACGGCCCGGGGGTCTGTCCGCTTCCTATCCACTTGAAGGGGAACCACCGCATTGTACAGGAGCAAGCAGAGCTCCTGGCTGGTGATCAATGGGCGAATGTTGGGGCTAAGGGGCCATCAGAGGCATCTGGGGAACAGGGCTGCTCACGGAGGTGGCTCTGCATACAGCAGTACATGTGGAAGCACCCCTGCACAGCATGGTCTGTGCTAACCCTGATGCACCCCTGCACAGCATGGCCTGTGCTAACCATGAGACACCCCTGCACAGCATGGCCTGTGCTAACCATGAGACACCCCTGCACAGCATGGCCTGTGCTAACCCTGAGACACCCCTGCACAGCATGGCCCTGATCTAGCCCTGAGACACCCTACACAGCATGGCCCTGAGCTAACCCTGACGCACCCCTGTGCTGCATGGCCCTGAGCTAACCGTGAGACACCCCTGCCAGCATGGCCTGTGCTAACCCTGATGCACCCCTGCACAGCATGGCCATGAGCTAACCCTGATGCACCCCTGCACAGCATGGCCTGTGCTAACCCTGAGACACCCCTGCACAGCGTGGCCTGTGCTGACCCTGAGACACCCCTGCACAGCATGGCCATGAGCTAACCGTGAGACACCCCTGCACAGCATGGTCTGTGCTAACCCTGAGACACCCCTGCACAGCATGGCCTGTGCTAACCCTGATGCACCCCTGCGCTGCATGGCCTGTGCTAACCCTGAGACACCCCTGCACAGCATGGCCATGAGCTAACCCTGATGCACCCCTGCACAGCATGGCCTGTGCTAACCCTGAGACACCCCTGCACAGCATGGCCTGTGCTGACCCTGAGACACCCTTGCACAGGATGGCCTGTGCTAACCCTGAGACACCCCTGCACAGCATGGTCCTGAGCTAACCCTGAGACACCCCTGCACAGCATGGCCCTGATCTAGCCCTGAGACACCCTACACAGCATGGCCCTGAGCTAACCCTGAGACACCCCTGCACAGCATGGCCTGTGCTAACCCTGAGACACCTCTGCACAGCATGGCCTGTGCTAACCCTGATGCACCCCTGTGCTGCATGGCCTGTGCTAACCCTGAGACACCTCTGCACAGCATGGCCTGTGCTAACCCTGATGCACCCCTGCGCTGCATGGCCTGTGCTAACCCTGAGACACCTCTGCACAGCATGGCCTGTGCTAACCCTGAGACACCCCTGCACAGCATGGCCTGTGCTAACCCTGAGACACCCCTGCACAGCATGGCCTGTGCTAACCCTGAGACACCCCTGCACAGCATGGCCTGTGCTGACCCTGAGACACCCTTGCACAGGATGGCCTGTGCTAACCCTGAGACACCCCTGCACAGCATGGTCCTGAGCTAACCCTGAGACACCCCTGCACAGCATGGCCCTCATCTAGCCCTGAGACACCCTACACAGCATGGCCCTGAGCTAACCCTGAGACACCCCTGCACAGCATGGCCTGTGCTAACCCTGAGACACCCCTGCACAGCATGGCCTGTGCTAACCCTGAGACACCCCTGCACATCATGGCCTGTGCTAAACCTTTTACCCAGCCACTTTGAGGGCTAATTGCTGGTGTTAAGAGCAACATAAATATATGAAATTACAACCTGCCTGACAAGATTTTATATACCAACCACCAACCACGGTTTCTTCCCCTCTTACATGCCTGCAATCATTTTTAGTGGCCATCACTCTTTCGTGAATCACCACAATAAATGCTTTAGATATAAGCAAGGCGTCCTTCAATCCGGCCATAACTCAGCCGCCATGGCGAGGTGTCCACAGGGCTTGTCCTCACTCTGAGGCCCGCGGGTGTGTGGGGTCTCTGGGCCAGTCACATTAGGGACCTTTCTAAGCCTTCACTTCCCACACCTTCAGTGCTGCAGGGTTACACTCAGGGAGCCCCACGATCAACCTGAAGTCTCAGCCCTGGGCACGTGAGGCGAACACCGGGGCTGACAGGCACGTGTGTTGTCACGGGGCAATCAAGCCCAGGAGTCCCGCGTGCAGGGAAAGCCTGTCTGGGAAGACTGCCTTGGGAGGAAGGAGGCTGGGCTGGAGACAGTACACAAGGAATGTCCTTGTCTTGCATGCGACCAACCCCAGCCCCATCCTGGGACCTCACAGGGCCCCCAAGTTCTGCCAGGAGGATGTCCTGAGAACAGTTGGGTGTCACCAAGAAAACAGAGAAGGAAATAATTTCTTGAAACAGTCCTTGGACTTTGTATCACTAAGCTCATCTTCATGACCCTCAAAGGTCGATCGCATTTGTGTTTCTGTGGTGCTGGGCACAGAGCGCAGCGCCCCATGCGTGCAGGGCAAGCGCTGTGCCCCTCAGCCCCAGCCTCGGGCCTCATCCCCCTCTGCGGAACAGGCCTTGCAGCAGATCTCTGGGGTCTTTCCCACATGCACAGCCCTTTCCAGGGAGGGAAAGAAGCAAAGAAGAGCGGCTGAGACTGCAGACGGAGGGAGAGCTGGCTCGTGCCGACCTCTCCAGCAAGCCCAGCAGAGTCACAGAGGGGGAGACGGCAAGAGTGCAAGGCAGGAGCTGCAGAGAGTACAGCTGCTTGCCTTGGGGAGGGCAATCCCTGGCCAACACCTGCAAGCACTGCCAGGAGGGGAGTGAGCACCGCCAGGTGTGGCTCTGAACAAAACAGACAGGTGACCCAGCTGGCCCTAGACCACGAAGTGGCTAGAAAGAACCCTGTCTACAGGGCTCCGAGCTCTGGGGCCTGGGGCTGCTCCTCTGAGCAGCTGCCTCATAAGCATAGGCCGGGGGCTCCATTCCTGATTGGGCCAACGAAGATCCTGGCAGCCCTGCCCGCCAGGGCTTCCCCCGTACCTACAGCAATTTGTGGCCCCAGGGCAAGTGTGTGTGTGTGTGTGTGTGTGTGTGTGTGTGTGTGTGCGCGCGCGCGCACGTGCCTGCCCAACGCAACTAAGGGGTGTGACCCACCTTCCTGGCAAGCACCAGAGCAAATGGTGTGGTGGTGCCGGCTAAGGAAGCAAGCCACCCCTGTGAGCTCATATACTGTGGCAGACCACACTAGCACTGCACACAACAGGCATGAGACATGTGTGAGCACCACGGGGAAGGGGCATCAATGCCGCGAGCAGCTCACCCAAACATGACCTCCCCACAGCTAAACGTGCACGCGTGGGCGCCAGCATATGTGTGACCTCTGCTAGCTGCAACAACAATGATGAGAGGCACAGTGGGGGGACGGTGAGAGGGAGCCAGGAGGCCGGAGGCACGTGCGAAGGTGAGGCCTTGCCTGCACCCGCTGCTGTGGCACTGCCAGGGCACCGTTGGGTCTGTCCCACCCACCCCCACCCCCTCAAAACAAGAGAAGAGTCAGAGTGGAAACTGAGGACAGTGTCCACCTCGTCCAGTGGGGCTGGGGGGCGGATGTCAGACCCGGGGGGGGGGGCACTGAAAGACCAGGCCCAGGCCCCAGGAGCCTCTGGCAGATACGGACACCAAGAGGGCCAGAGACAGCACAGGGTGTCTCGCTCGTGCTGCACCCCACTCCCTATGTGAGCCCCAAACTCCAAATGGCGACACTCCTGAGTACAGGGCCAGGAACAGCCCCCCGAGGACCACAGCGGCATCCCGGTGTCAGTGCGACGATGGTGGGGTCGCAGCCCTGCAGCCCCGCTCTGCTCCCGGATTCCGCCCGACCCTCCCACCCTGCGGCCTCCTGGCTGGGTGCAGAGGGCAGGCCTGAGGCACCTCCTAGCCCACTTAGTCAGGGGCATGGCGGTGCTGGGAAGGGGGGTCTTGGCCAGAAGGAGCCTGGGCACAGGGCATCAGTGAACAAATGAGGAGTGACCCCAACCCCCAAGGAAAATGTGACGATCAGAACTGGAAGATCCACTTGGTGAGTGAGTGGGACAGAGGCAGGGGCCCTTCTCCTGTCACCTGAGGCAACAGGAGGGAATGCAGGCAGGGCGCCGGGCGCTCTCGGGATGTGAGGGTGTGAGGAGCGGGGCTTTAGATGCCTCCGCAGGACTCAGCCAAGCACTGCCTGCTGTCCAGTGAAAGACCACACTGCCCTCCCGCGCACCCCGGGTTCGAGCCGGGCCTGCACCGAGGGCTCATCCTGCTGTGTGTGTCCAGGGTCCGAGTGTCTGTCTGGGCCTGCCGGGAGGGACCCTGGCGTGCCCGAAGGCAGGGTCGCAGCCTTGCTCCTGCGCAGCTCCTGACCGTCCTGTGGTCAGTCCCCACCCACACCCCTCCAAGCACTCTGGGCTCTTCCTGGGTCAACATCTGACCCCAGGTGCCCTCCAACCTCCCCGCCCCATCACTTCCGTGCCTCCCCCACACCAGCTCTGCAGCTCTGAAAATAACAACTCACTAAATGCCCAGCGGAGCCAAGGGCGGGAGGGGAGGCAGCGTTCCCACCCCCCACCCAGAAATGTGTTCCAAACCGAACAGCTGCTGGGGCCCTTCCAGAGCACTGGGTCTGGAGTCCATCCAGATGTTTACCCAGGCACCTAGAGCTGCCTGACCTACCTGGACTTCCCTCTCACCAGCAAAAGGTGCCCGGGCCACCCGAGCCCAGATCCCAGGCGGCAGGAGTGCAGGCACCCCAGATTACAGAGGAAGCTAAGAGAACCAGGTGGCTTGGCTGCAGCAGATAACCTCTCCCGTTCCCTGGGCCCAAAGTCGAGTCTCTCCATCATACTTAGCCTGTCACTTCTTCAGCGCTGTCATGAGATATCAGGTGCAAAGTCCTCTGTCATCTATAACTACCATGTGAGGGCCAGAGGGTATGAGACTGCAGCAGCCAGGACCAGGTTCGAATCTTCAGCACCACAGACGGTGTCCAGAGCCCCGAGCCAAGAAGAATCCCTGACCGCTGCCCAGAGACAGAGCAGTCAGGTGTGGTCCCAAAGCCATCCCCCAAAATACACGTATCTATGTGGCTTTGTGAGACACACATTAATCAGTCATACAAGTACTTGAAACTTCTGAATGGTATTTATTTAAGCCACTACCAGTGCCAGAGAAAAGAAATATAATTTTAAGAAGTAAGAAATGGAAATACATATATATAATTATGGGCTGGAGCACAGCGGGTAAGGCATTTGCCTGGCATGCAGCCGACCCGGGTTCAATTCCTCTGCCCCTCTCGGAGAGCCCGGCAAGCTACCAAGAGTATCCCGCCCGCACAGCAGAGCCTGGCAAGCTCCCTGTGGCGTATTCAATATGCCAAAAACAGTAACAAGAAGTCTCACAATGAAGACATTACTGGTGCCCACTCAAGCAAATCAATGAGTAGAATGGGATGAAAGTGACAGTGACAGTGATATATAATTATAATTGTTTTATAAATTTCATATTACTGGGTCTGGGGTCTGGGTACCAGAGCCCTGTGGGCTTCCATCCCGGAAACAGTCTCTCCCCCTCACTGGTATGTCCAACTCAAACCTGGATGAACCCCGGCTTCTCCATTCAGTCGGGATGTCCCCAGAAAAAGATCCTGAGACAAATATTTGAGGAGAAGCGATTTATCTGGAGGTACCTCCAGGAAATAAACATATCTCCACACCCCCAAACTCTCAAGCTGAACCTCCTGCCAGCCTGGTGTGCGGGCTGAGGTGATCTGGGCGGGCGTCTCTCTCCAGCACTCGCTTGCTCAAGGCCAGAGCAGGTCCTGAGGGGCTGCGAGCCGTGCGGCAGGCACTGAGCCATCTGCTGTACTAAGCAGCCCTGTGACCTTGGGGACGTTACTTACCTTCTCTTTGACCAATTTTCTCTCGCCCAGAAATGAGCAGAAAAGTCTTTCTCATCAGGTTGATATCAAGATGAAATAAAATCATGTATGTAAGAGATCTGCCCAGT